>NC_063448.1:37105438-37720439 GCF_020379485.1 Brassica napus
AATGAGAGCTGAAGCTGAAAAAAAGAAAGTTAAAGCTGATGGTGCACCTAAGAAGAAAGGCAGGCCGAAGAAGACTGATGTTACATTGAAGCCATGTACACCGCTGCCGGAGAAGAGAAAAGGTGAACCATCACGGTGGATGCAGTCTCCTTTCACTGAAGGAAAGACTGATGAGCTAGAAGTGCCAAAGAAGAAGCTTAAAACAAAAACCTAAAATGCTTATGTTATGTATATGTATTATTCAAGTTAGGATGTTATGTTTCTGCCTAAAATGCTTCTCTTGAACTTGTTAGGATGTTATGTTTCTACTTTTGGATGTTATGTTATGTTTCTGGATGTTTTATGTTTTTTAAACAGGTGTGGTAACTCAAAATTACAGGGGAAACTCTGCTCAAAATTTTGAAAAAATACTCCAATTGACAAAATAATTAAAAACTGTTTACATGTAAAATGCAAACCACATGTAAAACGTGCATAGATAAAAAATGCACATGTAAAACGTGCAGCCGTCGTATATTTTGATATTATATTTTGATTACACTTAGTAATTCTTGGTAAGCTTCAAGGACATAGTAATCTACCTTACACATAGTAATCTTTTGGCAATTTTTAGGTTTATCTAGTAAATCCCTGAGAAAATGAGTTTTTTGTAATAAAACTGATGCTTTTACACTATAATAATCATTAAAGAAGACATTTTCAGCAAGCATATGCCAGGAATACGTATTTTTTTAGATTTTCTTTACTATGGCCTAACCATTCATAAAATAACAATGAAAGTTAAGAGAGTTTTTTGAAAAACTGAAAAGATTTTTCTTAAACTGCTGAAATAATCATAAAAAATAGTCTTAATATATATTTATTAAGTAACTAGTCTACAAATTGATAATAATCATAAAATATATATCGATTCTACATACTAAACATAAATACTCCTACTAATATATATGTAGTCCAAATAACACATAGTAATCTCAGTAGTCCTAGTAGTTCAAATAACACATAGTAATCTCAGTAGTCCTAGTAGTTCAAATAACACATAGTAATTCCAAAAAAAAAAGTAATCCAAATAACACATAGTAATCTCAGTAATCCCAATAGTTCAAATAACACATAGTAATTCAAGTAATACAGGTAGCACAATGAAACAATCAAACACCTGAACCTGAACCACTTCCACATTCAAAATACGCTGCCATACCTCTTCCTCTGGCTCTGCCTGTGCATGTGCCTGTGCTTGTGGCTCTCCCTCTTCCACTCCCTCTGCCTCTTTTTCCTCTTCCACGAGCTTCTGCTGCTGATGGTTTCCTTGTTTGTTGTGGTTTTCCTTTCTTGACTTCAAATTCTGGAGGAAGTACTTTCTTTGCTCTAATTTCTTCTGGTATAACCCAATCAGACATATGAGGAACAAGATATATTGTCCTGTGATAAGCCAAAGCCCATTGCTCCACCAAATAGTACTTAGAACAATACTCAGATAGATGGAGTTCCCTTCCCGCTTTATCAGTCATGAATGTGGCAGCAGCTACTGCATGAACACATGGATATTTGTCTTTATCAAATTGCCCACAGGTGCACGTGTTAATAGCCATGTCCACGGTATAACGCTTCCCGTCACTACCATGCACACTGTACTCGAGATGGAAGATGTTTAACTCGTCAACCCGAAGAAATTCTACATCAACACATCTTTTAGACATTTCCTCCTCCACAATAGGCACAAGCTTTAGTGCGGGTGGCATTTAAGCTGCCTCTTTCCTGTGCTTGTTAAACCATTCATCAATTTTTCCAATGATAAAATCAAACATTGGAAGTAAGGTGAACTTTCTTGCGTCCTTAATAACACCGTTAAACGATTATGTTGAATTGGTGGTGTCAACATTGTACCTAACTCCTTCAAAGTAACATCTAGCCCATTTCTTTTGTTCACAACTTTTGTCAAGATACTTCACTGCACTAGGATATTTCCTGCCAAAAGCGTCATAAAGGACCAAGAACTCAGCCTCTGTTTAAGCGTGTATGCACTCCACAAACTTAAATGCACATGTTTCTCTGTTGTTACGGTTGTAGCCTTTAACATTTTGAGACAGATGCCGTATACAATACCTATGAGCGGCCTGAGGGAACACTTGATGTACTGCCTTGATCAAGCCTTTGTTTCTGTCCGAAAGAAACACCAATCCAAGGAGATCCGATATCACTGATTTCAACTGTTCCATAAACCATAGCCAACTCTCATATTTCTCACCATCTGCAACACCAAACGCAATTGGGTAGTTGTGATGATTGGAATCCTGAGCAGTCGCAATAAATAACACTCCACCATAAACAGTCTTCAGGTGTGTTGCATCCACAACGAAGACTTTTCTCATCGCGCGGAATCCTTCTATGCTAGCTCCCAAAGCCCAAAACAAAAACTTAAATTTTTTTCCCTCATCCACAACCACACGAGTTATTGTGTCAGGATTCACCTGCTCCAGCATGTGCATATAACAATATAATAAAGAATAGCTCTCTTTAGGAGTTCCGCGCACTTTATTAGCAGCTAGTCTTCTTCCTCTATATGCCGTTGTGTATGATACTTCCACAGCAACTCTCTGATGAACCAAATCGATCAGAGCATTGGGACGTGGTGTGTCAAAACTTCCAGGATAATCTTGGGCCAGGATAGATGCAACGATTTGTGGTGTGCCTCTCCTTCTATTAGGCAGTGTTCTTGTGGTAACAACAGAACATCGATGCTGCTTGATGTAACTTCTAACTGACCAAAGATCTGAATTCGTTAACTTTGCAACACGCACAAACCACTTGCAGCCTTCTTTGGCTCCTCGGCATTTTATCACATATCTCTTAGTATCCAACTTAATTACCTCATACTCAAAACACTTCAGATGTGACGCCGCCTGAATATGAGTTTGTGCTTCCTCCTTGGTTCTAAATTCTTGATCTAAAACCAAATCCATACCATCATCCCACTCCTTATAGACAACTGGTGTGACTTCAACTGAGGGTTCTGCTTCTCTTTCGGTGACATTCTCATGCATCTCAATGTCTTCGTAAAGTGTGAGCACACCACCAGTACCTTCATTATCAGTTGCATCCTTCTCAGTACCTTCTTCATGATCACCACCCTCTGTCTCAGTAGCCTCTGTATCAATAGCTTCTGTATCAGTAGCCCCTCTTTCAGTAGCCTCTCTATCAGTAGCCTCTCTATCGGTAGCCCCTTTTTCAGTAGCCTCTCTATCCGATAGACTGCCATAGAAATCAGTGTCATCATCCCTTTTGTTGAACTCCACATGTAGAACACTTCTACAATTCTCTTGATTTACTTGCATTAGATAACCAAAAACGTCTACATCTTCCCAGATATATGATGGCTTGTTCGAATACATTACCATTGGAAAGTAACTAATCTTCGCTTCCATCTTATAGTCATCTAACTTTATCTTTCTGCAAATACGCTCAACCAAAACAGAGCGTGTGATCTCATCCACTGATTTCTTCAACACAATAGTGTGAATTTCATCTTCCTCTTCACCATCTCCCGAAATCCATTTCATTACATCCCCATCTTTAATATAATATCCTCCATAATCAAAACAAATGATTGTACAATGCGAATTTTGCATTTCCCTGAAATAAAATGAATCATAATTAGAATTAGCATTATTAAGAAGTTTAAATTTAATTCCCACGATGTACATTCTTACTAATACTAATTTTTTCAATACTATATACATAGTAAAACCAATAATACTAGTAATATTTGTAAACATAGTAACACCAGTGGTATCAGTAATACCACTTTGCCTTAGTAAAACGAGTTATCTTAGTAATACCCAGAAATTATCCGTGCACTAATTAATCAACTTTTTAGTCCGATTTTGTTCGGATTTTGCATTACCCATGTTATATAATTCATATTAATTAAATTACACCGAAGAAATCATCAAAACGGGCTCAAAACGTACATAAAATATACCCTAAAACCAATAAATACATTTTACAAAATCCTTTTAAATCTCTTAAAATTTGCATTCAACCTTTGTTTTGTTACAGTAGCCGATATATACACTTATTTTTATAAGTATTCCAGCAAAAATTTCATAAAAACGGACATAAATTAAAACCGAAATTCATATACACAGTTTTCAAATTCATTTTCTCTCTCTCAAATTTTCATCAATTCTTACCTTTTTAGGTTACCCATGGTTTACACAAACATTTAAAAGATATTTCACACAAAATTTCATAAAAAACGGACAAGAATTACCTGATGTTCTAGCTTCAAAATCGCCAATGAAGGGTGGAGAAGAAGAGCTCTTCACGCGGAGAGAGGAGAGATGAGAGGAACATGAAGACATGTGGGTCAAGGTAAATCTGATTGGTTAAGGTTGTTTGTGGACCCTATTTGGTTATTGTGTTTGGTTGAGTGTATTTAATTGAAAAATTAAATGAATTAATGAGGTGGAGAAGAAATATATTAAAGAAAGAAAGGTTAATATAGGAAATTCAAAAACAAATGGGTAATGGAAATAGAGAGGGGACAAAAAGAATGATTTTTTTCTCATAAGGGCATTTGGAGTTAAAGCCGATCTATCTATATCTAAATAATGAGAATTGTTGTCGTGTTTTTATAATAGTATATTAGAAGTTCGTCTACTATTATAGGTACGAGAACACTAATTTTTATCTTAACTAAAAAAGAATTTGGTATCGCTAACATATCACCAATAATGTATTTCCTCTCGAAAGACCATTAGTTTTTCATTATATTTTATTTGTCGTATTTTCTTTTACAATATAATCAATATGTTTCTAATCAATTTCTGTAAAACAAAGTGTTCAAAAGCAAGCCAGAAAAATTGTAGCAACGACGTCTTCTCTTCTTCTTAAATGTTTTTATATCTCGAAACTCTATTTTCCTTTTTTGAATTTTTTTTATCGTTTCTAAGCAGGCCAGAAATATTATTTTCGCTTTAGCATTTCATCCGCCAAAACCTTGTTATAATACATAATTTCTGTAATTATTTGGGCATGTATCTTTGAATCAGGGCATAAAATTGATTTTTTTTTCCGGCAAACGGCTATTATATTACTCAAACTTGAGGTAGTCTGGGAAGCCAAAGCGGAATAGAACAACCAATAAAACATAAGGATCTATGAAACGAACGTGCATTCCTAGCTAACGAATCTGTAATCTCATTCTGCGTCCTTGGAAAGTAACTGATCTTGAAGTCCGAAAAACATAACCGAAGAGTTTGAATGATTTCCAGCTCAGTTGAGAAGTTGGACCAATCTTGTGGTTGTTCTATCATTGCAATCAGGTCCTTGCACTCCGTCCCAAACCTCTGACAGGTCGAGTGTTGTATCATACTCTCCATTGCCCACTTTAGCGCTTCCAGTTCTGAGTGGAGCGGTGTCTCTCTTCTCCGCAAGTTCCTTGACCCCATGAGCTGTATCTTCCCCATTGTATCTTTCCCATTGTATCCTTCCAAACTCATCCCATTTCACTAAACTGAGCTGTGGAGGTCCATGAACCATCCACCGTACAAATATTACCCAAGCTTAAAATTGATTAAACATAGAAATTGCATCGATTCTATTTCCCAGCTTATAAAAGGTACTTTGTACCCTAACATGTGGTCTGTTATGTGAACTTTCAACATTGTTGTTAAAAAATTACTTCTTTTTTTTACCAGATACTTTCATATATTTCAAATTTATTTGTAACAAAAACCAAACTTGGTCTTACATATAACATTTTGATATGTTTTTATAATTTACATTATGCATCTAACTCTGCCACATTCTCTATTTCTTTTTTCATATCTTCACTCTTTTTTTTTTCATTTTTACTCACAAATGAATTTTAAATAGTAAACAACAAAAGAATATATATTATTATAAAAGCTTTCTCTCATCGGGATCACTCTCAATCTCCGGCCTTTGTTGCCGACGATTCCTCCGCCGTTCACGGGCCTCTGTGCCACCAAATTTCAACCTCCCTGTGTCCCTAAACCTACCCTTCTCCGCCGGAACAATCACGCACTCCGGTGGTGGCTCTGGATACCTAACCGTATCGTAACAATAAGAATAATACATAAACCGTTGTCGGAATCTTCTCATGGCGGCACGTTGATGTGAATTGATGGCAGAGTAATCTTGCGACTCAAGGAACTCGACAGAGTCAGCGCAATCAACAGGAACTTCTTGGATGGGATCAACGGAGCAGCCATCGAGGGAGAAAGATTTGAACTCGGCGACAAAGGGGGCAAATTTGTAATTAGCTTTATATTTTCCGCCGGAGGTTGCCCAGTCGGAGGCATCCCAGATGGTGGCGTAAAGAGCCATTGGCTTCGCTGGATAATCGGCTCCCATTGCTTCACTTCTTATCACTTCTCTTATTGGTACATCATCAACCCAAAATCTGATAATTATTTCAATTAATTAATTGGCCACCAAAGAAACTTATGTTTATAATAATAAAATCAGTTATAAATTGAACAACAAGGAAACATACTGAAAAATTAAATGATAGAATGAAAAATTAACAATAGCTAACAGAAATAACCTGAAACATGATAAATATTTTAGTTTTTATATTTTTGTCTGGCGACAAGTTTTGTTAGTTCTGATTGAAATGTTCTTTTCAGTTATTAGAAAAAACGAAAAAAAATTCAGTGAAGATATAGATGCAATAATAAATACTAGTAAGACCATTTAGACATGTTGAACAATGATTCAACAGCTTAAACCAATGTAATGAGACCGTTGATTGAATAGAAAATATATGTAAAAATCACATAAGCAACATGTTGAAATAATTGGATGGGGTATGCAGTGCCATGTATTCTCTTTTTATTGGTTGTCAAAATTTTAATGATTTTTATTTTCACCAAATTCTTCAAACTCAATTATTTTATAATTTTTTTTAAAAAAATTATATCAAAATTCATCATTTGTATAATCTAAAAACATTTTTCATAGTAATTATTCTTTTTAACTTCTAATCCACTATTTTGATGTTCTTAAAATACTTTTTGTTAAATGGATATTAATAAATCTTTTAATATCTAAAACTATTATTATTATATACCAAATTAAAAATGATATGAAAATGAATTAAAATAGAGAGGTATAGTGATGAATTTTATTACATAAAAATATACTAGAGATTAAAAAAAATGAGTTTGAATAATTAGGTGGAAAAGCGCAAAATGATGTCAGTGGTAAAAAAAAAAAAAAAAAGAGTGTTAGAATAAAATAAAGCATTGCTGATTTTCTAAATTACTAATTAAACGCCATTTAGGCCTTAGTTGTATTCTCGTTAAAGTTATTTTCGTTTTTTGTTTTATTAACTATATTTCTGACGTTTCTTTATATGAACCGGAAGGTCAATAAAAAGTCCTATATTTGAACACCTAATTCGGCTTTTAATTAAGACGCTTCGCGTGATGATTTACGTGTCAAAAACTATAAAGCTAAGCTGATGTTTTTACAGCAGTACGTAATTAATTGTTCTAGAAAAGCTGATTCTCTTTCATTTTTGTAATTTTGTATTAGATAAAAAGAGAAAAAAGTAAACCCAGAAAAAAAGAAGAGGGAGAATAATGTAGATTCATTAACTATCTTAGGAAGAAAGAAACGTTTTCTGAAAGACAAACATTCTTTTCTTTTTTCATGAAGCTGGTCATATAATTATAACCGGGTTTAGTCAACGCTGTTCAAGCTAAACCGAGAAAAATGATCGATTAAAAAAACTTACATGATCTTGTGAGGAGTCCAGAGGATGCTGTAACGATGAAACTCTTTAGAAGGATCGAACCAGAGACGATATCTCTCTTCGCGACCTCTAGGCGTGCTTCCATTTCCGTAGAGATTTGTCTGAAACCTCCATGGCTTTCCTTTTATGTTTCCCAAAAACTCTATGTCTAACTCGTCGTGTGTTTTCTGGAACACGTCTCCGTTTGATGTCTGCAGATTAAAAATTAATAATCTCAATGTCATCATATTAAAATTAAGTTGGATCTAATGAAACATAAACCATTTTCTCGGGGGAAATTATTGACTATTTTCTATGCAGAAAAGGAGATTTCTTCTTTAACCAAATGAGTTATATTCATGATCCTCCAAGAATATAATGAACACTTTGGTCAAAAAAGAAAATTTTTTTACCATCATGCAGATCAATAAAAGAAAGAAAATGCAGATCAATAAAAGAAAGAAAAGAAAAACTATTTTGTTATGAAAACAGTTTTATGCTAATCAAACAGAAAAAGAAAACAAATGCCCAGAGACTTACATAAAAGGCGACGACAACGCCGGCAGTATAATCGGCGGGAAGTTTGATCATAGAGCTGTAAAATCCATGTTGATACATATTCGATGATATGAAACCAGAACCTAATCATCATCATCAAACTGTGATCATAAAATAAAATAAAGAACCCATGTGTAAACACACACATAAAAAGGTATATACCGGTGTACTTATCGAGGAGGAGGCGAACGGAGAGATCATCAGGAGAACGGACGAGATTGGCATCACCGAATAGAGGAGAAAGTGATTCTTCGAAGCTTAAGGTATTGAGATTCGTAAACGCTGATGATCTCAAACCCAAACACAAGAAGACAAAGATGATGATCGAGAAGATGAGATTGTACGATAATTTAGACATTTTTTTCTATATTCTTCCTGGGATTAAGAAGAGATTAATAATTTTCTGTTTATTAAGTACACATCATCTTTTGACATAAGAGAAGAGAGGTTTGCTTTAAACCAAAAACAAAAAAAAAGACAAAAAAAGAGAAGAGAGGTTTGGTCTTTTGGTGAGAGAGAATTGCTCTTTATCTTCCACTCTCGTGGTCTTAATTTATAATTCAACATTTTTTTTCTTCTCTTTATTTTCCGATTCTACCTTTCTTTTTAATTATGCAGTTGTTTATTATTGCATACTACTACTATTAAAGAGTATATATAGTAGAAACATTTAAATGTGTATTTAATTAAAGAGTATATATAGTAGAAACATTTAAATGTGTATTTAAGGAATGACCAATCAAGAAACAACAAAAATGATTTGAATCAGACATAAAATAAATTATCCGACAAATTGATTATTAAAAAAATTAGAATGTCTATATTTAGAGAGTTAGATTATTCAGAAAAACATCTAATCTAAATTGAACTAAAGATAGTTTTTTTTCTCAGAACGAACATACACTTATCTATGCGTCGTTTATTTGATTATTATCTTTCTAAAACCTAAAAACTTGATACAAAGAAGGATAGTACCCCTAAAATATAAGAAAAACTAAACTAAAAATGTTTGTCTATTAATAACTAAAATCCTTAATTAGTCTATGTTTCACTCGTCAAATAAGACCACTGTAGTAAATACCAAACAAAAGTTATTATCAATTTCAGTCTCCTAAGTTGCATTTTCTTCCGAAATGGATTATCAACATGAAACCCTCTAATCTGATACAAATGCGTGGTTGTAAAAATGTTATAAGATTTTTTAAAATTAGTTGTTTGGAGCCAAATGTTTGATGATTTAAGTGATTTTGGATCTAAAATTTTATGAGTGAATATCATTTGAAGTTCTCTTATCATTCCCCAGGAGCATTTGAGATTTTTGTAAAGTGAATTGATGATGATAAAAGATCTGGATCGGCAATGAGTATAGCAATGGAAAATAATGGAAACTGAATCAAAGTATGATATACCAGGGTCGGTCCGCCCTACGGGCGGGATATTAGTTAATTTGATATTCACTAAATGTTCGAGTTGAAATTTGTTTTAAGATTCAAAAATTTGGTTATCTGTTATGTGTTACTTATTAGTATGCGGTGGTATAGTTGTTTTTCGATTATTCTTGCTTTGGTATTGTATCAAATTAACTAATTGTCCAACTCATAATTATAGATGTACAAATGTTGATTTGTGATAAAGTTTGATGACGATACTGCTTTTTCTTTTTAATTCTTATTCATAGTGGAGTGTGCATGTGTCAGAAAGAGGCATATAACAACTTTTATGTTTTTACGTATGGATTTTAAATATATATTATTTTGTATAATGCATACTTGTTCTACAACATTTGCTTGTAAACTAAAAAAAACTGTTTTCTATATTTTTAAAAGAGAAAATATTTAGTCTATAATATAACATGGACATATGTATTGACTATATATAGAAGTTGGATGTTATTTTAAAATGACATATGTATAGAGGTTTTTCAACCATTACTTCACTGGCACAAAACATTTATAACTGTAAATATCTTCTTTTAAAAGCAAAACTAATAAAAACGTGTATAACAAATGTATTTTGATATATATTATATGCATCAAGTTATAAAGGTTGAAAACATTGCAAAACTGTTTGGAGCAAAGTTTTTAACTTCACGATCTTCATCTTGACGTCAGTTCAGTGTCGGCCCTGGCCACAAGCAGAAGAAGCATGGGCTTCCAGCCGACACGATAATAAGTATTTTTGCGACCACATATTTATAAAAAGTGACTTCAGCCTAGTGGTTCTAAGAGAAATTACCAGTGGTAGAGGTACTGGGTTCGATTACCCCTGACTGCATTCATTTATTTTGGCTCCAAATATAAAATGGGACACGTGTCACTCCCGGAAAAGAGGCGAACATTTCTTTATATATATAGATAGATATCCAATGGTTAATAACAGTGATCAACTGCAACGTATTGAATGTATACGACAAGATTCTTCAACTAAAACTTCCTTAACGTAGAGATAGGTACATAATGATAATTAACTGGCCAGTGGCTTATTGTTTCTAAAAATTGTTTGAAATTTGATTACTATAGCATTCAGTTTACCAAAACGTTACTGGCATAATGGTAGTATAAGGAAGTTGGTACGAATTATTATTTTTTTCAAATAAAATTTCCAAAGAATAACTCGGATTTAAGATCCGTAATTTACATAGTAATAAAAATACTACGGTTTTTCTCAATTCACTAGAATAATTTTTGGAATTTCTAATATGATGTATATATATATCTATATTATTAAAACTGAAGTACAATTTAGTGTTGTTTGGAAACATAAATAGTAATATAACTGAGAATTATTTGAAAACGAGAATATCAGTATTACATTAATTGTATTTTCATATTTCACTCATATTAACAAATTTATTAATTATATTACCTTAACAGTATTTCACATCATTAATTATATTAACATAATAATAATAGTATAGATTTTTATTTATTAGTTAATCAATATTAATTTTGTGTCAATTATAAAATCACAAAGTAAAATAACTGAGTTTACTTTGTTTAACTAAAACATTTTTTTTTAATTTCAATCGGTAGAAAATTACGTAGCCAAAAACATAATTCAAAGACATGTTTTGTGAATAAAATCATAACTTAAATCAAAATAATAAAAATGAATTACATTTATTGTCACTTAATTTTTCACTCAATATAATTGTCTTACTAAATAAATAAAAAACTCTTTCTATTTCACTTAATTTAGCAAAACACATAAAATTTTTTTTTTATTAGTTTATAAAATCAGTTAGGCATGAACACTAGATATTAGGCCTGGGCGTTCGGGTACCCGTTGGTGTCCGGGTCGGGGTTTTCGGATTTCAGTTCTCTTTTATAACACCTCCTAGATCCCATTCAAGTAAATTTGCAAGTACGGGTCGGGTTCGGATATAACACATCGGGTTCGAGTCGGTTTTGTATCACATCATAGAACCCATAAAGTAATCATATATCATTCGGATTCGGATTATATCGGATCGGTTCGGATATATCCGAAATAAAATCTAAAATTTAAAAGTAAAACATAAGAAATATATATTTATTTATTTATAATTAAGTATTTAAGGTAGTTATTTAAATTTTAAATACTTATTGTTAGATAACATATCAAAATAAATATGAAATTGAATATTTGAAGTATATATTCATGTTTCATATAATTATATTGTATATTATTTTGGATATTCAGATTAGTTTCTTCGGATATTTTTTTCGGATTTTTCGTTTTTTCGGTTTTTCGGGTTCGGTTAATAACACTTCGGGTTCGGATATTTTTGTATCACCTTACAAGACCCGTTCGGATATTTTTTACATTTCGGACCAGATACGGATCGGGTTTTTCGGTTCGGGTTCGGTTCGGATTTCGGATTACGGATATTTTGCCCATGCCTACTAGATATCCACTTAGGTACGAGTTGTTCTTTTCGGGTAACGTTTTTTTTGTTTTAAAATTACTCCCTCCTTGAATATTATAAATTTATGTGTAGGTTTTGAGTTGAGTCCTTTTGAGTTTGGATGAGTTCGGTTCTGATGTATATGACCCTAAAAATATCTAAATAACCAATGTACATATTATGAAAAACAAATATTAATGTACAAAAATATAAGGTTAGGATATTTGTACCAAAAAAAATCATATTATCCGATTCAATCCAGGTCTTTTGAATACAATTAGTTATATTATGACATATCTAAAATATAAATCACTAATTATGAAAAACAAATATTAATGTATAAAAATATAAGTATAGTGTTATTTTAGTAATTTCATTAATTATATTACTTTAACAATACATCACATCATTAATTATATTTACTCTAACAATATATCAAATCATTAATTATAATATACCATAAAAGTAATAATGCAATTTTTTATTTATTAGTTAATCAAGATTAACTTTGTGCAATTATAAGAAAAATGTAAGATAACCAAGTTTTTCATATGGTTAATTGTTTGGTTTAATCTGTTTTACTAAAACTTTATTTTGTCTTAGTTCCGATTGGTGAAAAATTACATAGCCAAACACATAATTCAAAGGCATATTTTATGTGAACAAAATAATAATTTAAATCAAAATAATTAAAAAGTATTACATTTATTATCACTTAATGTTTCACTTCATATAACTATTTTACTAAATAGAAAATTCTTTCTATTTTTCTTATTTTTGCCAAATATATAGAAAGAGTTTTCTTTTTAATTTATTTGCGGAATCAGTTAAATATGGACATTCGGATACTCATTGAGATACAAGTTGTTTCTTTCGGGATTAATTTTTTTGGATTTTGAAATTAGGCGCCACTTGGATATTATACATTTATGTATGAGGTTTGAGTTGGGTCCTCCTGGGTCTGAATGATTTTGATTCTGATGTGTAGAAACATAAAAATATCTAAATAACCAATATATTTGAAAGGGGTTCGTATATTTGTACCAAAAATAATCTTATTACCCGATTCAGTCAAAATCTTTTGAATACAATTAGTTATACGATGACACATCTTAAATATATAACATTAATTATAAAATAACGAATAAAAATTTATAAATCCGTAAAAATTAACACTCGTATGGGCGTGCGGATCAATCTCTAGTATATATTAAACCATTTGCTGTAATATGTTATATTGGGAGTTTTTTTTTTTAATTATTATTGGGAGTTAGGACGTGTATTTTTTGTTTCCTTCTTTTGTGTTTTAACGAAGTTGTGCATTTAAATGTTTTGGTTGTATATATAGATATATACAAAATGTTAAGAATTTAAAACCAGTTACGAAAATATTGTTTAAGATTTTATGATAGAAATGATGATATGATAAAGCAGATATCTACAATCAAGTGGTGTATATGCATTTAAACGGTTCCTTCCGTATACAATTAGAGTAAAATTAGTAAATAATAATAAAGTTACCTTCTCTTTCTTCTCCTTACGCCACATCACCTCATAGGATGGGGCGTTTTCCGCCACGTGGCAAGCTTCCCGAGTGAGCGTTTTGTTTCGAGCTTCAGCGGATCGCGTCACATTGGGCTTAAGTAAAAACCTTACACAGGCTTCATTTGATTCTGTACAAAGTAGGCCCATGAAGTAAATACCTTTCTTCACCGTAGAGTTTCAAACGACTGATTGAAAAAGCTGAATCCAAACGATTCCCTTTCCAATTCCCCGACGACGTTACAATCTGCAGTTATGGCCTTCAGGAAACAAACCCCACAATCACCTTTGTATCTTCAATACGTTGTTCTCAGTTTATAATATAAACCTTCCCAGTTGCCTCTCCAATTTCCTTCCGATTCATCTCCACTTTTACTCTTAGACAAGCTTTCCCTAATGACAATTTCGCAGCCTCAATTATCCAGAAGGCAGGCAGCCCGGAATTATCCATATGCTGCTGCTAGATTCCAAGGTATTTTCATTTGCCCCTAATTATATCTTTGTTGGTCTCACTATATCTTTTGTTCAAGCGTTTTCTTCTCAGGTTAAGCTTGGATACGTTTTATGTGATCAGTTTGTTCGTGAAAGGAATGTGAGCTTACACCTCCAGTCACGGGCATATTAAAATTTACTCTCTTTTACATGTTTATCTAAACAGTTTTGCAAAGAAATTTTTAAAGACCCAATTCTCTCTTCTCCGGTTGCAACCAAAGGCATAAGCGTCAACGAACTTGTGACATGGATGGTTTTTGGAGAGGTGAGATGACCGACCGAAGCGTTGTTGGTTGGATTCTTAGGGATGGGAAGGGAGAAATGAAGTGTCTTAGAGAAGCCTCATCTATTTCGAGGTCCTTTACTGACTTGTGAGATGAAGCAGAAGCATTGATATGGAGTGTTATTTGTATAATTGGGCTATAAGAAATTCTGAATTTTACCACCTTGGCTCTGACCAATCTGAAGTTAGGGGTCAGCTATTTCAAGGAAAGTGACATCTCATAATTCAATTTATACTTTTGTTTGCTTAGCGTGTAAGGATATTGATGAACTGCAGCAGAAAACGGAGATTTTAGTAAGCATCGCAGATGGATTCTGTTAATGGTGTGAGTTTCGAGTTCGGCGAAGCAAATGGTTTACTCTAAAAGTTTGCGGGAGAAAAGCCTATGTAAAAGTCACTGGAATCTCTTAAAGCAGAACTGAAGAATGTCAAGAGATAGCACTGTGGAGTTGAAGCGAAGGAGGCTGAAATCGAATAAGTGGTTAGAGATCTCCATCCGGAGCGTAGCAAAAGTGAGACTGACCTAGAACAATGTGTGGCAGAAAAATCTGAAGCAAACGCCGCTTACGAAGATATGATGTCAACCTTAAATCAGATATCTTCGAGATAGAAGCTGCTCGACGAGAAGTTGAGCTACATTTTGAAGGTCGCACCAGATAAAGTCGAGGAAGCAAAAGCTGCCGAGGTATGTGCTTGACCACATAAAGTCAATGTCTGAAAATTCAACAGTTGCCCGAATTTGTAATACCGCGCCATCTGAGTGTGGAGCTAAGAGCATCACACTATGTCAGGAGGATTTTAAGTCGCTGAGCGAAGGAGCTAAGCTATTCGATAAGTTGGTGAATATGAAAGTGGTAAATATGAAAGTGGCAGCTGCGCTGGCTCAGGTAGGCGCAGTTAGAGCACACTGAAAAAGTTAGAGGCACACAAGAGGAGATTGAGAAGCTAAAGACTGCGACAGAAGACACACTGGATAAAGCATCCAGGGCTGATGCTGCTGAGTATGCAGTTGAAGGAGAACTCGGGAGGTGTCAGGTAAGATATCTGAATAAAGCACAGAGGAAGCAGCTTCGAGGATTATTGCAGAGGCTGAGGCGATGATTCTGCTGAATCATCACCACAAAGTCACTACAAAGCTACGAAACGTAAACAAATCCACACAAACTCGAGAAGACAAAAACTTTTGTGGTATATAAAAGTGGTTTTACCGAATTTAAGTGTAATAGTTAATAGAAATAAGAATCAAGTGGAATGGGGTTCTCCTTATCTCTATGGAGAGAAACCCTTTTTGATGTATACTTTCTTTTTAAGAGTTGAGAACTTTCGTTGTGGTGAACTTTTCGTTGATGTATACGTTTGGTCTTTAATGTGAAAACTGGTTTGTTGCTGTAAATTGGATGAAAGCTATTTTTGTTGTTTTCTTTTGTCTCTTTGTTTGTTGTAGCTAAGGAAGTTATCGATAAAGTTTTGGAGAAAACCTGGTCATGCTCTGAATGATAGAGACAACAAAACATAGAATGATGTTTTCATGTTTGGCCAACCACTGCTCCTGGTTTTTGGATTCTCAATGGTTCGTGTACAATAACATTTAACTTTAGAGGATCTTATAGAGACTGTCTCAGAGTTTTGAAGAATTATACGATAAGTTTATGATCACATGATCTGAACCGCTCACACTAAAATCACCCGATTCACTCGCACGAAACTCTACGATCTCATATGATGTCGCTATTATTTGTGGTACCATTCTAAATATATTTTTGTTTTCACTAAATTATAAAAAATTAAAAATGAATTTTATTTATTTTCACAACCGAAACAAATATCCAGTTAAAACATATTCTATTGGATATCCGGCACTGATTATCTGGATGGTCTCAAAGCAATTTGGATTGTAAAATTGTCAATCTAGGCGACACGAAGAAGATCACTCGAATATTTCCAAAAACCCATTTATCTGATCCGTGCCGGACACTAGATTAGACTCTCGCACTGTTCCTTCTCGGCAATGAATCACGTTTATATAGGAGAAACTATACAGTGTCTCACACTTTACATTTGTCTTTTTATAAGAAGGTTTTTGGCTCTTCATCTTAGTTAGTTTGGATTGTGATTAGATTTCCTCTTTTTAGTTTTTAAGTGAAAGCTTTGATTCATAGATTTAACAAGGACGTTGGAAATTAGATTGGGTTTGCTGGCTTGAATGTCTAAGAAGCACGATTATTGTAGCAACGACGTCTTCTCTTCTTCTTATATAGAAAATATAATTACATACAACTATAAAAAAAACTCTAAAAATATATTTTTGTACAAAAGTTAAATAATTAATATTATTAAGTACTCATTCTTATCTAAGTAAAGATCAAGATCCATGCTTGCGTGATTGGTCTTTGGTGATAGCTTTGTAAAAGAGGTTACTGAGGAAACATGTATATTACGTAAACAAAATGACGCCTACATTCGATTTCGAATGAAACTTCAAGTCAATACTGCAAAGTTGTAAGATCTTTCCTTTTCGAAACTCAACAAAGGAAAATTTTAATGCATGACAACATAATATTTCAAAAACAAAATAATTCAGAACACTATAGAAGGCAGATATAAAACAAAAAAAAACGAAGCATGAGTTCAAAAAATTAAAACATGGTTAGATACATGGTATTCAAACTCAAAGACCATAGCATTTCAATCATGAAGCAAAATTATCCAACATGTATTGTTAAATACATGCAAATTAACAAAATACTTAAACTCACGAAGATAGCACTCCACTCACAAAACAAGAAACATCTCTGCGCGAAGCACATACCAACCACTATCTAACTTTATTTTATTTTTATATAATGGAAACTATGTAGATACCAACTAAATTGAGAATTTTGGGAAGAACCTCACAATGATGTTAAAAGGTGTTAAAAACATATAAAATGCTCTCATTTATTTAGTTTTCTCTGTATTTTTCAAAAAAAAAGAGTTTTTAGAATAAAAAGTAAATTCTCTTAAAAAGAGAAGGTTTAACTAATAAAAATATCTCTAAACAATGAAAGTTCTAAATCATAAATGTAAAAAAAAAAAATTAATATGAAGCAATCTCTCATATATAAAAAGGTTTCATTGGAAAGTTTGTTAAGCCATATTAATAAAGATTTAACACTACCAATAATAACATTCAGTAAGAAAACACTCTCAATAAAATATGTCAAATAAATATCATAATTTTGGTACTGCTGAGTTGAATTTGAAAACAATTTGTAGAAAGTAAGTAACATTCATCCTTTTGTACATTATATTATAAATGTAAATTATTATTAACTAAAACATCCACATGCCTTTTATTATGCAAGGATTTATCGCACCTAATCATGTACGTCATTATGAAGCTTTTCTCAAGCAGCTCCACCTCTATAGACTCACCAACTTCTTCGCGAAGAAGAACATAGGTGACCTACCACAAATACACGAGTGGCTTTGCTCACATCTTTATTTCGAAGAGTGAAAAGAATATCTGGATAATTTATCAATTCAGATCTGGACAATGTCGGACAATGATTAAAGTTTCACTTAGTGGATTCAAAATAGAGTCGAAGACAAAGTATTTAACAAATATGTCCATAATGGAACTCCTAATTTGGTGCTTTAAGAGGATAATCATAAAAAAACACATGCATTTAAGTGTTTTATTTTGGAACATCAATTTTATTTTATGTTTTAAGTTAAATTATATTTACTTTGGTGCAACAGTCAGCTATTTATTTTGATGTTATTTCATTAATCTATAAAAATCACTTATGCTATTTTTCTTTGACCTGAGCAACTACAAAACAAAATAATACACTACTATCACTAACCACTATCAAATAGATCAAAAAAATCAATTATCAACTCATCAAAATACAAAATATACGAACCCGGCGCTACGCGCCGGAATACCACTAGTAAATTATATAACTGGTGTACTCTATGTATTTTTTTTAGCGTCTGGTCAACGATGAGAAATATTACATAGACGATAGAATGGTTACGTGTATAAAAGGGTAGATTAGTCATTTCCGCTGATGAGAACCAAACTGAATGACATGACAACTAAGTATTCAATGGAGTATGAAATGGACGTCAAAGAGTCTTTTATCTGTATTCCCATGCAGACTGTACATTATAGCCAGTCATCTTCATCACTAAAATATGATTTTATATATAAATATATAATTTTGCGTGTAGTTGCTCACATTAGGTAGTTACACTAATCAACACTTTAACTTAATGAAAAGGTCTTTGACAACAAATAATATAAAAGAAGGTATAGATTCCAAAACTATGGACAGCCAAACGTAAACATTTCCATGCTCTCTTTTGTACTTTAATTAGTTATGATTTTCTATCATAATACTTTAATTAGTTATGTTTCCTCTTTCTATATATCTTTTGTTCACTTTCGCTTTATATACGTATTCACAATATTATTATGATATTCTTAATAAATTCAAAGATTGGGCAGCGTCATGAACATAATAAGATAGATAATGGGAGTGATTGGTTGGGCTACGTAGAAAAATTATTTTAGAATTTATGCCGCATAATTTTTTGATTTAGCTTTAAAAGATATAGTTTTAAAATTTTCTAAAAATAAAAAGATGGGACTTTAAAAATAAGATTTTTAAAACCATTTGTTTTTTTTGTTTTTTTGTTGTATCTTTATTTTTTTGTTGTATCTTTATTTCTACATGATTGATAGTTTTTAATGGTATAGATAAAAATTAAAATTAAAGTTTTCTCCTCCAACCCAACCAATCACACCCAATGATTAACATAACATTACTTTTGTGGTGACAAATTTCAGCATAATATACTGATACATATTACGCATTTGATTAGCTTTTGTCCATTTCCTTTAGTTAGCCGCACCAGATACGTCACATCTTAAGCCAAAAAAAAGATACGTCAAATCCCCATAACACCCAAATAATTATTATATGAGTAACCAGTTTTGATACTCTTATATTTACGCGCGAGCCACTTTAGAATAATTCTCAAAAAGACCTAAATGAAGTACCGAGACCAGACGAAAGACACTAATCCACTACAAGAAAACAACGGTATTCTGACGGACATTCCGACGGAAAATGAAATCCTCGGAATATCCCGAGGAATTTCCGAGAAAATTCCGAGGAAACACAAAATTGGGTTTCCTCGGAATTTCCTCGGAATATACCGACGGAATTCCGAGGAAATATCAATCCGTCGGAATATTCCGAGGAAATTCCGAGGAAAAATGGGTTCCTCGGAAAAAACCGATGAATTCCGAGGAAATATTATAGCCGTTGGAGAACCGTTGGGGGACTTTACAAAATTCCGAGGAAATTCCGACGAACTAGCCTTTTCCGTCGGAATTCCGTCGGAATTTCTTCGGTCTGTCGGCAGGATTTAAACTATAAATACAAGCACTCCTCTTCCTCTTCATTCACTCCATATCTTCATCCTCCCTCTTACTCTATTTACACACGAATTTGATTCATAAAAAATATGTCTTCTTCAAATTATTTTCGTTCTTGGATCGATCGACCTCATTTGGATCCGAACACGAGATTGCTTACGGAAGAATACCAACGAGGTATAACCGAATTCATGGGGTTAGTTCACCGACAACCGGAAGAAAAAACAGGTATGTTAAGATGTCCTTGCTCTAATTGTAAAAATAGAAAGGTTATTAAAGAGTGGGATGTTTGGACTCATCTATATTTGAGTGGGTTTACACGAAGTTACAAAATTTGGTATCATCATGGGGAAACTGATTATGAACATGGTAGTACTAGCGAACCTCAGCCAGCGGTTAGATTAGAAGAACCAATTAGAACGGATGTAGATTATGGTGTAGGTACTGAGCAGATGGTAAATGATCATTTTAGAGGGGAAGATTTACCCAATGCAGAAGCTAGGAGATTTTATGATATGTTGGATGCTGGAAAGCAACCATTGTACGAAGGTTGCAGAGATGGTCATTCAGCTTTATCATCTGCTACAAGATTGATGGGCATTAAAACAGATTATAATTTGGCTGAAGACTGTGTGGATGCGATTGCTGATTTTGTAAAAGGTATTCTACCCGAGGATAATGTAGCTCCTGGTTCATACTACGAGGTTCAGAAACTCGTAGCTGGTCTTGGTTTATCGTATCAGGTAATAGATGTATGCAGCGACAACTGCATGATTTATTGGAGGGCGGATGAACAGCGGGTTACATGCAAATTTTGTGGAAAGCCTCGTTATAAAGATACGAGTGGAAGAGTTCCAGTGCCATATAAAAGGATGTGGTATTTACCTTTGACGGAAAGGTTGCAGAGGTTGTATCTGTCTGAACGCACAGCGCAACCAATGAGATGGCATGCGGAGCACTCAACAGATGGTGAGATCAGACATCCTTCAGATGCAAAAGCGTGGAAGCATTTCCAATCAAAGTATCCCGACTTTGCGTATGAGAGAAGAAATGTCTACCTTGGATTATGTACTGATGGTTTCAGTCCGTTTGGCAAGAGTGGAAGACAGTATTCTCTATGGCCCGTCATTCTTACACCATACAACCTACCCCCAAACTTGTGCTTGCGACGAGAGTTTTTGTTTCTCTCGATTCTCGTTCCCGGACCAGAGCATCCTAAGAGATCACTTGATGTGTTTCTTCAGCCACTAATATATGAGTTGCAACAACTATGGGCTCAAGGTGCTGAAACATACGATGTTTCGTGTAAAGAAAACTTTCAAATGCGGGCAGTACTAATGTGGACAATAAGTGATTTTCCAGCATATGGTATGTTGTCTGGATGGACAACGCATGGAAGGCTATCATGTCCATATTGTCAAGATAACACTGATGCTTTCCAACTAAAACACGGAAGGAAAACGTGTTGGTTTGACTGTCACAGGAGATTCCTACCACCTGATCATCCATATCGTAGGAGTAGGAATTTGTTTACGAAGAACAAGAGGGTGTTTGACAGTCCACCTCCGGAAATTTGTGGGAAAGATTTGAAGATACAACTAAGAGATTTTGGTGCAGAAAGGACGCCAGACGTCGGTGGACATGAGCGTTTTCCGGTAGATGCTGTTGGAGAACTACATAACTGGCACAAAAAAAGTATTTTCTGGGATCTGCCATACTGGGAGGATCATCTGCTAAGGCATAATTTAGATGTCATGCATATTGAGAAGAACTTTTTTGACAATCTCATGAACACGATCCTTAATGTTCAAGGTAAAACAAAGGATAATTTGAAGTCAAGACTGGATTTAGTCGATATATGTGCTCGTTCAGAACTTCATGTTGATGAGAATGGTAGGGCTCCTTTTCCCATATACCGACTTGATGCAGCGGGAAAAGATGCGTTCTTTGATTGGATTTCAAACGATGTGGAATTTCCAGACGGTTACGCATCAAATTTGCGTAACTGTATCGACAGAAAGGAAGGAAAGTTTACTGGCTTGAAAAGCCACGATTGCCATGTAATGATGCAGCGCCTCCTTCCGTTCGCCTTCAAGGAACTATTACCACGAAATGTTCATGAAGCAATTGCAGGGATAAGTGGTTTCTTCCGCGATTTATGCACGAGATCAGTGACTCTTGAAGGTATTGAAAATTTGAAGACTAACATAGCCGTGATTCAGTGCAACCTTGAGAAGATATTTCCTCCCTCATTTTTTGATGTTATGGAGCATCTTGTTATTCACCTGGCAAGAGAATTGGAACTTGGTGGTCCTGTGCAGTATAGATGGATGTATCTGTATGAGCGGTATATGTTCCATTTGAAGAAGATGGTGAAAAATTTAAGTAGGGTGGAAGGTTCTATAGTCGCACAGATGATCAATGAAGAAACTTCAAACTTTGCCGAGTACTACTTTCCAGCAGAAGTTCAGACCAAAAACAGAAGACCTGCTCGGCATGATGATAGAGGCGAACGGGCAACATATCATGTTACGGTTCCAGACATTTTCACAGACGTTGGACGACTTAGCGGAAAACCAAAGGACCGTCGACTTACTGAGCAGGAGCGCAGTCATTTGCAAACATATTTGCTCACCAACTGCGAAGACGTTCTTCAATATGAGAGGTAAATAAATGAGCTTACAAATTTTTATTTTAACAAGTTGAAATTTAAATCTTAATTAATTACATTATTGTCATCATATACAGGATTTTCATGGCAGAAAAGCGGTTCGAGTATAGATACGCCACAGAGGACGAACTAGAAGAAATGAAGCAGAGAGAATTTACTGGATGGATGTTTACTTATGTGAGTGCTTTAAACAAATTAAAATATATTTTATCACATATTTATACTAATTCACATTTATTGATATAACATATATATATGTGCTATTAATAGGTGTCTGCTGGTTTGGCCAGAGGTGAAACATTTGACGATTGGATACGTGAGATGGTCGTTGGACCAAACTTTGTTGTGAAGTCATATCCGAGATTTTGTACTCGAGGATATGCATTCACAACTCAGAAGAGGAGACGTTCGAGTACGACTTATGATGCTGGCGTTTGTTCTGCATCAGGAGATGATGTATACTACGGACACATACATGAGATTTTGGAAATCAAGTATTTGGGCATGGTTGGATTGCGCTGTACTGTTTTCTATTGTGATTGGCACGACAACACTCCAGATCGAGGTGTGAGAACAGATGCATTTGGTGTTACATCAGTAAATTCGAGGCGAAAGCTGCAATATTATGATCCTTTCATTCTTGCTTCTCAGGCCGATCAGGTAATTAAATGTTAATTATTCAGAATGATTCATCATCATGTGTATTAATTTATAATTTTTCTAAATGTTACAGGTTTGTTATATCAAGTACCCCCGGGTAAGGAACAGAGATGATCCATGGGTTACTGTTACAAGACTCAACCCGAGAGGCCGAGTTCAGGGAAGTTCTGAGCTGGAAGACCCACTACAACCAAGCACATCCGGCAACTTAAGTGCAGCAGAAGATTTAGCTGGAGTTGGCCTTGTAGTCGATTTAACCGACTTTGGAGAGGAAGCCGTCGTTCACGTAGAGGATGAACCAGTGATTGGAGAGTTTCACCAAGATCCAGATTCAGATTCATCTGGTGATGATGACTCGGAAACAGACTACCATTGATTTTTTTTTTTTTTTTAAGAAATACCGAGGAAATTCCGAGGAACACTTGATATAACCTCTTTCCTCGGATATTAGTTATTTGGTTTATCTAGCAAGGCAAAGCTGAATACGAATTAAAAACTACTCAAAACACAACCAAATAAAACGAAGAAACCATGTAAAAGAAATACGAACTCATAATTAAAAAAAAAAACTAAGTTCAAAATTAACAGAAAATAAGACCATAAAACGTTAGAATAGAAAAGAAAATAAAATAGCGCGGTCGGAAATCAAATGGCAATACTGGCCGGTGATAGCTCCTACTCCTCGTCTCCTGCTCCAGATGTTCCTGCATCGTTGGGTCTCTTGGACCTCTTTCTTACCCTGTGTGTACCACTCGAACCCGAACCAGAGCTGGATGGAGAGTTGTCCCGATGAACTACATCATCCTTTTGGCAACGACACGGCCTGATACGTGAAATGGCAGCCCAGATCTTGTGTAGCATGTCGTTGTTTGTCTTTATGCTCTGATCTCTCCAATGTTGTTGCTGGCGCGAAGTGGCGTTCGGTGGAAGCTCTTGCAGCTTGTACTGGCTGGAGTCTGATGGGAGTAGCTGATGGGGTTGTGAATCATCTGGAATGGCTTGTGCAGCCTCATCTTCTCCTTCTTCATCAACCACGGCCTTGCCTTTGGTCTGATATTTTGGCGTGAAGAAGGATGGCTTGTCTACTAGTGCGGTAGCAGGGGGTAGGAACTCAACTGCAGCCTCTGAAAGTAGAGCAGTCAGGCCGATCTGAGGCAGGTGGCAGTAGAGTGTTTTCTTCGCTCGGTCCTGGAATACGTAGACGTAAGGACCATCCCGATCGATCCTCGAGTGGGGACCAGCTATGAACTCCTTACTTACTAGAGAAATGACATCCAGGTAGTTCCAAGCAATGTTGTTCGATCTGTCCAGTGCTACCTGCTGGTTCTCGCAGTCTACACCCACATGTCTAAGGATCCGAGTAATCACTGCACCAAATCCACATGCATTGCTCTTGGATTTGGTTACTTTCCCCTTGTATCCTGCTAAGTTTGCGGCCAGCACCGCTCCCATGTTGAAGGCAGTAGCAGGTGGGAATGTAGAGTTTCCAAATGCCGGTAGCAAATGCCTCACACCTTGGTACAGGAGGCACAACTCCCATTGCGTGACTGATGCGGCTGTGGTTGTCCCGTATAGCAATGAGCCAATGAGGCGTGTGGCATATCTCAGTACTGGGCTCCGGATAAGTGACTCCTTTGCCTGAGAAGATCTATAAACCCCTGTGCCAATCGTTTCCCAGAAGTTCAACAGCTCTGAAGTCCAATAAAGACCAGATGTCCTCTCCCCTGCACTCAATCCAAATAGTCCGCAGAGGTCTGTGAAAGATACCTCATAGTATACTTTCTGCACTACGAATGCCAGAAAACCTTCCTGATGGCTATCATCGGGACGGCTGACGTATGCGGATGCTATGAACTGGCGTACCAACTCCGGATAAGTGGGTTCGTTGAGGTTGCATAGTTGGCCTAGACCCATGTTCTGGAACAGCCCTTCAATGTCTGCTTTGATTCCCAATATTGTCATCGTCTCAGGACATGCTAGTTGTGTAGCCGGAACGGCTACCTTCTTCATGTTGTTGTAGTGGGTGGTATCAGACTTATCCCACTTCTTTGGCCTTTGCTTCTCTCGCTGAGACGAACCCTCTTCTTGTGTGTTCTTCTTTGCTGATGTTTTCGTGCGCTTCATTCTCTACAAAATAGAATCATTGCTCTCAACATGGTTATAATCAATTAAGAACTCAAAGCAACATGAAAATGAAAGGCGAAATCGAGTTGTGATAAAAAAAAAACCAAATTGAAAAAAATTCTCAATCCCTAAATCATCTCAAATCCTGTTCCAAACTCGTTGATCACAGACAATTGTGTTCTATTCCATGTTTAAACATCTGTTTCATGCATATTTGATCAAGGAATCAACACGGAAATAAGAAATTCACAAAACCCAAAAAATTGCTCAAGAACACGATTTCAGAATGTGGAGATTCGCGGAGTATACCTGTCTTAGGGTGAAAACGAGTGTAGGAATCAGGTAGAGCTCGAAAAATCAAGGGGAATAGAGCCCAAAATTGTTCAAATCGGATGATTATAGAGAGAGAAAGGGGGGGCGAATTATAGGGGAAATCGGAGGGGATGAGAGTTCTGAGGTTTAGATCCAAAAAAGGTCGGGTTTTGCCTTATAATTCTGTTTCCCGCACACGCATCGATCGATGCGTTTTTGAACAAATACGGATCGATCGATCACATTCTTACGCTTTGGTCCATCTTAGTGATCGATCGATCCGTTTTTGGACATATATCCATCGATCGATCCGTTTATAAAAAAACTTACAAGATTTTCCGAGGACATTCCGAGGAACATTTGAGATTCTCGATCGATCGATGGGATAATCTCATCGATCGATCACATTCTTACGGTCCGGTCCATCTTAGTGATCGATCGATGCGTTTTTGGACATATATCCATCGATCGATCCGTTTATAAAAAAACTTACAAGATTTTCCGAGGACATTCCGAGGAACATTTGAGATTCTCGATCGATCGATGGGATAATCTCATCGATCGATCACATTCTTACGGTCCGGTGCATCTTAGTGATCGATCGATGCGTTTTTGGACATATATCCATCGATCGATCCGTTTATAAAAAAACTTACAAGATTTTCCGAGGACATTCCGAGGAACACTTGAGATTCTCGATCGATCGATGGGATAATCTCATCGATCGATCACATTCTTACGGTCCGGTCCATCTTAGTGATCGATCGATGCGTTTTTGGATATATATACATCGATCGATCCGTTTATAAAAAAAAATTGACGTATTGAAACCCCAAACACTAGTTCCTCGGAATTTCCTCGGAATATTCCGAGGAAATTCCGAGGAAGAAGAGGGTTTCCTCGGAGTTCCCTCGGAATAATCCGAGGAAATTCCGAGGAAATAGGGTTTTTAAACCGAAAACAACGTTTTGCGGTTTGAATAACACCTATATAACCCTTATTAAGTGTCTTACGTTCATTATGAAGTCAAATATTTGTTCCTTACCGTATAATTAACACTTTTCCGATTGTATGAACGAAATCCCACAACATAAGAGAAACACTTATACCTTTTAATGAACGGTAAAGGGAATACTTTCAATTAGTTTTGAAATTTGTTATTTCATGGTTTATGCTCATCTATACAAAGAATCCTCAATGGTATGCATTACAATTGTATAAGAAATGAAATACGGCAAAAAAAATTGATGTTTTGAAACCCCAAACACTAGTTCCTCGGTATTTCCTCGGAATATTCCGAGGAAATTCCGACGGATATTTTACTATCCGTCGGAATTTCCTCGGAATATTTTCATTTTACCGGGCAAATATTTCGCGAAAATTGAAATTAGAATTCCGACGGAATTCCGACGGATAATGTCCGTCGGACCCTAGGTTTTATAACCACGAGCCCCTTCTTCTTCCCATTTCTCTCTTCTTCCTCTGCGCGACTCCTCTCTTCTCTCCGGCGATTTCCCCCTGAAATCCGACGATATCTCCGGCGATCTCCCCCTTCTCTTACACAAATCATGTAAGGACCCTATCCCACTCTCTTAGGTTCTATTTGTTAGGTTTTTGTGTAGTTTTGATAGATTTTTGTTAGGGTGATTGGTTAGGATTGTGATTTGGTTGTATAATAGGTTTAGAATTATGATTTGGTTGAATAATTTGTTTTGTTGAATTGATTTAGAATTTTTTTATAATTTTTTTATTTTTTTTGTATTTATAAAATCGATTTTTGTATATAAAATCGATTTTTGTATTTTACAAATCGATTTTTCTATATAAATTCGATTTTTTGGATTTTACAAAAAAAATTTGTATATAAATTCGATTTTTTGGATTTTACAAAACATTTTAAATATCTATAAAACTTTTTTTGTGATTAAAAACTATTATTTGGGATTTAAAAATATTTTTAATATATATATATATTATTAAAACTATTTTTTTTGTAATTATTAAACTATTTTTATTTATTAAAACTATTTTTTGTTTATTAGAACTATTTTTATATATTTATTAAATATTTTTAATATATATAAATCTTTTTTTGTGATTAAATTATTTGGGATTTTAAAAAAAAAAAATTAATTTATATATTTCTCTATTTATTAAATATATTTTTTAATTTACAGGTCTCATGATGATCAGACTCGGCTTCGACAGCGTCGTGGTCGTGGTGGTACGGGGAGCCAGTCTCGGGATTCCAGCCATTTTCAGGATTCCCCTTCGCCCCACAGCTCCAACCATACATCTCCCTCTGCTGCACCCGCTCCTGCTCCTCTCGCTCCCGCTGCTGCATCCGCTCCTGTTCCTCCGGGTCCTCCGGGAGTGATGCGTGTTGCGGAGTTGGTTCAACAGCCCGGTCGTGACCATCTTCCGTATCTCACTCCGTATCCACATGGACGGGGTCAAACATGGTAATTAAACATTTTTTTTCTTTAAATTTGGATTCATTATTAACCGTTTATTCTTTTTATTAGGTTCAACCGATCCGGGAACGGGATCAGCGCATGGATCAACCGTATGATGTACTCGGCCCTCGACAGTGGACATCCGACTTTCACTCACTTCCCTACCGACAAGCAGGTTCTGTGGTTTCGTCAGTTTGCGGTAAGTATTCTAATTTTTTACTTATATTTTTAATCTTTAATATAAATTTTCTACTAATTGTTTTTTTTTTCAGCAAGAGTTCAACTGGAATTCCGATGAGACGCTCTTTATCTATCACCACTTCGTCCATAAAGTTATGGACAACTATGGGAAGCAGATCCACGAGTGGAAGAAGAAGTGGGAAATCAATAAGGTTCGATTTAATTTATTAAACAATTTTTTAATTTATTAAACTATTTTTTAATTTATTAAACTATTTTCTTTTTTTTTTATTAAAAGGTCCCAAAGTCGATGAACGACACGGTCTGGAAGGAGTTGTGTGCGCATTGGGATAAGGAAGAGACGAAAGAAACTTCTTCCACCAACTCCACCAACCGCAGGAGCGACCGTAAAGGGAAGGGCATCTACAAGCATAACTTGGGTGCTCAATCTATTGCCACTCTGGGAGATCGCATGGTAAGTTCAACCGCTTTTTCTTCAATTATTTGAGTTTCAGAATTTTAATTTATTGTGCATTTCTTCTAATTTCTAATGTTTCTTTAATTTATGTTTTTTTTCAAGGCGGAAGAAAATGATGGCGAGCCGGTTGATGATCTCGCCCTAATGAGGAGGGCGTATACCAACAAGAAGACCGGCCAGATTGATGACGGTCTTGTGAGGGACGTGGTCGACCTGGTCCAAACTCAGGTGGTAGACGAAGTGTCTCAGCTTCAAACCGAGGATGACGCTTCGACGGCTTCGACCAACTTGTCCCGGTTTCGAATCAACGAAATCGTTGAATCCGTAAGTTCTTTTTTTTAAAAGTTCAATTCATTTATTTCTTGGTTTAAATTTGTAAATTTGGCTATTTTCTATTCAGTCGGTTCCAAAGAAGAAGGGACGTTTGGTCGGTTTGGGTCGTCGCACCCGGTCGGTTCCTCCTTCTTCTGCACCACCGCCCTTTGTTGATCCAGAAGTACTTACGGCTCAGTTGAAGGACAAAGATGATCGTATATCTTTGTTGGAGACCCAGATGGCGGCTCAACAGGCGGGCTATGAGGCACAGAGGAGGCTGAACCAGCAAATGATGGAGATGATGCAGAGGATGTACCCGAACGAGGTGTTCCCGGACGTGCCAGACCCGTAGTTTTTTTTTTCCAAAAACTCGGAATGTTTTATTTTTATTTGTGAAACTTTGAATATTAATTAATATGATTTCAATTTTAATTTTAATTTCATATTTTCGAATTTAAATTTCAGAAATTTTTTTTTTTTTTAAATTAATATTTTTTACATTCCGAGGAAATTAATTATATTTTTTACTCGATCGATCGATGCGTTTTTGGACATAAATCCATCGATCGATCTGTTTACAAAAAAACGTTTGGAATATACCGAGGGACATGTTCCTCGGAATATTCCGAGGAATATGTCCGTCGGTATATTCCTATCGATCGATGTATATATGTCCAAAAACGCATCGATCGATGAACGTCCGAGAAAATATCCCGACGAAGTTCTCCCTCGGTATATTTCGACGGAATTCCGAGGAAACAAACTTCCGAGGAAATTCCGAGGAAAGAAGAAATTCCGAGGAAAGAAGAAATTCCGAGGAATTATTTCCGATGACTTGTTTCGTCGGTATATCGTCGGAATAACGATATTCCGACGAAATTCCGACGATTTTTTTCCTCAGAATCCTTGCTGTTTTCTTGTAGTGATCGTTTTAAAATCTTCCGATCATACTTCACTTCAATTGTGCTAATTAATCCTTCTAAATTTAGTTACCAACTCTCAATATACAACTAAAATTTATGGTTTATATGTGCGTGTAAATGTGTAGTTAGTTGGTTTGGTTTACCAACCTCTCTATTCTCTAACATCTATGCATGCATCTGGCCATCAACTTATTAGCGCAAAGCAATTAGAAGACAAAACTGACCCATGGATTTTAATTATGAGTAATAACGGGATATTATCATGATCTGCTAATAAAATAGTTAAATCGTTTATGGTGCATAAATCGTAGTTGTATAAGGTTGTCTGTATTTTTATTATTTTGCAATATACTTATTTATACAAATCAACCATAAATCACAGATGTGTAAGGTTCTCTGTATTTTGATTATTTTGCAATCTACTTATTTATACAAATCAAACAATAAATTTATTTACAAGTTTTCTACAAATATGAGAACAACAAACTAATCTATTTGCTGACAAAAAGAAAAGAAAAGAAAAGAAACATGCATGTCTATATTGTTTACAAAAAAAAAACATACATGTCTATATTATTACAATATAAAAACACTTTTTCGAAACTTATAATTACACAGTCTTAATCTTACATAATTACAATACAAAAGTGTGTTTAATTTTATATCGTAATCTGCTAATAAGTTGTATAACGATTTTTTTTTCATAAACTAAAGCTAGGAAAAGTTCAAAAAAAAAAACTAAAGCTAGGAGACTTGTGATATTATGTGATACGAGCCGCAAAGAAACATCATGTTATGATATTAGTTCTGTATTGCGTAGTACGTACCACTATATTTTTAGCTTGTGTAGAATGTATAGGTTAGTACCTTTCTAAGAACAGTATATTGATCATAATATGAAAATATAGTGGTACGTACTACTTAGAAATGGAGGCTCAATTTATTTTCCCTTTGTATTACTAAGGAAGCAATCTTTCTTTCTTTTGTCCTTTTCTCTTTTCTTTTAGATAAGAGAGTGATTCCATTACCATCTGTACACACAACCACTATTGGCCCGCAGTGTTCAATTGTTGCTAGCTTCTGCATTCAACAAATAAAAATAAACGTTTTGTTTTTTCTTTCAACATTATCTATCAGAATATTCTTATAGATATTGTTTCGTAAACTTCAAGCACATTTTTCGTTTTTATAGGAACTATGGAAACGAATATGACATCAAAGTAAGAATCACATATGAGGTGGAAAGATAAGGGTCGGAAAAGATTTATAACACAGAGTATAAAGCTTTTCTGGTGTTGCGATTTTTTAGGGATGTGTTTTTATGTCTAAGTATAAAGAAAAGAAGGATATATGGGGTATTTTCTTAGAAGATACAAATAGGCTCAATGAGCTGAATTTTTATTTGAATTGTTAATATTTTAGTTTATGGAAGAGCAAATGATTATCTACTACTCGATCTCTACCTAGCTATTATGTTTATATATAAATCAATTGTAAAGATGCCTTAGATATGAAGCTAAGAATATATATAACAAATTCAAAGATTCTTATTGTAATATATTAACTCACAATGTTATTGGTCCATATATAGCACAAACATTATTCCATATCCATATATTACAATAATTGAGGATGTTCTTCTAACAATTATTAGAAAGTGAACCAATAATAATGTGGTTAGAACTTGCAACACACAAGATATGATAAATCAATTGATTAGGAAAACTGCATATGGTGGGGTATGACATGTAATGTAATCACCTCCAAACTTGTTTGTGGGAAAAAATATATACACAAATGGATATAATGATAATGTCTTTAGATTAATTATTGTATAAGTTTTGTGCCCATGTGGTACAATGTCCAAGTTTGATCATATTCTAATATCCACTAAAATATTTTAACTTATTTATCTGATAAAAAAAATTAATAAGTTTTTGAGATCCAAATAGTTGTTAAATACTTAATGCATTTTTCTTTTAATTATAGCAAACACATGATAACAAAATAGAGTTCATTTACATGCAAAACACTGTTTTTTGTTTTAGCAAAATATATTATAGAACAAAGACAAATAATTATTGGATAAATAAAGTTGACATATTTGATGTAATATATTATAGGATAATCTCATTAGGATTAGGATACAAATTTTCGTATAAACACTCTATTTGGTTAATCATGCACACACTTTTCATTTTCTTACATGGTATGAGAACATAAAGATCTCTTCTTTGGATATTCAGTATACGTTATATCCTTCTGACAATCTAGGTGCACTAACTACATCTGTATTTATGAAGATATAACTATTCTGAGTGGGCTACCAATTTTGGAATTATCTTAAAGCAAAACAAAAGATTGGCTTCACTGACAGCACCATTCAAAAGCCGACTTCCAATCTCGAGTTAACTCGATGAACATCTACAAACTTCATGATTTCACGTTAGATTCGCACATCAATCGATATGCATGTTCGATCGACTGTCTGTCTGCAAGCATCTCTTGGAAGATGAAACAAAATTGCAAGCATAACATACAATTTGTTCTTGAATACTATGGAAACGTTCAAATCTGCTACTACGTGTACATGTGCTGTTTCTACCGAGCTTGAGAAATAACATGAAGATGTTAAGATATACAAATTTCACTTCGGTTTATATGAGATTTGTTTTAATACAATCCAGTCTCAAATAATCGATGAGGAACCTCTACTGACCTCAACATTGTTTACTTACGTGCCATTCGAGCACAATAACATCAAAGTAATATGAGATCTGTGGAGGTTAAACATGATGCATTAAGATTTTCGGCTAAGGTCGATTCTATGAATTCTACACCTACTACATCCAGTGTTGTTGCTGTAACTTCTCGCAGACGCGATTCCAATTGTTCTCCATGGATATCTGAATTGTTTTCTCGAACAACAACAACGCTTTGCTTGGTGAGGGTTTTCTAGTTCAAATAACCATGGTCGGGGAGGTCATTTTTCTAACTCAGGTGGACAAGGACGTGGTTGTTGAAGGGTTGCTTCCGCTTCAATTAATCCAACCGTCTCTCATATTCCTACAGATCATATCATGACACTCTTGCTCAACCGCCCTATAATGTTTGTTCTCCCACTCTAGTCACATGTAAAACACCTTATCCAATTGCAACTTATCTATCTCAAGCTAGTGTTCATTTCTACTATAATATATGTGGTCGAACCAACAACTTGTCTTAACAAATGTTTAGAATGACTGTATGGACGATTATTATATAACATTTGAGGTAAACCGTACTTGGGATATCACTATGCTTCCTCCTGAGAAAAAAGGCAATTGGAAATAAGTGGTTATACAAAATCAAATACCATTCAAATAATAAGGTTGCTCGTCACAAATCTCGTCTAGGTTCACTTGGAAACATCCAACGTGAAGGTTTAGATTATATGGATAAGGTTGCTCTGGTTTTAAAACCAACTACATTTCATTGTCTTCTTGAAATTGCTTCTGCAAAGAGATGATAACTTCATCAAATGGATTTCCACAATGCTTTCTTACATGGTGATTTGAAAGAAGAGGTTTACATGCGCTTGCTTCCCGGTTTTGAAGATCATGATCCTACAAAGATATTTCATTTGTGTAAATCAATAGACGGACTTAAATATTTCCCTAAATTTTGGTTTGCCAAACTAAGTACAACGTTACAAGACTGTGGATTCAAGCACAGTCGTGCGGACTAGTATTCAGTATTTTAAGAGCTACCTTTACCAATACTTCCACATGAAAGATCTTGACAAACTCAAGTACGTTCTGGTTATCGAAGTTGCTCGTATGAAGGAATTTCCTTATCTCCCATCCTAAGTATGCTTTGGACATTATTAGCAAAGCTGGACTTCTTGGTGCTAGGCTGATGAACCCCTTATGTCGCGATTACTTTGTCCCTGATACTTTAAAGGATGAACTTATGGTTTGAGAGAGATTGAATCGATTCTAAACTTGATGAATGATTAAATAAATTTGAATGGTCTTCAGTGAGGATCTATGAACTGATCAACACTTATGTAGATGTGTCCTTGATTGTAAGAGATGTTCCCACAAACAATGATCAAGGACGAGTCTTCTTGCAGAGAATGAACTTCTAGCAGTCGATGTTCAGTGATGAACAAAAGATTCACAGCTTGTAAGAGAGTTTTTATTTAAAAAAAGGTGAATACTCTTATTCATGTCGTGCATCCTCCTTATATAATCTTACAATGTGTGAAAAACTAGAAAGAAAGTAGAAAACTAGGCAAAGACTTTTTAGAAAACAAGAATTTGACTGAAACTAAAAACTAGGCAGTTTCAGTTTGTAGAACCAAGATGTTGAATATTGACTGGACTTTGAAAGAATCTTGCTTGACCACGACCGGGACTTCCTTTGTTGATATTGTATGATTAGAATGGGTTTGAAATAGACTGATCAATGGGATGGTCGAATTTGGCTTGAAACAAATCCAAAGTGAATTGTTATGGCTTTATTCATGGGCTTAATCAATTCTCTTTGGTCTGAGAAAGACTCATTTCGTGCAACAGCTAAACCAGCTACATCTTCAGTGTCATTCACCTCATCCAGCTCTAGGTTAGTGTCACTTAGCGCACTCAGATCATCCAGCTCCAAGTTATTGTCATTTAGCTCATCCAGCTCCTCTACACTCACTTCAGCTGGTTTCAGCTCATACACACTCTCTTCAGTTGGTTTCAGCTTGTCCTCAGCATCATCAGTTAGTTACAGATCGTCCAAGATTGTATAGCTGATCATGGTTACATCATCCCCTCCTTCAAAAAGATTTGTCCTCAAATCTGTATCTTCTACATCAAAAGGAAACATATTAGACTCGAGACAAAGCTTCAAGAAGAGAAACATATTATCAACAACAAAGTATAGTTTTGGACAGAAACTTCCTTGGAGTTTTGAAGACATTTTCCTCAAATACTTCCATCTCTAAATCTCAGGCTGATAGGCATAAATGAGATCAATGAGCTGGATGAGCTAAGTGACACTGACTTGGAGATGGATGAGCTGAGTGAGCTCAGTGACACTAACCTAGAGCTGGATGAGCTGAGTGGCACTGAAGATGGAGTTGGTTTAGCTGCTGGATGAAAAGGGCCTTTCTCAGACCAAAGTAAGTGATTCCGCCCATGAAGAAAACGATAACAAATTCACGTTGGATTGTTTCAAGCCAAATTCGACCAGCCCATTAATCAATCCATTTTAAGCTCATTCTGTCATAAGATATCAACAAAGGAAGTCTTGGTCGTGGTCAAGCAAAAATCTTTCAAAGTCCAGTCAAGATTCAACATCTCGGTTCTACAAACCATATATTTTTGTAGATTTAACATCTAGGTTCTAGAAAGTTCTTCGTATTCCTAAACTTTCATATTACATGTTTTAGATGCTCAATAATACCAATTTTTTTTTGTAGTATCAATCATTTTGATGTTAACACAACAAATTGCTTTCTAAACTATATATAATATAACTATCAGTAGTATGACGGATAATATTTAAATTAAAACATCACAAATAAATACTACTGAAGTGGACTTTAAAATACCGGATAAATTCTTCCGAGAATTTTTTCAAGAAAAACTCATTGTGGATATATCAAGGGAATTACCAAATGATAACTGACTAAAAGCATCTCGTAAAATCTTCTAAAGATTACTAGGCAAGCTATTAGTTGCACAATAATTAAAATTGATAACAATTATTGTATCCTAATATTTAAAACCTGATAAAGTTGAGCATATGTACCTATTTTTGAAATTATCAACATGTTTAGCAGAAGGATCAAACCATATTGTATGACACTAAAAGCATTTGATATGATTATTTTAAAATTTAGACTAACAAATTAGTATCCGACTTGAATATAAATAAAACTGCACATATAATAAATGAATAAATATTGTTCTACATTTTTATAAGATTTGACAGACATAAAACGCAAGATACATATCAAAACCGCATCCATCTTCTTTAATGTGTATATGCAAATGTTCTTTTCACATGATCTCCTCATAAAATGCACTTAAGGCCTTAAAGGTAACCTATCTTATATATATTTTAGTTAACAATATATCTTTGTTTATATGATATACATAAGAACACCACTTACTTTGTAGGGCGCAAAATCATTTGGAGTTTAGATGAATTAATTGATTTTATTTTAGTCTTCACTTCTTCGACGTTACCAACCTAACTGATTTGTCCAATGACATTTGTCAAGTCCAACAAACACAAAATGTCAAAATTACGAAATGATGATTTTTTCGAACAAAATAATATATAAGCATATAGTTACATATCTATGCTTTCCTTTCATATTTTCTATCTAAGATATCACCAAAATCAGTAAAATATTTTTCTGGTACAAAATCAAGAAAATTTGTCAAAGCTTTGGTCCAAGTTATTCGTTTAATAGACCATTTGTATGGAAATGAGATGGTAATGAATTCACCACCGTATATTTTTTAGACTAAAAATGTTGATTCACAAAGTTTCCCCATCATGTAGAAGATGCTTATGTTTTTGTAAAACCTCATTCTCAATAGATGCACGCAATATGATACCCTTTATTTACCAAAAAAAAAGATGCATTAGTATTCTCATATGTAGTGAAGAACATTAAAATCGGTTATAAATAATAAATAGTACATGAACATTACACTATCTTTTCATCCACGAGGATTAACTCAATAGAGTTCCTGTTATGGAGTTGGAAAGTTCATTTGTTGATAGTCTTTACAAGAATGTCATGAGTCTTACTGGATGGTTCTAGCACGTTCACCTAAATTTAGTATGGAACATTTCTTAGGAAAACAACATTTTTGCGTTAAACGATTGGGTTATACATGAGAGGAAGATTTATATATATATATATATAAGTTTTTGACTAGTTAACCTATGAGTCATAAGAACATTTCCAAGTACATCAGTAGTACTGTATTTAAACGATTTGGTTCAAATATAGTATCTTACCTACCGATGTATTTAAATTACTGGTTAAACGATTTGTGATATATATATATATATATATATATATATTGGAATTTTTTTTTACAATGGTGAAATCGTACTATTCGTGAGAGAATTTTGGTGATTTGATATATAGGAAATATAATTTTTGTGAACAATATCAAAACTGTATCAAAGTTTACGTGGTTATCAATTAATAAAATATTATGATAGATATATAAAATAATATATCGTGTATCACTTTTGTCCTGAAACCTTAACCCTAAAACCTAAAATTAAACATTATATGTATATAAACGTAAACCCTAAACAATAAACGTAATTAGTATGTATAAAGAACATCATATGTAATTAATGTATTAATATATGATTTCGAAACAATACTATAGAATTGGAAAACTATATGAATTCAATCAAACCAACATTGTATATTGAAACCATATATGTTGCATAAACCCTATAAGGAAATTAATCACAAAAGTATCAATCATAAATCAAAGTTTATAATATGATGGGCAAATCAAATGAATTCGAATGAGAAATCATCTAGCGAGTTTTGATTAGGATAACCACACAATTTAACACAAACAAGATTGAAATATGGTAACTAAAAATCGTTTATTTAAGCTAATCTGGAATTAACTATGTCAGCAAGTTTATAAAGACATGTCATTTATATCATGTCACATTTTAGAACCAATCAAATTATAATTTTTCAGTTAAGCATGTCTTCAATTAATAGTATAATGTTTATATAAGAATTTTAGGTTAAATAAATAAAATAGTAAGAAAATAATCTAATAGATATCGACTTAGAATCTAAAGTTTTGAAGTGTAGTTTTAATAAGTTTTGGAAATTTGAGTTTGTTATCAATTCTTCACATGAGAGAGAAACAATTTACATTCAAAAGTACAAATGTCTTCTTTCTTTACATAATAACTTGGAAAACAACATACAAATTGACGACTAGGCTCAAGCCTTGAGGAAATGGTACTTAGATTCAACGTAGCTCTCTGCGTCCCATAAGAAAGATCCAAAGGTCACAGCTTCCAAAACCAACGTAGCAAGACCCGAGAAACTCAGAGACAGAACCTCATCGTTAGACGTATCCAGCTTACCGTCCTCCAGTATCCTTATGTCCGGTCGCCCAAAGAGCGCCTGAGTCTGCTTCTCTATCAGCGACATGGCTTCTTTAGACCGTATCGTGGCGTATCTCTGAAGCGTATCCGAGTCCAAGTACGTAACGTACGATCTCAACCCGTAAGACGACGACTCATCTTCATTCCTCTGTATTGCGTACTCATCAGGATCATATTCCTCTGGTTGGATCCGGATCAAGGAATCCGGGTCCCATAACGGGTAAGGAGGGGAAGGTTCTTCGTACCGTTCCCTGGTTTTGTCAGGCCGTTTGGGAAGTGTGTTCATGGTTCTCTCAAGCTGGTATCTCTGGTCGATTCTTCTTAGGAAGTAGCCATACATGACAGAAGCAGCATAGAGTTTCCCGAGTTTGATCTTGCTTATCTGAACTATGGAGCTTAATGGACCGACTGCAGTTCTGTCTCCAAGAACCGAAGAAAGGTGACTCTGTATCATCTCGAACGCTTCTGCAGAGTGAATGACTTCAAGCTTCTCTTCTTGGTTTGGCCATAAGTCTATCCGTCCTGCTGGGTCTGAGGTTGGTTTAATCTGAGGGATCATGGAGATTTCTTTCTCCACAAATCTATGCACCACTAAGCAGTAAATGATCTCTGCCAATGTTTTACGTTTTTCCTTATCCTTAACTTCAGATATCCTCCTGCGAAAGAGAAAGAAACTGCTAATATAACATAGCCTAGGTTTAAGCAAGAGAGGATAAAAGACTTACTTAGAGAGACTGTCTTGCGAAGAAGACGATTCGGCTTTGAGATTCTCGTTTTCGGTGGATAACTTGTCGAGCTGCTGATCGACAGTGACGGGTAAGAGATGAGGATGAGTCCTAAGAATCTGGTCCAGAAGCTGTCCCACAGGAGATTCCAGCTCAACAGGAGCAATCGGGGCAAAGTTGTCGTCTTCTCCTGAGGCTCTCACTGTCACGCCTCTTCCTCGCCCGTTCTCAGCGTTGTTGCTGCTACTTCCAAGCTTGGGGATACAGAACGAATGGCATCTCTGTATATAACAACGAAAGCAATAGCAAGAACATAAACTGAGAATCCATCAGAACATAACATGAGCTACCAAGTGTCCGAGCAGATTAAACTAACCTAACCTAACGAAATACAGAACGAAGTAGACGAAACGACGAGTTTCACCTGAGGAAGAAGCGATGGAGAAGTAGAGGGAGGAGAGAGGAGCTTCGAGAGGGAGTGGTAGTGCTTGAAGCAGAGGCAGCCATAGCTGCCGATTGCTTGCATTTTTCTTCTTGGTTTCGATTTTTCAGAAAGTATCTCAGAGATGACTACTACCAAATTGTGGCTCAGGTTCTACAGAGACTCCTCTTATTAGCTCCAAAAATAAATAAATTAATAAACTATGTAGAAAATAAACCACTAAGAGCACGCCACGTCATTATAATTGTTGGGCCACAATCAGCTCTTATACAAATTTAAATTCAGGCCCAAAACGTTTTCAACTTTGGTATCTGAGTTGATGATCATCATCGTTGTTGTTTTTTCTTGTTTGACTGTAGCATGCCACGTGGAAGAAGCACACGAACGGCGCAATGCAAGACGCTTCGATTCCTTTACCTCTTGTCTTTTTCACCTTTCCTGAAATAATATCTCAGATGCACCCAACATGTGGGGGCTTCTCATCTGTAGCAAGGTTAGTGTTTAGTTAAGTTACTGAAACTGAAAGGAATCATTAGCAATAGGAATAGGATGGATAGGATTATTATTCTACCAAAAGAGGCTATCCGCCGCATTGTCTCCTTTCTTTCTGCAAAGGAGGCTGTTTTTACATCTATTACATCTATTCTCTCAAAAAAGGAAGTTCTACCTAAGATGCTGAGATCGGGCTGATCCAGCTTAGCATGATCTTATCAACCGTTGTCTATGTGATGTGCTGAAGCAGGGCGTCTTGGATCTTAAACTGGACATTATTATCTTCCCTTTGAGTTTTTCACTTGCAAGACAGTTGTTAAAGTGGAACTGGAGGGTCGTTACGCGGCGGGTTTATCCTATGGGAAGGGTTTAGTTTCATTCGGTTCAACGATCTTCGTGGTTGTGCGTTTGAAAAACTTCTTTCTGCTTGTCCTGTACTTGAGGAACTGACCATATTTGGTATGAGGTGGCAACATCCGAAATGGTCTGGCAAGTTGTGCATTCCAACCCTTCAAAGACTAATTATTCAAGATTTCCATCCTTCTCAGTTTACGAGAGTTACTTTGGATACTCCAAGTCTTACCTATTTGGAGTGCTCCGATGCTATGCCGGATGAGTATTCAATTGTTAATCTTGACTCCCTTGTTGAAGCTAAGCTCCATCTTATGTTCACTGGCGGTCAGTACCAGTACTACATACCCTACGATGGATCTGTAAGTCATGATCACAATAATTCTTCTACCAATCCAACAAATCTGATAAAGGGGTTGGGAAATGTTGAAATCATGGAGATATTATTTCAGAATACTTTCGTGGTAAGTGTGCTGTTGTTTCTTTTATAACTCTGTGACATCTTATTACAATTTGAGTTTCTAGAAAAAAAGATAATTAGTAATCATTGAGACATTATTGTTTCGCTTTCATTTGATGTTCCACTAGAGTCTTTTTATCTAAATAATGCAGTACGTTGAAGATTAGATATTTTTTTTTCCTGTTTCAGGCATTATATTACTTTCGTGAAGCAATCCCGGTGTTTGAAAACCTATATCATTTAACCATTAGATGTGATGATGAGGAGGATTGTATGGCATTTCTACCATATTTGCTAGAGAAGTCTCCAAAACCCTAAATGCTTATTGGTCAAGTAGCTTACCTTAAAGATACTCCTTAATTTTCTCTTTTTTATATATATGTATATATATTGTTCCTCTTGCTTCAGGGTCCACTGCACTACAATGAAGAACAACCTGAATCTGTTTGCAACTGCTTGTTGGGATATTCTTTCTTGTTGTCGTGTCCTACAAAGGTCCTACAGATAACCGATTACCGCGGAACAATTGGGGAGGTGGATCAACTGAAGCATTTTATAGAGAAACTGTCGTGTCTGAAGTTGGTGAAACTTCATTCTTGTGATAGACCTGACGTAGACAAGCAACAGTTAATGATTCCCAGAGCTTCTTCAAAGTGCAAGATCAAGGTCACATTTTCCAATTAGTTTTACTAACGCATGCATGAACAAAACTTTGGTCGTTCAAAAAATACTTTGGTGGTTCGTCCTAGTTTCTCCTGTCTGTTGCCACATGAATCGGATTGTGATCACTCTTTTCTGACTTAGATCCTAGTTACTGCGTTTATCTTTTGTTAGATTCCTCATTTGTCTTAGTTTGAACTTTTCTTTCTAGGGCCTGTTTTTATTCCGGTTTTTGTTATATGCTTTGTTTTAATTGATCGTTGAACCTTACTCTGTTTCAACTCATCGTATGATCATCACTGGAAGTGACAGAATTTTAATCAAAAGGTGGATGCTTTTTGGAAGAGAGAAAACCAAAGCCTTTGGCCCTGTTCGTTTGGTCCTTGATGGATCATCTGGGTGAAGATGGAAATCAATGTTCGTTTTGTGCATTATAATCATACATCCAGATGGATCACCCAACTGAATTTTTAAAAACTCATCTCAAATTCTCACCCAAATGAAGGTGAGTCTTGATGGTACATCTGGATGTAGATGCATCTAGTTCAGACCAAAACGATAAATGACAAAAATGTCTTTTTAAAATCAAAATATTATTTTCAAACCGTAAATTCTATTTTTTTGCAAATAAATTTTTCCGCCAGAACCGAAAAATACATTTTCCCGCAAAAACTGAAACACAATTTCCCGCAAAAACCGCAAAATTCGTTTTTCCTCAAAAACGTAAAACGCATATTTCCATAAAAACACACTTTTCGGTCAAACCGGTAAAACATCACTTTTCGGCCAAAACCGGAAAACGCATGTTCCCGCCAAAACAAAAAAAACGCATTTTCCCGCCAAAACCCAAAAAACACATTTTCCCGCCAAATCGCAAAAACATTTTCCGGCCAAAACCGCAAAAAGCATTTTCCGGCCAAAACCGCAAAAAGCATTTCCTCGCCAAAACCAGAAAAACACAATTTTCTCGCCAAAACCGGAAAACAGAATTTTCCCGCCAAAACCGGAAAAACGCATTTTCCCGCCAAAACTAGAAAACAAAATTTTCCCGCAAAAATAGGAAACATAATTTTCCCGCCAAAACCGGAAAAACGCATTTTCCCGCCAAAACTGGAAAAACGCATTTTCCCGCCAAAACCGGAAAACAGAATTTTCCCGCCAAAACCGGAAAAACACATTTTCCCGCCGAAACCGGAAAAACACATTTTCCCGCCAAAACCGGAAAACACAATTTTCCCGCCAAAACCGTAAAAACACAATTTTCCCGCCAAAACCGGAAAACAATAATTTTCCCGCCAAAACTGGAAAACGGAATTTTCCCGCCAAAACCGGAAAACAGAATTTTCCCGCCAAAACTGGAAAACGCATTTTCCCGCCAAAACCGGAAAACGGAATTTTCCCGCCAAAACCGGAAAACAGAATTTTCCCGCCGAAACCGGAAAAACGCATTTTCCCGCCGAAACCGGAAAAACGCATTTTCCCGCCAAACCGGAAAACAGAATTTTCCCGCCAAAACCGGAAAACGGAATTTTCCCGCCAAAACCGCAAAACACACTTTTCCCGTCAAAACCACAAAAATGTATTTTTCCGCCAAACCCATAAAAATGTATTTTTCCGCCAAAACCGCAAAAATGCACATTTTCGCCAAAAACACATTTTTCCTCAAAAACCGTAAAAATGCTATTTTTCCGTCGAAACGTAAAAAATTATATTTTAATCATTTTATTAACAAGTCCACCTGGATGTAGATGGAACTTAAAAAATGAAAAGCAAACGAACATAGTTGCATTCAGATGATTCATCTGGATGCATGGACTAAATGAAGAAACGAACAACACCCAGATGAAGCATCTGGATAAGACATCTAGATAGACCATCTGGATGCATCTTCCAGATGTACAAACGAACAGGGCCAAAGTATATCTTCAAGGCAGAAAACTTGCTCATAGTTTTGGTCAAAGGCTATATACTGTCCACATTTCAAAAGTTTGGTTCTTGGTGGAACAGAAGCTAAAACGAATGCGTCAATCCAATCATATATTTCTGTTACATCTTCTTGCTTGCTTCAGAAAAGTTTTCTTTATTCCCGTATATGCTTCTCTGCAATTCTAAACACAATTTTTGAAAAGAAAAACGACACTATGTGCAAATAGATTAGCAGATTAGCTTTCACCTCATAAACACATTATACAGGTTAACAAGACATGCTGGCTCAGTGGCCGGAGTGTTTGTAGAAGCCGAAAAACCGAATTGACATAAACAATGTTAATAAAAGCGATGTTAAAGAATTGGACGATTCAAAAGACTAAATGAAAAGCGATACGAATTTTTTTCGAAAACAGACATGGAGTCGAGATATAATATATTTTCTTAACTCTAAATCATTCCGTAGTGAGACGAAACATAGTGAAATACCGAGTCCCAAAATACAACCATGTAAGACCAATCACACGTCATTTGTGTTTGTCTCGACGAACGAACTTATAGACTTACGCTTTTGGATTTTTTTGCTGTTGGATTTCAATAAGGAAGTGAAGAAGAAGAAGAGAGACTGGTATTTAAAAAGAAGATGAAGAGCGACTTCCCGTGCCTGTTGCAAAACATGTGCTCATTAGTGGAGATTTGGCAAAGATCTCGGAAAGTTTAAGTTACAAAAATTTATCCCTTAAGACTCACTCACTCTATTTTATCATTTAAATATATGGCACTTAATTGGGACCCAAAAAACATCTTGTGGTGGTTATAGGGTCACATTCTCCCAAGCCCAAACCCACGCCGAGCCGACCGGAAAGCGGTGCACGCGTGGGGAGCCTTTCTCTCTCCTTGAGACATTTAAACACTCATATCATAGGAACATATATATAATGGTCACATTCTCTTCCTCTAACCGATGTGGGACTTATTCCCTTACATCATTATTAATGTTTTTGGGTTTTCAAACATATGCAGACTAGATGTTGACTTGGTATACTCTAATTACTATACTTATACTAATCCTGATTAGACAGGCAGACTTATCGAGAGTGTTTGCAAAAAATTCACTATGGTTGAGATGGTGACATTTTTAAGCCTTGAACCACTCATAGTTAATATCTGTTGGGTTTACTTTACCAGAAGGTGAACATGATATCTTGAACCAAACGGTATTTTATGTAGACCGAGACAACATGCATGACACAACTTCATTTTCTCGTAGAATTTAATTCTCTATTGTTTATTGTGGCTGTGTACTATTCATGGTTTTCAAGAGTGATCTTAGAGAATATAGCCTTTCTTTTAATCTCCTAGAAACGGCCTCATTTGACACTCATTAGGTGATTGACCATAAAATGTATTGAGTAATACTCCGCTTTAGAAGCTATGGAATTATTAAAAGCCTATGCTTATCATTCTCACATTCGTTTGCAATTTTATATTCTTATGAGCTGGGTAGAGACTACGTTGTCTCAAAGTGCTTTTAATAGATTTTTTCCCCTTTGACCCTACGTCTTGGGATTTCCTGTCATGATAGGTAGTGTTGCAATCAAGCATCCTCATTCGTTATAGGTTTTAAACTAATTTTTTTTAATTATATAGCAACAATATCTCATGGCAAACCTTTAGTGAATGGATCCGCTAGGTTGTTAGCTGATTTGATATAATCTATTGTGATTACACCATTTGAGATAAGTTGTCTAATGGTTTATGTCTTCTTCTGATGTGACGAGGTTTACCATTGTAGAGATTATTCTGAGTCCAAGTTATAGCTGATTGACAATCACAATGTATGCTTATGGCTGGCACAGATTTCTCCCACATATAAATATCTTCGAAAAATATTTTAGGCCATTCAGCTTCTTCTGCTGCTTTGTCAAAGGCTATGAACACAGTTTCCATGGTAGATCTGCTAACACTGTTTGTTTGGTAGATTTTCAGGATATTGCTGCTCTTTTAGTGTAAAGACATATCCATTTGTGGATTTTGAGTTTTTAGAATCTGATATCCGGTTAACGTCACTGTATCCTTCTAAACTGTTGGTTCTTTACCATATGAAGCCCAAAATCTTTGCTATGACGCAAGTAATTGAGTACTCTCGTTATAGCTTTTTAGTGTTTATGACATGGATTACTTGTATACCGACTCAGTATATTTACTGCACGCACTAGATCTGGTCTAATACAAATTGTCAAGTACATGAGACTTCTGATCAAATGTACATACTCGTTTTGTGAAACCGCTTCACCTGAATTCTTTGTTGGGTGAAGTAAGGGATCTAACAGAGTTTTAGTCGTACCATTAGAGTAATTTTTAAATCTCTCTAATATTGTATGAGCATAGTGAAATTGGGTTAATACAATTCCGTTTGAATTTCTTGTGACTTTAACCCCGAGAATAACATCTACTAATCACATATCTTTCATCTCAAATTTTCGTTTGAGCATGTTCTTTGTTTGATTTATAATGTCTTTATTGCTTCCAATAATGAGCATATCATCTACATATAGCCACAACAAAACATACGAATTTTTGGTAGTTTTGTAGTATATGCATTTATAACATTTATAAATTTTGAAACCATTTGACAGCATTGTATTGTCATATTTTATGTGTCATTGTTTAGGAGCTTGTTTAAACCCATAAAGTGACTTTACAAGTCAGCATACTTTATCTTTCTGTTCAGGAATGACAAAACCCTCAGGTTATTTCATGTAAATTTTCTCTTCAAAATCACCATTTAGAAAAACGGTTTTTACATCCATTTGATGGATTTCTAGGTCTCTTAAGACAATGATAGCTATCATCAGCTTTATTGATGTTATTTTCGTTACTGGATAATATGTGTCAAAATAGTTAAAGCCTTCCTTTTGTCGGAATCCTTGAACTAAAAGCCTAGATTTGTATTTTCTACCAGGTGTTCCATCAGCGTTTAGTTTTCGTTTCATTATGCATCTACTCCCTAGTGATTTGCAGCCAGGTGGTAAATATGTTATCTACCATGTATAATTTTACATGATAGAATCGAATTTACTTTTGACAGCTTTGTTCCAAAACGGAGCGTTTGGTGAAGATATGGCTTCTGCTAAAGTTTTTGGATCATTTTCTATCAAAAATGCCATTAATAAATCTTCAGCAAAAGATTTTTCCTTTCGAGCTTTTTACTCCTTCTAGGTTCATCTATTTGATTTTCTGAAATATCATTTAAAGAAATATCAACATTTGTCTCAATTTCTGACATTTTTCGTCGTCTCTTTCTTCTCTAGTTCATTTTGAACTTTGTTTTTCCTTGCAAGGGAAAATATTTTTGAAGAAAGTTTCATTTCTTGATTCCATGACAGTATTTTTATGAATGTCTGGTATTTCACATTTATGTACCGGAAATCAATAGGCACTACTATTATTTGCATATCCAATGAAGATGCAATCCACTGTTTTAGGTCCAAAGTGACCTTCTTTGGTGGTGGTACCGCAAGTTTTGCTAAGTGGATTGCATCTTCATTGTGTAGAATGTATTTATACGAATGTAAATTACTTTCCCGTAGTTCTTATGGATTTTTGCCAGTTACTTTGTGTGGAATTTTGTTCAGGATACAATTAGTGGTAAGCAACGCTTCCCCCCCCCCCCCCCCTCCCCTTCCAAATGTTCTAGGGTAGCCCAGATTCCTGCAACATTGCATTCATCATCTCTTTTAGAGTTTTATTTTTTCGTTCAGAAACTCCATTAGATTCTGGTGAATAAGAAGCTGTGGTTTGATAGATTATTTCATGTTCTTTGCAAAATGCATTAAGTGGACCACCATACTCTCCGCCTCTGTCGCTTTTAACTATCTTAATAATTTTTTAAGCTAATTTTCGACCATGAGTTTAAATTCTTTGATTTTTTCTAAGGTCTTATCTTTGCTATGTTATAAATATACATAACAATATTTTGTGCAGTCAGCTATGAAAGTCACAAAGTACTTTTTCCACCTCTTGTTTGTATGTATTTTAAATCTCATAAATCTGTGTGGATTAAATCTAAAGGTTTGTTAGTTTTTTCAACAAGAGGTGATGATATTTTTGTGAGCTTAGCATGTACGCATACTTCACATTTTTTTTACTTGTTTTTACATTTTGGATTAGATTTAGATTCATTAATATTTGTATCAATTTGTAGTTTACATGGCCTAACTTTCATGCCATATATTAAAAGACTCAACCAAATAAGCAACTAGCTCTTTTTTATTTGTTGAAACTTTTGGAGCTACAACTTTCGGAAAGACTGTCATTACATTCATTTTGACCAATCCATCCTTAACATACCACTTTCCCGAATAAACTCCATTCTTCCTAATCATGAGCTTATCAGCCTCAAGAGTCATGGTGAATCTATTCTTGCTGATCAGAGTTCCCGAGATCAGGTTCTTGCTCATGTCAGGCACATGCTTCACATTCTGGAGAGTGACTTCACGTTCATATGTCATCTTCAGAATCACCTTGCCGGACCTTCAATCTTGGAGACTGCATTGTTCCCATGAACATCTTCTCATGAGTCTTGCTTTTCTGATAGGTGATGAACACCACACTATCGGTGAAAATGTGGGTGGTGGCACCTGTATCATACCACCATTCCTTAGGGTTGTTGATTTCAACCATGTTGACCTCAGTCACCACTACAGGGATATCCTCCTCGGTGAGATTCTCTTGAGTCTTCTCTTCTCTGATCTTGCCACGACACTCAACAGTCATGTGACCAACTTTGTGGCAGTAGTGACATTTTTCCTTGAATTTTCTCCACATTCGCATTGATTTCAATGCCTTTCTTTTTGAAGTTTGTTCCAGGAGCCTTCCGGACTACAGCTATTTTGGAAGGATTAGCATGAGAGTGGGCGTGTACCTTTCCTTTGCCTTTGAGCTCAGCCATGATGACATTGTGCTCTTTAGCATGGAGCTTGTCATCATTTCGTTTCATGGATTCCATCTGAAGCCTCATGATGAGCTCCTCGAGACCCATCTTCTTCTTTTTGTGCTTCAGGTAGTTCTTGACATCCACATAGATTGGAGGGAGATTTTGAATGAAGCTGAGAGTTGTGAATGTCTCGCAGAGGGACATTCCTTCAACATCGATTTCATGTCAAATGAGATAGAACGCTTCCACCTGATCCATGATGGGTATTGAATCCACCATTTTGAAGTCATGGAATTTTTCAACCATAAAACTTCTGGCAGACAGCGTCATCACCTATGTACTTCTTGTCCAGTGATCTCCAGATAGACTCGGTACAATGGGTCAATGAGGTAACCCAAAATGTATCCTTTGGGGATGAAGCCGGAATGCACCCATATTTTAACACTTGCGAGAGTGTACACATCCTCAATCCCGTGAGGGATAATGCGATTATCCTTCTGCATGAATTTTTCAAGCTTCATCGTTGTGAGGAAGAACATCATCTTCTTCTGCCACGTTTTGAAGCCTTTGCCATCAATTTTTTCTGGCATCAATCCTTTAGAGATTACACCAGGAACAGCCAGAAGAGTTGGAGCTGCAACCGGAGCACTTGTGGATCCTTCAACTGAACCCGTTTGATAAAAACCAGCACCGAACAGGCTACGGCGAGTGGTTTCATCACCAACATTTCCCACTGGAACGGTATTTGATGTTGTTGTGTAGTCATGGTTGCATCAGTTGCGGAAACGTGGAGTCGAGTTTGATTATCCATGGTGTTGTTATGGTTCGTCATTTTTCTGAAAACCAGCAAACGAGATAGTATGTTAGTACACCGATATAAGCAACACAAATATACAAGATAATTGTATAGTAATGCCAAGACCCATTTTTCAAACTCGCTTAAAGCGCTCGAATAAACCATAGGCATTTTGATTGTTTCACAAACTCGCTTTAGAAATCGTCCATGGTTTTTATTATGTTTTAAGAATAATGTATAGAAACCAAAAACGGAAGTTCTTAGATCAAATCGCAAACCCGTTTCAAATAAAATAAAATAAAACGTTTTATAAGTCGTTTTCCATCTGATCAAAGCTTTATAACAAAAGTGATTTAGAGTTAAGATTGTATAAGCCGGAAAAATGAATTGACATAAATGATATTAATAAGAGTGATAATATGGAAACAAACGATTCAAAAGACTAAATGAAAAGCGATACGAAAATGTTTTCGAAAACATACATGTAGTCAAGATATAATTTTTTTAACTCTAAATATTCTCTCCGTAGTGAGATGAGATATAGCAAAATACTGTGTCCCAGAATACAACCATGTAAGACGAATCACACGTTACTTGTGATCGTCTCGACGAACTATAAACTCTACAAAACACTTTTGAGCCTATAGACTTATGCTTTGGGATATTTTTGATGTTGGATTTCGATAAGAAAGCAAAGAATGAAGAAGAAGAGAGCCTGATATTTAAAGAGAAGATGAAGAGCTACTTCCTGTAACTGTTACAAAACGTGTGCTCGTTAGTGAGGATTTGGCAAAGATCTTGAGAAGTATAAGTTACAAAAACATTTCCCCAAGAGTCGCTCACTCTATTTTATCGTTTAAATATATGGCGAGCAATTAATTGCGTGACGTTTTTTCAGACTACTACTTATCGTTTTAAAATGAAATGCATGTTTATTCGAGATGGAAATGAGCCAAAAAAACGTTGAGCTTAATTGGACTCAAAAACAACATCTTGAAGTGGCCATGGGGCTACATTCTCTCAAGCCAAAAACCAAAACCCAAATCCACGCGGGCTGGCTGGAAGGCGGCGGCAGCGCAAGCGTGGGAAACCTTCCTCTCTCCCTGAACCGTTTAAACACTTTTATCATGTGAACATATATATAATGCTCACATTCTCTTCTTCTAACCGATGTGAGACTTATTCTCTTACATCATCAGTAATGTTTTTGGGTTTTCAAATACAAAAGCTCAAGTCGTTTTTTTCTCAATAATTTGGCTAAAGCCCATTGGCTTTATTTGGTCCAATAGTATTGACCATCTTCAAAGTTATTTTGGGGAAGCAGATGAAAAACTGTGTATATTTAGTGTTTGCACATATAGTGATGAACCCAATACAATAGTTTGAATGGTTGTCTACTTTATTGATAACTATGGTAAACCTGCCCAACGGGCCGGCAAAAAAATAAATTAATAATACAAACTTTTTAAAATGTTTGTATAAAGAAAAGTTAAAAAAAAAATTAAACGTTTAATTTATTGTAACTAAAAGTAGCATTAACTTAGCTAATATAGTTTAACATTTCTATTTGTTTTTATTTGTCTTGTGTTGCTGTAAAGCATTTTTAGCTGAATAGTTGATGTAATTTATTAAGTTACTAAATTTTTGACATTTAGTGTGTCTTTTTGGATTGGTGATTTGTATTTCTTCTTTTAAATTATTAATTGTTGGTATTTTTTAAACGTTTTTTGAGAAATATTTATTTTAACGGTTCAATATCTTTTATATTAAAACATAAGTCACAACTTTGATTCATGTGTGATTTTTTTAAAAAATAGACCTAATGGACCTATTCTTATAAAGTCATATTACATTTAATCTCTAATCTTATCATTTAAATTTTGGGCTTACCATAAATTTTTATTGGGTTATCAATAATTGAATTTAAATAATAGAAGATTCATTGAATTTATAGATATTGTAAATTAAATATATATAATTTAATGTTGAAATACTATACCTCCATATGTTAATTATTTAAATATTTGTCGATGTTAACTTTTAAAATTATAAAGATTTTTTTTTTAAATAACAAAAATCATATTATCTAACAATGATTAATCTTTACTATCTTAAACCAATGAAAACAAATTTTAAACTATATAAATCTATGAAGCGAAAAGTTTAATTTTTTAAAAACTTTCTAAATTTGTGAAATGTTACAATATCTTTGAATATGGCAATAAAACAATATTTTACTAATCATTATATATATAGTTATGATTTTAATAATGAAATAATAATCCGAAAATATATATATAGAAGAAGATAGAAATACATGTGAAATTTGGAAACAATCTATTCAATGAAAAATATACCGTAAACTTATTATGTTTCAAAAATTGATAGACACATATATATTATAATATATACCAATTTAGAATTGAAAATAAAATGTTTATATAAATATAAATGAAAACAAAAATCCGCGCGGTTGCGCGGATCGAGATCTAGGCTCCAACTGGAATGGATGTTTTTGGAATAAAAACTTCCGGAATGCTTAATTCCTATGCATTCCAAAAATTGTTCACCATTTACAAAAGAAAAATGGAAAGGGTATTCCATTCAATTCCACAACATTCCATATTATTCCAAATAAAATTTTAACTATCATTTGAAAAATCATTCCAAATCAAAAATGTTCATGAACAAATGGAATGCTGATTCCATTCCACAAAATTCCATAAATAATGATTCATATCATTCCATATATTCCTTTTATTTGTCACCAGTTACACCCCCTAGTGTTTATTTTAATTTTGTAGTATAACCAATGTTATGTGTTTAGGATGTTAACTTGTTTTTTTGTGGGGTCACGATCCTAGTTTGGGTTTCATCAGGAGTTTAATTGTTCACATGACTATGGCTGCCATTTTATTGCAATAGTGTCCCACTACGTTTACCCCGTTAATTCCATATGTAATTCCGTTTTTTCAATAGAGTTTTAATATACGATGGTGGTCATATAATTACATGACAGTTTAAGTTACGATAGTCTTTTTATTCACAATTAGTTTTATTATTTAATGTGATCATTGTTGAATCTGCATTATGTTCTTTGGTGTGTTTGTGTAGATGCTTCTTTGGTTTCCGTCTCAACTTATATGTTTTTTTTTTGTTGGTATCGCATGAATTGTTGACCCCCTTCAATTGGTGATTGTCGTCTTTTACCCCTATCTCATTGTGGGGACTACTTTTCATTCGAAGTTTTTCATGGTCTGGGTATAAATAATTTATGTTTAGTTAATATTGTGTATGTTATATTGTTCAAAAAAAATACGTGTATCACGTCTGTAGTTGTACGTTTTTAGATGTGAAGAAATCTAAAATATTTCTCTGTCATGTTGGTATGAGGCATATTGTAGAACACTTTCTACCTGCTCCACGCTTTGATTCCAAACTTTTCCTTACCCAAGATTCAAAGTCTCGACCGTTATCATTTCTTGAGGTCACATTTGTGAATATTAAATAGATATGTGAAGAATATAAGGAAAACATCCAAGAAGCAGATCTATTTTTAGAGGATCATGAGGTTGACAGGATTGATCCCAAGAAATCTGTTTGGGTGGAAAATACGTTGAATTAAATGAATGTGAAAGAAATCTAAAATATAATTAGTTCTGTTTGTTTCCAAGCATTTATAGTCGGTTACAAATTGATTTTTTTTTGTACGCAAGTTTAATAATATCTACACAATAAAGGTCTGATATAGATTCACAAATAAAAGGTATATGGGATTCATCTTTGTGTCAACTCCCTTATTAAAATTTTTTTACTGAAACCATTTGATTAGATAGCCTTCGTTCATCCTTCTAGCTTTCACAACACGTTTCCACGGTTCAAGCCATTTGGTTTTTTGAAGTTTCTTTTTAAGTCTTTATATGAGAAGTCATTATTTACAGATCAAGCACAACAAATCTCTTGTGTGTTTACCTGCATTATATCGTCCAAATCTTTTCTCATTTATTTCAGCTTATACTGCTTAGCTTTATATTCCTGAAACATGAGAAGACATTACAGATTTACAGGTTAACCATAATAGCTATGTGTTTTAACGTCAAACAAACTAAGATGCATAACACCATTTTTGCTTACCTTTTTGAAATACTTGGCTTTAGCCAACGACTGTAACATGAGAAAGAAAATCAGATGGAGAGACAGACAAAAGAAACAAACTATAACTATATCCTTTCAAAAAACACTAATTCTTGATTACCGGTTGTGCTGCTTTATTTAGCTCATTTGGATAAATGATCAAAGCTATCTGAAGGAAAGACGATACACATACATATCTATCATAAAACAACTGAAAAACAACAGCTCCAATCATAAAACGAACCAAATGATCCAAAGATCTTATACAGCCACATACGCGAGTAGAATCCAAAACCAATTTTCTGCTGATCCCTTAAAATCTATCTACAATACTCCTCTCTTGTGAAGAGAAATCTATTTATATCTAAGTTCATGATAACAAACAAACAAAAAAAGATGAATTCAGGAACAAAAGAAGCAGTAGAGTGTTACCTTCAAGAGAAAGAGAAAAGAACCCATGATGTTATTGACCCTCTGAAACAAAAACAGATTCACCACCGATATCATAAGGAAGAGAAAACAGAACTTTCACATGGAGCCACCTATGTGTCTTGTTAGGAAAAAAAAGTAGGGGTCTTTAAGCATTTAGCCACCTATGTGTCTAAATGAAACGACCCCGACACAAACACCAAAAACAAAATCGAATACAAACCATAAGAACAGAACCGAACTACATAAACCCTAAGAGCAAAACCAAACAACAAAATTCCTAACAACAATAAAATCTGGATGAAACCAAAAAAACGGTACCACTTCTATAAAGAAAACATAGGCAGACCTCGTTAATTCATGTACATATGAATTTTCAGAGAATTTATAGTTGAAAATTTCACACGATGGCAGTAATGGAGATGCACAGAACGAAAAATCGTGGGAGGAATGGGGGATGTTGTTAATGAATGCATTAAAGACGACGACTGAATACATCCGACTTCCGTAACGTTTTGCCTGCGACGACCTTTGATATTGCTTGGACGGAGCAATAAAAACGAAGACCAAATATCATGGGTTTTAGATTTAAAGCCCCCACACAAAACGTAGCCCATATTTTTGAATTAATGAAACGTTGAGTTTTGTTAAAGTGGACAGGTGTCGCGCTGTAGGCATCTGAATTGATGACGTGGCACCCTGAGAAGAGAGTGAATCTCTTCTTTATAGTAATAGATAGATAGTGATTAAGTCATTATATAAGTTTTGATTAGACTGAAGCAGAATGTCAGCTTGATGGTTTAAAGTGCTAGTCAAACAAATCCAGTTTAAGTAAGTTACGATTCAAGTTTTTGTGATACAAATGTCAGCTTGATAGTTTAAAGTGCTAGTAAAAAAATTTGACCGTTTAAAGTAAAAGTGAATGTCATTTTGAGATTTTTTATGTGACCTATTATTTACGATCTTTTCCAACTTTCGATGTGGAGACTTTATCTCTAATACACCCCTTTGAAATGAAGACTCTTTCGATCATTAATTCCAAAATGTTTGGATAAGAATCGTTGGGACAACTTTAGACTTGATCGGATTGGAATACGAGAATCGGGATGTGATATCATATTAAGTTAGAAGAGCTTTCAACATCAAACTAACTAGTCATAACTTGATTGGCTATCTATCTTATATATTATTTAAGAAACCGATTACAAATTTCGATGCAAGATAATTTATCTCTAATAAGCTATACTTCTATCAGAAATAAAAAAACGTTTTAAGTGCTTAAAACCGCAACCACTCGCATCCGCAGACTCATGCAGTCGCACTTGCAAACACTGTTTACACTAGTTACTCTCTTAATATATTGTAAGATTATAATTTTTTAAAATGGTAATTAAGATATATTCTGGAAACTATATTTTCCCGGTGCTTGGAAAGCGCAGGTTTGTTTTTAAATCAGTTTCAACATAAGATAGTGTATAGCTTTGGGAAGATTCATCCGGAACGGCAAACCGGATCGTACCAAACTAAAAAAAAAACAGAAACTAAAATTGAACTGAATTTCATAAGTAATCGAGTATATCATATATCTCTGGAACCAAATAATTGAAATTTAACCGAGAACCAATGGTACATGAGTTTATAAAAATACAAATTATATACTTACAAATTTTAATTATATTTTATTTTAAATAACCAAATATCCTAAAAAAAATTCACGAAAACCTGAATTACCCAAATATTTTTGTTTCCAAAAGAGTAAAAATTATCCAAACTATCCGAACAACCCGAATCACCCTAAATTTAAACTGAGAGCCCAAATTATCTGATTTTTATCTACAAATCCGTAATTACTCGAAAAACAGATCGAACTAGAACTGAATTGGACCCAAATTTTTTTTTTTTTTTTTTGCATATTAACTGGTTCTCAAATTTTCTACTAAACCAAACCAAAGACCAAAATAACCCAAGTGAAACCAAACCAAATTTTGTATATACATGAATGGTTCCTAAAATTTTATAGCCAAAATACCAAAACCAAAAATACACAAACCGAAACGGAAAGCTGAGGACTAATAGTCCATCTACATTTAAATGATACAAAGATAGCACTCTATTTTTAAAAAATTATTTAAGTCTTTTTATTGGGGGTATATATGTGTTTTATAGATGAATTAAGATATAAGCATTGTTTTTAAATCTGATTCGGACCCGCTAACCTATAAACCCAGTGGTCGTATATAATCTGAACTGGCTTATGTTCTTCATATAGCATTTTATTAGAGGTTTTACCAACTGATATGTTTCCACAAAATTAGGATTTAATGAAAACCTATTAATTAATAATCCAATAAAACCTAAAAACCCGTCATTAACTTGTGAAAAGACACCGGTTGACCCGACAAGAACCCAAAAAATCTTATAACAGTTTTAAAAAAGTTGATTAAACTTCTCACATACTTTATAGTGTAACATAAAAATGAATAAACTATTTGATTTATCATATAAATTAAATGCATCGTTTTAATGTTATGCATTTTAATTTATAAGTTTTTTAATGATCAATACTATTACAATTTTAATATAGATAATTTCTTTCTTTTGTTTAGAAGCATAGAATGTGTTTACACATATTAATAAAATGAAATTTATGATTGCTGGAAAGGGCTTTTTTAATATATCATATATGCAATGAATTAAATTAGTGGGTATTTATAGTTTTAAGCCCAAAAACCAAATGATAAATTGCAATTAACTGCAATTAATTTTTCTTTGTAAATTTAGGAATAGTTTTGGAAAAATTGACAATTTTAATAACATCTTAACTTTATTGATATTAAATCAATATAACAGATTACATGAAACATAAATGACAACAAACATGTTGTCAGGAAAATATATAGTAGAGACATCGGTAACACGATGCTCCTAACACATTCTAGGATAGGCTGATTCGCTAGTTTTTCTCCACTTTTTCTGGTCTTGTAAGATCTATCTTGTGACTCTCAATGTAAGTAAATGCCTTTTTCTAAGAAGATCATTGGATGCTATCCATTTATTACATCATATTCCGTCCCAAACACTCCAACTGCAGGAGATAACATAATTTGTTGAAATTATCCATGGCATTGAAATTCTTTTGCTTTGAAAACGATAAAGCCATATCTTCATTTTGTTTTGTTGTAGTAACATCGGCGGACCCCTTCTTGGTTTAAATTCTACTTTCCCCTTATGTTCTTCAAGTCAGACTAACAAGATCTTGAGGGGAGGCGGATCGAGTAAAAAAAAGGAATATCACTTGACATCTCGCAGTCCCAGACATGAACCCCAGTATAATCCAATTAGTACATACCATTACCATACCTTCAAACCCAAGTTTAGAAAGTACATCAATCTCTTGGAATCCCCTGGCGGTGGCGGTTTTTGATGTTGATTATGTGTGTGATCGAATCGAGATCCTCGAAAGGTTATACAAACTTACAACATGTACAATGGATGGCCTGAAGATGCAGTCTGCTGAGATGATATGTATCAGTTCGTGAAGTACTACAAGAGATAGTACAGGCGTGTGTCATGAAGATAGAGCTGAATGGGAGTTCGGGTTTTGTGATGTGTGTGGGCTTGCTGAGATTGAAAAAGGAAAAAGGATATGTGCTTGAAGACATATGGACGTTTTCCATAAAGCAAAACGGAGTTTGCTTGAAGATGATGTTTTCCATAAAGAAAATGGAAAGTTACCTTATGTGTATTTGGAAGACTTGAAGAGCATGTTGAAGACTTGGAGAGCGAGTTAAAGACGTGGAGAGCAAGTTCTAGTCTGCTATACAAGGAGGGACATGCCTTATGAGAAAGCGAGACCTCAGAGAAGAGAGAGAGAGAGAGAGGTTTCCATGGTGTGTGGTACTGCATGGTGTCGAAGGACATTCTGAAGCATTGTCTGATGGAGTCTAATGTTGACTTAGTTTGGCGGCGTTTGAGTTGGCGTTTTGTGTGGTGGAGTTAGCCATCATGTGTAGCTCGTGTGAGCTTTGTGTGTGCTTGGGTGATCAAGCGTTTTGGTGTCACTGGTGTGCGTTGGGTGCTGACGTACTTGGTGAAGTACTTCCGTGGAGGTGGAAGATTGAAGCCTAGACTCAGGGGGAGTTTAGCAAATGAGGTTTCATTGAAGAGGTCGGTGAAGATTGCAGCTGTAGAAGACAGTGTGCTCCTGTGCGCCGGATGGTAATCTATGCATGTGTGTGTGTGTTGTACCATATAGCAATTGTAAGTTGCTCCTTGTTCTAAGTCAATGAAATCTGGACGAGGTCCCGGGGATGTAGGAAACGAACCCCGTTAACAAACTTTGTGTCTTTTTACTTTCTGCACTTGTTTTTCGTCGCCTCATATACACTAACATGGCCATCGATACTGTAGCCCCTAACTAGGAATGCCAACAGTGGAGAATAACAATCCCATCGGGAGAAGAGACGCACGCCAAATACTCGACGATAATCCATCAATCTTCTCATCCAATTCCTCATAATTGTCCCAAATAGGGATAATACATCTCCCACCAACAACATAGTTGATATTCGCCGGCCATAAATCCAGGGCGACCGGAAGTGTTTAGACGGCAACTAAACTAATACTAATTATAGAGGGAAAAAACAATGCCACTGAAATCCCCACGAAAAAGAGTTTAGCGGTGGCCTGAAGAGAATCGCATTAGGCGTTGCTTTAGAGAACAAGAATGTTTCTTTTTTTTTTATATTATAGAGTTATTTAAAACTTACTTTTTTAAATCTTCTTAAAAACAGTTCGAACTACACTTTGGTTTGTTTTTATTTTTTTTTGGTAACACACACTTCGGTTTTTTTTTATATATGTAAAGTCTGATCGGATAAATTCATCACTAACCGTTTCAATCTTTTGGAAAAAAAATATTTTTTTACATATTTGCATATATCTTGTTCGATCGTATAAGATTTAAGTATTTAACCTAAACCTGATCTTCTCCAACGTCTTCTTCTAACATGTCGACGTCTTTAACTAACCTTTCTACTGCAACAGACTCCAATGAGTCTTCACCACTTCTTGCAACCGCCACAAGCTTCAAAGAATCGTTACCACTTAATCAGACATATCTTCCTGATGACTTACTGTTGAACTTCTTTGTCCGCGTCTCGGTATTGTATTACCCAATTCTTTCCATAGTCTCCAAGAGATTCCGCTGTCTCCTTGCCTCACTTGCCCTTTACCAAACCCGAAAGCTTTTAAACCGCACCGAGAGTTGTATCTATGTGTGCTTACAGTACGGTACAGAAGAATCACGTTGGTTTACTCTCTGCCGTAGACCAACACAAGTCCCTAGATTCCCTAATCCTAAACCACAATGGTTCAGTCCATGCTTTAGACCATTTAGGAAGGAAGAGAGGAAGTCAGGTGACAATCTTTTGATCTCAGTCACAACTTCCAATTTTTCCCCTTGTGGTAATTTCCTGTGGAATCTTAGCACAGTTGGTTCTAATATCTACCTGATTGGTGGATACATTGGTTATAAACCCACGTCTAGGGTATTCTGCATGGATTGTAGGTCTCATATCTGGCAGGAAGCTCCAAGCATGCTGATAGCTAGGACAGTCCCTCGCGTGAGTGTTCTTGATGGGAAAATATACGTATTGGAAAGCTTCAAAAATTTGATATACGTATTTTCGATCCTAAACCCAAACATGGGAGCATGTGCCAACCCCTGGTGCAGAGATACGCGGTGAATATATACTTAAAAGAGGAGCCATCAAAGGAAACCTTTATTTTTTTGGAGACAGGAACATGCATGGTGTACAAGCCTAAGGAAAATAGGTGGGCTGCGGTAGGATGGGAGATAAATTATATAGGAACGGCGATCTGTGTGATAGATAACGTAATGTACTGTTATAGAAGGAATAAAGTGATTGAATGGTATGACGACAAGGAAAACTGTTGGAAGATTTTGAAAGGTTTGGAAGAACTGCCTAAATTACCAAGTGGTGTTACTTTGGTGAATTATGGTGGGAGGATTGCGGTTTCATGGGATACAAGAACATGTTTTAAGATGATGATTTGGTGTGCTGAGATTACTCTTGAGAAACGACTCAACGAACATGAGATTTATGGGAAGGTTGAGTGGTGCGATGTTGTGCTTACTGTCCCAAGGTCACTTCGTCTTCACAAGAAGTTGATTGTGGTAATATCAGTTTGATGAGGCAACATGGTCATATCAGTTTGTTTTCATTATGTTTTAAGGATTTATTTTAGGGGTTAAGTTTGATAAAGCAGAATGCATGTGATGTTTCTCTCTATTATAAATGCTATGTTTTGGCCTCTCCATGATTTATTTATGTTTTTTGTTTTCTAGATTATTTCATCAGTTACATAAGCGATAGTAACATCAAAAATACACCACAATAACATGATCAACCCATTTAACATTTCTACAATGGGTTAGAAAATTGACCATTAGTGTTTGCGTTTTCGCATAGTCAGACACAACACACAATCGCTAACTCCATGCATGTAGCGTCGACTTTCCCGTGGGAATAAGGTATGCTCTTGTTGTTCTAAGAGTGTAATCAAGTGTGATTAGAAGTAGAGAGAAGTGTAAAGAATTGAAGACTTGGATCGAGCAAGTTCTTAGGCGACTTTCTCTTTAATTATAGACTTAAGTTTTGTTCAAGTTTTTAGCTCTATTTTCTACATGAACAAAAGTCTAACCATTCGTTAGGAAGATGCCGCCATATTAACATTTACTCAAACAATCAAATGTCCTTTGGTTCTAATTGCATTTTTGAGGCTTTTGAGTTTTGACTAATTAGGAGTTCACTTTCTTAACACAACCCCACCAAGTCAATAGTTAGTGCACACTCGATGACATGGCGAGATCTTAACTGTTAATCGAGACCGTTAAATTTCCATGAAGGAAACGATTACATTCCTTTATTCCTTCCTCCTCCCGCCCCCGCTCGAAGCATCCGAAATTATCTCTCACTCTCTCTGATCGCGGAGCAGAAATGGGTTTGGAGGTATTAGTGATGTGACTAACTCACACCCAAAAGCCAGCTCAAGAGTGGAGGATTGCCCATACACATATATATTGTCCAAAGATCACATCAATACACGATGTGAGACTCTTAATATGCCCCCTCGAGCTGTGGGTGGGAAACGGTCCATTGGAAACTGTCCAAACCTTGGAAATACCACAGCAATATGGACCACTTGTACAAGCTACATAGGTAGGAAACTGTTTATGTGGGAAATCATATGTTGGGCCAAACATCATGGGCTCTGATACCATATTAGTGATAAACCTAACTCACATCCAAAAGCTAGCTCAAGAATGGAGGATTGCCCATACGCATATATATTGCCCAAAGATCACATCAATACACGATGTGGGACTCTTAATAGGAGGATGATCCGTAAGTTCTTCTCCTTCCTCTTCAATTTTCAATACAACATAAGAAATCCCCAGTCCACCCTTTCCTCCTTTGATTTCAAACCTAAATAAATCTCCCTTCTTATGTTACAAAAAAGTGTAATTCGTTTCATGGGCATTCGGTATGGAAGAATCCTTCTGATTTTAGATAAAGTTAGGTTTTTAACAATACTAAGTGTTTGTTGGTAAAATATGCTGCATGCAACTTAAATCTGGCCTGACTTCTGGCTGGTCAGAGTTCAAGAGGAGATTCGTCAAGGCAAATGACCATGAGACCATATACAACCCCTTTAGACTTTAATTTGTGATTCGCCTCAAATCTAAGATTGACCCTACCTGATGAGGTCAGAGCCCTGCTAAATAGGTCACTCAGTGATGCAGATAAGTATTTGAAATATTTCCAAATATCTTATTGTTTATTTTATTAGTTATATTAATTTTTGATAGTTAATTTTTATTATTTTAGGGTTTTATGGTTTTATTATATATAGCCGTCTAGGCTTAATTTTGTATTCAATTTGTGATTTGGTTAATAAAAGTTAAGTAATTTCTCTTTATTCCTTGTTTTCGGCTAGAACATAGGTTTTTTCAACGAATTTAAGAAGACATTGATTTTAAGCATTATGAGACTAAATAAGATTCTAGTTCTATCTTATAAATCTTTCGCTACATCAGGTGGTATCAAAAATGGTGTTTTGGTTTCTTAATTAAAACTCGATTCTGGATCATGGAGAATTTAATTGTGGAAAGTGATTTAATTGTTTACAAAGAAATTGTTGGTCCTGCAATCTATGATCGATATGGTGAGGACATGATGATGGTCGAGTCAATTGATTTTGTATTCGGCAAAGATGCTTTCAAGACAACAAAAGTCAACATGAGAGATTTCATTGGTGTTATCAGAAGTGAGACGTCAAAATCTAATCGTGAAGGAAATAATTGGACTACACTGTGTTGGAAGATTGGGAAACATGTGACTACTCATTCATCAGGACGTTATCAAGTAAAAGATGTGTGATCGCAGATCTAGAAAAGTTTTCATTGAAGACATATTCATTAAATTGAATAATTCAGCGATGCATCAAGTGTGGAATCACCAATCAAGGAAAATAACAGAGAAAGAATATCTAAAAAAAAACAAGATTCGAGGGCGAATCTTCTCCAACCCGGAGAGAATAATGCATATAAGTATTTGAAATATTTTCAAATATCTTATTGTTTATTTTATTAGTTATACTAATTTTAGGTAATTATCTTTATTGTTTTAAGGTTTTACGGTTTTATTATATATATAGCTGCTAGGCTTAAGTTTGTATACAGTTTGTGATTTGGTTAATAAAAGTTAAGAGATTTCTCTTTATTCCTTGTTTTCGTGTAGAACATAGGTGTTCTCAACGAATTTAAGAAACATTGATTTTAGGCATTTTTAGACTAAATAACATCTTTGTATTATTTTAGTTTTCCGGGTATTCTCAGAATTAATAAATCTCTAATCTATGCTTCCGAAGGAAGGTAAAACACACCTCTGTACCATTAATTAAACTTTTCACTCTTATTTGTCTCTTACCATCAATTTAAATTCCCTCAAGGGATATAATACCCATCTAGTTACCAATTTGGTTTGAAAAACATTAACGAGCTCATGTTCCTTACTCATTCACAAGCTTGCTACCAAATCTGATAGCTTATTTTCACAGTTTTTAAACAAAATATAAAGGTCTCTTGCTGTTTCTTTTCTAGGAATCCTTCCTTAACAAGAAACTGCAGCAGCTGAAAGGAACGAAGAAGAAGCGGTTGCAAGCCACCAAGGTGAGCGTGGAAGGTTGGGTTATGATCAAGTACTTGTAGAGGAGAGTTTGCAACCAGAGCATTGACTTTAAGATTGGAACTGGCTCTTCTGTCATGTAATCTTCAGTTTTGTTTGGATCCCAATGTACTCTGCTGCTATAAATGATTTGCTCGAGTCTCTAATCTAATGACAAGTGAAAGAGGCACTGTTTGAACGGGATTCAGTCGACTAAAGAAGTCAGAGATGAGATGACTAAAGACGTTTTATTAGGTTTAAACTGGAGGGTTACAAGAGTGACAGGAAAATGAGAGAGCAACAAGATCCTAGAGTAACAAGGTCAAAGAGATAGCCTAAAACCCTAGATCTGGCCGCTCAGTCTGTTCAATGGTCCAAAAGCTCCTTTCTTGTTGCTTCCCCTTCCCTTTTTATAGGACTCCTGCCCCTGATGCCTTAATTTCGTACCTCTTTGGGCCTTGATGCGAGAGACCAAGTATACGGGCCTGGACAAGGCTCCCTCCAAGCCGGGCACTTTTGGTCGACTTACTCGACCGGCTAAAAGTGCTCTAAGGTCAAGCCGATAGGTTTAGCCGCCGAGCCGACCAAATCGATCCGACTTGCTGGATTAGGGCATGTTATTCGATGGGCCTTGTGGAGGGGTGTAATCCATCTCCTACAATAAGTCCCCCCCCCCCAGTTCACTGGTGAGCGACATGGCGGTCTCAGTGAATTTGTGGGTCAGGTTTATTCGGATAACATGCTCTAATACAAAGGATAACCCTTCCCGTTTAGTCGTCGGTGTGTACTTTTATTTGCATGACGTCCTGTGAGTGTCTCTAGTCGCTTCGAGTAATGTTGAGTCGTTGATGCGTGCTTTCGCTTCTCAATCTTTACGATGAGATGCAGTTTACTCGGGCGATACATCGTTTTGGATAAAGCGACGGGGATCGGTTTTGCTGGTTAACCGGGGACCGGTTTAAATCAAGACCAGGAATTGATTCCGGCCTGGCAACCTGATTGAAAATCGGTTCGAGCGAGAAACCGAACCGTCGCGAGTAGGTTTCTGGGCATTTAGGCGGCCTTTTGAGGCCCATTTAGGCCTGTGTAGACCTAATGATTGTGCTCGGAGAACGTGCCTTCGTTTTTGCTATAAATAGGCCTCTTTCCTTTGCTTTCGTCATTCTTCTCTGCAGATTCAGGTATCCCGTTTTCTCTCCCTTCTCTCTACTTTTGCTTTCTCTCTCTAGATAGGTTTTTCTTCGTATAGACTCTTTGGTATCGTTCGGCGGTTGTAGTCGTCCCCTGAATTAAGGAACATGCCTCCGAGAAGTCAATTGTAGCAAGAAGAGGAAGGGAAGGACATCGCAGATTCTCCGAGTCCGACCAGAGATGTGTCAGCGACCGGTAGTCCTCTGGACGATTTCGACTTGATTCATCGCGATGCTCTTCGGGACACGGAAAACATGACTCTATCTCAGCGTCTTTTGGTCGCTGATGCTCATAGGATGATTCGTGATGAAGACGCCGATCATGTTGAAGTCGGGGGCAGTGATGTGAGCGGAAGTGAGGATAGAGGGAGAGATCAAGGCGATACTGCGACTGGTTCCGAACGTGGCGACACTGATGAGTCTGATCGGTCTCTGACGCCTTTGAGGCAGGTCCGCAAGAGAGTTTGTTTCGACCAGATAGACTGTCGCCCAACTATTTACCATCCTGGTGGGATCTTCGAAGAGCTTGCTCCGCTGCCACCCGGACTGCTACAGGACCCACGGGCTCAGTCGTGGGGGAACGTGTTTGGATCTTCTGCTTCTCATCATACCGTGAGGGATCTGTTAAGGGCGAGCAGTGGTGCTGGCGTTACTTACATCATTCCGTCTGCCGAGCAGCGTCCCTGGTCGCCTCCGGTCGGTTACGAATGTGTGTATGAGTCCTATTTCGGGAATCATACGAAGCTATGGTTCCCGATTCCCCGGTTAGTGACGTCCTACGCATTCCGCCGAGACATTGCCATCTCTCAACTTTTGAACGGGTCGCTGCGAATAGCCGTCATGCTAATGGTAATGGCAGCTGAGATGGACATCTCGATGAGCGTGAGGGTCTTCGAGGAGTTGACTTTCACGAAGGCGGAGCCGAACGGGATCTTCTCGGTGAAAATGCGTTCGAACTACAACGTCTTGACCGGTCATCCAAATAAGACGCAGGATTGGCAACGCGCGTATTTCTTTGTGAAATCTGATGAACACGCTTTCGAAGAGCCACCGGGGGACGACTACCGCGTTCTGTGGAACCGGCAACTCGGTAGAGACTCGTCTGTTGGAGTTTTGTTTTAGTCGTTAGTTCTAACTTTTCTTATCCTTGTATTTGCAGTTCGTCATCCGAATACGATCGCCTATCCCGAGAAGTTTTTCGAAAGTGCTCAAGCGATCGCGGCGCATAGTCATCTTCGTTGGCCGGATCTTAGTCGGGAGTGGATACGTCGTCAGCAAGCTAGGATCGCTAGAGGTAAGCCTGCTGATTGTTTTTAGGGCCTACTCGAGTTTCCTTTTGCGATTTTTCACGTTGATTCTCCCCTTTTGCAGTTGATTGGGAGTCGAGGCTTCCTTGCGTTCTCGGTCCCCGTAAATCGCGCCTCCCTTTGTTTACTCGCAAACAACAGAGACTTCTCGACAAAGCCAGAGAAATGGACGGAGTTCCGGATCTAAGCGCTCTGTTAAAAGGAAAATTGCAACTGCTCAGGAAGAAGTCGACTACAGTCGATCCTCAGGGACCGTCTAACTCCGGAGTTGACGTCACTTCTGAAGGAGGTGGAACCTCCCGAGAAGGGGCCTCCAGAGAAGGAGCCTCCAGAGAGGAGGGCCCTATTGCAACCGATCAGGGGGGCACGTCAGAGACTTCTGCTTCTTATCCCAAGAAGAAGAAAAAGACCAAAAGGACTAAGGTGGGAGTGACTGACGAGGTTCCTCCCGAAGAGTCTGCTCCCCTCGATGCGACTTCCGAAGGTTCGAAGTCCAGAAAGAAGAAGGATGGGAGAGAAAGGTCTCGTGGCGGGGCAGAAGGGCAGGAGGCCGTTTTAGTCGGGGCGACATCAGATGGTCACCCCAGGAAGACAACTAAAAGGTCTGTTGAGGCAGATCCCCGTCCTTCTACCTCCGACGTGAACGCTGCTGACGCGGCCATAGTCGACGCTGTTGGGGAGACCAGCGGTACTCCTGGAAAACTGTCAGAGGAAAGGAGGAAAACCTGCTCGCGAGAAGGAGGTTCTGGTGATGAGCCCGCGAGGTCTACTCCAGACTCTTCTGCGAGAAAAAGGTCTGGATCTGAAGGTTCCGTAGCGAAGAGAAAGAGGGTTGAATTCCCTGATCGCGTCGAGTTCTCCTACAACGAGACAACTCCCCTGATCCTTAATCCCCTTAGGTGTGCGGAGCTGACGCGTCAAATTCGTGGTGGGACGAAGGAGATGCCGCAACTGGAAGACCTTTACTTCAGGAATGAATACATCGATGCTGCTTCCTCGAGAGCGCAGGTATCTGCGCTACCTTTCACCTTTCATCTCCTTCTTTGATTTATTGGGTTCATCCATCTCACGTGGTCCGTGTTTTTTGTTTTACAGAGTGACGGGAGCATGAACTTCCTTGTTGAGAAATACGACAGCGCCCTGAAGCAGACGATGATCCAGTTGGGATCTTCGGAGAAGCTCGCTCAAGCAAGATTGAAGGCCATTGAGAGGGTAAGGGCCGAGCATAAGAAGGCTAACGAGAAGGCTGCGAAGGAGAAAGAAGTTCTTTGAGTGCAGTTCGAAGAGCTGGAGGGTAAGCTCAAATCCGCCGGCGCGGCCAAGAAAGAGCTTTCCCGAGAGAACACTCGTTTGGAGCAAGCGACTGCGACCCTTGAAAAGGAGAAGACTGAGCTACTCGAGGAAAGGGACGCTGCGGTTGAGAAATTGATCAGAGAGAGGCAACGCTTGAGAGACTCCCGGGGGCTCGAGGTTACTCGTGAGAGGGAAAGGGTCGAAGCTGCTATGATCGAGAAGGCAAACCGCTGCTTTGGTCACGTGCGCGACCATTTAACTCGCTTGGATGCCTTTGGGAAAGCGAAGAATCTGTACGGTCAAGCTTCGGGGACGAGGAAGTGCCTCGAGATGATAAAAGCAAGTGGGACGGAGATTCTGCAAGAAATGATCGACGTTTTTGCTGAGCAGGAGAAACTCTACGGGGCGGAGGCTACGGAGTTTTGTGTAGGTCCGCTGTCTGATAGCGACCTCACTCTTTCTCTGCTGGTTCTCCCTTCTCGTTTCGTCGAGGACAGGTTTAGAGCGTCGTTTGATCCTTATGGATCGAACATAGATTTGATCGGACCAAGGACGGTTTCTCAGCTCATCACCTCGCTCGAAATTACCGAGGAGCCATCGGAGGAGCCATTGGTCGATGTCACGTCGGTCCCGGCTGAGCACGTCGGGGTCCCGGAGGGAGGTGGCCCTGGTGAATGGCCAGAGAACGAGAACCTGGAGGAGGTCCCCGGGAAGGACAACCCTGAGATAGGCAACACTCCGGTTCGAGAGGAAGAGACCGGGAACGTGGGCATCGAGGAACCGGTCCTTGTCTCGGATTCTTCTTCTGAAGGACGAGAAGGCGAAGAGGAGGAAGACGATAGAGTCGAGGAGACGTCGTCGTTGCAGCCCGTCGAGGAAGAGAAGACCGATGAAGTCGGGAATAGAGATGTTCCTCCGCCTCCTGCTGTGGACTCTCTTGTCTCTATTCCTACTCGGGTGGAACACCCGACTGTTGCTTCTACCGAAGACCCAGTCGGTCCTTCTGCTTTTGGGACGCCAGAGGAGGTCGGTCAAGATTCTGCACTTTGACGCTTTATCTGTGTCTTCTTTTTTCTTTTTGTGTTTGTGGTCTTGATAGACCCTGTTGTTGTATGATGTTAGGAGTTTTCAAGGCTCCTAAGACAAATGTTGTAGTATAGTGATTGTCGAACCAGTTCTGAGGGATATTAAAGCACCGAGAATGCTAGTACTCACTTAATCTAAGTGCAACCAATGATTTAGATGTGTTTTCAACTACTACTAATACTAGAAATCAATAACAAAATGATATTTTCTTGACTAAGGGAAAAGAGAACTCATGGGCATAGGGATCAGACCTTGGGTGATCAAGTATCAAACTAAGGATGGCAAATGATCAATCAAACTATCAACCTTAAGTCTAGACACAATTCTAAGCAAGCTCTATGTCTAGATGAATGCTCATTTGCTAACATATCTCAAACATCAAATGTCTTTGGTTGAATAATATGAAAGCAATCATTACTAACAAGTCTATTAGCTATCTTAGCATCTTTAACAACAAATGTCTTTGGCAAAGTATACTAAAAGCCTAGGAGAGTTGTCTCAGACATTTCATCAAACACCTTTCGGGTGGGAAATGCCTATTGATCAACTTTTGAGTGGCCAACTCAGAAGATGCATTAAGAATACTCTACTAGCAAGGAACAAGAATGATCTACACTAAAACATCCTAGAACTAACCTAATCACCCTTAATCTCCCTAACCCATGAATTCAAAAGGTGATTACTCACTAATCTCCATGATTCCTCTTAAACCCATATTGGATTTCAGATTAATCATTCAGAGAAAATACAGATAATAGAATAGAAATCAACAGTAGAACATGTGATCAATGAATCAAAGAGATCCCCTTTTTCAAGGTTTTTGGTGGTTTTCTTCAGAACAAAGATAGATCTGCCTCCTGGTGGCTTACAGAGTATTAAAACATAGGTTTAGAAAATAAAAACGTGCATCATGAAATGACCAAAAGGCCCTTGAGAAATCATAAGTTCGAGCAGAAATAAGACGCGGAGCGACCTCCGCTCGTCGCTCCGAGTAGTCGCTCCACACTTCGGGAGCGACCTCGCTGTGTCGCTGCGAGAGGTCGCTCCGGACTCGTTCTCGCGTTCCCGAGTGATGAAAATGCGAGCGACCTCCGCTCGTCGCTCCGAGTAGTCGCTCCATGCTTCGGGAGCGACCTCGCTGTGTCGCTGCGAGAGGTCGCTCTGGCTCCATTGTGTTGTCGTCATGCGATAGAAATGCGAGCGACCTCGGGGTGTCACTCTGGCCAAGTCGCTCTGGGCTTCGGGAGCGACCTGGAGTGGTCGCTCTGATAGGTCGCTCCGGGTCAGTTTTCGGCTTCCACCGGGATGAAATGGCGAGCGACTTCTCCGCATCGCTCTGGTAAGGTCGCTCTGAAAAGGCAGGTCAGAGCGACTTGCTGGTGTCGCTCCGGGAAGTCGCTCCCAACGCTCTGCTCGTCCAATGATCATCTTTACACCTCTTTCGAGCTCCAAACACACCCAAATGTCTCCGAGAACTCCATGTGGTACTCCAATACCTGATAAAGACTTATGTATGCAAAATGCAACCTAAACATGGCTAAATCCTAGTCTATATGATCAAAATGCACATGGATGAATGGATAAGATAATGGAAATATACAAGATATCAACTCCCCCAAACTTGTTCTTTTACTTGTCCACAAGTGAACTTTCTAGAACTCATAGGGAGAGAGGTTTGAAGGTGGGAGCTCATAGCCAAAAGAAACACAACTAGTACTCGATTCAACATCTAATCCAGCACGAGCACACTCTCTTATTACACTCTAGCTTCTCTAGGTCTATCTGAACTCTTTTCATCCCTACACTCATCATCATGCATCCACACATTCAAATCAACCAACTCTCACATTCATTAAGCACAAAACATCAGGTGAATTCTTGCAAATGGTCAGTTGGTCCAAATCATTTGGTTGGGTAAGGGAAGGCTTTTATTCAAGTGATTCAAGAGGTTCAAAACATATGATCTTTAAGGTGGTTTACTCTCAAAACAAGTAGACTTGACATTGCACATAATATATCTAAGAAAGGGATCAACTCATGCATACAATGCTCAATCTCCATTGTTCTACCCTTTTCCCAAACATACAATTACACAATCATTCCCAAATGTCAAACCCAACTCACATCTCTCACCGAAAGATCTTAAGAACATTAACTCCTTCTCTTTCAAATCTACAAGGGATTTTTCACAACCTCAAAACATTACTTAGCTCCTAACAACTTTGCTAGCCCCTTTTTTCTTTCTTTTTCTTTTCTTTCTTTTCATATTTTTTTTTTTTTTTTTTTTTAGATGGGGGCCAAGACTTTTCATAACTTGAGCTAGAGGTTTTTCTACTTATCCCAATAAGACAATTCACTTAAACACAAAGAGTCATTTCTTTTCCTTTTTCATTGCTCCCAAATCATAATCACAACTCTCACCCCCCACCTATAGCTAGACAATAGAGTGCCCAATCTAGCAAGAATGAAGATCAAGCATTGTCGTTCCCGATACTCTCAACATTATGCACATGTAAGACTTTCCGAAGAAGGCCTCACTCATCAAACAATGAAAGCTTAAAAGGAGGGAAAGGTTTTGGGAGTGGTCTACCACTAGAGTTTGTCAGAATAAGATTGGCATAAAGGATGTGACAACTCAGGTGTGTATAGCCATGACTCAGTACACAAGGGACCATGAGCAAGAAGCATTAAGTTCGTTTAGTTCAAATAAGGTTGTAGTTGGCTTCAAAGACTGAGTTTCAGCAATCAACAAGTTTCAGGAAGAGTTTTCAAGGCTCGAAGCATACAAGTCTTTTTGAGAGGTGCATAAGCTACTCAGGTGCAAAGTAGTGTTCTTTACAAGGCATTTCAAATCATTGCTCCCAATGCAAGTAAATGCAACCTATATGCTCTAGACTCTCCTAGAAATGCCAATGATGCAAACTAAATGAATTTTTTTTTTTAATGCAAATATATATGTATAATGCAATGCATGAGACTCAAATCATCAAATCAAACGTGATCAAATACTTGGTACCTCTCCCAAACTTAAATGACACAGTCTCTGTGTTGTCAAGGAGAGAGAGATACCCAAAAAGAGAAAACTAATATGCAAAAACGAAATGGTATATACAAGGGAAAGTAGTGGGTTACCTTCTATGGAGAATGAGTAGAGGGAGATGCTCCCTCCTCGTCGTCCTCAGGTGGTAACTCTTCAAGGTGCTCATCAGTAAGAGTGCCCATCTCTTCAATGTAGAAGGCTTGCCCGAACACAGTTGGTTTCTTCATTTTCTCCTTGATGTCAAAGTGGAGAACATGCCCTTTACCCAAATGGAGATCAATCGTGCCCGCTTTCACCTTAACAATTGCTCCTGCTGTAGCTAAGAATGGCCTTCCAAGAATCAATGGGTCCTGAGCCTCCTCACCCATCTCAAGCACCACAAAATCTGTAGGTATCTCATACCTTCCAATCTTCACAGGTAGGTCCTCTAAGATGCCCACAGGGTACTTCACTGAACGATCAGCTAACACCAGAGAGAGTCTACACTTCTTGTACTGAGTGAATCCCAGCTTCTTTGCAACAGACAAAGGCATCACGCTGACACTAGCTCCCAAATCGCAGAGACATTTCTCAAATACCATAGGTCCAAGAGCACAAGGTAGTGTGAAGCATCCTGGATCCTCTAACTTCTCTGGAACATCAAGCCTTTGGATGATGGACTGCACTCATGGGTAAGAATCATCATGCTTTCCATTTCCTTATTCTTTGCAGCTACAACATCTTTCAGGAACTTGTTGTATTGAGGAATCAACATGAAAGCATCGATGATGGGCATTGCAACCTGAGCTTCACTCATTTGCTTGTCAAACAAAGCCTTGTACTTCTCTAGCAGCTGCCTCTTGAATCTACCAGGGAATGGTAGTTTGGGTTCATAGGGAGGAGGAACAAAAGAGTTCTCACTTGCTGGAGCAAGAACTTCACCATCTTTCACTGTTTTCTTCGCTTCCCCAACCTTTCCTTTACCCTTGGCTTCCACAATCTTCTCCAAGATTTCATCATTGATTTTCTCATCAACAATCACCACTTCATCATCTAAGTTGATGGCCACCTCTTCACCTAGTTTCTCAGCATCCCTGGTGAGGGTTGTAGGAGGTAACTGCTTACCACTCCTAAGGGTGATAGCTTTGGCCTCCTTGGGGTTTTGGTCAGATTTTCCAGGTAGAGATCCTTGCTGGCGAGTCTGGTGAGTGTTCATGGAAGCAAACTGATTCTCTAAATTCTTGACTGTAGAAGCAAGATGTGAGAACTTGTTGTTGAGCTCATTGTAGCTTCCATCAATCTTGGAATGAAGGTTTTTCAACTCATATCCAACATGCTTCTCACTTCTAGTCTGAGACTCCAAGATTTGTTTCAGCAGGGTGTCAGTGCTGCTCTCTTGAGGAGCAGAGGAACCAGATGAGGGGTTTTGATGAGGTTGATAGCTGCCTTGCTGGTTGTTTCGAGGCGGATAACCACTCTGTTGGTTGTTGGGGTAGGATTTCTGTTGGTAGTTGTTGTACTGAAAGTTGGGCTCTTTTTTGTACCAGCTACCATTGTTGTTGATGAAACACAGGTCTTCCTGACCTTCCAAGCCCTCAACCTCATGGACAACAGGTGGTGTATCTTGGCTTGGGTTACCAACAAAGTGCAGCTGCTCTTGTGTGGCTTTATCAGCAAGGAGGATGTCTATCTTATCCTGTAGAGCTTTCAACTCCTTCCTCGTCTGCTTATCATCTGTTCGACTGCTTCTGTCGTGGTCTCCACTGTAGACTGCATCACTCTTTACCATGTTGTCAACCAGCTCCTCTGCATCTTCCTCAGTTCTCCCCAAGAAGAACCCATTGCTAGCTGTATCCAGTCTGGCCCTGTACTTAGGAAGAGCACCACGGTAGAATGTGCTCAGCAAGCTCTCCTTAGAGAAACCATGGTGTGGGCATTGAGCTTGGTAGCCCTTGAATCTCTCCCAGGCTTCACTGAATCCTTCCAAGTTCTTCTGTTGGAAACTGGAGATCTCATTTCTCAGCTTAGCAGTTCTTGAGGATGAGAAGAATTTCTCCAAGAATGCTCTCTTGCACTCATCCCAAGTGGTGATAGAGTGGCTGGGTAGAGACTTCTCCCACTGACGTGCCTTATCCCCCAAAGAGAAAGGGAATAGCTTGAGCTTTAAGGCATCTTCGGACACACCATTGGTTTTTGACAACCCACAGTAGCTGTCGAACCTATCCAAGTGATCAAATGGGTCCTCCAGAGCCAAGCCATGATACTTGTTGTTCTCGATCACGTTGAGGAGTCCTGACTTGACCTCAAAGTTGTTGGCTGCCACAGCTGGTGCTCGGATTCCGAATCTGTGACCATGTATGTTGGGGCGGTCGTAAGTGCCAATGGGTCGAGCTGCCCGCGGTTGGTGTTCTGCCCCTTGCGGTGGATCTGCCATATCAATATCCAAGTGGGCCTGGTGTTCTTCTTCTCTTCTAGCTCTAGCACACTCCCTCTCAAAAGCTCTGATGTCTGCTACTATTGGAACTAGGTTTGATGGACCCCTGCTCCTCAAGTTCATACACCTGAAAGTGAAAGGTAGGTGAAGAAGAAGAATCAGTAACAAAACAAAATTAAAATGACTTAGTCTCAAGCAAGTGACTAAATCTCAATGTTTAAATCTACTCAGAATTTGGCAACGGCGCCAATTTGATGTTAGGAGTTTTCAAGGCTCCTAAGACAAATGTTGTAGTATAGTGATTGTCGAACCAGTTCTGAGGGATATCAAAGCACTGAGAATGCAAGTACTCACTTAATCTAAGTGCAACCAATGATTTAGATGTGTTTTCAACTACTACTAATACTAGAAAGCAATAACAGAATGATACTTTCTTGACTAAGGGAAAAGAGAACTCATGGGCATAGGGATTAGACCTTGGGTGATCAAGTATCGAACTAAGGATGGCAAATGATCAATCAAACTATCAACCTTAAGCCTAGACACAATTCTAAGCAAGCTCTATGTCTAGATGAATGCTCATTTGCTAACATATCTCAAACATCAAATGTCTTTGGTTGAATAATATGAAAGCAATCATTACTAACAAGTCTATTAGCTATCTTAGCATCTTTAACAACAAATGTCTTTGGCAAAGTATACTAAAAGCCTAGGAGAGTTGTCTCAGGCATTTCATCAAACACCTTTCGGGTGGGAAATGCCTATTGATCAACTTTTGAGTGGCCAACTCAGAAGATGCATTAAGAATACTCTACTAGCAAGGAACAAGAATGATCTACACTAAAACATCCTAGAACTAACCTAATCACCCTTAATCTCCCTAACCCATGAATTCAAAAGGTGATTACTCACTAATCTCCATGATTCCTCTTAAACCCATATTGGATTTCAGATTAATCATTCAGAGAAAATACAGATAATAGAATAGAAATCAACAGTAGAACATGTGATCAATGAATCAAAGAGATCCCCTTTTTCAAGGTTTTTGGTGGTTTTCTTCAGAACAAAGATAGATCTGCCTCCTGGTGGCTTACAGAGTATTAAAACATAGGTTTAGAAAATAAAAACGTGCATCATGAAATGACCAAAAGGCCCTTGAGAAATCATAAGTTCGAGCAGAAATAAGACGCGGAGCGACCTCCGCTCGTCGCTCCGAGTAGTCGCTCCACACTTCGGGAGCGACCTCGCTGTGTCGCTGCGAGAGGTCGCTCCGGACTCGTTCTCGCGTTCCCGAGTGATGAAGATGCGAGCGACCTCCGCTCGTCGCTCCGAGTAGTCGCTCCATGCTTCGGGAGCGACCTCGCTGTGTCGCTGCGAGAGGTCGCTCTGGCTCCATTGTGTTGTCGTCATGCGATAGAAATGCGAGCGACCTCGGGGTGTCACTCTGGCCAAGTCGCTCTGGGCTTCGGGAGCGACCTGGAGTGGTCGCTCTGATAGGTCGCTCCGGGTCAGTTTTCGGCTTCCACCGGGATGAAATGGCGAGTGACTTCTCCGCATCGCTCTGGTAAGGTCGCTCTGAAAAGGCAGGTCAGAGCGACTTGCTGGTGTCGCTCCGGGAAGTCGCTCCCAACGCTCTGCTCGTCCAATGATCATCTTTACACCTCTTTCGAGCTCCAAACACACCCAAATGTCTCCGAGAACTCCATGTGGTACTCCAATACCTGATAAAGACTTATGTATGCAAAATGCAACCTAAACATGGCTAAATCCTAGTCTATATGATCAAAATGCACATGGATGAATGGATAAGATAATGGAAATATACAAGATATCATTGTATTACTAGACGTACTCTTATTTTATCGGCAAGTCGCTGTTTTCAAGCAGACTTTTAGATTTGCGGGTTGTTGTGTTCCCAATCTGTACTTTTAGAGTCTCGCGATATGTTCGCCTAGAGACAATAGATCCTTGACCTTTGGCTTTTGCAAATAGATAACGACACAACCCGCTAAGAGACTTTGTTCAGTTCTTGTCGTGTTTCGATTGAGATAACGTCTAGATGCGTTTTTCTACTTTGAAAACAAGAGACTGAGTCTAAGAGTAGAAGGTTCTTTTTACGCGTTTTCTCAAAGACTATCGAGTAAATGAGTAGCTAATCCATTACGCGTTTAGTCGAGAAAACGTTAAAGATTCACTCCGTTTGGTCGGTCAGTGCTCTTTGGGCACATGTGACTCGCGACCGTTTGGTCCTTAGGCTAAGTGTCTGATCAGGACATAGCTAGGAGATGGAACGTGAGTGTCCGCGTACCCCCTGCTGGAGGTATGGGAGCCGTTGGGTTCGACAATCGGTATTTACTCGATCGGAGTCGAAACAAAGAACAAGATTTTGACTTTGGTTTTGTTACAGCTGGACCGGTTAAGGCTGCCTACGTACCTCGGTTGAGGATCAAGCCATTCGTAGTTCGTTTTTCCTGAGTGAAAGTGGCCGTTGGAAGCGCATTTACTCGGTCGAGTAGAAGTGACCGCGGAGGTGCATCTGCTCGGTTTTTTTTTTTTTTAAAGGGTAGAAGCGTCTTAGATGCATTGAGTTCCATGCTCTAGGCACTTCTTCTCCGCTTGACATTTGAAGTCGGTAGACTCCTGGTTTCAGAACTTTCATGATTTTGTAAGGTCCTTCCCACCTAGCACCGAGCTTGCCGGCGTTCAGCTCCTTACTGTTCTCGAACACTTTGCGGATGACAAAGTCGCCGAGTTCAAGGGGTCTGGCTCGGACCTTTTTTGTTGTAGTAACTCTCTATCTGATGTTGATAGTTTTGGATTCGCAGCAGAGCTTGGTCCCGTTGTTCTTCAATTTCATCGAGGGCATCAAGCAGCATCTCCTTGTTGAGTTCGACATACTGGGGCATTTTCGAGCGTCGGAGGCTTGAAACGTTAACTTCTGCGGGAGCCATAGCCTCGACACCGTATGCAAGAGAGAAAGGTGTCGATTTGGCCGACCCTCGTGATGTTGTGCGGTGGCTCCATAGAACTCCGTCGAGTTCGTCGGCCCAATGACCCTTTTTCAGGTCTAAACGTTTCTTAATGCCGTCGATGATGAGCTTGTTGGAGGATTCCGCTTGGCTATTTCCCTGTGGGTAACGAGGGGTAGAGGGGCTCAAACGAATGTTCCATTTGCTGCAAAACTCCTTGAAGTTGCCCGACATGAACTGTGATCCATTATCAGTAACGATTTCGTACGGTAGACCGTGGCGGCAGATGATGTTTTTCCAGACGAACCCACGGACTTCTTTGTCGGTGACTTGAGCGTAGGCTTCAGCTTCGATCCATTTGGTGAAGTAATCAGTGAGGACGAGAATGAAACGCCGCTGGCGGGAGCATGGAAGAGGTCCTATGATATCCATTGCCCATCGCATGAACGGGTACGGCGCGACTGTCGTTCGTAACATTTCAGTTGGACAATGGATGCTTGGTGCATGCCGTTGGCACTTGTCACAGCTTCTGGCGTAGGACTCGCAATCTGCGTTCATCGTCGGCCAGAAGAAGCCTAGGCTTCTCACTTTGATTGCTAATGCTCGTCCGCCCGAATGGTTTCCTCCAGCGCCTTCGTGTGTTTCGGCCATAACCCTGGCCGTTTCTTTGCCGTGGATGCATTTGAGTAGTACTTTACTCGCAGTCCATCGATGGAGTTCGTTGTCTAGGACGACATAATGGGCACTGCGTGTTTTTAGTCGGCGGGCTGCCCATTTCTTAGTTGGAAGTTCCCCCTTTGAGAGATAGTCGATGAACTCAGTTCGCCAGTCGGGGCCGAATTCATCAGTAACGAGAGTGTCGGTTTCGGTGATCGGGGCTATGATGGTGGTTTGGTCCGTCAAGATATCGATGCTCGGCTTCTCAATGCGGTGTATTGGAATAGTTCGTTTAACTTGGTCATGAAGCTTGCTTCCAAGGGCTGCAAGGGCGTCGGCGTAGACGTTTTCTCCTCTGGGAACTTTGACGAGTTCGAAGAATTCGAACTCTGCGGCTAATCCCTGTACTATCTTGAGGTAGGCGTTCATCCGATCGTTGCGGGCGTCGTAATCGCCGCTAAACTGACTGACGACTAACTGCGAGTCGCAGTAGGCGCTTAGGCGTTTGGCCTTGATAGCTTTTGCTAAGCGGAGTTCAGCGATCAAAGATTCGTATTCTGCTTCGTTGTTCGAGGCTGGAAAGCTGAAGCTAAAAGACTGTTTGATCAGTTCGCCGGTCGGGAATTGCAGTTGAACTCCTGCAGCCCCTGTTAGTCGAAGATCCGTCGACATGCAGTGTCCAGTTTGGGTTTGGGAGTGTGAGATCTTGCTCTAACTCCGGGGCCAATTCGATTAAGAAGTCTTCGAGAACCTGAGATTTTGCTGCAGTCCTATTCTTGTAAGTGATATCAAGTTCACCGAGTTCGATAGCCCACTTCGTTAGTCTTCCGGACCTGTTTGTATTTTGAAGTATCGTTCGGAGGGGCTGGTCGGTTAGTACTTCAACCGAATGTGACTGAAAGTAAGGGCGAAGCTTTCTCGCCGCTTCGACGACTGCCAGTGCCATTTTCTCCAGAGTTGGGTATCGCGTTTCTGGTCCGGTCATGCGCCTACTCGTGTAGAAGATTGGCTTTTGCTTACCACGATCCTCTTTTATTAGGACACAACTGACTGCTGCTTGTGATACTGCGACGTAAAGAGATAGAACGTCGCTGACATCTGGCTTGGCGAGAATGGGTGGTGTTGTCAGATAATGCTTGAGTTGGATAAATGCCTCCTCGCATTTCTCATCCCAGATAAACCTTTTGTTACCTCGGAGGAGGTCGTAGAATGGCAAGCATTTGTCGGTGGATCTGGAGATGAACCGGTTGAGTGCAGCTATCCTACCCGTAAGCCGTTGCACTTCTCTACTGTTTTTTGGGCTCGGAAGGTTCAGGACCGCGGAGATCTGCTTCGGGTTGGCTTCGATTCCCCGCTGCTTGACTATGTATCCAAGGAACTCGCCTGAGGAAACCCCAAACGTGCACTTTGCTGGGTTCAGTTTCATGTCGTATTTGTTGAGGGTTTCGAAGCAATCTTTCAAGTAACAGAGGTGATCAGCAGCGTGTGGCGACTTGACAAGCATATCGTCGATGTATACTTCCATGGTGACGCCCAGCTTGTCTGCGAACATTTTGTTCACAAGCCGTTGTTGGGTTGCTCCTGCGTTCTTCAAACCGAATGGCATGACCTTATAGCAGTAGGTTCCTCTATCCGTGATAAATGCCATTTTTTCGCGATCGTCGGGGTGCATCATGATTTGGTTGTACCCAGAGAAAGCGTCCATGAAGGTGAGAATCTCGTTTCCAGCCGTGGACTCGACTAAACGGTCGATGTTGGGAAGAGGATAGCTATCCTTTGGGCAGGCTTTATTTAAGTCTGTGAACTCGACGCAGACGCGCCATTTCCCGTTCTTCTCTTTGACGACTACTGGATTTTCCAACCACTCAGGGTAGCGTACCTCAGCAATTGAGCCAGCGCCGAGCAACCGGTCGACCTCTTCGTTTACAGCCTTTGACCTATCTGGACCGAGCTTGCGTCGCTTCTGTCGGATAGGCTTGACTGTCGGATCGACGTTTAGTTCGTGAGTTGTTATGGCCGGATCTATTCCTTTCATGTCTGACATGGACCACGCAAATGTGGACACATTTGCCTTGAGAAAGTCGAGAACTGACCGCTGCATTTCTTAAGACAGGTACGCACCAATCCTTGCGGTCCGGCTTGGATCGGTTTCGTCAATAGGTAACTCGAGAATTTCGCCTTCCTGGGAGCAGGCTTTATAGGTTGGAGGAGTGACGGAGTTAACCGATAAAGACGATCGTTGGAGTTTAACTGTGGCGACTAGGAGTTCCCTGGCGGCTTTTTGATCTCCTTGCAGTGTTTTGATTTTCCGTCCGTACCGGGGAACTTGACGCACTGGTGATAAGTAGATGGAATGGCCTGCATTGAGTGTATCCAGGGGGTTCCAAGTATGGCGTGGTAAGGAGCCTTCGTGCTTACAACGGCAAACTTGACAGTCCGAGTGACTTACATGCGCGTACCGGAAGGCGGATTGTTCCCAGTATTGTTTCGAAGGATCCGTTGAAGCCGGTTAATGTTCTAGAGGATGGTTTGATGTCGTCGAGATCGACTACCATCTTCTGCAGGGTTCCTCGGAAGATGAGGTCGACAGAGCTTCCTGTATCGATGAGGACCTTGGTGACGTCGTATTCCCCAATTCCAAGAACTACAAGAAGAGGGCTCATTGTGGGGTACGTGAATCCCCTCAGCGTCATCCGGCGAAAAGGTTATCGGAGGGTGATTTGGCGGTCTAGTCGGCCATCTCTGCGAGGTCGCGACCTGCCGGCGGTAATCCTTAACAGAGCGAACAGAGTTGCCGCAAGGAGGAGAACCGCCCATGATGACATTTAGTTGACGTCGCGTTTGTACCTGCTTGGAGTCTAAGAAGGCGCGTAAATCGGTTGGTACGCTGCTGTTGTTTTTTTATGACGGAGTGTCATTACTTGACATCTTAGTTTGCTCCAAACGCCTCCGGAGGTCAGTGGGCTTCGAACGATTGAGGCGGATTCGGAGATCGCATGCTCCTGCGTTGAGTTTATCCATAAGGTCGCCGATCAAGCGTTCTTTGGGATCGGGGTCATTTGTCGAGATACGCCGCGGCTTTCGTGCATTCAACGTTGTTCGGAGATCATTGAGCATGGAGCTGTTGCTATTTTCGGATTCAAACTTTCGTTTCAGAACATCTCTCAAATCTCCGAGTACAGGTGTGTCATCGTTCTCATCGTCCGACGACAAGGTTTGCTGAGAAAGTATGACCTCAATGCGTCTGCGGTTAGCTGGTTGCTCTTCGTCGGCCGAGGAGTCTGCCTCGCCATTACTCTTTGGAGCATCCTCCTCGTCATCTCGTTGTTGAGTTTCGCTATGTCGACCTTTGCCTGTAGCTTTGCGTTGGGCTCTCCTTTCTTTATTCTTGCTCCAGCTCTTGCCGTTCTTCGGCTTAGCCTTTAAGGGTTCGAATTTGAAGTCGCCACTTGCTAAGGATGAGAGGTAGTGCGCATAGAGTGACTTGCCCTCTGTCGTATCGTGCCCTTTGACGTCGTGATACTTGCAATGTTTGGTGAGATCGACGGTTCTGGAAGGTCCTGCCGCTGAACCTGCTGCTGTTGTAGTCTGGGTCGAGCAAACGGTGTCGACTGGTTTGTCGGACGAATCGAGCTCCCTTACCCATTTGTTCCATCCTTCTCTGCGGACTATGAGAGTTGAAACCGGCACGTTGTTCTCGTTGGCGACATACATGTATCCGTCTTTGCGGCCGTTTTTGTCGAATGGAGAATGCTGGCGCGGTTCTTGTCGCGTGTTGGCGTTTTTAGCCGCTGGAGCTTTGGGTGCGTTCATCTTACTGAGAATGGCGTTAGTATCTTCTTCCATTCGTATGAAATTGTCAGATCGCGCGATAGCGTCTTGGAGCGACGTAGTTGGGTTTTGGTATAAATCCTCTCGGAATTTAGAACGAACCCACAACGTGTTCCGCAGGCGTCAATGGCAATACTGTCTGGAATTTCAATCCTCGAGACTACAGCTTTGAACTTCTCCATGTAGCCGCGGAGGCTCTGGTCTTTGGTTTGGTTGAGATTCCACAAGCTAGAGGCGGTAGCGCTGCGCTTGGTGAACATAATGTAAGTCTTGAGAAAAGCTCCTGACAAGTCGCGGAAGCTTCTGATGGAGTTTTCTTCTAACTGAGAAAACCATGTTAGGGCTTGCTCGTGGAGAGTTTCGACGAACAGTTGGCAGTAGCCTGTGTCCCTTTCTTCGTCGGAGAGTCGTGCCCGTGCCATCGCGATTTTGAAAGCTGTCATGTGTTCCACTGGGTCTCCGCCGGGTTTGTACTCCGGTAGGCGCAGCTTCTCTATCTTTCCGAGTTGCACACTGGTCAGAGCGCTAGTAAACGGAGTGCGTGATGTTGCGGCGAGGACGCTCTCGATTTGCGGGGCCGCGGTGATTACTTGATGGATCTTCTCGCTCATTTGTTGGAAGCTGAGTTTGAGCTCGGCGAGCTCGCGTATGGTTGCGAGATCAGAACCTACTGGGGGGTGGTCAGCGAGAAGTGTTTCATTTGGCTCCGAGTCGTCTGAGATATGGTCGCCGTTGGGTTGGTGTTAAAGAGACGACGGCGTATCTGCTGGGGACGGCTTGTTTGGCCGTCAGGAGCTGTGAGTGCCGCGACCAAAGCAGCTAATTGGTCGTTGGTCGTCTTTTGGACTTCGTCTTGACGAGCGAGTCGAGCCATGATAGAGCTCATAAAATCTGCGGCGATGGGTGGCGCGGCTTCGGGCGTTGGGGTCGGTTCTCCGCCCGGAGCGCCGAAGGTGGCGTCGTCTTGAACCATGTAGATCTAGAACGTTACTTTAGTCAGTCCCACGGTGGGCGCCAATTGTTTGAACGGGATTCAGTCTACTAAAGAAGTCAGAGATGGGATGACTAAAGACGTTTTATTAGGTTTAAACTGGAGGATTACAAGAGTGACAGGAAAGTGAGAGAGCAACAAGATCCTAGAGTAACAAGATCAAAAAGATAGCCTAAAACCCTAGATCTGGCCGCTTAGTCTGTTCAATGGTCCAAAAGCCCCTTTCTTGTTGCTTCCCCTTCCCTTTTTTATAGGACTCCTGCCCCTGATGCCCTAATTTCGTACCTCTTTGGGCCTTGATGCGAGAGGCCGAGTATACGGGCCTGGACAAGACTCTCTCCAAGCCGGGCACTTTTGGTCGACTTACTCGACCGGCTAAAAGTGCTCTAAGGTCAAGCCGATAGGTTTAGCCGCCGAGCCGACCAAATCGATCCGACTTACTGGATTAGGGCCTGTTATTCGATGGGTCTTGTGGAGGGGTGTAATCCATCTCCTAAAGTCACTAAGTTACTCTTGAGAGCAGAATATATCCAAACCATTTTATTAGATTAAGATATGTAGCATAGTCAGATATGTTAATGCCGGCCATGTATCTTCTTCTTGTTTAAATCTTCAAGCTACAAAAACTCAGTAAGAAAAAGAGAAGACGAACAACAAAAATATCTATAGATTCTACTCCCTAAAGATCTCTCATCTAGCTACTGACTCCAAATCTTGAAGCTGCAAAAAAATATGAACCCACAAGGCAGACAAGAACAGCAAGAACCAAAGAGAAGAGCTGAAAGTTTGCCAGAAACTCTCCAGAGACAACGGAATCGACTGATCTGCAGACGACAGAGTTCTCTTTCAAACCGCAGCCTTGAGGCATCATAGGGCCATAGAGAGTGAAAGCCGTCTGATAAAACCAAAGTCCTTGAAGAGTCATTGCAATGCCACTGCACAGATCCACTGGGAAGCTCGTAGGGCAGATCGCTCCCGCTATTGAGGAGATGACGCAGAGACCGATGAGAAAGACGAGGAGGAGATGGTAATAACCTTCAAGACCTTTGTGGCTTGTGGAGTGGAAGAAGAAGAGAAGTCCTTCTGCTGTAAAAGCTGTTGCAGCGATTAGGCACAGAGCTTCTTGTGGCAGAGGAAGCAACCTATATATAAGAAAGGTGTCACGATGAATACATTAATCATTACACAAACATGAAATGGTACCTCGTTTTCTCGGAGAGCAAAGCGATGAGGCCGAGGATGAAGAACATGAGAAGCATCCCTGAATGCTCGAAGTCGTTCATGTGGGAAGGATTCAGTACACCATTGACAAAGAACTTGAGATGAGTCGAGTAGAAGAACTCGATGCACAAGTCAATGAACGAGCCAATGGTGACAACGTAGAGCTCCAAGTACTTGAACCTGTCGTTGAAACCAGGGACAGGGTGCCAAACTCGAACACGAAATGAGTTGGGGTTGGATATGAATCGAACCACAGAGCTCCAAATGTGCCATACTCCAACCACAAGGAACAATGTACCTGGCAAAGCATGGCCTTTGAAAGAACCCATCTTTCTGAAGAAGAGAAAGTAACTAAGATCAGTTTCATGTAAAACTTGCAAAGCTTAAGAGATTCATAGTTTACTCGAGAGCTAAACATAGATAGAGATTTAAAGCAAGGAATATAATAAGGACCTCTAAGGAGCAGCAGATCAGGTTTCTTCTTCGTGTTGTGGAGATTTGGATCAGAGAGAGAGAACAAAGTCGGTCAACGTTTGAAGCTACTGAGAAGAAGACGAGATAAGAGAGAACGCGTGAAGAAACTGAGAAACAGAACAATAAAAATAGAAACTTTGGATCAGTCAAGGAAGGAAAAATAAAACTTTTTCCCAGTAAGAAAAAATTGGATCCAAACGGAAAACAAATGAAATCTTCTCGAAAAGGGTCTCGTAAAAATAAGAACTTTTGCGTTTTTTTCTTTCTTGAGAATTGAAAAAGACCAGCAATATTAAGACAATCATAGAGGAAACGTCAATAAAAAAAAAACGTTCATCATCTCTCACAACTCACATGGGAGAATCTGATCTTCTCATTTAACTTTCACCAGGTATCTGGCATTAAAATAATTTATTAGATCATTTATTTTATGTTATACTAAAAAAATTGTTATATACTTTCTTTTTAGAGAGAAGATAATTCATATATCCGTTCGGATTCAGTTAATCTATTCGGATTTCGGACTTTTAGTATTAGAAATTTAAATCGTATTCGGATATTTACAAATTTTGATTTGGATTTGGTTCGAATTATTGCGGGTTCGGTTCGGATTTGAGTTCGTACATCCATTTTAACTATGTATTTTTTTTAACAAAAATCCAAATATACTTAATATTAAAATAAAATAATATAAAACATAAAAATTTGAAAAATGTAAGACCAAATATCAAAATTTACATAAAAATAAATGGGAAATTACCACAAATACCACATTCATAGTGCCACTTTTCATGTATACACTAATTACTTTTACCTTCACTTTTAATGAAGGGTAGAAGACACTTATACCCATAAGGTTAACTAATCTAGACTTAGAGTTTAGAGTTGAGGGGTGGGAAAGGGTTTTTAGAATATGAAATTTAGGATTATAATAAATATATAAATAAATACTTAAAAAATTTTTAAAAAATTTAAAAAATAGTTTCAAACATAATTTTCGATTTTCAAAACGTAAATTTGAAAAGAAACAAAAAAAAAATCAAAAAAAAAAATTTATAAAAAAGTTCAAATTTGAAAAAGTATAATTCGAAAACATTAAAAAAATTATTGTTTTTTATTTAAATAATGATTTGTTATATATATAGAGAACAAGAGTATAAGAGTCTTTTGCCACTTAATGAAGAATATATTTTTGAAAATGTTCCTTTAGTGGTGGTAAAGATGAAAAGTGGTATCATGAAAGCGGTAAACATGAAATTTTCCCAAATTAACTCAATTTAAATATTGAGATGGAGAAAAAATAAATATTTTTCGTAGTTTGAACATTTTATGTTATTTTTAGATATTTACTTGTGACTATGCTGATAATTTTTAGATATTTTCATATTTTTGAATATCTTATAGATATAAAATTTAAAATGATTAACATATTTAAATATATAATTGTGATTTAGATATTTTTGGGGAAATTGCCACAAATACCACATTCATAGTATCACTTTTCATGTTTACATTAATCATTTTTACCCTCACTTTTAATGAAGGCTAAAAGACATTTATACTCTTAGGGGTTAACTAATCTAGACTTAGGGTTTTGAGTTGAGGGTGGGGAATTGGACCGTATGGTTTTTCGAATGTGAAATTTAGGGTTCTAATAAATATATAAATAAATACTTTAAAAATATAAAAAAAAATTAAAAAATAGCTTCAAACATAATTTTCGATTTTTGATTGGAATCACCAGGATATTTTTTTTATTTATTTAAATAATTTTTTATATTATATATAGAGATAACAATGGCCCGCATTTGTAAGTTATCTGGAAGATATAAAGATTCTGAAAAGAAGCTTCTACAGCTCATAGCTTATCCATATACCAATGACGCATAATTCTAGGGCGGACAGTCTAGCACGCAGTGCAAGAAAGCAACCCTCGTTTGTAGTCATAATGGATGCAGAGCTACCAGTTTGGTTTACAGAGTCTATATGAGTCTGGTTGTTGCTGACAAAAAAAAAATAATAAATAAAAAAAATAAAATATATATATATATATATATATATATATAGAACAATGGTATAAGAGTCTTCTGCTGCTTAATGAAGAAGATATTTTTGAAAATGTCCATTTAGTATTGATAAAGATGAATAATGGTACCAAAGTGATAAACATGAAATTCCCCTATATTTTTTATATCCAAAATATTTTTGTTTAGATCAGATTCGGGTCTGGTTATCTGGATATTAAACTTTTAGATCATTTGATACTTAATAAATTTTAGTTTGTGTTTAATATTGTTTTCAAATCCAATTCAGTTTGGTTCTTTGGATCCAGATGTTTTACCCAGACTTACTTTCTTAGGAAATTTTCATGTTTACCACTCTGTTAGTACCATTATTCATGTTTACCACCACTAAATAAACATTTTCAAAAATTCATTCTTCATTAAGAGGCAAAAGACTATTATACCCTTGTTTTGTATATATATATATATATATATATATATATATATAATAAATAATTATTTAAACAAATAAATAAAATTAAAAATTAAAAATATTTTTTTTATGTTTTCGAATTATTCTTTTTCAAACATGAACTTTTTTATAAATTTTTTTGAATTTATTTTTCAAAATTTATTTTTGAAATCTTAAATTTTTTTGAAACTATTTTTATATTTTTTTTAGTATTTTTACGTATTAATTTATATATTTATTAGAATACTAAGTTTCACATTCCAAATACCCGACTCTACCCCTCAACTCTAAACCCTAAGTGTAGATTGGTTAACCCTAGGGTTGTCAATATCTTTATCTCTCTTTAAAAGTGAGGGTAAAAGTGGTTAGTGTAAACAAGAAAAGCGGTATTATGAATGTGATATTTATGACAATTTTCTTACTTTCTTCTACTAATATAAAGCAAAATAAAATAAATGTAAACAAATATTCTCGGTTTATATAACATACATAATTATTGGATTATACTTTAAAAATACCAATAAAAATGGTTGAGAATCGTGTCAATATTTCTGGGCATGTTGCAAAATTGACGTAGTCTAAAACCGGTAACCTGTATTTTCGTATAAAAAATTCTTGGTTAATATAATAAAACATGATACAATGGAGTGAAAATTGTTATAGAGTTGCGTGGAAAATAATGTGATCTCTTCACTCAGCACCTGAATTCTATTTTTCAATCGATTTCACGAATTTTCTTTTCTTTTAAAACTTTTCTGATTTCTTGTTTTTTCTTGCAATATGATTATGTTTCTAATTTTTGTTCTGATATGAAAACTTCGTAAAGAAAAACAATATTTGGCTTAACTAAAGATTCGACTTTGTGTGTTATTTTTTTTACCTCAATTTACTTAATTCGTAATCAATCAAAATTATTTATTGCCTTCGTGTAAAGAAGCCTCAACCATGGCTAAGTTCGCCAAGATACGAAATTTTCAATTTTAGAAAACATTCTCATTCCACTATTTTAGTTGATCTGAATCATAATCATTTTGTATTTATTTCTTTCAAAATGATATTATTCAGTAGTTGTACGGACATAACTTCAATTCATTAATACAAAGGTTAAAAATGCAAAAACTAAAAAAAAGCTGATTTAAAAAAAAAAATTAGTGTGAACATATACACATTAAATTGTCTACGCTAGAATTAAAAAAAATAGTATGTGAACACAATAATTCTTAAATGATTGTGAGACCGATACGTGTCTAATGTAGTGTAAAAATGTTAAATAATAATGCTTCTCTTTTAATATATACGAGATTGTATAATGATAACTTTTTATTTTGTCAATTGATTAGTTTACTCTCGTTTTCTTTAGCGAAACAAAAGATCATCAAACAGATTTAATAATAACTGGGTTAAGGGAATGAATATTATATATATTTTTAATTTTTATATATTTTATGTTTTTTTACATATTACGAAATTATAAATATATATTGAATAATTAAAAGTCAGTAACTTATATGTATATAATTAGATTGGTGCGAACACATAAATAAATTTTATTAATCCAAATAAACAATATTTTCTATTTTATATAGTACATAATTAACATTAAATGATATTAACTTATAGATAGTGGATTTCTAATATTGATATCTATTAAATGATGTTTTCCAATCATATGGTTTTTGATAATATATATTTTTATAACAAAAACTTTATATCACTGATAACAAAAGTTTTACTTTGGGATTAATAGTTTTAGTAGTTTATAATTTTTTTTAAAATGCAATGCAAAGTTTAAAATTTAAGTATTAAGTTGTCAATATTTGTTCAAAGCGAAAAAAAATTTGTTCAAAGCAAATTTCGAAATTAAAATATTTATGTATTTTTATATGGTGCATAATTTAATTTTTTTCTTAAAAAAAAAATATATATATATATATATATCTTTTAATCTTAATATTTATTAAATGAGGCTTTCTACTTATATGATATTGTAATCATTTGTATTTTTTTCATAACAAAAGTTTTAAACCATGGATCACAAAAATTTGAATGTGAAACTTTAAACAATTTTAATAATTTATAGTGGTTTAGAAAAAATAAAAATATAACATATAAAGAAAAATCTAAAATTTTATCGTATGGTTAATGTGGCTATTTAATTTATTTTAATTATTTAAAAATAAACAAATATGATAGATTATACACAATTTTTATCTATATTAGGTAATTCCGTAATTTTTATTTAAGTAAATAATGAAGAACATTAATAATGAATTTATGGTTAGTTTAATAAAAACTTATTACATATTTTGATGCACCAACCTATTTTTCTAAAAATTCTAAGATTCATTGTGGTGATGACACATAGTTACAAAAAATGTTACAATGATTGTCAAATAATATATAAGGACGATGGTAATAATGTGTATTGTATTTACACAAATCCTGAAATTAAGGGCGCATCTAAATTGTAACCTCCAGATATCTTCTTGTCAAAGGTGCACCACAATGACTTTTTTACTTTGATAAAAATATCTCACAAACAAGCCTACCCTGTTTGTCAAAAGAAAAAAAAACCTACACTGATGATAACTAGCTTAGTTTATGACATGTGTAGGGAATGTGATCATAAGTTTGTTCGTTTGTTGACGCAGTAGGAATAAGAGTGCAACATCCCAGCTTGTAGTGTGAAAGGCTTAAAAAAATTGATTTGACTATCTATATCACCAAAATACATTTACCTTTTTCGTCACACATCCCATTCAAAACTCAAGGGTTAAGCGTGCTTTATCCTGAAGTAGTGAAATGATGGGTGACCTATCGAGAAGTGATTCACGATACCGTGTAAGTAAGGCCAAAGCACGGGGAAATGTCACGTGGTAATTGCAGGATCAGCGAATATGAGTTTCAAGCCTTGAAAAAAGTAACAAACCGCCCATCGGACGGGATGGAGCCCACGGACCGAGAGAGCGGGCGTGGGAGGCCCATTAGCCATGGATGGTCGAGGCATTACAATTTGTATCAGAGCCGAACCCAGACGAGTGTGGAGTCAGTGATGACTCACACTAACATGGGTAACGATTATGCGAGGGCGTTTCGTTCTTTAAGAGTGGTGAATTGTAACATCCCGGTTTGTGGTATATGTTGGAAGGCTTAAGAGGATTGAATTGGCTACCTATGTCACCAATTTAAACTTAAATTTTCCGTCAAACATCCGTTTAGAACTCCAGAGTTAAGCGTGCTTACGCTGGAGTAGTGAAAGGATAGGTGATCTATAGGGAAGTGATTCGCGATTTCGTGTGAGTGAGGCCAAATCACGGAGAAATGTCATGTGGTGATTGCAGGGTCAGTAAACATGAATTTCGAGCCTTGAAATTTTTTAACACACCGTCCATCAGACGGGATATGGAGCCCACGGACCAACAGAGCGGACGTGGGAGGCCCATTAGCCGTGGATGGCCGAGGGGTTACAAGTGGTATCAGAGCCGAACCCAGACAAGTGTGGAGTCAGTGATGGCTCACACTAACATGGGTAACGATCCTGGGGCGCAACGAGAGCGTTGCGTTCTTTAAGAGGGGTGAATTGTAACATCCCGATTGGTATATGTTGGAAGGCTTAAGAGGATCGATTTGACTACCTATGTCACCAAAGTAAACTTACATTTTATGTCACACATCCGTTTAGAACTCCAGGGTTAAGCTTGCTTATGCTGGAGTAGTGAAAGGATGGGTGACCTCTTGGGAAGTGATTCGCGATACCGTGTGAGTGAAACCAAAGCACGGGAAAAGATCATGTGGTGATTGTAGGGTAAGTAAACATGAATTTCGAGACTTATAAAAATGTACACACCGGCCATCGGACAGGATGGATCCCATGGACTGAGAGAGCGGACATGGTAGGCCCATTAGCCGTGGATAGTCGGGGCATTACAAAGAGCTGCACACTTTAGATATCGATAGGATCACTGTTCTAATGATGGTTACTTTATATTCCTTAAATAAGAAACTAAATAGCGCAGAATTGGTACATTAAGTTGAGCCTCGTGTCAACCAATTTTTTCTATTCCGGTAGTTCATCGAAGATTGAAAAAGGAGCATTGAAACTTAGTTGAAGCGATGGAAACATTTTCTAGGCGCTAGGGATAGGAGTTAAGGTCACCGAGGTGACTGCACAAGTCGTAGAGTAAATCGGTTTTTGAATTGTGATTTTTTTTTTCTAATGAATGTCAAATTTATTCAATCAAAAGCTATTTTACATCTGAGTGGAACATTATGTGAAAGGTAGAAAATGAATTAAAAGAATTAAAAAACTATAAAGAACAATGAATCGAAAATAGTTTGCTTGCGGAGTTGAAAACCAGTATCTTAGAGTATCTCCAATGTAAAACTTCATTTCTTCAAAATGAAGTACTTCCATAATGGAGTTGAGTTTTATTTCAATCCTCGTACTCGCTTTTTGTAGCTTTCACAATGAGAGAACTCTATTTCTCATTGTCCACAATTATGATGATTTGAATCGGCGGTGATGGTGTATTTCCATGCTTTGTAAAATTAGGGTTAGGATTCGATATAACGAGTTGAACAAGAAACGAATAAAATGATATTTTAAGTATGATTTGAAGATTTAAAAGTGTTTCTTATTGAGTATGAATATTGATATAATGAAGATAAAAGGAAAGCTTATGATGTAAGTAATTCTACGAGGTGCAAAAAGGTCAAGATCCTCTTCTCAGACTCATTCCTCTTCCCTTTATAGATAGACTTGTGATAATCATAATGGAGACATGATATAGGGGTCTTCCTCCTCCTCCTCTTCCTCTGGATCCTCCATGAGCCTCTGTCGCTTGTCATTTTCTTCACGCGTTATATTTTTGGGTTTTGAGGTCAGACATGTTTCTTGGCGAGAGCGTACTCGAGGGTTAGGGGTGGGCGTTCGGGTACCCATTTGGGTTTGGATAGGGTATTTCGGATATTCGGGTATTTCGGTATAAGAGTATAGAACCCGTTCGGGTATTTTGACATTTCGGGTCGGGTTTGGGTTTTTTCACTTTGGGTTCGGATATTTTCGGATATATCCGATATCCGAACTTCAAACAATTTTTTTTTTTGAAAAACATGTTCTGACCTGTCTTGAAACCATTCCCAAAACATTATACAAACATCGAACTGTGCACAAACAAGTAAATCAAACCAAACCTCTACTGAACACAATGTAGTAAACCACGTTGCATTCCTCTGCTTGTAATAAACTTTACAACCAAACATCAAACAAAATCAACGAACTTTTATGCATCATACTGATATATGGTGTTTTTAATACCATTATATGTGTGCTTTGAGTTAATTCTCAGTCATAATTCGTGTTTAATTGATATCATTCCAGGTTTGGAGCAGGTGAAAGAGCAAAGAAGAGAGATTTAGGAAGCCAGATATCGTTTTGAAGGATACGATGCGGAACAGCCATCTAGAACAACCCGAAGGTTGTTCCCGAAGAGAACAAGCGTCTGACTGTTCCCGATCATTAAGGAAACTTCCTATTCCGGAAGTTTGCCCTAGATTCCACCCTCTCTTATCTCTTTACCACCAGCGCCTCCATATAAAAAGGCCTATGCTATCATTTCTTTTTCTTACGCTAGTTTTTGCAAGAGACCTAGAACTATTTTCCTTGGATTAAGCAACTTGTAAGGGAGAAGGCTTCATCCTCACGAGAAGATCATCCTGAACCCTTGTCTTTCTACTTTATTTTATATGCAGTATTATTCAGAAACCATGTCTGTGTCATCCTGCTTTATGATTGCGTAGTAGGCTAAACTTGCTTAGGGTTGTAGGGTGTTAGCCGCATGAACTGAACACAAATAAGTGATCTTAACTGTTCTTCATTCATTTTGTTCTTACTGCTTACATTGAATTGATCACTTAATGTTCGATCTCTGATTTAATCACCTAGCTAACCGCTTAGGAGATAAATTGACATATATTGAATGAGCTTTGTATCCCTAATCAGCGAGAGTAGATATTAGGGCATTAAATGAACTAATCAGATCTTGTCTCTAAGGCTTGTTATCGCGTCTTGTTCCAAGTGAGAACTTAGGATTCAAGACCGATCTGCAAAGGGAGCAAGACCACGATTGTGGATTGTTCTAGCCGAGTGATCTGAGTTATAGACTGCACCTCATTGCACTTGAATAGTTGTTCAGTTTTGCATTGACACCCGATTAATGACCCTAAGCCGGCTTCATTTAAATCGAATTTGAACCATCTAGGTATTCTAGTTACTTGAATCACAATTAATTCTCAAAACTCCACTTGTTTCTCAGCTTATTATTGAACTCATAAGAGTAAAGAGTAAACTGGTCCTCTGGATTGAATCTCAAATATTACAATTACCACTGTTAACTTGACAGTAGCAAGGATTCATTTTTAGTGTATCAAGTTTTGGCGCCGTTGCGACGGGGACTAAGCTTTTACCTTTATTTTTCGGTTTAATATTTAGTCTGAGATATCTAACTTTCTCTACTTCTTTGTTGGAACAGATGATCCAAGTGCATGACCAGTAGACATACTCGGAGCAAAGCACAAGGACCACTACATCAACTGACCAACGACGAACTCGCAAGATTAGAAAGACAGAACCGCCAACAGCCAAGAACAACCGACACCAACATGGGTGATCACGGCAATATAGATGACCTCACTGCTGCATTGGCACTCATTCAACAACAAATGCAGAATCAGCAACAGCAGATGCATCAAACCATCCAAAATCAGCAACAAGCTGCTCAGGAACAAGCAGCCGAGAACGCCGTGCGAGAGGAGCGTGGTGCTCTTATTGGGGAGCGAAACCTTCCGCGGAACTTTGCTACAAACCGCTCTCCCATCAACCCTCCACCCTGTACTCGATAAGATTATGAGATCAAACCTGCACTGACAGGTCTGGTACAGAAGAGCACGTTCAGCGGCCTCACTTCAGACATACCAATGGACCACATAGAGGCCTTTGAGAGGATTTGCAATTTTTCTCGCTCTAATGGAGTGCCACCAGATTATGTCAAATGCACGCTGTTCCCATTCTCTCTCGAAGGGAAAGCTTCTCGTTGGCTGCAATCTCTCCCAACCGGTTCTCTAACCTCATGGGACCAGGTTCGATCAACATTCCTGAGCCACTTCTACACCAAGTCCAAAACTGCGGCTCTAAGGCATAGAATCTCCAACTTCAAGCAGAAATCTGATGAACCTTTTCATGAAGCTTGGGAAAGGTACAAAGAGTACCAGAGATAGTGTCCACACCATGGGTTTGATGACAATTACATATTGGAGGTGTTCTACGATGGAGTGAGCTATGAGTTCCAGAACACCCTTGATTCCTCTAGTAACAGAGACTTCATGACTCAAACCACACCTGGTGCGTTCGCGCTGATTGAGAACATGGCTTCGAGTTCACTCAATAAGAACAAGGAGCATGATCGCTCCAAAAGTGTGAACAGTATAGATGACCTAGCGGCAAAGGTGGACCAACTTCTTAAGGGAAACCAGAGCCAGGTTTTCATAATGGAAGAAGCAACTCCCGAGAAGAGTGCCGGCGACAAGGCGTTTGAAGCTGAACAAGCAGGAGACGATCAGCAGGAAGTGAGCTACGTAAATGGGCAAGGGTGGCAGCTGAAGAATTACCACCCAAACCCTAACGTAAGGAACAATCCACAGCTTTTCTAGCCTAAGCAGGACAAACCAGTTGATCCGGCGCAGAGCAACCAAGGTCAGTATGCGGGGTATCAGAAGAACTATCAACCCCGAACCTATGTTCTAAGCCAACCACAGAACAATCAACCTCAGATGCAGAACCACCAGAACAATCAGGTCGCTACTTCCACCCATGTCGCTGTTCCGCAAGATGAAACTAAAACCATGTTGCAGCAACTCCTCCAAGGACAACAACTCCAAGGGAAAGCTCTGAACCAGGTCACTACCAAGATCAATACCAGAATGAACCATATGTTCGGAGATTTGAGCACCAAGTACGATAATGTCGCAAGCCATATGAGACAGATAGACATTCAGATAGCTCAGACTGCTGAGAGTGTCAAGAGGCAACAAGGTACTCTACCTGGTAAAACAGACAAAAACCCCAAGGAGTGCAATGCGGTTCAGCTAATGAGCGGGAAGCAACTTTTCGAGCCAGAAAGGAGGAGGTTCACCGCGGCTGAGAAAGGGAAGCAGAAAGAGTCGGAACAACTGCCAGCCGATCAGGCAGATGAGAGGAATAAAGAACCAGCACTTGAAACAAGTTCGCCAGGGCCAGAACAACCAGCTGAAGCGGTGCGCCCAATCCCAGAGGCTGTTCCTCCTCGCGAATACATTCCTAAGGTCCCTTACCCTGTTCCAGCAAGGGCCACTCGTAAGTACAAAGAGGAAATTAAGTGCATGAAGATGCTGGAGGACCTAACCGTCCGACTCCCCCTTGATGGATGCAATCCAGATGATGCCCTCCATTCCTAAGGTCCCTTACCCTGTTCCAGCGAGTTCATGACGGTTTCCAAGGAGTGCAGCGCAGTGCTTCAGAACAGGCAGATAAAGAAGCGAGGAGACCCCGGCAAATTTTTCCTCTCTATCCAGATTGGGAAGACAGTTTTTGCATGCTCCTTAGTTGACCTTGGGTCCAGCGTGAATCTCATGCCTTACTCTGTGGCTCGACGTCTAGGATACACGCATTTCAAACCAACTAAGATGTCATTGGTGTTCGCAGATAGATCAGTCAAATCCCTGGTTGGTATTCTAGAGGATCTCCAAGTAAAGGTCGGGATCACCTCTGTTCCAGCAGACTTCGTTGTTCTAGAACTGGAAGAAGAGTCTAAAGATCCTCTCATCTTGGGAAGACCATTCTTATGTACTGTTGGAGCCATCATTGATGTGCGACAGGGGAAGATTGATTTGAATCTTGGAGACATAGTTATGCAGTTCGAGATGGATGAGTTGCTAAAGAAGCCGATGTTGGATGGGCAGACCTTTGAGGTTGATGAAGAGATTGATCCGCTCCAACCTCGAGAAGGAATGATCGAGGAGATTCTTACCGAAGACCCACTGGAGCTTGCACTAGTGCGAGCCGAGGCCGAGCAGAGTGTCGTTAACATTGATGCATATGGGTATGCCAAGATGCTTGACTCCGCAAGGAGTATGGGAAGAATGGTAGCAAGTTTAAGTCTGGGGGAGGAGAGCAACAGGGTTGAAACCACTCCATCTAGAGCGACCCCTACACCAAACTCGTCTGTTCTGTCGAACCAACCAGAGGATCCCTGGAGTGAGCTTAAAGCTCCCAAGATTGAGCTAATACCCCTTCCCTAGGGGCTCAGGTATGCTTTCTTAGGTCTGAATTCCACATATCCTGTCATTGTCAATGCTGAGCTAAATAATGTGGAAACTGCATTCCTTTTGTGTGAGCTTAGGAAATATCGTAAGGCATTAGGATATTCGCTAGCTGACATACCTTGCATTTCACCTGATTTATGCATGCATAGAATACACCTAGAAGATGAATCAATGACTTCTGTCGAACATCAGAGGAGGTTAAACCCGAATCTAAAAGATGTCGTTAAGAAAGAGATTATGAAACTTCTTGAAGCAGGTGTAATCTATGTCATATCTGATAGTAAATGGGTCAGCCCTGTTCATGTAGTACCTAAGAAAGGTGGGATCACTGTTATCACAAATGAAAAGAATGAATTGATCCCTACTAGGACAGTGACAGGACATCGCATGTGCATTGATTTTAGGAAATTAAATGCAGCAACTAGAAAGGATCACTTCCCACTCCCTTTTATTGATCAAATGCTTGAGAGATTGGCTAACCACCCATATTACTGCTTTTTAGATGGTTATTCAGGTTTCTTTCAGATCTCTATCCATCCAGACGATCAGGAGAAGACGACGTTCACCTGCCCCTACGGAACGTACGCTTACAGGAGAATGCCATTTGGCCTGTGCAATGCGCCAGCAACATTTCAGCGTTGCATGATGTCAATCTTTACTGACCTGATCGAAGACATTATGGAAGTTTTCATGGACGATTTCAGCGTCTATGGAAGCTCCTTTAATGTATGTTTGTCAAACTTGTGCAGGGTACTAAAAAGGTGTGAGGAGAAACATCTCGTGCTCAACTGGGAGAAGTGCCACTTCATGGTCACATATGGGATTGTTCTGGGGCACAAGATCTCCGAGAAAGGAATTGAGGTGGATAAGGCAAAGATCGAGGTTATGATGAGTTTACAACCACCAACAAATGTGAAAGCTATCAGGAGTTTCTTGGGTCACGCTGGGTTTTACAGACGGTTTATCCAGGACTTCTCAAGGATAGCGAGACCACTCACCAGACTGCTATGCAAGGAGATCAAGTTCGATTTCGACAGTGAGTGTCTAGCTGCGTTCCAGACCATCAAAGGAGCTCTAGTCAGTGCACCTGTTGTGCAACCGCCATACTGGGATCTCCCCTTCGAAATCATGACTGATGCAAGCGACTTTGCAGTTGGAGCAGTACTTGGGCAGCGCAAGGATAAGAAACTTCATGTGATCTATTACGCGAGCAAAACTATGGATGAAGCTCAGTGCAGATACGCCACAACAGAGAAAGAACTCCTGACTATTGTTTTTGCATTCGAGAAGTTCAGATCCTACCTGGTGGGATCTAAGGTGATTGTGCACACAGACCATGCTGCTCTTAAGTATCTGCTCACAAAAAAAGATGTGAAACCGAGGTTGTTAAGGTGGATTCTTCTCCTCCAAGAATTCGATCTTGAGATAAAGGATAAGAGAGGAGTCGAGAATGGGGTTGCAGACCATCTGTCCAGAATGAAGATTGATGACGACACAACTCTTGATGAAGAACACCCAGTAGAACACGTCAATGCGATTGGTCTGCGTTTCGCGAAACAACCTCTGCGAATCACATCTGACTGCTCTAGCATCGCGGAACAACCTCTGGGAAGGAGATCCGATTGTTATCACGTCGCGGAACATCCAGTCGCCGTGATCCAAAAGCAGTACTCTCACCTCCCGTGGTTTGCAGAGATTGCGAATTTTCTTGCTGCTGAAAAGCAACCCCTTAAGTTCACTGGAAACGACAAGAGAAATTTTTTAAGGGAGGCGAGGCGTTATGTTTGGGATGAACCGTTTTTGTACAGACATGGAAAGGATGGCTTGTTCAGAAGGTGTGTTCCAGAGGCAGATATTCCAGGAATCCTACATCACTGCCATGGTTCATCTTACGCAGGCCACTTCGCTACATTCAAAACCTTCTAGCAGGTTTCTGGTGGCCAACTATGTTCAGGGATGCTCAAGCCTACATAGCCAGGTGCGATGCATGCCAACGACTTGGGAACATCAGCAAGAGGAATGTGATGCCTCATAATTACATTCTAGAGGTTGAGGTGTTCGACTGTTGGGGAGTCGATTTCATGGGACCATTCCCTTCGTCCTTCAAGAACGAGTACATCCTCGTCGCCGTTGACTATGTATCTAAGTGGGTAGAAACGATAGCAAGCCCTACTAATGATGCAAAAGTGGCGACTAAGATGTTCAGCTCCATCATCTTTCCGAGGTTTGGAGTGCCTCGAGTCGTGATTAGCGATGGTGGAACACACTTCATCAACAAGGCATTTCAGGGCCTCTTGAAAAAGAATGGAGTGAAGCACTAGGTGGCAACCGCTTATCATCCGCAGACGAGTGGACAGGTTGAGGTTTCCAATAGGGAGATCAAGAGCATTCTCCAGAAAACTGTCATCACTTCACGAAAGGATTGGTCACTTAAGCTGGACGATGCATTATTGGCCTACAGAACAGCCTACAAAACGCCGCTGGGAACAACTCCCTATCACCTGGTCTACGGTAAAGCATGTCACCTCCCTGTCGAGCTCGAATACAAAGCTGCATGGGCAGTCAAGTTACTGAATTTCGACATCAAGCCAACAACCGAGCGACGCATGATCCAAATCCATGAGCTGGAAGAGATAAGGCACCTCGCCTATGAAAGCTCCAAAATTTACAAGGAGAAGACCAAGGCCTACCATGACAAGCGCATCATTGTCAGACATTTCGAACCAAACGATAAGGTCTTGCTTTTCAATTCAATGTTGAGGTTGTTACCAGGCAAGCTGAAGTCTAGATGGTCCGGACCCTTCACTTTTAAGGAAGTTCGACCCTACGGAGCTGTTGTGTTACTGGACAGAAAAGGAGACGAGTTTGTAGTGAACGGGCAGCGCTTAAAGCATTACCTTGCTGACCCCACTATCGTAGAGGGCGAAGAAATTCCCCTAAGCGATCCCCCATCAGCCGAGTCTGATCGGCTGATCCAAGTCAAGCTAATGACTTTAACCAAGTGCTTGGTGGGAGGCAACCCACTGGTTAGTGTGTACATTGTTTTCTATAGTCTATTTAATTTCTTTTCAGATTTATTTTGTAGGTCAAAAAAAAAAAAACGGACACTTCATTCAGAACAACCAAAGGATTGTTCTCCTGGTAGAACAACCCATTGCCTGTTCCAGGTAAGTGTTCCGAACAAAAAAATATATATATATACATAAAAAAAAAGGGGAAGGGCAGTTAGGGCTTTGCCTATTTAAGGCTCCACCCTTCCACTTTCCCCCCTTTTTCACTGCGCTGTACACTGACCCATCCCCCTGCGATTTTTAAGCGACCACCAAATCTTTGTCTCTCAACCGTTTTAAGTGGTTTTTGCTTCTCACTTGTTTGGAATTTCGAGTTCTCTCTGTTTTTGCAGTTCATTTCACCAGTTTCTACAGGTAAGAGGCTCGACAATCCTCATCCAAATCGCAATACTCAGTTTGAAAAGTTCATCATTCTAACCGCTTCAATAGATCGATCCTTGTTGTACTACATTAATTTCGATTTTCCCTTTTGCTGTTAGGGTTGATTTAGAAGATGAACTCATGATTCATTTCACATTTGCGATTTGCAATTGATAGGACTGTTTGGATTCGGTTTGTGGATAGTTGAATGGAGTTATTGGGTTGAGTTTCGATTTGTTGGTTGTCGTGTCAAAGCAAATTACGGTTTGCATAAGGAGGGATGGAAATTGTTCTATTCCATTTCTCCTGTGCGCATAACAGAACTAAAGCTTTCTTTTGTTTGCTTTGCAGATGGCACGCACTAAGCAATCAGCGAAGAGAACGCGAGCGACCTGCACGGGCAGTACGGCGCCCCCGCAAGCACAACAACAAACCTCCGCGACCTACCCATGGCCCCGTGAAAAAGAGGGTGAACCGATTGATCTCGACAGCCCACTGCTCTTGGACTTCGACTGCGAGGGATGGGATAAGGGAACAGCATCACGTTACAACGCCCTCCTCCGGGTTGACATGTTACCCACTCGTTTCTGCCACGTGGAGACTCTGGCTGATCTTGGGATCGACGAGGACGTGTTCGAGATGCTACACGCCGTAGGGATAGCTCCTCTGTGCTATACAACACATGAGCTCTACCCAGACCTTGCTCGCCACCGCCACGATCACGTACGAGGATTCCAATGCACCCTCTTACGCCAACTGCTCATTCTCTTTCATGGCCGATCGAGAGTACTGCTCCTTGTCCCTCGACAAGCTCAATGAGATCTATGAGACAGCCACTGAACCGAAAGGAGTAGCGGTCGCGAAAACGTTTTGTCCTTCTAACGCCTTTTGGGATTGCATTGCGAATGGGAACTTTACACCCGGAAAGGCTTACCAGTCGCAGATCAGGAACCCGGCGCTTCGGGTCATTGCAAAGATCATCTCAAACCTCCTGTTCGCTAAAATCTCACCTCGAAGGTCACCAACGGGGAGCTGCAAACCCTGTACGCTGGTACTGAGGATGAAATCCGAGCTTCTGGGTCTTGCATCCCAATTCAAAAGGTCAAAACGAACCCCAGTTTCAACTTCATGACCATGATCTGCGAGAGGCGACAGTGTCTTATGCACGGTTCGAACAAGAAGGACAGAAGCAGTAGCTTGCTTACACCGCTCTTCAAGCATTTCAGCATTGATCTCGGCAAGTACAGCGTCAACAAAGAGGTTCAGTACCTTGACATCAAGTACCTTATGGCATGCCACATCATGCGTGATGAAGAGACCTACAGCTTCTTTGATAGGGCCGGTACCCAGCTGTTCACCAAACTGCCTCACCCCGAGATCACCAGGTTCAGCGTGTTCGACAACATATGCTTCCTCCCTCCACCTGAGCTCCTTTGCACTGTTCCACGTGCTGCAGTCCCTGACGCGGACATGGAAGATGTTGAGGACATCACCCCAGAAGCTGAACCGTCATACGACCTCGGAGAGCTGGCTGATGTGACCGATGATCAGGCTTACCGACGCTGGATGGTTGACTCGCAGTGGAAGAACAACAGCCTCATATGAAGGATCCTCCATCTCATCACTGGAGGCTGCATTGGCGGAAGTAACCAGCGACAGCCTCCAGCAGAGCAGACTCCACGATCGCACCAACCAGGAAAGGCGCCTATGGGAACATGCACTTCGACCGAGGAGGTTCATCGCTCGCGCAACAGACGTTCGTTTGATCCAGCCGAGAGCGGCGAGTCCGACTGAGTCCGCGAGGACTATTCTCTATCCATTGTTCTATCCATCTGAACTCTTTATTTTCATGCCTTGTGTTGATTTTAGGCTGACCTCAGAGTCATTTCACACCACAGATGGTGTAAATTAAGTCTGGGGGAAGCACTATGTGCTGAAACTTTATTTCTTTGTTTTTGAGTCAGTCCTTATGTAATTTGGATGTTTTATTGAGTCAGTTTAGAATCGAGTCAGCTAAAACTCTTGTGAAAATTAGGACCTTGTGATATATTCTCTTAACCACCTCGTGCTCTAACATTCTTATCCAGTGACCTTAGCAGTGATGAAAGACCCACACTTGGACCTGGAACACCCTCTGACTTATCTCATTTGATTCTCCAGAAGCTCTCATCCGATCAGGTTACACTGGGTAGACTCAACTCCAACTAACTTGAACCTAATCCTGACTGAAATTCTTCTTGTTATGGGCACTAGATCAGGGAAACGAGACCCACGCTCAGGGCTTCTTATTCATTTTACCAATCATGTTGATCCTGAGTGGCTAGCTCATCTTTAGCTAGTTTCAACCTTGTACCTAAGCCTTTATTTTCACCCTCATGCACTCTGTTTTTCAATGTCATATGTGCAGATATGTGCAAAAAGGTCGGAGAAGATAGGATTGACGCAGCCCCTTACTCGTTAATGCCTTACATTCAGAGAAGAGAGAGCAAGCATAATGAGAACAATTGACAAGATCAAGCCCTAATAAGAAGAACATTCAAGGGTGCATAATCTGACCAGAGGAACAATGGCGACCCGGGATAAACAATGTTATTCAAAAAAACATTCACCCCGATACCTTTCCCTCGAAACCCCATCAATGTTAAAAAAAAAAAACATTATTTATATACAGTATGCTTTTATTTATTTATTGATGGAGATGGGGAAGGTAACTTCGGAAGATACACGCCACTGGGAAGGGTTGAGCCAGGAGTTGGTACCGATTTTTGAGGAATAAGAAAAGAAGTCAAGAGCTGGAGAACAGTCATATGATTGACCCGAAGTGAAGAACAACCAAATCCGTGAAGCAGAAACGAGTAAGGGGTGTGGACATCAATAGATCCGTCCTCTCTTGCTATTTTGCGCGATATCCTGCATACACTCAAATACGGTAACCCCTAAACACTCTCAGCTCCACCATAAAACAACCTGTTCCTTATCAACCCGTCTACCCTGAATAGTGCCTGTAAAGAGAAGCTCACGCTGTTCTTAATTGATGTTTAAGGAGTTTTGTCTCGATAGTGCAACATTTTCAGGTACGAGATAGAGAGTACGGAGCTGATTCTCGAACAGCGATCGTGGGTGTTCTGGTAAGGGTGTGCGGTCTAAGTCTACAGCTTGTATGGTTCAGAGATGTTTGGTAAGAGCATGGTTATTCAGGAAAAGCGAGTTCCCACGCTTTCAAACCTTTCTCCCTGTTCTTGAGGCTTGGCCTTGTTCGAGGACAAACAAGGATCTAAGTCTGGGGGAATTGATATATGGTGTTTTTAATACCATTATATGTGTGCTTTGAGCTAATTCTCAGTCCTAATTCGTGTTTAATTGATATCATTCCAGGTTTGGAGCAGGTGAAAGAGCAAAGAAGAGAGATTCAGGAAGTCAGATATCGTTTTGAAGGATACGATGCGGAACAGCCATCTAGAACAACCCGAAGGTTGTTCCCGAAGAGAACAAGCGTCTGACTGTTCCCGATCATTAAGAAAACTTCCTATTCCGGAAGTTTGCCCTAGATTCCACCCTCTCTTATTTCTTTACCACCAGCGCCTCCATATAAAAAGGCCTATGCTATCATTTATTTTTCTTACGTTAGTTTTTGCAAGAGACCTAGAACTATTTTCCTTGGATTAAGCAACTTGTAAGGGAGAAGGCTTCATCCTCACGAGAAGATCATCCTGAACCCTTGTCTTTCTACTTTATTTTATATGCAGTATTATTCAGAAACCATGTCTGTGTCATCCTGCTTTATGATTGAGTAGTAGGCTAAGCTTGCTTAGGGTTGTAGGGTGTTAGCCGCATGAACTGAACACAAATAAGTGATCTTAACTGTTTTTCATTCATATTGTTCTTACTAGTTACATTGAATTGATCACTTAATGTTCGATCTCTGATTTAATCACCTAGGTAACCGCTTAGGAGATAAATTGACATATATTGAATGAGCTTTGTATCCCTAATCAGCGAGAGTAGATATTAGGGTATTAAGTGAACTAATCAGATCTTGTCTCTAAGGCTTGTTATCGCGTCTTGTTCCAAGTGAGAACTTAGGATTCAAGACCGATCTGCAAAGGGAGCAAGACCACGATAGTGGATTGTTCTAGCCGAGTGATATGAGTTCTAGACTGCACCTCATTGCACTTGAATAGTTGTTCAGTTTTGCATTGACACCCGATTAATGAGCCTAAGCCGGCTTCATTTAAATCGAATTTGAACCATCTAGGTATTCTAGTTACTTGCGTCACAATTAATTCTCAAAACCCCACTTGTTTTTCAGCTTATTATTGAACTCATAAGAGTAAAGAGTAAACTGGTTCTCTGGATTGAATCTCAAATATTACAATTACCACTGTTAACTTGACAGTAGCAGGGATTCATTTTTAGTGTATCACATGCAAACATAATCAAACTGAATCAAACTTCTAATCATCGCAAAATCAAAACAAATGAAAGAAATTGAAAAAAAAAATCGACAATTAATACTTGTTTGGTTTCTCGACATCACTGAGTAAGAAAAAAAGAAAAGATGAGTATTTAAGGTTTCCAGTGTGTTAATTTATGAGATTAAATCTTAACCACTTAAGAAGAATCTAGGAAACATAATATTCGGGAACACTAAACGATTTGTATGATGCTTGGGTATATTGCACGACACAATTTTGGGAAAGGGAATAAATCATAAATGGTAAGGTTTTGGGTAAGTTCGGTTATGTTCGGGTAGGTTCGGGTATCGGGTAATAACCGATCGGGTTCGGTTAACCAAAATGGGATAGGGTGAAAACCGATCGGGTATTTGGCACTAACCGAACTCGAACCCAACCGCTTACTTCGGGTCGGGGTCGGTTTCGGGTATCGGTTTCGGGTATCGGTTATTATGCCCACCCCTATCGAGGGTGGTAATCTGGTCGAGCAAATCACAGAAGCGCGACTCGTGCCATATGGTGTTCCCTAGAGCTGATATCCCCTAATTATCATTCATGACGGCGTTGGAAGGGACAGATTTAAACCTCAAAATGAATGAACATAGTGAGTCCTCGCTCTTCTGGGACATTGTCAATAGGTCGGTATCGAATGCTCTTTTTCTATGAACATAAAGTAGTGTTTCATGAACAGGTAAAAAGCTAAGTGAGTTTTTTATGATTGCATCCAATCGAGAAAACCAGTTCAAATCTTCTCATGCTAGATTTTTGACGAAGCGTTGACAGTATTTGGTGTCCCTCTCTCCATCGTTGAAGTGAGTGCATTCCATCGCGATGCAGAAAGCTGTAATGTGAGCCAGAGGTCCATCTTTCCTTTGTATGATGAGATTTTTTTGGGATGGAATTATTGAAGATGTGATCCGTGAACAGCATTTTATGAGTTTCTTCAGTGACTTTATTGACTTCAGGGGCCGAGTTTGTAGCTCAATGGATCTTCAATTGCATTATCTTGAGGTCGACAGTAATTTGCGGTAGTGTTCATTTAAGGAAGCCAATTTTTTTTTTTTGGGATCATCGTTGTGTTATCTGGGATATGGTTCCAATGGCTGTTACGATCTGCTATTCGTTGAGTTCACTCCTTGTACTATGGCGGGGTTTTGAAGACTCATTGGTGACAGGTAACAAGGGAATTGATATGTGCCTGTTGCTCAGCCAGGAATTGGGAAAGTTCTTGCAAGTGTTGTAGAGCTTGATGTCCCATGGTGTTGTTGTCATGCACATTAAAATAACAAAGAGAAAAGAGTTTGTATGAAAGAAGATGTTACTGATTTTGAAGTTCCATTTAATGCGTGTTCAGCATCAACATGAAGCAACAAGCTGATTTACACACAAGTGTAAGACATTTTGAGGTGGAATATTATGTGTATGTGCAGCTTCATCCTTACATGCAACAATTAGTGTTGATTCGTTCTAATCATATAAAATTGCATGCTCCTAAATACTATGACCTCTACAAGGTCTTGGATAAACATGATTCAGTTCCATACAAACTGGAGCTGCATTCTAGTTCATATGTGCATCCGATTTTTCATGTTTCTCAGTTACAGAAATATGTGGGTTCAGTGTTGACTACAACTCAACTTCCAAAGATTCATTGTGAAACAAGTGATAAGAAACCATAATATTGTTTGGGCAAAGATTGTCCAACATCATAACAAGCCTACTACAGTGGTTCTTGTTAAATGGTTCAATCAGATGGAAAAGAAGTTATGTGGGAATCTTTATGAGTTGTAAAAGATCCAAAATTTTGTGTAAAATATTGCGGTCAAGGTTCTTAAGAAGGAGAGATTTTCCATAGATTAATAGAAGGGTGGCAGCTGGAAAAGTTAGTTAGTCTATTTGGATGTCTGTATGTTGGTTAGGACTCGACGAATAAGAAGAAGACCGTGTAGGTGACAAGCTTGATGAGTCGACTCAATAACTCATTGTCATGAAAAAATAAACATGGAAAAGAGTTCATTAGTTTTCATTCATTCAGAAATTACTACGTAATTCTCTCTTGGGTATTGTAACACTTACGTACTCGTTTTATCCTTATTGTTTGAAGATCTTTCTTCATTACGATCTTCTACATTTAGATTATATTTCATTTTTTCATGAACAGTGAACCGATTGAATAGTGAAATCATTGGATTGTCGCTATTATATACTTTTGATTATGAATAAAAAAGGGGAAAACTGATCATATGTCGTATTTTATAGTAACATAATGGAATTTAGCTCATTTCTATATTTGTCAAGAAAATTAAAATTTCTTTTTTATTAAAATTTTACTCTTTGGTGTTTTTGGTTAGATAAGGAATAAAATATATTAGTTTGTATTTTTATGTTGTTTCAATTTATCTTTTATCTTTGACCCCTTTTTATGTGGATATTATTGCCTCTTACAAGATTCTTAAGATGTTTCAGTACTAACACAGAAATCTACAAGAAATAAAAACGTGGAAGTTTTATTCAAATTCATAACAAAAAATCACGAAATTACCACAATATAAAAGGTGGCTAAAAATAGCTACAATATTGCCACATATATTTCGTGTCAAAATTTCCATGAAATAAAACATGTGGCTAATACACAAAAATATATTTTTACCACGATTTAGTCATGAATTTTTTCACGAAGATTTATAAATTAGGCACATTTTTTTGTGTGGCTATTAAACACTATATACAGTGAAACCTCTATAAATTAATAATGTTGGGACTATACCAAAACTATAATTTTTTATTAATTTATAGAGATATTAATTTATCGATATACTAATTGAACCAAAAATTCAATTTGGGACTATAAAATTATATTATTTTATAAAGATTTTTAGTGTATATTAATTTATAGAGTATTAATTTAAATAGGTTATACTGTATATATCTATTAATATAAAGTAGAGTCCAACTCTCTTCTCCTCTTGCCACCTCAGAAAATAGGGCGAGGAGACGCCAACACTACAACCTCAAATCTTATGCTTAAACTCAAATTTTAATATTTTTACAATTTAGTTTCAAATCTTAAATCTAATACCCTAACCGTAAACTCTAAATGTAAACTATACCCCAAATCATATATCCTAAATCATACTCTAAATCATATACCCTTAACTCATACCTTTGAATTCTGATTTTAAGTACAAAAATCTTATTACTATAGTATGTAAAGTCAATACCCAAACTTAAATATTTAATTTTTTTTAATTTATTTCAAAACCTTAACCTGACTCATAACATAACTTTTAAAATTTACAATTTAAGTCACTAAAATTAAATTATAAATCATAAAAATAAATATAACCAATAATTAGAATATAATTTAAAAGTACTTTAATATGTCATTTACATTAATTATATACAAAATATTTAAAAAAAATTACATATGTACTTTACATAAATGCATTTTCATAAAAATTATAAAACTGAAATCTAGTCACTTTGTTAATGTTATATACCGTTGAATTTATAAATGTAAATGATAACGTACTTTTTATATAATTAAAATTAGTTAAAATATAAAATTGTAATTTCCAAACCAACTATAAAATATAAAGCAGTTTTTGATTGATTAATCTTGTCCGTTGATTGCTTTTAATTCAATGGTTACAAATCATTCTCTTGTTAATCCCCTTCTTTCTTTATCATTAGTCCATTGATTTCTTTTTGATCCAATGACCTAAAACCAATATTTTAATCTATCATATTTTCTGCTTCAAAATAATCAATCATCTCTCACAATTCAAGCCAACAAAGATGGCGAGTGAGCAGGTCCGGCTCTGACTAGAAGCCCATGAAACATGTGCTTCCTGGTCAAAGGATAGATTTTTTTTTTTTATGGTATCAACTAAAACCAAACTATCAAGTAGTTTTACTGGTAACTCTATTATTATGTGTATGTAAACCAAGGTTCAAAACTCTACAACAGCATCTTTTGATGTTTTATGACTTAAAAATTAATAACAATCCAATTTTGTTTTTGGCTTTTGAACCAATATTTTTCAGAACCAACACTGCAAATGACAAACAGAAATTTGAGGAACAAACCGAGATGGCGGAGCAGCACTGGTGGCAAGGCGGAAGACGGAGGAGCTACGTGTAGCAGCGCTATAGGGCAGTGGCAAGGCGGAGCAATGGGGAAGACAAAGAAAGATAACGAGGTAAAGAAAATAAACAATGCGAATCCAAAAACTCAAGATATAGGTGATGGTTGTTTCATTAGCTTTTAGTTTTAGTTTTTGGTTTTTAGATTTTAGTTTTTAGATTTTAGTTTTTGTTTTTGATTTTTAGTTTTTGGTTTTAGCTTTTGATTTTTAGATTTATATTTTGGTTTTGGTTTTCCTCTATTTTTTTGTTTTTCATAAAATATTTAATACATTAGTTTAAAATAATACATCAAAATAGCAATAAAATATTTAGAATTTACCATTTAAATTTATAAAACTATTATAATTATTATTTAAAAAAAAATAAAGTAACATGTTTTTAATTATTGTTTTTATAAAAAAACTTATATTATAGTAAAATATAAATCATAAAATATTATATAAGTTACAAAAAAATAAATATTAAAAAATTGGAAACTATTTAGAAAAAATTCTTTTGTAATTTTTTTTTTTAATTTTTAAAGCTATAGAAATAGTTTTCTGCTTGTGTTGTTAGTTATTAAATCTTCATTGGATGAAAAATGGTTTTAAAAAACTAATAATTAATAAAATATGTGAAAATTATATTTTTACAATTAATGTTTTCAAACTTTATTGTAATATAATAAATAAGAAATAAAAATATGTAGAATTTTATTAAAACATATGATTTTGTTTTATCATGCCGGTTACATATTTGGTCAATTTTAAAATTTTAGTGAACTATTTAGGATTTCGGGTTCAGACTTTATTCTGGGCTTGAATTAGAGCATTATAAAGCCGACAGCGAGCCTATTAAATATAATAAGTCTTCCATAATATAATACTAGTGGGTATAGCCCCTGCGCAAGCGCGGGGTTGATGACGTAATTGAAGCTTTGTATAAATATTTGAAGGTCATGGTGTGTTTTGCTATGGTGTTTGATTTGTCAGTATTTGTGTTTTTTATAGGTGTAGCAGATTAGTCTAGTTTGTGGTGTTAATTTGAAACTACTATTCATTATCCCAAACTTTGTTTATTTTTGTTTTTTCGGTAATTTGTAGTTCTCAATTATTTATGTTTTAAGACAAGTATTTCAAAATAAAATAAAAAATAAACTCTAGTGATAATTACATGCAGGAGTTTTATTTTTATTTTATTTTTAATGGGTTTAAACTGAAGAATTTTTTTTTCCAGAATTACTTAATTGTTTGGGTGGTGGGATCGACGTTGGCTTAATACATCAATTACTCCAGCTAAGTAACATAATCAAACACGGCCAAAGCTGGAAGTTCCAGAGACTCTTTCGAGCTGCACAGAGGTTACAAAAGATGACAAGCATAACTTTTGTCTCCTTACGAAATCTCAAGAAGTGAGCAGCGACCGCATCGATTGCTAGATGAGCCAGCACATATTTCTTCTCCGGTATAGCTTTCATGAAGTAATTGCACACCCACAAACAAAAACACAGTGTAATGAAGAAGGGCACAAGATATAACATATATTAGTAACCCACATATGTACGTGTAAAGTATAGGCTGCATTTACCTTCTTGTGCGAATAAACTCCATCTCCGCCACACACATACCAAGGTGGCACTGCAGTTCATGTACATGAATAATTTTGTTTTAAGTGCTCAATAATTTGGCAAAACTATCGGAAAGACAAAGGTAAGTCCTTGTTACCTTGGTAAATTTTCAGGAATAGAAACTTTTGTATTATGCTCCCTATAATAACAGCTTCAGGGATGGTGCATGACTAACAAAAATATGCAAGTTATTTAGAAAAAAGTCATAAAAGGAAGACAAAAGAAAAGAAAAGAAAAAAAAACAAACCTTAAACAGAGGAAGTAAAATGCCATAGAACAATCCTTTGGGCTTGAAGAGTGCCTTTTTTTAAGATTGGTAGAGACTAAAAATGTAGCTTTTGTGGATTCTGATTTCCTCTCTCACCCTAGGAAGAAGAAAAATCTCATAGAAGCGTTCAACTTTGCTGCTTGAGGCAAACATGTTTGTAGCCTTGTACACTGTATTTGGGGACCAACTCTCTAGCTGAGTCAACTTCAATAAACTTTTCCAATTTTCTTGTCTAGTAAAATGGGTTTATTTACCGTGTGTGTATAGACTCATAAACTCTCCCAGCCTGTAACAGTTTATCAGATACAAAAACTAAAAATGCGGTGCAATTTGTAGAAATGATATTTTTCCAGGAGAAGGGTAAAAAGAGAGGCGTTACTTTCTATAGTAGTCAGTTGCTGAAATACAAGCTGAGCCTAGAACAGGATATTCATCTAGCCAGAGAGTAAGAGTTAAATCACACAGAAGAAAAATCAAAGACTTTCAAAACATGTATACTTATCAAGAAAAACATGTTGCTGCAATATGTTTATCTTCAAGCTTGTTGATAGAAGAAGTAATAGCCTCAGAGAGACGTTTTGCTATTGAAGCCACATCCTTGTGAAAAAATGCATTTAGTAATAACTTCTCTTCTTTCTCGCTTTAGGCCATATCCTTGAAAACAATCTTATCAGAAATAAATGCAATTAATTTAGACACAATCTCAATTACATAACCAGAGCTAATGATCCAACCTTACATGGTAATCAAGTTGGCTCAGGATCTCAATCTCATCGACATCATCAGTAACATCTTCCAACTCATGCATTGATTGCTTGAAGAAGGCGCTCATGGGGATATTCTCGGTGTTTTCTTCAGCCTCGAGTTTCTTTTGTTGCGCACACTTCCTCCATTAGCTGAACAAACAAAACTATTAGAGAAATTCATCAATCAACAAAAGAATCTGAAAATTCTCACCTTCCGGCTTTTGCAACCATCCATCGGTGACGCGGCGGCAGCAACGGAGATTTCCTTAAAGCCCCTCTCGCTCAGACCTAACCGCTCTTGTTCTGCCATTTTACCAATTCACACCACCACTTATCTGTTAGTGCACCTTCCAACTCCAAACCGATCGACTTTTACAATCGAGCCGGCTTTCAAAGATGGAGGGTAGTGATTGGCTCGACCAACGGGTATGAAGCTGTGGATCAGAGAGCTCTTCAGGTTGAAACATATCATATAATTAAACAAATGGTTATGTAAGACAGTTCTAATAGATAAGGGGTGATTGTAAAGAGAAACAGAGAGTTTGGAATTTTCTGTATATCATTGATCAACAACGAGTCTTACATTTATACAACTCAAGCTGAGAGGATCTAGGATTTAGGAGAGAATCTATGCAATTGTACAACAACTCAAACGATCTCCTAAACTATAGCAACAAACATAACCATAGTAGAATATCTCACGTATCTTATCTTATCTGAAGCTTCAGTTACTGTTACTTAGCCAAACTCCAATACCCCCCTCAAGTTGGAGCATACAGATTAAGAATGCCTAACTTGATGCGAAATGAATGAAATCCATCTTTGCCGATTGGTTTAGTCAAGATATCCGCGAGCTGCAGTGTCGTGTTAATATGATGAAGCTTGATGTTGCGTGATAGTACTTCATCCCAAACAAAATGCAGATCAAGCTCTATGTGCTTCGTTCTTTCGTGGAAAACCGGGTTTGTAGCTATGTAAATAGCTGATTTACTGTCACAAAAGACAGCCATTGGTGTCGTGTGCTCGACGCCCAAATTCGCTAACAGTCTCTTCAACCAAATTAACTCATGTGTCACAGCTGCTATGGATCTATATTCAGCCTCAGCTGAAGAACGACTCACGGTAGGTTGTTTTCTTGTTTTCCACGAGATAGGTGATCCTCCTAGCTGTACAAAGTAGCCTGTTACTGATCGTCGTGTTAGTGGACAACTTTCCCAATCAGCGTCACACCATCCAGTGATCTGAAAATCTCCATCTGCTCGTAACAAAATCCCTTGACCCGGATCAGATTTAAGATATCATAGAACCTGTAATGCGGCCTCCCAATGATCAGTTCTCGGATTCTTCATAAATTGAGACAGAACGTGACTGCAAAAGCCAAGTCAGGCCGGGTTACCACTAGATATATTAATCGGCCTAGAAGGCGCCTATATGGTATCGGATCAACCAGTCGAGGTGACTCAGAGGTGGAAAGATGATGATGATGCTCAAGTGGGAAGCTAGTCGGTTTTGCTCCTAGAAGACCAGCCTCATTTAGTATATCCAAGACATACTTCCTTTGACAGAAGTAGATTCCTTTTTTGTTTCTTGCTACCTCAATCCCCAAAAAATATTTCAATGGAACCAAATCTTTCATGTGGAAACATTCAGAAAGGTAGTCTTTGAACGCTTGTGTCGTAGAGTCACAGCTTCCCGTGATGATCAAGTCATCGACATAAATCAATATCTGCAGGCGAACCCCTCCTTTTGTGTATGTGAACAAAGAGCAATCTGTCCTGGACTGTTGAAAACCGTAATCCTTCAAAGCAGTTGAAAGCTTTGCGAACCAGCACCGAGGCGCCTGTTTTAAACCATAAAGAGACTTACGAAGTCGAGATACCTTATTCTTGTCTTTCAATTCAAATCCGGGGGGCAGTTTCATGTAGACTTCTTCTTCCAAGTCTCCATGTAGAAACGCGTTGTGAACATCCATCTGATGCACAACCCAATTCTTTTTCGCTGCCACATCCAAAAATAGACGCACTGTACTCATCTTGGCGACCGGAGCATACGTTTCTGTGTATTCTTCCCCTGCGATTTGCTTATTACCCAAAGCCACCAATCTTGACTTAAATCTTTCAACACTCCCAGCAGAATTAAACTTAACCTTGAAGACCCACTGACACCCGATTGCTTTCTTCCCCGGTGGCAAATCCTCAATGGTCCATGTATAATTCTCTTCCAGAGCCACAACTTCTTTAGAGACTGATTTACGCCACTGTTTGTCTCTCATAGCGGCCTTAAACGATTTCAGTTAGTGAGTGTTAAGAATTGCAGTAACATAATCCCCATGTGTTTCGGAAAACCGATGACAATCATCTTGAGCCGACAAGGGATAGCGTACCTCATTCGTTGTGCTCTCTGCGTCTACAACCATGGCAGCGTTGACAACGTAATTACACAAACTGGCTGGAGCCTTCGTAGTTCATTGTCCTTTTCCCAGTTGTGGTTCCTGAACTTCTTCAAATGCATTCGTTGGAGGAGGTGTCGGCACCAGCGGATTTGTTATCGGTTCCACCGTCGTCTGCGAAGAAGACAATGTAGGCTGATCCAAATTTGATGAGTTTTGAGGCCCAGTAGGTTCTGTTGAAGGCCGAGCTGAACAATTAATTGGATTTTGATATTTGTGGCCCATATCATCTTCAAACACAAGTCCATTCGATATTTTATCCCACAATCCTGTCGTGTTTTCTTTAATCCTCGACGGCGAAGAACACCGGTATGGAAATTGAGTCTCTGAAAACACAACGTTACGTGAAACAAATAACTCCAACTTGTCTAAATCATACAACCTCCATCCCTTCTTGCCGTGTGGATAACCGACGAAAACACATCTCCTGCTTCGTTCAGCAAATTTGTCACCAGCTCGATTCTGGTTGTGAGCAAAACAAAGACTCCCAAGAACTCGGAGATGGTCATACCCTGGTTTTTGCTTGTATACTCGTTCATAGGACGTTTGAAACTCCAAAACTGAGCTAGGTGTACGATTTATCAGATAACCAGTAGTTAATATACACTCACCCCAAAACTCAATGGGAAGATTGGCTTGAAATCGCAGTGCTCTTGCCACATTAAGAACATGTCTATGTTTCCTCTCGACCCTTCCGTTCTGTTGTGGCGTGTTAACATATGACGTCTCATGTATCACGCCTTGCTGTTGGAAGAACTCAGTCAAACCCAAAAACTCGGATCCATTATCACCGCGGATCGTTCTTATTGGCGCCTTCAACTGTTTCTCAGCCAGCGCAAAGATTTTTTTCAAGTGTTTTGAAGCTTCCCTCTTCTCGTTAAGCAGATATAACCATACTCCACGAGAATAGTCATCGACAATCGTTAAATATATCTAGCTCCTGAGTGTGAAGGACTTCGATACGGTCCCCATAGATCGACATGAATCAATTCGAAAATCGCAGTTGTTTTTTTCAAACTTATTGGAAAACAATCTCTTGTTTGTTTGGCGCGGAGAGATACTTCACACGCTTTATTCAAATCCGAGACAGAAACAGAAGATGAAACAACAGGGAGCAACTGAACCACTTTCGCAGAAGCATGACCCATCCTGCAGTGCCATAACTCCAATAACTTCTCCTCTTTTGTTGTGACTGCTGCAACAGACTCCATGCTTCGAAAGTGAAAGGTTCCGCCTACTCGCCTACCCGCTCCAATCACCATCCTCGAAATGCGGTCCTGAACAACAAGAAAGCTATCAGCCATCTGAAGAATACATTTTTTTTCATCCATCAATTGTCCGAGCGAAATCAAATCAGACTTCAACTCTTCCACATAATACACAGATTTCATAACCAGGTTGTTACCCAAACGTATGGACCCTTGTTTCACTAATACATGTTCTCTCCCATCAGCCATTATAAAAAGAACAAGTGCCATTTTTCTAACATCAATCAATGCATCATATCTCCCAGTAAGGTGATGGGAAGCTCCAGTATCCAAAATCCAAGTAAGGGAAGTAGATGTCTTACCAGACAGCTTGTCGACTTCTTTGTCGGTTTTTATGTTGCCATTGTGGATACTCTTGATCGATTTCCACTGCTGCTTCGTAAGTCCGCTAACTCCATCACGATCCTTGTCTGTGAGAACAAAGTTGGCGTGTGCACTGCTCTGTCCATCGGTGCGAGGAACATTGACACAATTTGCATAGGCTTGTCCTCGTCCTCTTCTTCCGTTCGAACTCGAGGAACCTCCATGGTTTATGCCTTGAACAGAACGACTATTTGGCCTATCACCCGACCATTCAGGTAATCCAATTACAGCATAACAGTTCTCGGAAGAGTGGTCACTACGATTGCAGTGTTTGCACAACACGTTACCATCACTTTGATATCTCGGTTTCGTCTGAGTTGCAAACGAAGTCACTTCTGGACGTTCTTCTCCTGCAACATGAAGATCCTCCTCCTGCCTCACGATTTTGTACACTTCCTCAAGAGGTTGAACTGGAGATTGCGCCACCAAACTTGATCAGACTGCTCGGAACTGATCATCAAGACCAAAAAGAAATTGGTGCACCTAATCTTCCTCACGATCAGCTTCCTGTGCAGTTCCCAGATTGCACACATGATATCACTCAAATTACCCTAAGGAGTGATTTATACTCTCTCAAATAAGAGGTCGAGTTGTAGTACTTAGGGATCGAATTCACCGGGAGCTAGGGAACCTAATGGATCTAATATGATTTGTTAAGTAGGAAGTTTATAAGATTTAATATGTAAATTTGCAGTTTTGGTTGAGCAAGTAATTGCTCGATCGATTGGTTGAGGTTTTGGTGTTTAAAAGGAAATAGCTAGACTTAGGGTTTCTATTCAGAAAACTTGGAATTATAATCTTACAGATGCCTAATGAGTTGCATGCATGATAATGTAAAGCTCAACTGTCAATTCAACAAGCCCATCAGCTATCGCATGTTTGAACTCGTCTATTAACTAGATCTAATGACCCAAACAAATGTGTTCGATCAATAGCATTGTCGATCGATAATCCTATAGGGATATCGGTCGATACACCTTTGGATCCGTCGATCGATTATCCAATATGAATATTGATCGACGCGCTCCTAGTTAAGCTTTATGCGCGGGGTGAATGAAGCTTACTAGGCTCACTAGATCAGCTATCGCCTTACTCTTAGCAAGAAACTTAGCTCAGTTAGAATGTTTTCAGGATGAGAATGAAGCTCTCGCTTTTATCTATCAATCCTAGGGCAAGTTCTAGGTAGCTAGTCTAGAAACATACATTAATGAACAATCATAATGACAATTAACACAACTCAACAATCTATAGTTTGGGCTAATCTCTTATAACCTATTTAAACCCTAAATCTAACAGTGGAACTACTCAGACATGGCCAAGCAATTCATGAAAGCAATTAGGTTAGAAAACTTCATAGAATAGTAAAATAGATATTAATGGAGTTCCAATCACAAATTATAACTTTGGATCTTCTCTCCAATCTATCACAATCCTAAAAACTTTTGCTGAAAGTAATTAAACTAAAAACACAGAAAAACACACTTTGCCTCTAACATGGTGGAAAAGCTTATATAATTACGTTAAAACTCGTCAGGGGTAATCTTGTAAATTGGTGAAGACTTGGGCTTCAAATTGGCTGTGACCAAACGGGATTTCTCCGCGCTTCACTGTCGATCGATGTTCAAGTGTGAACATCGATCGATATTCCTCCTCCAATATTGACCGATGGTCGAGCTCGATGGTCATCTCGGGTGCTTGCTCAAAATATCTCCAAAATGCTCCAAAATCATCACTTATCTCCAAATCACTCATGATCTTATAAATATAATAAATAGACTCTATAATATAATAATAGATAGTAAAAACACCTATAAACCATGGATGAAAATGTGTCAAATCCATGGTCTATCAACTCCCCCAGACTTACCCTTTTACTTGTCCTCAAGCAAAACAAACATGCAGTCTCTCTGAAAGAGGTTTGAAAACAGCAGGGACTCACATGATTTAAAACTTAGAATCATCATCTCTACAATATTGCAATCCACATCTAAAAGGTCCTAATCACAAAATCACTTCATACCATATCCTAGCTTAGCAACCAAATTCATCTAGCCAACAACTTAGCAATTCTTGTCTGACATTCCCCTCTACCAACCTCATTTCTTTGCATAAATAAAAGTGTAGGCTTTACCTTGAGAGTTTTGATCACATGATGCAAGGAATTTCAAACAAGTATCTGGACCTGCAAGTAAACATTAGTTTCTATCCTCTCTCTCTACTAATTTCTCTCCTAGTCAAAGTCTGCTTATATTTGCAAGATCATTGACCAATATTGGACAGGCTTCCATGAATCAAGCCTTAATGGTGGTTGCCACCAAGTCCTGTTCACTTCTTTTTGACCTATATCCTAGGATTATTTGTGAAGCAAGCCTTAATGGTTGTAGCCACCAAGTCTTGTTCTAATCCTTGACCTATAGAATTCATATGAAGCAAGCCTTAATGGTTGTAGCCACCAAGTCATGTTTGCATTCCTTCCTAAATAAATCTCTAATATATAAATAATAACATTTTTTTATATATATATCTATATTTTGAAAATAGAGAGAGAGGGTGATAAATCTATCTACACAAGTCTTTACCTTCCAGACTTGTTTGAAGAATCCAATCTCATGTATACCAAGCCCCAAGACAAGTAGTTGTGTCAAGTTTAGTATTGGAGGTCAACTTTGGTTCCTTAAAACAATCTCAGCAAGTGTAACATAGTTGACAGGTTGATCCACTTTAGTATCTTTAGTACTATCTGCAATCAGTAAGTCTAGAATGGTGCTAAAGAATGGTTAGATAACAAGCAAAAATCTAATAAGTTCATTATCCCCTTCTTGACTCAATAAAAACTTTATATTTGAAAATATATTTTTATAATTCATAAATAAACTAATATCAGTAAACCTCCCCCAGACTTAAACTACATTGTCCCCAGTGTAAATTCAGTCGGAGTTATGGTGATAATAAATCATAAGTATTCAATGTAACGAGTTAGAACGATATACCAGACCGGAATGGATGTCGACTGATGTAAGGATGTTGATATCGGTCGATACAGGTGATGTCCTGTCGATCGATGTCGACAGTGTCTCATCGGTCGATACTAAAGGCAATCGTCTACTCGGATCTGTTTTTCTTCTTTTTTTTTTATATGACCTGCAATAAATAAAAGGCAACATAAATAATATATTAGTAAAAACTAAATAATTATTACCTAATAGTGGGTTGTTTCCCACTCAGCGCTTTGTTATAGTCATTTAGCTTGACTTTGGAGGTGATTGGGCTAGTGATGTTGAAAGTTGACACTTGTTGGGAAACAATTCTCCATATCTTCTTTGCGCTTCTTGAACCATGTACCAGTGATTGATGAATATTGGTCGATTTTCTGTTGCGTCTGTCGATCGATGGTGATGCTTCTGGTCGACGGGCAATGTAACTCTGAATCTCCACAAATTCCCCCTGAATAGCTTCTATCTTTGAGGTCAAAGCACTAATGCTAAGATCCATTGGGAAATAGATGTCATCACATCTCCCATCAAGCTTCTCTTCTCTAGATTCCAGAGCTCTGTAGATCCCTTTTACTATCTGATCTATCTCTGCCCTGGTGTAAAAATTTGGTTGAGACTTTATCGAATGTGCGTGTGGTGGGTTGGCGTCGACCGATGCTGGTATGCGGTTGTCGATCGATGTGCGGAGGCGACTGTCGATCGATGTGTGGAAGTGGTTGTCGATCGATGTAAGTCAAGCAACGTCGGTCGCGTTCTGAATTCTGGCTATGTCTTGCTTCATATCTTCCATGCAAGTCATCAGCCAACTGATACTATCATTCAGTGGATAGTAGACACCATCAAGTTTCATCTGGAAAGCTTATTTGTTCTTCTCGTGTTCTCCACAGAATCCATAGAACATCTCATTGATCTCGTCCTTGGTGTAGATCTCTCGTACCAGCTTCGTCTGTGTGAATGAGCTAGCATGTTCAGGAAGACATATGTAGCTTGGCTCATCTCTTGAAGCTCTTTCCAGAAGTCTTCTGATATATCTGTTGTGAACATGAATGGTGTGTCCATCTAGATCTCTGGTGTATCCCTGATCATCTCTGTAGATTCCATACTCATCCTTCTCTTCCCAGTAGAATCTCCTGGTACCCAAAAGATCGAAAGCTCTTCTGCCAAATTCTGGCATTCTGTCGACCGATGTTGGGGCGTCAACGTCGATCGATGGTTGAGTTGGATGGTGAGTCCTCTGTTTGAAGCTTTTGTCTATGCCACCAGCTGTGTTATAGAACTCTTTTGTACCCTTCTGTTTGTGTTCTGGAATGTTGCATTGATGTATGAACAGGTTGTCTGCTCCATTAGCTGTCTGAAGGATGTCTGTGATGTCCTCTCGAGATACGTGCAGTGTACGTCCGTCAATTTCTCTTGCGTAGCCATCTGGGTTCCTGAAAATACCAAATTCGCCTGGAGTTAGATACTGGTTATCATATTTATCTTTTTCGCTTACAGTGGTTTTTGGTTTTGGACGGATGTCGATCGATGTTGTATTGTTGATGTCGATCGATGGACGGCTCTCCATGTCGATCAGATGGATGAAACGTGTTCTTTCCCAAGCAGATGCTGCTTGATTCTGATCTGTTTCATCGCGTCTTTGCATGTTGAGAAGCTCCTCGTATGTGAAATCCTTAATAAGTTCATCATCTCCTTGATCACGGTATGTTGTCTCTACTGCGTAGCTCTCGTGATAGTGATTATATGCCCAACTACCAATTGAGTAATCTCTGTCTCTGGTAGCGTCGATGTTAGTGTTGATCGATGGAAAGTAGGCGTTGTTGGTCGATATCTGATGGTGACTGTCGATCAATATTGCAGTGTGAGTTTCGATCGACGCTGAGTATTCTGTCTCGTACTCGGCTCCACAGTGGCAAGCTGCAATGATTCCTGGATCATTGATTCTTCTGGAGGTCGTCTGTGGCTTCTTGACTGGGATGGGGTCATAGTGAGCATTAGGATCAATGAGTGTTAGACACAACTGGTTGGTTTGCAAGTTGCACACTGCTCCCACTGTTGACAAGAAGGCTCTCCCAAGTAATAGAGAAGAGTTCCAGTTCAGCTTGATCTCCAAGACATGGAAATCTACAAGAACTAGGGCATTACCAATCTGCACCTCTAGGTCTCTCACAATTCCTCCTGAGTTCCTCTGGGAACAATCCACAAAAGTGAATAATTCCTGTGAAGGCTCCACTTGCAGACCCAGATGGTCTGCCATAACCCTAGGTAGGATGCTGACTGATGCTCCTGCGTCGCACAAGGCATGTGAGAATTCAATACCCTTCACCGTGCAAGGTATTGCAAATTGCCCAGGATCACTCTTCTTCTTCAATGTAATCCTCATCCTCATATTTTCTCTAGCTTCACAGAACATTTTCCTAATGTCTTATTCTGTCTCTCTAGTTTCTCTGAAGAACATCCATAATCTGTGGGTATAATAAGCTTCATCGAATGGCTTATCTAGAGGAATCCTGAAGACTCTTTTCCGGAAACTTTCCTTTTCCTTTTCATTAGCCCCCATCTTCAGATGTTTCGCCACTTTTTCCTTTCTTTTCCTTAGGTTCTTCCCTTAGGTACCATATCAACTTCCATAGGATCCACTCCATCATCTGAAGGTGTCCTGACGGTCTCTGATGGGTCTTCTGAAGGTTTGGGTTTGAGCCTGAGTGCATTAAGACGTGCAACATCTATCTTTGGCATCTGCACTCGGTACGTAATAGGTGCCATCAATCGATAGGCGCTTGAGGTTTTCGATCGATGACGGTCTCCTGATGTCGATCGATGTTTACGTAGACAGGACTGGGCGGATGTGGGTGTTTTGCTGCGAACTCCTCGTGAGTCATGATCCTCACGGCTTTGCAAGATGCGGTTGATTCCGTAGGTGTTGTCAAGCGATGTCCAGGAGAGGACATCGATCGATTTTGGATGACCTCTGTCGATCGACGTTCTTGGCTTGGCGTCGATCGACACCAATGTGATCCGCCGAAACTCATCAGACTTTCTACTTCGAAATCTCCTTCTTGCAGCTTCTCTTCCTTCACCACTTGCCAGAAATCATCCCCAATGATGGCATTCACATGGTGTCTCTTCACACCATTTTATACCCCTTTTGTTAAGGCTCCCTGCCTCTTTACAGCTTCTCATGTCTGAACAACCTACATCTCTAGCTTCTTCACATGAGTGCTCAAAGTTTCAAACTTTGTGTTCAGGTTGGTGTAGAGAGAATCAATCTTCCCATTGAAGTCCACCGTCATGCGTTGCTGTCCCTCTAGGACTCTATCATGCTTCTCCTCAATCTTGCTCTCTTGAGTTGGCGGTGGTGGCTTCTGGTAGTAGGAGCTTTCATAACCCATGTTGTTGCTGTAGGGTTTCTGGTGCTGCGAAGTCTGGTTGAAGTTACCCCTATTTCCATAGGAGTTTATGTTTCCTCCCTGGTTCCCCCAAACCTTGGAATTCAGTTCCACTGATGAAGTTCACATCAGCTTCCTCTGCTCTACCCTCTGTGCCTACAACCTCTGCTTCTTCAACCAAGCAGACCTTCTTCCTGAGAAGCCTGTGAACACTATCCAGCTTTGCCTTCACCTCATCCATCTGATCATTCCCAAGGATGGTGGCAGATGTCTTCCTCTCAAAGTTCAGTGTTCTTGGTGCTGCTGCTAGATGCTAGGTTCTCAATAACCTTCACTGCCTCCTCTGGATTCCTGGTGTTGAAGTTTCCATTGCTGGAAGCATCAAGAGCCATCTGGTACTGCACCGCGATTCCTCTGTAGAAAGTACTGAGCAGCTGTACTTCATTGAATCCATGGTGTGGACAGTCTCTCTGATAAGACTTGAATCTAATCCAGGAGCTTTTGAATGACTCTGCAGGCTCCTGAGTGAATGTAGCAATCTTGCTCCTCAAGTCTTCAGCACACGCTTCATCGAAAAAGTTGCATAAGAATGCATTCTTGATGGCGCCCCAGGATGTCAGAGATCCTGGTGGTAACTGCTTAAGCCAATGCGAAGCATCTCCAGCAAGTGAGTACTTGAAGAGCTTACATAGGAGGTAGTCTTCAGAGACTCCCTCGACTTTAATAGCAGATATAAGATCCTCGAACCTCTCCAGATGGTCCATAGGATGCTCGTGAGATAACCCATAGTAGGGTGTCTGTCCCACGAGTGTGTAGTATTGTGGCTTCAACTCGAAATCTCTCTGAATAGTGGGAGGACGAATGGCTGATCAGTTGGTGTAGAGCTGATTTGAACGGTTGTAGTCAGCCAACGTTCTGGTTCGAGCAGCCTTATCTACAGGTAGAGTGGCTCCTGTAGCATCAGTATCGGACTCAGGGATTGCAGCCCCCTGAGAATCTATCCTCTGACCTGCTGCGTTACGCAGATGACCCTCCTGGTCATATAGGTTTCCTCTGTCATCTCGTACAAGTATCAAAGTAGCAACCATGTCTCGCGGGTCAGCATTGATCGATGTTCGGGTTGAAGTATCGATCGATGTCGGATGGAAGATGTCGGTCGACGGAAGATGAGTGTCTTCGGTCGATAGTGGTGAGTGAGTATCGGTCGATGGGACTAGTGTCTGGGTCGACGGTGGTTGACAGAAATCGATCGATGAACAAGTGGTGTTATCGATCGATGAGGAGCGTGCTTCTTTACGGATTGAATGCTCTAAGCTTGCAGGATCTGGTGAGAACAGTAGTTGAGTTTCCTTGTTGCTTCTAGTATTGCTGAACATGTACCTGAAAATCCAAGCAAAAAATTTATGTCAGAAACTTAACAGAAATATTAAATCAATAGGCGATCAAAGCTCCCCGGCAACGGCGCCAAATTTGATATCACTCAAATTACCCTAAGGAGTGATTTATACTCTCTCAAATAAGAGGTCGAGTTGTAGTACTTAGGGATCGAATTCACAGGGAGCTAGGGAACCCAATGGATCTAATATGATTTGTTAAGTAGGAAGTTTTTAAAATTTATAATGTAAATTTGCAGTTTTGGTTGAGCAAGTAATTGCTCGATTCATTGGTTGAGGTTTTGGTGCTTAAAAGGAAATAGCTAGACTTAGGGTTTCTATTCAGGAAACTTGGAATTATAATCCTACAGATGCCTAATGAGTTGCATGCATGATAATGTAAAGCTCAACTGTCAATTCAACAAGCCCATCAGCTATCGCATGTTTGAACTCGTCTATTAACTAGATCTAATAACCCAAATAAATGTGTTCGATCAATAGCAGTGTTGATCGATAATCCTATAGGGATATTGGTCGATACACCTTTGGCTCCGTCGATCGATTATCCAATATGAATATCGATCGACGCGCTTCTAGTTAAGCTTTATGCGCGGGTTGAATGAAGCTTACTAAGCTCACTAGATCAGCTCTCGCCTTACTCCTAGCAAGAAACTTAGCTCAGTTAGAATGTTTTCAGGATGAGAATGAAGCTCTCGCTTTTATCTATCAATCCTAGGGCAAGTTCTAGGTAGCTAATCTAGAAACAAGCATTAATGAACAATCCTAATGACAATTACCACAACTCAGCAATCTATAGTTGGGGCTAATCCCTCATAACCTATTTAAACCCTAAATCTAACAGTGGAACTACTCAGACATGGCCAAGCAATTCATGTAAGCAATTAGGTTAGAAAACTTCATAGAATAGTAAAATAGATATTAATGGAGTTTCAATCACAAATTATAACTTTGAATCTTCTCTCCAATCTATCACAATCCTAAAACCTTTTGCTGAAAGTAATTAAACTAAAAACACAGAAAAGCACACTTTGCCTCTAACATGGTGGCAAAGCTTATATAATTACGTTAAAACTCGTCACGGGTAATCTTGTAAATTGGTGAAGACTTGGGCTTCAAATTGGCTGTGACCAAACGGGCTTTCTCCACGCTTCGCTGTCGATCGATGTTCAAGTGTGAACATCAATCGATATTCCTCCTCCCATATCGACCAATGGTCGAGCTCGATGGTCGAGCTCGATGGTCATCTCTGGTGCTTGCTCCAAATATCTCCAAAATGCTCCAAAATCATCGCTTATCTCCAAATCACTCATGATCTTATAAATATAATAAATAGACTCTATAATATAATAATAGATAGTAAAAACACCTATAAACCATGGACGAAAATGGGTCAAATCCATGGTCTATCAACACTCATTGACCGCACTTGCAAGTTCTCAGCGGTCGATAGGTTGCCAAGCTATCCCAGATTTTGTTCAGTTTCCCATAATATGACTCAATCGCAAGGCCCCTCTGTTTGCAGCAAGCAAGCTCGGCCTTGATCTGCTGGATCTTCGGTCCATTCATGATTGAGAAGCGCCTTTTCAGATGATCCCACAAGTCTTTAGCCACATCTCTATGTGAGACGTTTGAGCGCAGCACAAGATCAATCGTCATCTTGATCCATGACACGAGCAATGCCTGAATAGTCCACCAATCCTCCAAATCTGGAGATCCATCGTTTGGGTTGGGAATAGTCCCATCAATAAAGCCAAATTTCTTTCGCGACGTCAGTGCCGTCTTCATTCTACAGGCCCACTCGTCGTAGTTCGTCCCTTTTAATATCGGATGCGAGATCACTGCACTCGGGTTATCGGCCGAGTGCAAGTCGTAAGGTGAGATTGCCCTCCTCACCTATGTTGTTTCTGCTGCTCCAGCAGCTGTGGTCGGGTTCGTCGTGATCGTTGGGGTCGTCATGATCCGATTCAAAGTTTTTCGAAAAATTAAATTTCACGCTCTGATACCATAAAGAGAAACATAGGGTTTGGGAATTTTCTGTATATCATTGATCAACAACGAGTCTTACATTTATACAACTCAAGCTAAGAGGATCTAGGATCTAGGAGAGAATCTATGCACTTGTACAACAACTCAAACAATCTCCTAAACTCTAGCAACAAACATAACCACAGTAGAATATCTCACGTATCTTATCTTATCCGAAGCTTCAGTTACCGTTACTTAGCCAAACTCCAATAGATTGATCTAATAGATAGGTGGTGATGGATCAAAGATGTCTTTACCTTTTCCTTGCAGAGTGATTCCCATAAATTCACGTTTTCTTGAATCCCCTGTTCAAGGTAAAGTATATATAAAGAGATATTACATAAGGGTTACGATTAGAAACCATTAATGATGAACATAGTAAAGAAGAGGAGATGTAAAGGTAGAGAACACAAAGAGTCAATTTGTGTTTTTCAGATGAGTCGGAACCGATGAAAACTTTATATCCCATTGAAGAGAGAGCTTCTGAACCAAAGAAGAATATTGGGCCTTTTCTTTAATTTATGTTACGAAGCCCATCACATATAAAATAACAAGTTGTTACAAATCAAAAGAAAAAATTGTACGCGAAAAACAAATCAGGGACTTTTTCAGTGGGGCCCACAACATGCTGACGTGGATAGGTTTATGAGAGAATAAAAACTCAATCATTATAATATAGATTCCCACCCTAGTTCAGCTCCTAGGGATGGGCGTTTGGGTACCCATTTGGGTTCTGTTCGGATCTATTCGGGTTTCGGATTTTCAGGGTTAAAGATTTCAGCCTCATTCGGGTATTTCTATATTTTGGTTCGAGTTAGGTTCAGATCTTTGCGGGTTCGGATAACCCATTTAAATAATTTTTAAAATTGTAAAATTCATTATATATTTTAAATTTCTCAAAATATTTAAATAAATAATATATTACATATAAATTTGAATAACATACGTCAAAACACCTAAAATTAACATATAAATTAGTTTGGTTTGAATATTTTGATAGAGAAGATATTTCGAGTATTTTTTGGTGTTTTCAATAAATTTTAGTTATTTTAGACATTTAATTTTGACTATTTTTTTATATGTTCAAATATATTAGACAGCTTAAAAGTATCTTATATATTTTGGATGTTTTTAATATACATTAAATCTAGAAATAATTATTATATTTAGGTATATAAATCTATTTCAGGTATATTCGGGTACCCGAAATACTTCGGTTCGGATCGGACTCGGTTTCGGTTCTCTAAATACCAAAATTTTGAACCCGTTCGAATATTTAATCAATTTCGGTTTGGGTTTGGTACTACTTTTTTGGATTGGGTTCGTTTTGGTTCTTCGGATTCGGTTGTTTTGCCCACCCCTACCAGCTCCATATCATGTCTTGGGTCTTGGCTGTTTGGTAGTGTCAAGTGACGCAACATTAATTGACTTCCAAGTTCGAACTACTTTTGTTGAATTCTTTTCCTTCGTCCTTTGTTAGTCAGCACTTTTGTTGAACTTTAGTAATTGATTTATTTATTTGTTATTGTATATGTTAGATTTGGCATTTGAGTTTACATTGTTGAGTTAAAACCTGCTTTCGAGAAGATAAAGACTTTTCTTTTATTTTTATACCACTCAGGACAATTTCAAACTATGCGTTTGAGTTTACATTGTTGAGTTAAAACCTGCTTTCGAGAAGATAAAGGCTTTTCTTTTATTTATATACCACTCAGGACAATTTCAAACTATTTTAGAAAATGTATTCTACACATATTTGTTTTGCAAAAAATGAAATAAATTGCAATTTATTTAAAAATACTTTCCAAAATTTGATGGATATTAAAATCCATGATCTTAACAACTTCATTATAGATTGATTGATATCAATATGAATAATAATAGAGGCTGATTTTAATGTTATAGAAAATAATAAACCAACAAGAAGACGACCATATATATTTAAAGGAATTATATTTGAAATTTCTCGCGGGTTGGGTTCGTGTTCGGATAACCCGTTTAAATTATTTTAAATTTTTTAAAATTCATATATATATTAAAAATTTTAAAATAAAAAATTAAAATAATATATTATATAAGTTTGAATAATGTATGCCAGAATACCTAAAGTTTACATATAAATTTGTTTGGTATGAATATTTGGATAAAAACAATGATATTTCAAGTATTTTTGGTGTTTTGAGTATTGTTCAGCTAATTTGAACATTTACTTTTGGAAAATTTCAAAATATAATTCATATTGTGGATACTTTTTATATATTAAATTTAAAATAATTAATATATTTAATTATATAAATCTATTTCAGATACATTCGGGTATCTGAAACACTTTGGTTCGGATCGTATTTAGTTTCGGTTCTCTGAATACAAAATTTTTGAACCCATTCGGATATTTAATCTATTTCGGTTTGGTACTACTTTCGGATTGGATTTTGTTTGGTTCTTCATATTTGATTTTTTTGCCCAACCCTAACCAAAATAGTCAAACTTAAACCAAATACAAATTCATAAATAACCAAACGGTTTCTATATCTTGGCTTTAAAAAAACAAAAATTGAACCAGAACCAATTTTTTTTTTTTTTTAATTAAGCCGAAAATACTCCTGCGCTTTTAAAGCGCAGATCAAAATCTAGTATACATTTAAAAAAAATTCTTTAACCGTTTTTATGATTAATTGAGATTTTGCTTTATTTTTCTATTTGCACATATTTAAAAGGTAACACAAACTTAAAAAAAAAAATACAAGAAGTACCACGACGAATTTCGTAATTTGTTTGAACTATAGCAAGGATTGGTTGCTAAATCTCTTCTCCACAACTGCTGAGATTTGAACTTAGCATCTCCAATCTTAGGATAGAAGACTTTATCACTAGAAACAGTAAAAAACATTATAAGATATTATCACCATTTAAATGAATATATATAAAAATATATAAAGTTTAACCGATTAGTATTACACAAATCCATTACCAATATATAAAGTCAAACCGATTGTCTTCATATTTGGCTCAAAGAGTAAATTTGTTCCCTATTCACCACTTATATAAATAATAGGACATGTTTTTGAAATAATTGTCGTTATACAACATATATATATACTCATATATATTGAAATGTAAAGAATTTATCAAAAGAAAATTACGTAAAAATATCAAAATTCTAAAAGTCAATTATCTAACTACTTTATGTAGCTCAACATTCTCGAAGAAGAAACGAAAACAATACACATTCTGGAATAAGCAGTCTGTTTCAAAAACCAAAACTCAGCAAGATATTGGAATAATCAAGCTAAAAGTCCGGTTCAAGAAAATCAACAGGCTAATCTGGTGGAGACATGCAATAAATGTACTTTAGCACTTATTTTCATTAGGTAAAGAAAATTTCAAGGTCAAAAGTAATACAGAGTGTATGTTAATTATCAAACAAAGATCCAGCTAATCTCTAGCGGTATCTTGAATATTGCGTGAAACACTGAAACTATAACCATCATTTGCTTTTCTGCCTATCACCATACTACACAAGTTTCAAATACTTTTTGATTATGATATCAAAAATTAATTTTATAATGTTCAGAACACATTATCTTCACACGTGGCACCTAACTCAACCAATGACGGTGCTTTCACCAACCCCATTCTTCTCACTCCTTTTTTTTTCTTTTGACAACGAAACCCTATCGTCCTCTATCTGTTGTCATAATAATTCCTTCGCCTTTTTGATTTTTATTTTTATTTTGGTTTTATGATTTACACTCAATTTTAGAACGATTGTATAAAGTAACTTTTAGTCCACAAGGCCGCTTCGATAAAAAGGCACGTAAACCACTTCCTCTCATTCACAATTTCAGTTGGTTCCAAATAATTTTACTTCTTAAAAGTGAGGATTTAACATCACTAGTTCAGTTTCAATTTTTTTTGGGAGGAATAATTTACATTTCTGGCACTGTATTATTAACAGTTGATCATAGTTATAAAAAAGGTTAATGACCAATAATTTAAAACTTCTACGATTTATTGCAAAAGAAAATGATGAATAATTTTTGCCATTATTAAAATTTTAACCATAAGATCATAAATCGTTATGCATTGTTTTGATAAGAATTTGTGGGTTTTTGGCATCATTTGTGGTTTATAGTATATGTTATTATAATTAGTTGTTTTATGTAATGTTTGTATTTGGTGCATGAATTATAAGAACAACATTTTCTAGTTCTTTTTTTGACAAAAAAATTCTAGTATTAAGAAAACAATGTGAATTCTTTCGTACATTTTTAATATAATGTATAATCAAATGTCCCTGAAAATAAACTGTAGTATAAATTAATAAAATTTTATTATCTAACTGAAATTCAAATTTGCAAAAACTCGTTCATCGTCTTAATGCTTTTTCTCTTGTTTTTTAAAATGAATTTGATATCTGGTGAAGTTTCATGATAAACTAAATAGCAGTACGTATTCTTTGAAAATTGTATTTAAACTATATAAAAAGGGTTAACATGCTACGAACTCAATTATTTGGTTTTGTTTGTGTTTGTTCTTAAGCTTTTGCAAGTACTACTTTACGGAAATTGAAGACCGCCCCATATAGGATTGTTGATGATTTTTATTTTCTTCAAAATAAATCATAATATGTATTGTAGAAAACTAGAAATTATAATATTGTTGTTCGTACAATTGAAAAAGCCCACAAAGGATAAAATTTATATGTTGCAGAATCGAGTGGTATTGGGACGAGACAATATTTATGCTTTGAATTTGGCTTTGAAAGACCTCAGCTCTAAATTTGACCCAAAAAAAGGACATCAGCTCCAATTTCATAAATATAATATATATATCGTTAAAATTAGTTTCTATATACTTTTAAATTTATATTGTACAAAATTGTGTAAGTCATATATTTAATAATGCTCATTTTAAAATAAATAAAAAAGTTATTGTACGCTAGAATTGTATGCAAGATAATTTAGGTTTAAATTATATCAGACGATCATGCACATCTTAGTGAATATATGAATAAATAAATTTAGTTAAGTTAATTAAAATATTGTTCTCTTGTTTCACGTAATGGTTTTGAGAATATGTAACTTTCGGTTATTAATTTCTTACTCTGGGTAGTACAGGACCAGTAGGTAAAAGATCAAATCTGAAGAAACTGTGTCAGAAAAAGACGAAACTGAACAAAATTGGTTGACAATTGTAAAGAGTGCGCCGTGTGGGACATAAAATCCACCCTTCAACGCCTTTTAGACATAGAAAGTTTGTTTACTTCAGAGATAATTTAGAGATATACCAGACTTATACACCTTTGGATCTATGATCATTTTAATCTATGTTAAACAAATTATCATATGTTTAGGAGTTTGCATGTCTACAGTAAATGAAGACGATCAGTGATTCTTGTTAGTGATGGGCTTAACTCACACCCAAAAACTAGCTCAAGAGTGGAAGATTACCCATACACATATATATTGCCCAAAGATCATTACATTGATCGATGTGGGACTTTAATAGCCCCTCTCGGGATGTGGGTGGAAAACGGTCCATTGAAAACAGCTCAAGCCCAACATCTCGGAAATACCACAGCAAGATAAACCATTTTTACAGGCTACATAAATAGGAAACTGTTTATACGGGAAATCATCTGATGGGCTTAACCTGGCTCTGATACCATATTAGTGATGGACCTAACTCACACCCAAAAACTAGCTCAAGAGTGGAGGATTACCAATACACATATATATTGTCCAAAGATTATTATATTGATTGATGTGGGACTTTAATAATTCTTCGTAACCATTGATATTAACTTTAAAATTATGAAAAAAAAACTTTAAAATTATGATGTAGAGGGTTGGAATACATATACAACATGAAATTTCAAACAAACGACATAATGCATGTAAATGAATGCATGTAGGAAAATCCCAAATTAATCCTTTCTCAAAAAAATCATATTTGTTTTCTATGGAGTTGGGCTAAAGATTATAAATCTTAAAAAGCAAATTTTCAAATGAATTGCTTTAAGACACTATAAAACTGCTGTCTTATATAACTAGAATAAATTTCAATGCTTTTAAGTAACCACAATGAATGTTTACAATCCAATGAAGGTATAAGTTTATATTTTTAATTTTACAACCCAATTCCACACTATATGTTACTAACTTTGGATAACATAACATTTTTTTTAACATAACATTAATTCATTGAAAACATATGATCTCTCCCAAAGAAATCGTATGTTTTGTTTACCTATCATTCATTTAAGAAAAAAAGCAGCTGAAAAATATTTATCTATTTTATAGGCGTCATATCAACCCTCAATAGCTTTACTTACAATGCATACAATAATCCATTAGGTGTACATACATATATACATATATATATACATATATATATATATATATATATATATATATATGTTTCAACCCATATATATATAGGAGCGAGCGAGACACTTCTACCAAACACAAAGATCAAGAGAGAAAAAATGGGAGGGATCAAAAGCGGCGAGAAAACGAGCGTTTTGGTGGTCGGAGCGACGGGTTACTTAGGGAAGAGAATCGTGAGGGCGTGTTTGGCTGAAGGTCACGAAACTTACGTTTTGCAGCGGCCAGAGATTGGTCTCGACATCGAGAAAGTCCAACTCCTTTTTTCATTCAAGAAACTCGGCGCTCGTCTTGTCGAAGCTTCTTTCTCTGACCACCAAAGCCTCATCGGCCGTGAAACTCGTAGACGTCGTTGTCTCCGCCATGTCGGGCGTTCACTTCCGTAGCCATAACATCCTTGTCCAGCTTAAGCTTGTTGAAGCCATCAAAGAGGCTGGTAATGTCAAGGTGAGAATGAGATTAAACGTTAAAATTGGTAGGTTGAGAAAATTTTTTAAAACTGCTGATAATTTGTTGTTTTTAACTTTTTACGTTTCTAAAGGACCCCAATAACATATGCTTATATAGAAAACTTAACCTAATATTTCAAACAAATCAAAAGTGTTTTAATTTGATAAAACATTTTATTGTAGTACTTTGGATGGGTATCTATTATATTTTATTGTTAAATGATAAGATTGATAAAATTAATTGTTTCAGCGGTTTTTACCATCTGAGTTTGGTATGGATCCACCACGTATGGGACATGCTTTACCACCAGGAAGAGAAACGTTCGACCAAAAACTGGAAGTGCGTCATGCTATTGAAGCTGCCGGAATACCTTACACTTACGTTGTTGGCGCTTGCTTTGCCGCATATTTTGCCGGAAACTTATCTCAGATGGAAACTTTACTCCCTCCAAAGAAAAAAGCTAATATATATGGAGATGGAAACGTAAAAGGTAAAAATCATTACTCCCTCCAAAGAAAAAATTTACTCTTCTAAGTGTGGTTATTATTTAGTTGTTAGATTTGAATGATTACCTCATAAGTTTCTAAAGCAGTCAATCTTTAATGGTGTTATCTTCGTAGTGGTGTTCGCCGATGAAGACGATATCGCAAAATACACCGCAAAAACACTAGACGATCCACGAACAGTGAACAAAACCGTGTACATCAGACCTCAGGACAACGTTCTCACGCAAAATGAATTGGTTAAGATTTGGGAAAAGCTAACCGGAAATGATTTGGAGAAAACCAATATTGCGGCAAAAGACTTCCTTGCCAACATTGAACGTAAGTTCACTAATAATGTAACATAGTATATAACTATATATCATTTTCAGCTACACGTGCTTAATAGACTAGGCTTTATGTCCGTTTAAAACATAAAGCCCATTAAATGTTAACTGATTTTGTTATATTAATGTAGACATGGAGATTCCACATCAAGCAGGGATAGGACATTTTTATCATATATTCTATGAAGGATGTCTCACTGATCACAAAGTTGGAGAAGATGAAGAAGCGTCAAGTCTCTATCCGGATGTCAAGTACAGGCGTATGGATGATTATTTAAGAATGTTCCTCTGATTACAATTAGGTAAAATCATATCTATAATAAATATTCATATCATAAGTTTGAAGTTTTTATATTCATGTATTTTCGTGTTACTCAAAGTTGAATGTACTCATTATGCAACAAATATATATGATCTGTTCTTTTCTTAACAACCATACCAGAACAACAACAAAAACTAATTACGTTCAAACGACGAAATGATGAAAACTGAATAACAAATAAATGAGGAACATCCTTTTCTCCAAAAATGAGATGCATTAGAAAAGGGGGAAACACAGATTTCAATACTATAAGGCAACCAATTAATAAAATCCGTACGTAAAGCCCACAAATAACCTTATATATATTAGTGTTTAATTCTGTAATTGCAAGGTGTTACTTTATAGATTCAAAAATTATTAAAAATATATTAATTGAATAGCTGCTTTCCTGCGTCATCCTCTACGTTCTCTTTTTATAGCTGATTGCTTTCCTTATTTTCTCCAAATCTATTCACTAGCCGAGTTCAGTTACCTTGATGGATCTTGTTCCAGGGATGTAATCTATCTCCAACAAGTTGTTGTAACTTTGTTATTGTGTAAGTGTAAATATAGCAAGAGAGGAGACATAAGAAATCAACCTCCATCTTTTCCTCTCTTTTTTTGAGCCGGTGGATGAAGCCAGGGAGGCTGCCATAGCTCCATCTTCGGTCGGGCTCTTGTATTTTTTATCCTCTCTTTTTGTGTCTAGTTTTTGATACATGTAGATGTTTTGATGCAAATGCGTCTTATGTTAGAACTATTCGATTCTTGGTAACTGTGGAGCTTGTGGTCCCATATCTTTTTGATATTTTCAGTGGTTTGTCTCCAATTACCAACTTAAGTTTTTCCGATCAAGATCTGGTGACAAATTTGTCTTTCGCCGGATTCTAATCTTGTGAGATCTAGCGATTCTTCTAGCTTCAATAGTCTATTTCAGTTTGGTTTCCGCCTGGTTCGATCTATCCCCTTCTCATCTCATCAAAATATAGTTATCCTCAATGTGCTTCTATTCATGTATTTTTTGAAAATTCCGCCACATTCGGAAGATTGGTAACTCCTTACCATATTATGAGGTAGGCATAGGGGTTCGACTTTTTGGTTATAAGGATATAACAACTGTTCGATTATTTATGAAATCCATTGATTATTTTGGTTTTCGGTTCCGTTCAGTAACAAGGTTAGGAACTGGATAATATCCCTTAAAATTTCAGTTTCAATTCATTTCTCGTTCATTTCCAGTTTTCCAGGTAACTTAGATAAATTTAAATATTTCGAATAATTTTTTTTTTGGGTAATTCAATTCTTTCAGACAATTTTGATTATTTTAAATATTTTGGATAAAAATAGCCAGGTAAGTTTTTTCTCGGTAGTTCGATTTATAAGTAGTATTTAAAAAGTATTTGGTAATTTTCAAACTAAATATAATTAATATTTTAAAGTATATAAATTGTATTTTAGATATTCTGATACCCATTTGGTTATGGTTTGGTTTCTGTTTTTTTTTTGTTTTATATATGTAGAAACAACTCTTTTATTTGTGAATATCAGTCTAGTTTTGGATTCATTTTTTTTTGTTCGGTTCCAGTTTGGTTTTTGATTCTCGGTTTATATGCACATACTTTTTTATAAAGCATGAGTTTAACACTTTGAAAGGTAGTGTGTGCTTCTATGAAGGAGGACTTCATTTATATATGTTGTTTGGATATCTGCTTCTTCAGTAATTGTTATGTGGAATGCTTTCTACGACCTTTGAAGTATAGTATTCCAAAAACAAAAACAAAATATTGACAATTTTAATGCAGACATGACGATATATAACATTAAAAAAACAGGAAAAATAACTACTAAGGACAAATAGAAAAGAAAACATGTAATCATTAAAACAAGCAAAACAATATATTGTTTCATAACACCCCACACATGACAGCATATATATATATTATATCTCTCAACATATAGTTTCATACAATCAATTTAACAAAACCCTTAAACTCACAAAATAGTCACCCGCTCAAATAATGACAACATTCCCGCGGGAAGAGCGAACCATTAGTATATCATAAAAAGATACCAAATGTTAAAGATTTTATAATGAGAAACTGTACTTACGTACAATATGAATAAAGATACGATCATGAGACTGTTGTAATTTGTAAACGCTGAATATAACTTAAGGAAATATGATGTAATGCGTTGAATATAAATATATATATATATATATATATATTGTAATTTCAAGAAAATGATGTTTGTAAATTAATGCATCCACAGACTCTAGCTAGTGTAGATAGTTTTCTTTTAACAAAAAACATCTAATATACCAAACTCTTTTTGGTTGAAATAAAATATGTTCATATTAGTGTTTTGGGCTGAGAATGAAAAAGAAAGTTGGATAATTTGAATCTTTTCTTTAAGCTAGAAATAGTTATGCCAGAATAAGTTCTTAGATTTTAGTAAAATATGGTAAAATTGGCCATTAATTTTTTGAAAAATTGGCCATTAATTTTTTGAACTTTTAGAGATAAAATATATTTGCATTGCAAACCATTTTTGTAAAATACAGGACAAAAATATATTTTAAAAATATATGTGACACTTTAACAACTATAAGCAATTTTTAATGTTATTCCCTTAAAAATTCAAACAAATGATGGTTATGTAATTGCAAGAATGTAAATTATGTAACCTAATTATATAATATGTCATATAAATCGTTGATATAATTTTAGATGTTTAATAATGCACAGAGTCTAAAGTAGGTTAAATTGTTCAAATAAGTAAAAACAATTATAGCCATTCATATATTTGATCATTTTTTATTCTTCTAAAATTTTTCTTTGGTAAATCCTATCAATAACACTAAAATAAAATTGTCACAGAAATAGCAGATATGAGAAAAAACCCTCAAATAAGCATTCATTAGACAAAAAGACTTTATTACTCTAAAATAAAATTGAACTCTAACCTCTAAAAGCTAAACCATAGTCACGAAAATAAATCAAAAAGTAAAATATATATTTATTGTATAATTATTGTTTACATAATTAAGAAAATAATCTTTGTTAATTTTTAATATATTAAACTAATCATGTAGTTAGAAGTATATACTTCATTTAATGTTTTAATGAATGCTATTTTGGAAAAAAAATTCCTGTTTGTGTAATATTTTTAGAACATAAAATTATTTTAGCACTAATTAGAGGTAAACAACAAAAACTCAACTTTTAAAGTTCAATCATTTTTTTCAGAAAATACAACACAAGAACCAAAAAATTAGGCTATCTATTTGATTTATGGATTAAATTGTCAACCACTGATTAAGTTCTATCAAATTTGGGTAAAATATCTACAAAAACATGGACAAATTAATTTGTATCAATCCATATTATCTAGGGTTGAAAAGGAAATCATAAGAAATATTGAAAATCTTAATTGACCCAAGAAAATAAAATGAATGAAGCTTTATGCATAAGTAACAGAAGCATAGACATTGAACAACATATGATGCAAAACATTCATCACTTCTTTTGTGAAATTAAAAATTTTTGCAATTAAAGAGTTCTTTGGATTATTTTTTTTTGGTAGTTAAGCTTTATTTAAAAATCATAAACTATGCAAACATGAAAGCAGTGGATTAGGTTTAGTATTGCATGTGAAAAGTTGAAGGAAATATAGTAATTTTACCAATAATTGAGAAAACCCTTAAACCATAAATTTATTCATGTGTACACATAATTATAGAATTTAGCATGCAGTATATGATACAAACACTTAATATTTTTTATATATGTTTTTTTTCTCACATCCATGAGATAACATATATAAATATGTATAATTTCACAATATAGTGCGAGTATAGTTTTTTTGGGTCTAAAGTGCGAGTATGAATGCAAACATATTTTAAAATAGATTCCACACTAGTTAATTGGTACCAAACTTTAACTGAAACTTGAAACTTGTCGATGTTTGGTTGTACGCCTGCTTGAGAATTCTTATTTCTCAACACACAAACTTATCCATGATATTGCATCCTCTACAACATATCGACATAAAAACGTACAAAAAAACATATCGATACAACCATACTTTGGTATAAAAATTATTTACATAATTATGTCCATATAGTGATATTTTCACACAAACATTACTATAAGTTAAACAATTATTTGTATTTTGATTTTTATAACTTTGAGACGTACTCTAAACATTATGTTTTTTTTTCAATTGATGCTATTTGTTTCCACAAACATGTACGTCTACAATAAATTTTTAATATGATCTTTTAAATGTAAACATGTTTTTCCAATAATAAACATGGATTCATTGCTAAATAAACACACACGAGCCTCTCTCACACATTTTGTTGAACAATATAGTGGCATTTTTTTTTGTTATTTTGTCTTTTATTAGAACAATGTGGTGGTTATAGCGTTTGAATGATGGCGTCTAAAAGGATTGTTGTATTGGTTTGTTTACATGCATCCTAATTTTCTAACAACATTTAACACACGCGTTTAAATGTCTTAAATTAACATGTAATTCATATATAAAATACATAGTTTAGTGCCGGAATGCTGACAGTCTTAGATAGACCGTAAATATGACACAAAAAGGTAGCAATTTCATTCCTTTAACCATCTCCAATGGTTTACTCTATTTTAGAGTAGTTTTCGCTATAAACTAGAGTAGAGTTTCTCTCCAATAATTTAGTCTTTAAAAATGAATATTTAAAATATATTATTTTGTATTTTATGACTAATACCTTTTATTTACAAAATTTTATAAATTAATCCTTATATTTTATTTTTTTCACAAATGTTTTATACAATATGATGTTTCATAAAAAAAAATATTGTATTAAAAGTTACATTACATTATATGAAAAATATTTTAACTTAAACATCACCATTAGTGTATATTTCCCATAAATGATGAATTAACGAATTTTGAAGAACGAAATAAGCTTCTTTATCTTTGATTTCCCTAAATCGACCAAGAAACTCTTCAAACCGAATATTATCATTCTCTGGTGTTTGAACCACTGGTGGTGGAGCTTCTCTTCATACTTCAATTGGTGCGTTAAGATCATGCTCATCCTCAATTATCATATTGTGTAGAATTATTCTTGTAGTCATAATGTCATTAACACATTTTTTTCCCTCAAAACAAACTGGTCCTTTCATAATAGCAAAACAAGATTGGAGAACTCTGAATGCGCGTTCTACATCTTTTCTACAAGCTTCTTATTGTGTTGCAAAAAAAAAAAAAATCGACCTATTGGCTGGTGAATAGTTTGTATTATGGTTGACCATTTTGGATATATCCATCAGCCAAGTAATATCCCATATCATATTCTTGAATGATATAATGAATAGGATGAGCAATACCTTGAGCGAGATTGGAGAATAGGTGAGAAGACTCCATAACATTGATATCACTGTTTCTGTTTGGCATTCCAAAATACGCATGTCATATCCAAAGATCGTAATCTGACACGCCTTCAAGAATAATAGTAGGTGATCCACTCCGATCAGCAAATTTTCCAGTCCAAGTGGTAGAACAGTTCTTCCGCTTCCAATGCATGCAACCTAAGGTACTGAGCATTCCTGGAAAACCTCATTTTTCACCAATGTAAAGAAGCCTGGAAACATCACTAGGTGTTGGTGAACATAGTTATTTCTCTGAAAATATATCCACTAAGGCTCGACAATTTTTTTTCATGCTTTCGATTGCTGTTGATTTGCCTATCCTTAAGTAATCGTTTGTGGCATCTGCAGAAAGACCATATGCTAACATCCAAAATGTCTATTCGCATGAGTCTATCACCTGTACATGCTGAACGTGAAGCTTTGATATGGGCGATGCAGTGCATGAAGACCCTACAGATCTCAGAAGTGGTGTTTGCAACTGATTGCTCTCAATTGGTGAAGATGGTGTCTACACCAACAGAATGGCCGGCGTTCACTACACAGATGGAGGAGTTTCGGCGATGTAAGGAATTTTTTCATCCATTTACTATTCAACATATTCTAAGAGCACAAAACACAATGGCAGACAAGCTGGCACGAGGTGATAGAAACCAGCCTTCTGCTATGGTTTATGTTGACTCAATTCCCCCGAGGTGGCTCTTGGATCAGGAATCAGCTTAGTTTCGTTTCGCCTTTTGTTGTAAAAAAAAAGTGCGGCCGTTATTTTTTGCAGAGACAAAAAAAGCAACCCTATCGGCTGCATCCTTTCTTTTTTGAAATAGTTGTCATAACTTTCAATGGCACCGATTATATGAAGGAATAAAGGACAAGACATACGATATTTCCTACGAAACATAACATCACTGTAAACTGAAGTCTCTGAAAAGTGATATTTGAAATAAAACAGGTGAACATATATATATATGTATGCATATATACATAAATATATATGTATGTATATATATGTATATATATATGTATATATATATATATGTATATATATATATAAATGTATATATATATATATAAATAATAACTATTTTTACCAACATAGAAATAATAATTGTTTAAAAAGAGTACAAACTAATAATTCTAATATTGTCTCTTAAATAGGAAAAATTATTTAAATGTCATGAAAAAAATAACTGAAATTTGTTCAAGAAATGGTTGGAGCTAAATATCATGTAAAAATTGTAAGAAAAAACTATAAAAATGGAGACACAATTGTAACCAATATTTATTCTGATAAAAATATAACTGGAACATTAAATTTTCTGTAAATATATAATTTAAAACTTTGTAAATCATATTTTAATCAACGAGATTAAATTTCATTATTTTTATAATTTGATCATTTATTATTATTATTTTTTTGAATTGAAATTTGATAATTTATTAGGTATTGAGTGGAGTTGGTTCTTGATGATGGTTCATATAAATCATCCTTTATAATGTTAACCTTGATGTTTCAAAGATCATAAATAAATTAGTTCAACATATTGTAAGTTATTCTGAATACATAAAATGATAATTCAGTTTTCAAAGATGATTATCTTATTAAATAAAATATACATGAAAATAACATTGACGATGAGGCTGAGGACAATGTCCTAATGTCACTTTTGAGCGAAACTTTTGTTGTTCAAGATGTAAAAATAAATTCACATAATTTTGGTTCTAGGTCTAACTGAGTAACAATTTGATTAGTTAATAGTTGAGGTTTGGTTGATTGAGTTGATAGCATGCTTAGTTATTTCTTGAGAACCGTAGTAGCATGGTAATGGTTAGGTTGATTGGTTAGTTAGCAAATGCTGAATGCTTAGATGATATCTCCAAGTTGTGGATAGTTAGGTATTATGGAATTAGTCTTTATGCTAGATTCTGGAATGTGTTTGATTGGGTTGTGATTACTACTTGAAACCTTGTGTTATTTTACCGGGTTTAGTATTAGTCATGTATTGGCCATATAGCATTTGTGTAACCCACAATGCTAGGCATGTTTGAGGTGGATTAGTGTTTCCTCGACCTCGTACCCAGCGGGTTTAAGGAAACCCCTTATTCGCTGGATCGAGAACACTAAGAGAGACGGGTTCATGGCCTATGGCTGAGTGGTTGCACGACGGGGTAGTGACCGGTAGTGACCCGAACGTACTGTGGGCCGCAATCGTCGTGTGACAACCGGCAGTGGCCAGAACGTACTGGGTCTGTCGCGCGGTGACCCGAACGTACTGTGGACCGCGTTCGGTTGAAAGTTCCTTCTTCTGGCCTTTGTGGTTGGGAGATAGGATATTGCCGAGGATAGAGGAGGAACACTAAGTCAAAAAGGGCCCTAGATATAGTGTAGAGGGTTGTTGAACCCTAGATTGAGTTGAGTTTGAGTTTAAGTGGTTAGCTAGTTATTAGCGGTTATGATTTTTTATCGTTAATTATCTAGCTATTATTATCTGCTGCGTATTTATGATATTGCTTATCTATTGAATTGGATTGATTTATTATTAGGTGAACCTCTCGCTTTAGATTGTTTGGGGTGGGATAGCGAGGGGTTGTATTTGTTACTTGGGGATCATAATTCACTGAGTAACATTAGGTTACTCATCCAACTCCGTTGTCCTTTTTGCATGTAGCTTTAGTAAGGATGATCGGATAGCTGGGTGCTGGACGTTAGGACCGCCGGTGTAGATTTTCATTCTTTTTGTTAACGGTATTGTGGATTTGTGTTTAGTTGACTCGATTTGGCATTAGGACGGGATCGGTCTCGAATTATATCAATGCATGGATATTTCTTGAATCAATAAAGAATTTGTTTTTATATGCGCTTCATAAGTACTCTGATATTTGACTAGTCCGGTCTAACACAACTTTAGGTCGTAGTACGGGTTGAAAAGCCTTAGGCCTCGATCTAACAGAAAACGCTAACTCTAGGTATGAGTTGCAAAGCCTTGTGCCTTGACGCAGCGGGAGGATTTAGAGGATAGACTGGTCTAGGTCGTGGAGTAAATTTTGTGACTCTGACGTCCCTAACCTGTCACGTAGCGCTTCCGGACCTTGGTGTTGGGTTGGACGGTCAGTCATGTTCTTGTTTGATTGTTGGATGGTCGGCTGGCTCATTCATCTCCAACCCTAGGTGTTGGACGGTCGATCGGTTATGTTCTTGTTTGATTGTTGGTCGGTTGATCGACCATATGTCTAGGATGATTCGGGGGTGTTACACTACCCCACCCCTCAACTCTAAACCTCGATCGACAAGGATTCTCTTACACCGCTCGACAAGGCACCTTCACCATCGATCGACAGACGATACGAATGTGGACGTCGCGCTTATGACATCTATGGAGCCAGAAAGTTTAGATGGGAACAGAAGGACGAATATGGTGTCTACAGAGATGAGTCTGGATATGCAAGGAGCGTAGCTGGTGAGATGATCCCTGTTACCAAGGACAACATCAGAAAAATTATGGAGAGAGCATCCCTATTTGAGGAGAGTCACATATGTCTTCCAGAACATGCCACTTCTTTCACACCTACAAAACTGACACCAGAGATCTACACCAAGGATGAGATTAATGAGATGGTGACTGGTATTTGTGGAGCTCAGGAAAATCTAGGAGATGAACTCAAGACATTGGTAGATGACACTTATCAACCTTTGGACAGAGGTTACAATGAGCTTTTCAGAAGTATGGCAGAGATAAGGATAGAGATTGAGAGTATGCAGCACATTCTTGTGAAAGAAGCTACGACATCACCATCGATCGACGCCAACAAAGCAACATCGATCGACGTCAAGCCATAAACATCCCAGATTCCTGCAGAATCGGAAAGTTTGGCAGAGAAGAAGGATGAATGGGAGATCGCATATATCAACACGAAGATTAACGACGTATACAACCATCTCAACAACAACGTGGAATGGTTAAGCACGAGAATTAATCTGCTACAGCAAGATTTGGACACCGTTCGCAAGAAGGACCAACAACCAGCCACATCGATCGATATCTGCACCATCACATCGATCGACAGCAAGTTCGCAGCCATGGAAGATAGGTTACAAACATACGAGGATATGCACGACCGTTTCACCTCACCTATCATGCAATACTTGGACACCTTGTCTACACAGATGATGAATGTCCAGAGGGACATTGGCACACTTAATGATCAACATGATTTTCAGGAAGAATGTTCAACATCGATCGATAGGTTCCGCAGGGCATCGCTCGACGTCAAGAAACCTACAGAACATCTTCCCTACACAGAAGCATAAGTTGACCAGATCACATCAAAGCTTAACACAGCTATAGACACCATGGAGGACCGGTTTGAGAAGCGGTGTGATGACATCTACTTTCCATTCGACGTCAGACTCAGTGGACTGGATAGCCATGCAGAGTGGTTACAGAAGGAAGTCAAAGCCATTCAGAGGCAATTCGCATCTCAACACCAGATATCAGCATCGATCGACAGAGAACGCTCCAAATCGATCGACAATAAGGCACCAGCATCGACCGATAAACATTTGGTCGCATCGATCGATACCACGTCTACAGCAGACGCCGAGCAGCTGATACAAAACAAAATGGAGTCAATGCATGAGGAACCGAACGAGCTATCAGCATATGCCTACGACAAGATATGATGGCATCAGTTCAGCATTGAAAACACCCAAGAAAGGCTACAGAACATCTCAAATGCAATACATAAGATGGATGAGAGATGGACCAAAAATGATGAGGCCACAAGAAGTTTCATTGCAGCTTGGTCCAGAATGTGCCGAGATGAGGTGGATGCTTGTTTCCCAACAAGTATCTGTCTTTCCACCAACTAGCCACACACCTCCACAGTCAAGCTAAATGATTATAACAAAGCGCTGAGTGGGAGGCAACCCACTATTAGGTAATTTTAATTGGTTTTCTTAGTTACTAGTATTTACTTTCGTTTTCATTCTTTCAGATTTATTGCAAGGCCCAAGTAGGATGATCACCATATCGACCGTGGACGAGACGTCGACATCGATCGACTTACAATCACATACGACGATCGATGAATACCGATGCACATCGATCGATTCCCACTCCGGTCAGGTTTATCTTCCTAACTTGTTACATTGAGTACTTATGATTTAGTTTCCACCATAACTCCGACTGTGTTACATTGGGACAGTGTAATTTAAGTCTGGGGGGAGGTTTACTGATATAATTTATTCTGATTCTTATAAAAATATTTTTAATAAATTATGCTTAGATATGTGAAAGGGCAATGAAAATGGTGCTTTTAACATTACAATTTAAAAATACTATATCTGAAAAAATAAAATCAATGAATTTTGACCTTTGTCAAGTTAGGTTACACAAAATATCTTTGTATGATAAAACCACTAAAGTTTTTTTTCAAAAGTTAGATACAAAAAGTACATAAATAGTTTGGATTTTTAACGTTAAAACCTTCAACTAAGTTTGTTTTGGGTAAAAAAACCCACCTAAGTATTTAACGAAAAACTCATCAAAATAACTTTATTTAATGAATTAAACCCTAAAAGGTCATGATTACCATTACTACTGGTAAATCTTTAGTTTAGGGGTTTCCACATTAAGTAAACATAGTTGAGGGGTTTTACCATTAAAAATTAAAAAAAATCAAAAAAATTCAAAATTTATAATATTATCTAAAAATTAGTAACTTAAATTTTCAAAATTAGCATTTTAATATATTATTTGTAAATATATGAGTTTAATGTGTTTTTAACATCATTATATATATATATATATAAATTAAAAATGTAAAAACACAGAAAATATAATAAAAATTATTTAAATATTTACCTGTAATAAAATTAATAAAAAATTTTAAATGTAAAAAACAAGAAAATATAATAAAAACTATATCTTATCTAATAAAAATGTAATAATAAATCTTTAGATAATTTATATTATATTTTATGGGTTTTTATATTTTAATTTATACATATATAATGTTGATGTTAAAAACACATCAAACTCATATATTTACAAAAAATGCTAATTTTGAAAATTAAGTTACTAATTTTTAGATAATATTACAAAATTTTGATTTTTTTTTTTGAATTTTTAGATTTTTAATGGTAAAACCTCTCAACTATGTTTACTTAATGTAGAAACCCCTAAACTAAAGATTTACCGATAGTAATGGTAATTATGACCTGATAGGGTTTAATTCATTAAATAAAATTAGTTTGAGGTTTTTTTCGTTAAATACTTAGTTTGGAGGGTTTTACCAAAAAAACAAACTTAGTTGAGGGGTTTTAACATTAAAAATCTATATAGTTTTTAATGTATGTAGTATGTATGTACCTCTCCAAAAACTACTGGCGCTATTTTAGATTTTCACCAGTTCTTTTGCATGTCTCATATACAGTTTACAAAAAGAATAATTTAGGAGTTACGACAAATATATACAAACAAGTCAATGAGTCTCGAGTAGAAAGACATTATAACTAACTACATTTCAATTGTTTTGAAGAATTATTGATGTGTTGTGATTTTGCATAGTTTTAGCTTTGTTATTTCATATATATTCATGCATTAACCTTACATTTATTTGCATTTAGAGTCTATTGCATGTACATTTGCATCTTGTAGGTGTTGGATGAATTGTTTGGAGTTTTGGAGGTGATTAGAGCACAAAAGGAGCTTTCGAGGAGTCTTGAACCGAACGTGTGAAAGACAGGCATGGATGAAGGTCTTAAAGATATCTTTTGAAACTTGTCTTTTGGGAAGACATGGTAAATTGAGTTAGCTTTACAATGGAGGTGGTTTCAAGTCGTTTGGAGCTGTATTGAGGGATTTATGATCAAAATACTACATACATATCAGTATGACGTTCCTAGCGGCCACCCTAGCAACATCAACAATAGCCTTCGAATTTTAAGCCTTTAGACTCATTTTTATTCACTTAGAACCTATAAAACTCATTACTATTCATTATTCTTCTTATTTTTGGTATTCTAAAGGTGTGTGCAACATGGAGAAAGTGGAGAAAACTTTAATGAGTGAGTTTTATCTCTTTAAAGCTTGCAACATGGGGGATGGGTTGTCTATCATGAGTTTGGTGGCTCTTTTGGCCTAACTTTCTCTACCTTTTCTGAAGTGGCAAGACTACTTTGGCCATATGAAGGGGCAAAAGGTGTTCTATAATGGAAGAAAGTGGAGAATAACTTTTATGAGTGTGTTTTATGCTTTATGCTTTCACATGATGGATGTGTTGTCATCCTCCTTTACTTAGGCTATAAAAGAGACTGCAAGGGGAAGGAGGAAGACACACAATACACAGAGTACAATACAACAAAGAGTAGAGAGTGAAAGTTTTATAGTTTCATATTTTGTATTTTGAGAGTTTGAGAGAAAACATTTGTTCTTGAGCTGTTCTTCATTGTTCATCATCTATTCTTGAGTTTTAATTTCGTTTTGCTTGTTTAATCCTTGTTTATCTTTATTCTCTGTTGTATCTACTTGAATATGCTTCAATCTATTATGAGATTAAGTGTTTTCATGGAGATTAGTGAGTAGTTTCCTTAAGAATTCATGGGTTAGGGAGATTAGAGTAACTTAGTGAAGATCTATGGTGTTATTGTATTAGATCCTTGTATGAACTTGCTTGTTGAGTATTTTTAATGCTTGTTTAGTCTTGATCACTCTAAACCTGATTTCTAAACACTTCTCATCAGACATGATTAGATGAAGTGTTTGAATCAACTCAACTCTCTAGTGAGATTAGCCAAGGACACTTGATGTTAAAATTGCTAGATAGTTATTAAACTTGAACTTAAAGATTGCTTGATTGAATTAAGCCAAAGACATTTGATGTTTAATGATTTCTAAGCAAATGGACATTTACCTAGACATAGGACTTGTCTAAAATTGTGTTTAGACTTAAGAGATTACTTTGATTGAAAGCTTGTCACCTAGATTGGATCTTAGTTACTTGAAGTCAATTCCCAATACCCATGGATTCACTTGTCTAAATTGATTAAAACCTTGTTGTATTGCTCTGTTTGCTATTGTTACTTGTCACACACTCACCACTATTGAATCTGCTTAGCTTAAGAAATGACTTGTACTCTCACTGATTCACATCACTAGGACTGGTTCGACATTCACCCCACTATACTACAACATTTGCAATAGGCAGAAAAACCTATTATCAATTATTAATTTCAAAGGTGAAAGAAGTCGGAATCTATAAATAATCTGAGAAAAAAAACGAAATGAGTTGGTGACTGTTCATTGGCTAGAAAGAAAACTCAACATCTGTCTCCTCCTACGCATAACCATTAAAAAGTTGTATCTCTTAAAATAAACAACCACTGAATTGATTTATTTTCCTATAACAATGGAGCAAGCACGGAAATCAAAGAAAAAAAAATTGCAGAGACATTTCTCAATAAAAATGATAATTGTGTATGAGGGGATAAGGAATTTGAAAATTATATATATATATATATATATATTTATTAGATGTAAGTGAGATGTTAACCCAAAAGAGTGTCTCCTAAAGATGTAAAATCAGAACCAAATGCGATATCGTTACATGGAACACACGTAACTCAGAAGTTTTCTCCATTAGCGAATGTACGTGTTATAGTCAGCTTTATCACTCGAATGGTAAAAATACAAAGGCAAAATGGTGTGAGAGGAGAGTGTCACTCGCTCACGAATCACAAAAATACAAAGGCGAAATGATGTGAGAGGAGAGTGTTCACTCGCTCACGAATCACAGCACTCCAAATCTATTATTATTAATATTCTGCGTTAATTAGGTTGTCTACAGTTCCCAGTTATTATCAAAATGATAAGGACAATTATTTTAAAAGACACCAAAATTGTTTTTTAATTAAGAGATAGTACAAAAAAAAATACAACCAAAACAGATTTCTTTGAAGATGTAAAAGATATGTATACCTTTATTTTACAGATATATAAATAAAAATAACTATTTCAATAAATAATAAAATAAAATTATTATTTTAAAATAATATGTTTACATTTTGCATTTTTTTTCTTCTTTCAGTATTTAATCTTAACATCCAATTTTTTGAAACTATTTTCAAAAAATTATTTTAAATACTTATTTATTTAAATTCTAAACTAAATCTTAAATTTTAATTAGTCAATCCTAAAGATATAAGTGTTTATTTAGTTCTTTAATAAAATATTTTAGTTATCTTGACCCCTGCATATTATATACATGATAAAAAAAAAGTTTAGTATCATGCTAGAAAAAAATTTCAAAAGATAATGGTGATTTCTGGTTTACCCCAACTGATTAATTTGAACATTGACTTGGATGCAGTGGTGAATCCAGGATTCTTTTATATGGGGTCATAAAAAGATTTTATATCTAGTTTTATGGGATCAATATGTCTTTTTCACCATTTTATTGTTAGAAATCAGTGCATTTTTAAGTAAAAAATTGGAAATTGTCAAAAATACCATTTTCAAAGTACCATTTTTCGTGTTTACACTAAACACTTTTACCATTTTCTTTAATGAAAGGTAAAAGACATTTATAACCTTTTGATTACCTTTCACAAAAAAAATACATATGGTTAACTAATCTAAACTTAAAACATCAACTCTAAACCCTAAATCATCGACTCTAAACCCTAAACCATGAAACATCAACTCTAAACCCTAAACCCCGAAACATCAACTCTAAACCCTAAACCCTAAAACTTCAAATCTAAACTCTAAAACATCAACTCTAAACCCTAAACTAAACCTTAAAACTTCAAATCTAAACCCAAAAACATCAACTATAAACCCTAAACGTAAACCCTAAACCCTAAATCTAAACTTAAAACATTAACTTTAAACCCTAAATCATCAACTCTAAACCCTAAACCATGAAACATCAACTCTAAACCCTACACCCTGAAACATCAACTCTAAACCCTAAATCTTCAAATCAAAACCCTAAAACATCAACTCTAAACTCTAAGCGTAAATCCTAAACCCTAAACCTTATATTTTCTGAAATTTGAACCCTAAACCCTAAACCTTCAAATCTAAACCCTAAAACATTAACTCTAAACCCTAAACGTAAACCCTAAACCCTAAATCTTCAAATCTAAACCGTAAAACATCAACTTTAGGGTTTAAGGGTTTAGGGTTTAGGGTTTAGGGTTTAGAGTTGAAGGTTTAGGGTTTAGGGTTTAGAGTTGATGTTTTAGGGCTTAGGGTTAATTTTTTAGGGTTTAGGGTTTAGAGTTTACTTTTTAGGATTTAGGGTTTAGTGTTGATAGTTTAGGGTTTAGTGTTGATGGTTTAGGGTTTAGAGTTGAAATTTAGGGTTTAGGGTTTAGAGTTGATGTGTTTAGGGTTTAGAGTTGAAGGTTTAGGGTTTAGGGTTTAGGGTTTAGAGTTGATGTTTTAGGGTTTATGGTTAATTATTTAGGGTTTAGGGTTTAGAGTTTACTTTTTAGGGTTTAGGGTTTAGTGTTGATAGTTTAGGGTTTAGTGTTGATGGTTTTGGGTTTAGAGTTGAAGGTTTAGGGTTTAGGGTTTAGTGTTTAGAGTTGATGCTTTAGGGTTTAGAGTTGAAGGTTTAGGGTTTAGGGTTTAGAGTTGATGCTTCGGGGTTTAGAGTTTAGAGTTGATGTTTCAGGGTTTATTTAAAAAAAAATAGGGTTAGGATTGATGGTTTAGGGTTTAGGGTTCGTATTTCAGAAAAAATAGGGTTTATGATTGATTGTTTAGGGTTTAGAGTTGAGTTTTAGGGTTTAGGGTTTGAATTTCGAAATAGTATAATTCAGAAAAAAATTTAAAAAAATTATTTTTTATTTATTTAGATTTTTATTTATTTAAATATTTATTTATTATATATATAAAGAACATGGGCATAAGAGTCTTTTGCCAATTAGTGAAGAAGGTATTTTTGAAAATTTCTCTTTATTGGTGGTATAAATGAAAAGTGATAGCATGAAAGTGGTAAATATGTAATTTCCTCTAAAAAATACAATTTCTTTTAAGTTTATGATGGGTCAGTCATTTGACCAAGCGGGTCCGCCACAGTTTGGACAACTCATGTACGCATCAGTGGCAATCTGCTTGCATGCAATATAACTATAGTTTCATGTTTCCCATCTCTTGAAAAATATTTCTTCAACATTTACATGCAATAAAACTATAGTTTCGACTATAAGGAAGATCATCACTCATTCTGTTATTCATCGGATATGGCGTCAGCGAATAAGCTGGTGTATAATCAAATTAATCTTCATCCCACGGAACATTGTGTTCAGGTTAATTGACTGAGAGGTGCGGAGTATAATCCTTGGGCCAAAGAACCGAAGGAAGTCCCAAAATCTTCTGTCTCATTGGCTAGTTTAGTAAATCTCTTTCTGTAAGGTAATTCTACATTATTTGCTTGTTTTTACCTTTTTTGCCTTGGAAGTATGTTCTTAGGACTACTATTCTTGTAAGCTCTTTTTCCATTTATATGATATTAACATACATAGCAAAAAAAATATTTGAATTAATAAAAGATAGATGGTAAGTCGGCAAGAACAAAACAGACATCTACACAGTGAAATAAAGAAAAAAATGCTCTTGAAAAGCTCAATAAAAGGTTATTGAAATCTAAAAGCCATTCCTTATTTCAGTGCAGATCTTTCTCTGAGGGAAGTATCGAATATAGACCTTGCCTAGATAACTTTGATCAACTGTAAAGGAAGAGATAAATTGTTTATATTTTTTCATCAAAATAGTTGATATATTGTTATAAAAATCCCCTCTTATCCTGCCTCGAAGAAGTCTCCTCCCTTCTAGTTCTTCTCTAATACCTCTCCAAAACTCATATTGCTAATATCAGAGGTTTCACCTTAATTAATGCAGGTCCCAATTACATAGAAGTGGTTACAACGTTTCATAGGAACCATTGCTCTTGAATGGTCAATTACAACAGGTACGTCTCAGTTGGTAAATTTAGTGAATGCTCAGAAGGATAATATAAAGTAGCAGAAGTAGAAAAAATTACCGGTTCACAAGAAGCAAATCAGAGAAAAGTTGCTACAAAAATGTGTGTAGACACATACAAAACTTTTAATTAATTATTTGCTTTCCATGTTCTTGGTTCATGTTTCTGGACTCCTTTGTCAACCTGATTTTCTGTTCTGATTAGCCAGGGAGCCTACGGGTGATGAAGCTAATGACAGCGATGAGGAGCTAAAGAAATCAATGTAGATGGTGTTATATCCCTTGGCTATTTTGTCTCTCTTTTGGAACAAGCAACCGTTGAGCCTTGCTTGCCCAAGAAATTAAGAGAAGTCTTACTTTTGTTTAATCGCTTGATGTGATGGTTTCCCTATTGCGTGGTCACTGCAGCAGGAGACAGGGCAAGTGTAACCGAGTGGAAGGGATAGAGGAAGAGGGCGTGGAAGGGACTTGGACGATGTGCAAAAACACAAGACGGTTTCACTATACACAGAACATGTTAGAGTCGTCAAAACATCATATAGATGAAACAACGGTAATAAATTTTTATTTAATTACCACATGCTCAAACACTTTCTGAAGCTGTGAGTAAGTTCAAGTTTAGATCTTACAAATTATCCAAAAAGATCATATATCTTGAAAACCAGAGCTGATCGGGAACCAAACTAAAACCAAATCAAGAACCGAATCACTACCAAAATTTCTATAATATAATTTATACACTTATAAATATTAACTATATTTATTTTAAAAATAATAAAATAATTGAAAAATACTTTTTATAAGCTGGAATACTCAAAAAATTGAATAACCATAATACTTTTTGTCAGAATTTTTAAAAAATATTCGAATTATCTAAACTTTTATCCAAAAATACAAAAAATCTGATATTTAATCAAAAAACTTAAATTTCTAACTTTTTACTTGAATTAACTAAAAAACCGGAACGAACAAGAACTTAATAGGATCCAAATTATTTTGGATATTAGTTGGCTCCTAACTTTGTTACCTAAAACGAACCGAGAACCGAAACCAAACTGAATTTTCTAAATATCCAAACCGATGCTAAACTTTTAAACCAAAGAACCAAATCAGAACAGCAACAGATTTTTTTATTTCATTTATAGTACTTCTAAATATTAGAAATTTAAAAGATAATGAGCCAATTAATAAAGAATTGTTGATATCCTATCAAGAAATTTTCAGGACACTTTTACAATAAAGAGAGTGTTGCAAACTAAACATGTTTGTAAATGATGAAAATTTGTTTCAGGATAGCTCCCAGGAACCAAACATGATATTAGATACCTGTATCATCAGAAACAGCTAGTATACTCTAATAACACTACAAGAAATATAAGTATTGATAGCACATCACGGTAGCACGAATTCACAAACTGCTACTAAAAATGGGTAGTTTGGATGTTTAACTCTATTATAGCATTAAATCAACGCTACTTAGTATTTTGCAGGATTTTTACGAAGCGGGAAGACAAAAATCCAATTTTTATACTTGTAAAATTCATTGGTGCCAAATACTTAGTGAAAATATCACTTTTGCCACCAAAATATTTTGTTTTAGTAGAACTATTTTTTTTTCTCTAGGTCTTTTCATTTTTTTTTCTTCAGAAGAAAAAAAACCTCCATTCTCTATTTTATCTTCTTCTCCATTCGTGACAAAAAAGAATAAACTTCTCTCCATTGCTTCAATCGAGCTTCTTCATCATCCATCTTCATCTATTATGGGTCATCTGTTTCTCTAAGTTTCCCTTTAATCGATTTACTGAAATCGAATCAGTGAAACTAAATCTAGGGATTGAAGAGTATTAACGGAGGAGGAGACGGAGCCACGGCGGAGATGCTGACGGAGTTTCAGTGACGGTAACATCGGCTGCCTTTCTGCAAGCCTGGTAACATCTCTTTTATGTTTATAAGCTAAAGCTTGAATCTTTGAGGCTTTCCATAGTTTTTCTCCCTTAGATTTGGTCTCACATTTTCTTTTAGCTACTCTGTTTCTTTTGTAGAAGAATCAGACATTTCTGGTGCTTCTGGTTCCAAGGAGATTTTCTAGGGTTTGTGATTTCTGATCTTTGTTTCCAGAGCAACCCGAGTTTGAAGATGGTTTTGACGATGAGATTAAGGAAATTGTTGTGAAGTTTAATTTCGGGTAACCTGTTGCTTCTGAGCTAAGACTCTTTTCTTTTGGCTCTTGTGTTGAAGATGGCTTAAAAAATCGAGTGTTGACCCTCTAAGCATGAACACAGTCTCAGGCTTATGATGTTTGTATCTGAGTGGAATTTGGATTTGTTTGCAAGAGGTAGATGGATAACTGGTTTTGGGCTATGTAGATATATGAATCCAGCGTATCATCTCAAAAGGCCGAAGCATTTGGCATTGCTTTTCATTGTGTTCGTCTCTGTTTCTATGGATGTTTGGGATCGTATATATCTTGCCCAAGAAAATGAGTTATGTTTTGTATGAATATCTCTGTCTAAGAAACAGTTTTAGTATCATTGTAAGCATTAGTTTATGCTGATTTTTTATGTTAGGGAGCGTGAGCGTAAAGCTGTTCGGTTTATTGATGATGGCCAAAGTTCGTTCCTTTAGTTTAGAACAATTTTAAAGCTCATGTCTGAACAAATTTTAAAGCTTATGTTTCTCTTAATTATCAGGTATGCATGTTTATTTCTTCTTTCTTCGAGAGTGCATTCTCATACACAAGACCTGTTGCTGTTTGGTGAGTTACTTGCATCTGAGGAGCTTGTCTTGTGTCTGAATCGCCTTTTGCTGTGACTGGACTGTATTGAAACTGCAGTTTGATAGCTTGTGGTGAGATCTTATTTGTCTTTCTCTGAATCTGATCGTAGCTCTTATTACTGAGTTTAAGTTTCATATTTGTTTCAGATGACTGAACCCATCTTAAAGGCTGCTAGGTATTGATTCAGTTGGAATGGTGTAGAGCCTGATGAGTGACGAAGCTTCAAGGGTTGCGAGTGCCAGAGTACAGAGTGACGAAGCTTCAAGGGTTGCGAGTGCCAGAGTACAGAAAATGGAATCCTTGCTCCAGAGCATCTTCACTGCCGGGTCTCGGTGTCGGGCTGAGATTGTGAAGGCTGCGACCGTGCATTCGGATTCTTATCGTCATCCTCTCGGTTTGTCCTGACTTCAAATGTACTTGAGAAGAAGAACACGTTGGGGATTGTATGATCACTTTCTTCTTTGTGCTTGCTTCTAGTGTTGTTGTATTGGCAGTGCGTTAGTCTCAAAGCAACTTTCCATGAGAGGAAGACCACAAAGACTTGCATTCACTTCAAAGAATGATTTAGGTTTCTTTGATTTTAATTTTGATATGTTAAAGCTTGTTGAGACATTGGTTCGTAGATGAAGTTCCTAGACTTAGCAAATGAAATAATTTATGTTTTGAAAAATTAATGAAATATAATTTCTTATATATATATCAAATTGCAATGTTTTGATTTACATTTTGCACTACAATTTATGTGACAATTAACATTTCAACAATAATAAATTTGAAAAAAAAAAGAATTTTTTATTTCAAATTCTATACCCTAAACATGCCCTAAATCCTAAATTGTGAATATTTCATCATAAAATCCTAAGATAGCACAACTAGTAATATGATAAAAAGAAAATCTAATACTGATAATAAATTAGAAAAAAAAAAATCACCTCATCTAAACCCTAAACATGCCTTAAATTTCAACATCCAACACTTATAGTAGATTTCAAAATGAACATTTGTAATTATCAAACTTTAAAAAATTATAACTTTATAACTTTATAATTTATTTTTTTAATCTTCATTATAAAATTTAACTCCAAAACACTAAGTATGTTTTAACCCCTAAACTCAAAACATAACTAAAACTCTAATTTGTGTTACAAAAAAAAATAATAATTAAAACTCTATTTTTTTCAGACCATAACCTATAATATTAAAATTAAACTTAAAATTTAGTGTTTTATTGTTAAGTTATAACTTACAAACATAAACCTTAAATCTTCAATCAAACTCCATACCCTAAACCCTAAGTCCTAATATAAACCATATTTCCACTTAATAAAAACCTGAAATCTAAATTTTAATTCTTTAAAAGAAAAAACTTTATACAAGTGTGTTATAGTAAAAAAAAGAAATGTTATATAAACTAAAAAGTTAAATAAATAAATAACAAAACACAATTGACAAAAAAAAAATAACAAAACACAAACAACAGAAATGTTTTTTTGGTTAATAAACACACAAAGAGACTGAAAATATGAACCACTAATACAAAAGTGCGCGGATCACCATCTTAACCGTTGATATACTTTAATCCAATGGTCAGATTTAACCCTTTTGTGTTTATTCTCTTGTCCCTCTCTCTCCTCTGTCGTAACTTTTTCTCCTCTATCTACCAGTTTTTTTTATTCTTCCTCTGTCAACCTCTACCACCGATTTTCCTGATTTCTTCCATCTTCATCCTCTTATCTCACTGATTTCTCTTTTCCATCTCTCTCCCCTGTCGAACTCATGAATTTTGTGGCTTTTGTTTAGGGGTTTCACTAAGCTTAACAAAGCAGACTTTACTAAGTTGAGGCAAGAGAAGCGTGTTGCTCCTACGTCCATCTTCTCCGACTCCCTCTTTCCCTCTCCCACGGTTCCATGTCTCTCCATCTCACAAACTGGCTATGTCAATGGTAATGAATCCCCTCCTCCTTTTTAGAGCTACAAATAACTACTATCTCATCATCTCTCTTATGTGTGGTTTTAATTTTGGTGAAGGTAGAAGAATTGAACGTGTGAAGAAGAACCAGAGGAGGTATGCGACTGACGTAAGCGAATAGAGGTTGTGGAGGCTGGAGTAAGAGAACAAAGGCTTGAGGCGGATGCTCTAGAGGCTGGAGGCGCTGCATGCGGAGGCTGGAGGCGGACGCTCTGGTAGCGACGGCTTATGTTTAGGTTAAGCTTAATTATGTTTTGGTTAGTTAATTAGTTTTAAACCCGGTTTGTATGTAAACTGGTTTAATTTATAAACTGAAAACATTTGTAATCTTCTGGTTTAATTTGTAAACCGAAATCAGGTGTAAACCAAATTTTTAATATCAACCGAAATCATTTGCAAACCGGTTTAATTTATATATCGAAATCAGTTGTAAACCAAAATTTAATATTTAATAATAATAATAATAATCAATTTTATTTTTTTAAATTTTCAGCAAACGATTTTAATTTTCATAGCATTGAAAATATGTCAATATAAATTATGCCATGGCAAAATAAAAACGCGATAGAAAATAATGTCCTAGCTAAAACAAGGTGCTATTAAAATAGTTTAATATAGTACTGGGTAAACGCTATAGCATCTTTATTTTTTATAGCACACGAAAATACGCTACGATAGAGGAAGGATCTACCATAGCTGCGGCTGTCACGGCGTTCTTCGAAACGCTACGAAAACGATATGGTTGCACATTCTCGACGCTATTAACGCCGATATTTCTTGTAGTGTAACAATATCTTACTTTAATATGAAATCCAAATTTTATCTCAAATTCTTGCGTTCGTGAATGGCACGCTATTGCAATTGTATAATGAATAGTAAAATAGAGATATTGGATGGAAATATTAAAATTAACTATATTCAATATATATGTGAAAAGAGTTCATACCACTGTACATGCTTGCACTCCACATATCAATTCAACAGTATTAAAGATGATATAACTATGATACAAACATGTTGATAGAGTGATGTGAAATAATAAGTTTGTGTTCTGAAAATACTTATTATTTATTCATAAAACATACATTTGTAAGCAGACCCAGCACTGGGCTAAAGCCCGTAAAGCATGAACTTTGGGCGTCAGAGAACATACTTATACAAGAGGCACCAAATTTTCTCAAAGTCTGTTTTAGTCTGATGGTTAGTGTTCTTAACCTTCTGTCTTTGAAGAACCGTGTCCGAAGGTCACATCCCTCTATCTTAATTTTTAATAACAATTTTCCTTTTCTAATTATAAATATGATTCTCTTTCACGAAGGAGTTTGGTAACATCATTTATGAGCCCTTTCATTTTTATTTTTTTTGTAATTCTCTTTCCACAAAGGTCGACAAAAAACTCTCTTTTCTATTCTCTATGCCCCCATATTTGTTAAAAAATGATGTTACCAAAATTAACTCTAATCCCTCGGCCAAAACAATTATTCTTTCAATTATTCTTTTTATCTTTTTGGTAATTTCTTGTCATATTATATAAACTTTTGAAATTCAAAAAACTAAAAAGGTGAAATTGATATATACATGATTTTATCATATGTTTTTTCTACTATATAGTTAATAACTTTTGGATTTTTAAAAAAATACTACTGAAATTAGGAAATTATTTTCTAGAAAAATCTAGAATTATTTTTTTTCAAAAATAATATTTTGATGTTTTTTATTTTATTTATTTGAAAATAATATAATTTTAATAATATTTTTAATAATTTAACTATATAAATTTGTTTTTATAATTAGGGGCATCCTTTTTTTTGGTACGCTTTAGGCACCACATTAGTCCGGACCGGCACTATATGTAAGATGAATACTTTTCTTTATTGTCAACAGGTTACAGGGTTCAGACATTTTTTATAGACGAAGAGTTGAGCTACGTTATATAAGTTTTTAAGATAATATAAAAGTATAGGAAAATAGAGAATATCACTTTACATTATCAAGTTGTATGATATAAAACCTCCAAGTCTTATCAGGTTTTATATTATAAAGCATGAATAGAGAATATCACTTTACATTATCAAGGAGAGATAGATAAGCACATAGTATTAGTGAAGTTCCTTTCAAAATCACCGATGTAACAGAGAAACAATGTCTTGAGGAAGCTAGTGCACAATCTGTAATTTACCACTTGTAGAAACAGAGAAACAATGTCTTGCACAACCGCATTGTCTTGCCTCCAGATTCTATCTACCGGCTTATATATAGACAAAGAGATGCGCAATACTATCACTGCAGACGAGAGAGGAAGCACTTCGTAAGTCTCGCGTCGAAGTGGATGCGTTGATCAACCTATTATCACTATGTTTTTTATTCTTTTTTTGCCATGGTGTAACATACTCAAGATTCTATTTTATGTAAATCTCTTTTCATATCTATGAAATTTACCTTTTAGCAACAAAAAAAAAGAGAGTTAGTAGCCTCTCTGTAGCGAAGGTCAATGATAAGATCACATACCAATTTGTCTATTATGCGGAAATGAAAAAAAGGAGGTAGTTTCCTCGATGGTGCCGTCTCCCGTTCTATTATCTCCACACATGATAAATCATTGTTTGGAACGTTAGTATAAACCGAGTCAGGGACATAGAACTCAGTTAGGCCTCTCAGTTAGACAGTGAAATAAAGAAAAAAAATGCTCTTGAAAAGCTCATTAAAAGGTTATTGAAATCTAAAAGCCATTTCTTATTTCAGTGCAGATCTTTCTCTTTCTCTGAGGGAAGTATCGAATATAGACCTTGCCTAGATAACTTTGATCAACTGTAAAGGAAGAGATATTGTTTATATTTTTCATCAAAATAGTTGATATATTTTTACAAATATCCCCTCTTATCCTGCCTCGAAGAAGTCTCCTTCTCCCTTCTAGTTCTTCTCTAATAACTCTCCAAAACTCATATTGCTAACATCAGAGGTTTCACCTTAATTAATGCTTGTCCCAATTACAGAAGTGGTTACAACGTTTCATAGGAACCATTGCTCTTGAATGGTCAATTACAACATGTACGTCTCAGTTGGTAAATTTAGTGAATGCTTCAGAAGGATAATAAAGTAGCAGAAGTAAAAAAAATTACCGGTTCACAAAAAGCAAATCAGAGAAAAGTTGCTACAGAAAAGTGTGTATTTGATATCTTGTGAATTTACATGTTTTTAACTTCTTATTCTTGCATGGTTTGGTCATTTAGAGCATCATTTAGGCACATTTAGGTTGCATATCATTGCATTTGTACATATCAGGTGTTGGAGAGCACCATGGATGAGTTAGAGGACCATTGGTGGGATTTTCAGAGGCATTTGGAGCTCAAAAAGGAGTGTTTAGAGTGGTCATTGGGCGAGCAAGGCATGGGAGCGACCAGTCCGGAGCGACACCACCAAGTCGCTCTGATCACCCTACTGGAGCGACCTTACTAGAGCGACAGGGAAGAGTCGCTCGCGTATTGATCACCCGGAGACAACGAATCCGGAGCGACCTCTCACAGCGACACAGCGAGGTCGCTCCCGAATCCGGAGAGTGAAAGATGAACACGGATGAAAGCCTTAAAAATCTCTTCTGAAGCTCAAAATTTGTGGAGACACTGGAAATTGAGTTAGCTTTCCAATGGAAGTGGTTTCAAGTCATTTGAAGCTGTATTGGACAAGTTATGATCGATTTACTATAGGTGTATCAATCCTTGCCGGGGACCACTTGAAAGTTGATGGGATCAACCAACTTCCCACTATCTTCCACCCACCTTTCCTTTGCACGATTTTTCCTACTTTTCTGTATAATATTTGCTTTCTTATTATCAAAAGAGTGGGCAAGAAACATAGAATCTAACTTTGTAATAATTTAACTTGTCAAAACTCTCTCTCTTTGAAATACCATTGTTCTTGGTGTTCTTGAGTGTTCTTCATTGTTCATCATCTGTTCTTGAGTTTTAATTTCGTTTTGCTTGTTTAAATCCTTGTTTATCTTTATTCTCTGTTGTATCTACTTGAATATGCTTCAATCTATTATGAGATTAAGTGTTTTCATGGAGATTAGTGAGTAGTTTCCTTAAGAATTCATGGGTTAGGGAGATTAGAGTAACTTAGTGAAGATCTATGGTGTTATTGTATTAGATCCTTGTATGAACTTGCTTGTTGAGTATTCTTAATGCTTGTTTAGTCTTGATCACTCTAAACCTGATTTCTAAACACTTCTCATCAGACATGATTAGATGAAGTGTTTGAATCAACTCAACTAAGCTCTAGTGAGATTAGCCAAGGACACTTGATGTTAAAATTGCTAGATAGTTATTGAACTTGAAATTAAAGATTGCTTGATTGAATTAAGCCAAAGACATTTGATGTTTAATGATTTCTAAGCAAATGGGCATTTACCTAGACATAGGACTTGTCTAGAATTGTGTTTAGACTTAAGAGATTACTTTGATTGAAAGCTTGTCACCTAGATTGGATCTTAGTTACTTGAAATCAATTCCCTTAGCCCATGGATTCACTTGTTTATATTTCTAGGATATTAGTTTGTTACAAATCATCTATCTTCTTGTTTGCTTAGATTAGGAAGGTTTGTGTATTCTTGGTGTTATAAGTCTCTAGTTCTCTGTGGATTCGATCCTAAAATGCTACAATGACATACCATTCGATTGTGGTATTGTTGGCACATTAGGTTAATTGGTGTGTGCTTAAACGCGTAATCAGTATTATGGACGAGAAAATCATAGAAATTTCCTCTAACTGACTACAGCCAACATCTGTTGAAGTAGGATCTAGGCCCTGCTCTAAGGAAAAGAGGTCACGGTCTCAAAAACACGCATCAAATGGGATCCTCGAATGCTCATTCTGTCATGCTCTGGTTTGGGTAAAAGAAAAGAAAGGGACAAGAGGTCCAAACAGGACACCACTATTCTCAATATGCTGTCAACAAGATCGAGTGAAACTCCCACCAAAAACAGAAGCTCCTCCTGCGTTGGAATCACTGCTCTTCACCTCTACCCATTTCCAACATGATATTTGGACTTATAACTCCATCATCGCATTCACCTCTATGGGCGCCCAGATTGATCACTCTGTAATGCACAAGACGGGGCCTTTTACTCTCAAAATCCATGGTCAAAACGCACACATGATCGGCTCTTTGGTTCTTGAACCAGGACAACGTCCACAATTCAGTCAGCTCTACATTGTTGATATGGCTAATGAGGTTGAGAATAGAATTTCAACTGTCAAGCGCACAGCCAAAGCAGGTCAACTGGATCCTAGTATTGTGAAATTGCTGATAGAAACAATGGATGCCCACAACTGCCTTACTAAGATTTTCAGAAAAGCAACGGACATACATGAAACTGATAGCTGCCAAGATTTCAGTAATAGGCCAGTCAAAACGTAACCGTCAGTATGATATGCCTAAAGCAGATGAGATCGTAGGCCTTATCGTTGGTGACTTTACACAAGATATGGGCGAGAGAGATGTAGTTGTCCAACACAAATCATCAGGACTGCAGCATATAACTGATATGCACCCACTCTTTATGACTTTGCAATATCCAATTCTGTTCCCGTACGGACAGATTGGCTTCAACGAGAACATATCGGTCACAAATACTGATGGAAACACAAGGAGAAGGGAATACATCACAAAGAGAGAATATTTTGTTTACCAGCTGCAAACTCGCTTGGCAGAAGGCATGGTTATTGCGAGATCCAAAAGGTTACTCCACCAGTATATCGTTGACGCATATACATCCATAGAGCAGGAGAGATTGCGGTGGTTTAGATTGAACTAGAAGAGCAGACCTATACAACAACGTACAAGATGCTGTCATGAAAGGTGATACAGACGCAAAATCAATAGGAAAGCGAGTCATATTACCCTCAAGTTTTACAGGGAGCCCACGTTATATGGCTGAAAAGTATCATGATGCGATAGCAATATGCCGGTGGTATGGGAATCCAGACTTATTTATAACCATTACAACCAATCCTAAATGGGATGAGATATATGATGACCTAAAAATGTACGGCTCTGATGATCCCAATGACTGCCCAGACTTAGAGGCTAGAGTGTTCAAGATGAAGCTTGATGAGTTGATTTCAGATTTCAACAAAGGCATCTTCTTCCCCCTTCCCAAAGCATGTATCATTCTGCAAATGCATTTGTTTTTTTTTATTACACCAAACCATTTCAATCAACTTATGGTTTCACTATACAAAGAAACCATTTCTGACCTGTTATTTTTTAACACCCAGTTCTCTACATAATTGAGTTTCAGAAGAGAGGGCTGCCACATGCTCACATACTTCTATGGCTTGAAGGTGACTTCAGAAATCCAACAGCAACAGAAATTGACACAATCATCTCAGCAGAACTCCCAGACAAAGAGAAAGATCCTGAAGCTTATGGTCTGGTGGAGCAACACATGATGCACGGCCCTTGTGGGGAAGACAGAAAAGTATCTCCGTGCATGGAGGATGGTGTTTGTAGTAAAAAATTCCCCCGCAGCTACGTTTCACCCACCCAAGTTAATGACTCCGGCTACATCATGTACAAGCAACGGTAGACAGAATAGTTTGTTTACAAGGGAAACATCAAGCTTGATAATCAATTTGTTGTTACCCACAATCTCCATATCCTGAAAAAATACAAGGCACATGTCAATGTCGAATGGTGCAACATATCAAGCGCAACCAAATACCTGTTCAAGTACATTACAAAGGGTGTAGACAGAGCGACATTTAAGTTCCAAAAAAAAACACAGAGCAGTCTACTCAGTCCGAGACAAAAAAAAAGCCGACGAATGAGATAGATGATTATGTCGACGGGAGGTACCTTTCAGCATGTGAATCAATGGGGAGAATATTTGTGTTTGATATTCACCACAACACCCCATCGGTTCAGAAATTGCCAGTTCACCTCCCTGGGGAACAGACGGCTATATTTGAAGAAGATGAGGACCTTGGGAATGTCGAGAACCGGTACCTACATGGCAGGACTATGTTAATAAAGTGGTTCGAAATGAACAGACTCTACGAAGAAGTCAGGAAATTAAAATACATTGAGATGCTACTTATGTTTGTCTGGGATAATTCAAACAAGATTACACAAAAAGAAAGCAGAAAGGGAGCATTAGACAGATTGTCAACATAAACCCAGCAACTGGTGACAAATATTACCTGCGCATTTTGGTCAGTGTAATACGAGGCCCGACGATTTATATACAGTGGGTGACATCGAATACAATACCTTTCAAGAAGCCTGCTATGCAAGAGGCTTCCTCGTGACAGACAAGGACTGGCATGATTTAATGTCAGAAGAATCTCAATTCTCGTTGCCAAGATCTCTTTGCTACATGTTCGTACTAATTCTCATCTTCTGTCAAATCTAAAAACCAAAAAACTTTGGGACCATTCTTGGCAAGACATGGCAGAAGATGTCCTCATGCAGCAGCGATGTATACTTTGTTTCACAGACCTCCAGCTATCCCCAAATGAACTACAACAGTACACACTGATCGAAATAGAGTGCCTGCTACAAAAATTTGAGAAGTCATTAACTGAGTTTACGGGGATGCCACTTCCAAGCAAATCTGTTATGGACAAAATCAAACATAAAGCTTTGGGGAGGAACAACCAGTTTGACAAAGCTGAGGAGACCATTATCCATGAGAAACTTTTTGACAAACTCAACCATCAACAACGGGCAGTATATGTGCAGTAATCAAGTCCGTCTTTGGGAAGGACAGCAGGTTATTATTCCTCTATGGAGTAGGAGGTACATGGAAGACATTCTTATACCAAGCCATCATAGCAGCTTTGCGACCAAGCAGCTTTGCGACCAAGCAGCAAAAAAACCATACCAGTCGCATCCTCAGCAATTTCCGTTCTTCTCCTACCTGGTGGTCGCACAACACATTCAAGATTCAGTATTCCACTCAAGCTTTATGAAGATACTTACTGCAAAGTGAAAGCTGGGACAATCCTCGCCAACTTCCTCAGCGGATCAGACCTCATCATCTGGGACGAAGCTCCTATGGCACATCGCCACACGTTTGAAGCTGTTGATCATACTCTAAGAGACATTTTAGCCGTCTCAGATAAAACAACATTGACAAAACCTTTTGGTGGCAAAATAGTGCTTCTGGGAGGTTATTTCCGCCAGATTTCACCAGTTATTCCACAAGGTACAATTCTCAAGCACGTGATAGAGGTCTTGAGATGAAGAAGGACATACGATGTCCCATGCTGTCATCGATTAACTACACCGTATGGTCGATGCGAATGAAAGTGATGCTTTGTTTATATGAAGTTTGGGATACGATTGATCCAGGGAGTGATGACGCAAAGAAGAACAATATGGCGATTGCTCTTATTTTTCAATCAGTTCCAGAAGCGCTAATACTTCAGATAGAAGAACATGATACATCAAAGAAGATTTGGGAAGCTATCAAATCTCGTAACCTAGGTGATGATCGCGTGAGAGAAGTGAGGTTACAGACTTTAATGTCTAAGTTCGACAAAATGAAGATGGCAGACATAAACACGGTGGATGACTACGCAGGAAAACTATCAGGTTTAGCATCGAGAGCAGCCGCGTTAGGAGAGATAATTGAAGAATCGAAGATGGTAAAGAATTTTTTGAAGGGACTTCCAAGAACAAAGTTCATTCACATCGTAGCTTCGTTAGAACAAGTGTTGGATCTAAATTCAACGGGATTCGACACATTGCTGGGAGATTGAAGGCTTTCGAAGAACACATAAAGGAAGAAACCCAAGATCAAGATCAATCGAAGCTAATGTTTGTAAAGAATGATACGCAAGGTCGTGGAAGCCATAACAACTCGCGAGGAAGAGGCAGAGGTTATGGTGGAAGAGGAAGAGGACGAGGAAGGTCTAATGGTTCTGATGGTCATAACAAAGAAGGAGAAGCTTCAGACAAGACAAGAGTGTTTGCTAAAAGATTTGACGAGTGTGATGGAAATACGAGTATATGGTATCTTGACAATGGTGTAAGTAACTATATGACAGGCAAGAGAGATTTCTTCTCAAAACTTGACGAAAGTGTGAGAGGTAAAGTCAAATTTGGTGATGGATCAAACGTTGGGATTGTTGGGAAAGGTTGGATCACGTTCATCGGAAAAACAAGAGAGAGAATAGCACTCAAAGATATCTACTACATCCCAAGTATTAAACACAATATCATAAGTCTTGGACAAGCAACTGAGATGGGTTGTGAGGTTAATATGAGAGAAGACTTACTGATGCTGAAAGATGCCCGTGGAAGGCTATTGGTACAAGTCTCAAGGTCACCAAACCGATTGTACAAGACGCCAATGGAGGTTGAATATCTGAATATGTTACATGGACGTGGCATGCGCGGCTAGGACATGTGAACTTTGGATTCATGAAGATTATGGTAGACTAGGAGATGGTAGTAAGGATGCCTTAGGTGATACACGAGAAAGATGTGTGCAGTGCTTGCTTAGTTGGGAAGCAAACTCGGAAGTCTTTCCCACCTAAAGCAAAGTATCGAGCATCACACGCCCTGGAGCTGGTATATGGTGACTTGTGCGGTCCGATATCACCACCAACACCAGCAAACAATAGATATGTATTCGTCATAATTGATGATTACTCAAGATATATGTGGACGATAATGATAAGAGAGAAGATTGAAGCGTTCGATTGGTTCAAAAAGTTCAAGGAGTACATGGAGAATCAAACAAAGCTAAAACTCAAGAATTTTCGCACCGATAGAGGAGGACAGCTCACATCTTCTGAGTTCATTCGTTTTTGTGAAGAAAACGGGGTAATTAGACATCTCACTGCACCGTATACACCGCAACAAAACGGTGTGGTCGAGAGAAGAAATAAAACACTAATGGAGGTGACTAGAGGTTTGATGAAAGCTATGAAGATATCGAATCAGCTATGGGGAGAAGCAGTATGTCATTCAACGTATCTCATAAACCGCATTGATACAAAGGCTTTGGAAAACAAGACTCCATACGAAGGCTTGTATGTTAAGAAACCGAACATTGAGCATCTAAGGGTCTTTGGATGTGTAGCTTTCGCAAAAATCAACGGTCCTCATCTTAAGAAGCTGGATGATCGATCAAGGATGGTGATCAACCTAGGAACAGAGCTCGGCTCAAAAGCTTACAGGCTCTATGATCCGGTCGCGAAGAAGGTAGTTCTTACTAGAGATGTAATCTTTGATGAGAAGAAAAGTTGGGATGGGTCTACACTATCAACAAACATGGACGAAAAACGATGATCATTCAAGCTTCCTCATATCAATGTTACAGAAGAAGGAGATGGTGATGAGCATCAAGATCACCAACACCACAAAGAGCAAAACAATAACGAAGAAGAAGTTGTAGACGCAGGTGAACAAGAGCAAGTAGCAGAGAACAACGATGCAAACCAAGACCAGCATGTAACATCAAGATATGGCAGTAACATAAGAAAACCAAAGCGGTTCGATGATTACATTCTGCTTGCTGAAGTTGAAGGTGGTAGACTCTTGCTCACCATTGATGGTGAACCAGAAAGTTACATCGAAGCTGCAGCGATACAAGCTTTGATCGATGCAATGAAGACAGACTATCATAAAAAAGCAAGACCTGGAAGCTCGTCAATAAGCCGGCAGGTGTGAAACCGATAGGTTTAAAGTGGGTCTATAAGATCAAGAGGAATGCAGATGGAACAGTGATCAAATACAAAGCAAGACTAGTCGCAAAAGGTTATGTGCAACAACAAGGCATAGACATCGACGAAGTATTTGCACCAGTCGCTCGGATAGAGACCATACGACTACTCTTAGCTTTGGAAGCGACCAATGGATGGTAGATCCATCACTTAGATGTGAAAATTGCGTTCCTAAACGGAGACTTAAACGAGGATGTATACGTAACTCAGCTAGAAGGTTTCAAAGAGAAAGGTAAAGAGAACCACATATACAAACTCAGCAAAGCTCAAAACGGTTTACGTCAAGGTCCGAGAGCTTGGAACATCAAACTCGACTGTGTCCTCAAGGAGATGGAGTTCACAAAGTGCACCAAGGAACATGCAGTATATCAAAAGAAAGAGAAGGGGGAGCTTCTGATCATAGCTATATACGTCGATGACTTTTTTGTAACAGGGACTTCGCTCAACGTTATCAAGCAATTCAAAGATGATATGTCAAGAAGATTTGAGATGTCAGATCTCAGGAAACTTACATACTATCTTGGTATAGAAGTAACGCAAGGAGCTGATGGAATTCTAATCAAGAAAGGAGGATACGCACAAGGTATACTTGTCAAGACGAAGATGGAGTCATGTAACTATACTCACGTCCCGATGCACACGAGTTCAAAAGTATCAAAGGCAGAGGAGGAGCCTGAGATTGATGCAACATCGTATCGAAGCACCATAGGATGCTTAAGGTATTTTCTTCATACTCAACCGGACTTGGTATTCTCGGTCGGTGTATTGAGTAGATATATGCAAAGTTCAAGAGAGAGCCATGGACAATCCGTGAAGCATCTGTTGCGATATATAAAGGGCACCACTGAGTCTGGTCTCTTCTTCAAACGGAATGGAGCAACAGAGATAACATGTTACAGTGACAACATCCATAACATAGACGTTGATGATGGAAGAAGCACAACAGGGTTTATGTTCTACATAAGAACATCGCCGATCACGTTGACATCGTGCAAGCAACCCACAGTGGCACTCTCTTCATGTGAGGCGTAGTTCATGACAGATATGGAAGCCGCAAAACAAGCAATATGGTTAAAGGAGTTAATGGTCGAGATAATAAACAAAGAAGATAAGAAGGTCGTGTTGAAGATTGACAACAAGTCAGCAATTTTCCTCACCAAGAACCCGGTGTTTCACGGTAGGAGCAAACACATACTCTCGAAGTACCACTTCATTCGAGAATCGTGGAGTTCGACTTGATCGAAGTTAAACACATACCTGGAGTGGAGCAGAATGCAGACATACTCACTAAACCATTGGCGAAGATCAATGATCTCACTCAAATTACCCTAAGGAGTGAATTACTCTCTCAAATAAGAGGTTCAGTTGTAGTACTTAGGGATCGAATTCACAGGGAGCTACGGAACCTAATAAATCTAACCAGGGTGATTAAGCTAGGTTAATTATGATTAAATGTAAATAGCAGGTTTGTGAGCAAGACAATTGCTCGATTGATTTGATTGGGGTTTGAAAACAGCAGGGACTCATAGATTTAAAACTTAGAATCAACACGGTTATTGGTTGTTGTATTTTAATGAATTTGAAAATCTGAACTAAATCTAGTGTTATTGGTTCTATGATTTTCAAATCTGTATTAAAATCAAGTGCTATTGGTTTAATGATTCATAAATTCTGTATCAAATCAAGTGTTATTCAATCGTACGGATTTACTAATATATTTGATTTTATAATGGATTTGAATAAATTTGTTTGGATTTTTAGTTAAAAATACAAAGACTCAAATCCGAGAGGAAACCTCCGGATTTGCATATTTTACTTGGATTTATAAATACTATATGGATTTCTAAATCAATCAAAATATATAAACCAATAACACCTTCGAAAGTCATAATCTCAGAAGCACACTATACCATATCCTAGTCTAGCAACCAAGTTCATTGATATCTCTTGATTTTGATGAGTTTTAGAATTATCTAAAACATTATTATGATCATTTTAGGTTGCATTTAGGTGTATATATTGTATTTGCATGCATAATTGCATATTACAGGGTCAAAATTGCACAAATAGAAGTTTGGGGGAAAAATCAAGGGTAAATCTGCACCTTTCAATACTTTGGAGCCAAACTGAAAAGAATAAAGAGCCAACAGACCATTCTCCAAATACACGGAGGGCCAGATTGTAACATTAAAAGTATTGGGTTGATTCGGGAGGATGTTTCTGCACATTTGAAAGTTCAGGGGTCAAAGTAAAAACAATCGAACATTTGTGGACCAGAAGTGAAATAACCGAAGAGATCTCCATTGATGGAGAGCACGAGCTCGATTCAGGTGATGACGACCACGACTACGTTGAGCATGACAACGACGACGGAGCTGAGCGACGGTGGAGGGGCTTGCCGCAAGACCTTGGCGGAGACTTGACGCCATGGAGGAAGAGCTCGGTGGAGAGTGACGCCCACAAGATTAATCTGGGCCACGACAGAGGAGCAACCGCGGTGGCTATGTGAGCACGAAGAACCAGAGCCGCGACGAGCCACCATCTTAGACGTCGAGGAAGAAGATGCGCAGCGGGTCCATTGTAGCGAGGAGGAGTAACCGCTGGCAAAGCGAGTTTGGTAACGGCTTGATGAAGCGGGTAAGAGTCACCGCGCGGGATAGGGCGAGGTTTGCAGCGGTCAAGTGGAGCGGCCATTGAAGCCCGCAGTGGAGAAGAAGCTGAAACGCAGTCGCGGCGAACGCGATTTTGGCGACTGCGTTCAGAAAAATTGGGTTTGCGATCAGGAAAATTGCGGTTGGCGATTTAAAATATGATTTTTACATGGTTTAATCTGGGTTTGTCCAGTTAACCCGGTTTAATTTTGAGAGCCTATAAATAGGCATTTAAGGGCAAGAAAAACCCTAGACTACCTGCTATAGTTTTATAATTCTTTTTGTTCTAAACTTGAATCTCGCTTTATTTAAGGATTTATTTTGTTAACCTTTGTTTATCTATCAATGAATTTGTTTGGTTTCATGGAGATTATTGAGTAGAATCTTTAGAGTTCTTGGGTTTAGTAGATTAGGGTGATTAGTGCTTTAATCTATGATGCTATGTGTTTAATTTAGATATCTTTACTTGATTGATGTTCTTAATTCTAGATATAGGTCGAGAGATCATATCTTGATCATAAGTTATTTCATGCCCGGAAGCTGTTCGATAAAATGCTTGAAATATCAATCAATGTGCTTTACTTGCTTAGCCAACGACGGTTGATGCTAGGATGTTTAGTGGCTATTAGGACTTGATTTAAATGCATGTTTGATGGTAATTAACCAAAGACATTTGATGTTAAAAATTTGATTAGCATATGAGTTATTGCCACGATAGTGGATTAGCATAAATTAGTGATCTTAGGCTTAAAGATTAACAATTGTTGATTGTTTGAGCATCTTGCGATAGTATTTTATCACTCTAATCAACAATTTAACCCAAGAGCTTGTATTTAGGAGTCTTTCTATTTCACTAGTTTAGATCATAAACCTCTTTCTATTTGCTTAGATTAAGAAAACTTGTGTATTTTTGGTGTTATAAGCCTCTAGTTCTCTGTGGATTCGATCATAAAATGCTACAATAACATACCATTAGATTGTGGTATTGTTGGCACATTAGGTTAATTGGTGTTTGCTTAAACGCAGTACTCAATTTGGTGCTGTTGCCGGGGAACTAAGTAGATTTATCATTAGGATTTCAAACTTTCTTGAGAGTAAGCTTTATTTTTTATGATTTGTTTTGCTTTGTTTTGTTACTAATTTCCTTTCAAGTGGTTGTTCTTTTGCGAAGTACATTCACAAGAGAGGAAGATCATGTCTTTTGACTTAGAATCAATGTTGAAGACTACTATGGAGAGTCAAGAAATGATGATACCTAGAAGCTCAACATCTTTTGAAAGAGCTTATGAGTCAACCACCTCATTGGAATATCAACCATATGGAGACCGTGGTCAAGGAAACCAATATAGATATGGTGAGAAACACCAACCTTGGGACTTAGAGTATGAAGAACAAGAAGCTAACTTTCCTCAAGTCTCAAATGAAGAAAAGATCACCAACATGCTTGAGAAATTGTTGGAGAATCAAGAAAGGAGAATGATTGAGATGGAAAGGCAATTTGATTCTCTTTACCAAGATATATGCTAATGGCAAAGCTCTTAGCACAAGGTTGGATGGAGTTATAGCACATGTGAAATCTTTCAAAAACAACATCTCTCACATGATTGAAGATCAAGAAGAAAGCATCATTCCTCTTTACAACATCAACACTTATGAAGAACATACTATGGATATGGAAATTGATGTTGAAGAAGATGTTCAAATCAAGGATGGATTTCAACAAGAAGCTGAAGACTTTATACATGAGCTTGAAGTACTCCTTGGATGCATGGTAGATGAGAAACTTGTGATAAGATATGAAGAGCAAGTTGAACCAATTGCATTCATGGGTTATCAACAAGGAGCAATGATGAAGAAGTAGGCTTGGTTGAAAGAACACTTGTAGATCTTTGTGGTGATGGTTTGATTGTTGAGTGCATGAAGAAGACAAGAGAGATCTCATTGGTTATGGATGAGTTCTCAACCAAGGAGGAAATGCATGTGAAGCTTACTTCTAAGAAAAGAACAAGGGGTGAAGAGTCTAAGGAGAATCAAGTGATTCACATTGAAGACTATCCCAAAGAGGTGCAAGAAGAAGACTTTCCTATGGACAACCCCTTTGACAAGCATCTTGGTATTCTCTCCACCAAGAAACTCATTGTTGATGATCCAAGAAAGATACCCTTTGAGGATATTAGGATGAATGAGTTTAGGGGTTGGTTCAAAGATGAGTATGATCCCGGTGATCCGGTTTGGCAAGAAAGTCTTCACTACATGGGTTAAGAGCTAAGACACATTCAGCCTTCACTTCTCCGCCTCATCCCGCCTCTCCCGGTTGAACAAATCCGAGGCCAAGGGTCCTCTACCACCCAATTCAGCCAATAACTCCAAGTAAGTGCATCCCCAACTTTGTAAATACTTAGATTTCATCTTCTCTCTTTTGATCTCTTTTTCGAGTTTACTCTCACACAAGGGACTGTGTGAAGTAAGTTTGGGGGAGAGTTTACCATCTCACCTTGTGTTTTGTTTTGTTTTCTTGTCATCTTGAGTCTCATGAATTCCATTGTGAATATTTATTGCATAGAAAATTTCAAAAAATTGAAAATTTTGGAAAATCACAAAGTGAAACATTTAGTTGCATCTTTAGGATTGAGTCTAGAAGCATTTAGATTACAATCATGCATTGGGATAAGCCTAGTACAAAAGCACATGTCTAGAACTCAATTTGACATCCTAGCTAAACATATCAAGTAGCTTAAACATCTCTTGAAAGTCTTGCACGCTTTGAGCCTTGAAAGCTCTTCTCGAAACTTGTTTGCTTGCTTGAAATTGACATTGTTCTTGAAACCAACTCCAAAATGAACTAGAGCTTAATGAACTTAATCTCTCTTGCATATGGGCACTTGAATACTTGGTCATGGATCTCATACACAACTGGGTTATCTTATTCCATTGTACCACTCTTTGTTAACCCAAATGGCACTCCATGCCTATTAACCCTTGTTGGACCGAGATTTGGTACAAATCTCTTCCATTAGTATTGGGCATTGATTACTATTCTAGATTGGATCAAATATGTTAGTTGTCGACCTCCTAGAATCTCGGTCTCATTCAACGCGATAATAGGTCAAAGCTGAAGATGAGGGGCATGTGTAACAACAAAAGAATATGTAGAGAAAGTCCTATAAAAGGACAAGAAAGTTATCTTCACAAGGATCTCACTTTTGGGGCTCACGAGGGCTCACGACCATGAATACAATTGTTCACGATCTTCCTATTTAATTAAAGAGGATTATGGCTTATTGAGGGATAGAGCGTCATCCACCTGAGACCATATCATTCTTCACTGCCATCCCGATGATGTCTACATAATGCTCACAACGTCGAATTATCTCCACCACAATGAACAAGACACGAGTCCTTGTTCACCGATATTGAACCCTGAGTTCCTAAAGACTTTCCGACCAAACTCAAACGACCTCTCGTCCAAGATGGTAAGAGATAAACCGACATCTCTCTCGAGAACCGAAGAAGCCGATGTCACGCTCGAGACCAGTGAAACCGACATCTCTTTCGAGATGATGATAACCGAACTACGTTTAGACTTGATCCCTTGACCGGTACATAGGCAGCTCGATCCCGAGTTCAGTCACGATCCTTCCTTCTCATGATATCTCTATGATATTCGACCTACGAATATAGTCCATTTTCGACGACTCAGACCTCATTATATCGTTGTGTTCTGAGGATATCGTTTCCCACGTTATTTCTTCCCTAGATTGATCTCCCGATCACTATCAAATTCTTAGTGTATATTTTAGGATCTACATTTTGGCGCCGACTGTGGGGAAGAGAAACGAAAAACATCCTTGCTAGGAACCCGATCTAAGGCTTGTAAGCACGAAAGTGGATCCATCTCATATGGTGTCCATTATCGCGACAAACGAACCATCCCATCACGACGACACCGATCTTACTCGATCGTAACTAGAAACGAAACTTGAGATTCAATTCCGACTTCAGCCAAATCGAATCTCTGTTAATGATAAAAATAATTCATCTCGCCGAATTTCACCGATAATGCCCTCAAACCGCAGGAGACAGACGATGAGTTCTGATAGCCCGACCTCCCGAGTTCGGGTCCAGTCAAATGATCGCCCAACACGAGAAAGGTTACTAACCGAACAGATTCATCAAAGCGATTATCAACAAAAGAGGGTCTTAGAGCAAAGCGAAGAAAAAGACCTTACTACGAATGGAGCAGGTATCCTCAATCAATAGATGATCAAAAGCAAGGAAGAATCTCAAGAGGCCGAAACGCAATACCTCGAGCACGTTTCGGAATGTGTACAAAAAACTAAGTACGACAGACCCTCGAGAGCTCGATATTTGTATTGAAGAGACGTCTAGAGATCGGAGTTCTCCACTTTCCGAAGAAGAAGAGTACGGGATCTTAAAGACCACTAATGTGCTCGTTATTTTCTTCACGACACGGTCACGTATTTGACCAGACCAGAATCTTTCCTCCAGCAAATCAGCTCAACGAGACTTCCCATTGAAGGATGGAGAAAATCGTAAACAAACAGAAATAAATTATTATGATCTCATGATAATGAGGATCTTCTTCCACCAAAAAAAATGATAGTCCTATATGCCCTGTGAATTGGTTTTGACTTCCTCTTTTTATGACGATTACACCATATCTCTCTTGGAGCAAAACACCGACAAGGAAACAAGGAATATCCTCACCACCGTTTGATGAAAAGGTGACAAACGAGAATTCGTGGACCTCAATGAGCCAAAACCGTAGACATCTTTCACTATGAAGACTTCTCCACTTCCCAAAGAAGAAACAGAAGCCCCTAGAGACTTCTTTGGTTCAACGAGAGAAACAACACCGAAGGTAACACGTGTCTCTCATTTGATTATAAAATAAAGAAATAGCCTATTCCACCACGTGATTGGTTGGACGAGAAGGAGAAATTTTATATCAAGCCTTCAGTACGAACACATTTCCGTAGAAGGTTAACGTTTATCAACAAAACTCAAGGAAGGAATATAGCTGTTTCATGTCGATCGGTCTCGCTCGAGACCAATGAAACCAACGTCTTGTCTGGGGAGATAATTGAAGAAACCGGGAGACTGATGAAGCCAACGTCTCGCTCGAGACAACGAAACTGATAAGGCCGACATCTTGCTCGAGACCGATGAAGGGAAACGCTTCGCTCGAGACTAAACTAATGTCTCCCTCAAGACTGACGAAATCATCCTCCCGACCTGGTGCGATCGATCATTCATTAAACCATGTCTGCCTAGACGTGATTATTAACAACAAAACGATTCAGACTATTTGAGGAGGGAAGACACTCGATTCTATGCATAATGCACAAAGTAAAAAACGGATCCATACTATAACGAGAAACGAATCATATTTTCATTATAACAATGAACGAAGACACGAACTTCTCAAAGAACAAGAGCCCGAGTCTTAAAGACCATTAGCATGTTCACCATTCGCTTCACGAGTCAAATACGGTAACGTATTTGGCCAGAATATAATCCTTCATCCGACAAAGCAGCTCGACAAAACCAAGAATGGAGAGAAATATTAGCAGAACGATATTACTACCTTGAGAATAAGAATCTTCTTCCACCCTCTTGCCAGACAAGAGCACGAGCTCTCATAAGAAAAGGAAGAACAAGTAAAAAACCGTCATATTTCTATCACAATGAGATGGGATCACCACTACAATAAGTTTGACGAGAGACTTCCCGCAAACGACATCCCAAGGCTGAAGAGCTCGTGAGTTAAAGAGAATTCCCCTCGCTCAGCAAGAGCAGCGACTTTGATGATTACTTCATTCCCACGTAACTGAAACATTATGTTTTTATAATGGTTAAACGCTTCCCCCACAACTCGATTATTCAATGAAAAGAAAACGAGATGCATTTCTTTACTACTCTTCAAAAAGAATACGTTCTTCTCTATTCGCTGAAGATAAGAAAGTTAGGAAAACGAACCTGCTCATACTGATGAATGAGGGTAAGAGCTCGTTTTCATATGATGATATTTACATGAACTCGATGTCTTGCTCGAGACCAATGAACCTAATATCTTACTCGAGATCGATGAAGAAAGCTTCCAACTCAAGGCGACAAAATCGATGTCTCAATCGAGATGATTATAAATCGAATCATAAGAGACTTGAACCAGGGTTGCTACCCACGCGACATCCATGAACGAAAGCTCACAAGTTGGGCAACCGCGACTACAAGCACCCCTCTCTCACCTTCCAGCGAAGAAGAGTTCTCACCGCTCAAGAGAAAACATTAAAAAGATCACCATACTCCTATCATCATGTGATTGTTGGCGTTAAATGATTCTAATTGTTTATAGAAGAAAGATATTCAATAATTGATATTCTCCGCACGAAAAGCAAACAAGAAGTGGATGTGCGTTATAAATAGACGACCAGGAAACTCTCGTTAGCTAAAGAGAGCCAAATACAGTCATGTGTTCGATGGAAGCGGTTCTCTCCCATTACGAACATAGTCCAACAAGATCTCAAGTTGATGACACACCATTTCGTTACGATCTTCCTACAACATAAGAAAATCTCTGTATTCATTATAATAAGAGCCGAGATCATATTATAACTATGATAGACGAACAAGGGTACAAGCTCTTCTATCACGATCACGATGTCGAACTCGGTAACCAAAACCGACGTACCATTCAAAACCGACGAAGCCGATGGCTTGCTTAGGAGCAATGAGGAAAACTTCTCATTAAAGAAAAGGGAGCTCGGAGTCATGATTAAAGGCTTCTCCGTTCTACAACCTCATCACCTCACTTGAAGAACTGGGGGGACAACATCCCGCCAAAGGATAAAAAAAACGGTTATCATCAACCCTTCAACCGTTGGTTTGTTCAAAAGGAAAGAAAAGAGTCGAGAGACTTTTCCAACAAACAGAGGTCGTGAATTAAGACAAAAGGACCCACTACGAAGACCAAAGATCAAAGAGATACACTATTTACAGTCATATCATCTCGACGACTTGTCTTATTTTAGCGCCACCGACGTAACACGATCGAGCCACAGAGAATCTCTAGGTGCTCCCGAATTTTCCATTTTATGATCCGTACATTTCTAGACCGTAGAAGCATCTCGAAAGCACCACGATCCAAATCAAACCACCACAGCCTAAGTCTCAATAGACTGGGCAAAGAATGGATCAGCTAGCTCGAACGCGAAAGCCTACCAGTTCGCGCTCCAATCAATTTGACCGACCAAAGGCAACGCAAAAATCCCTCGAGCTATCGAGCTCCCGAAACCCTAATGACGCATATACGAACTGTATGAAACCCATATGCACTATCATTAAGAAAATACTGATCTTGCATCCGATTTAAAAATAAGACACACTCGACCTCTAAAGAGCTCGTGAAACACGAAGGATCGACAAGTCGCCCTCCTCCAATAATGGCATCGAGTTCAATCTCTGATGCAGAAGCTTGAGGAGCCGAAACTGGATCTTGCTCCACGAAAACAATGAGCCATATGTCCAAGGAACCTTAGCAGCTCAGTGGCCGAGTTCGACTCTTCAAGAATATCAACCAACACAACTCCCAAAGAGCTGAAGTCAAGGAGCCAATGAAACTTAACACTCTCAGATCGATAGTGAGCTTTTGAACAAGCTCTTATCGTGCCTCCAGAAATATATTGAGCATGATATCAAGCAGATCGAAACAAAAATACCGGAGAGGCGCGAAGAAAGCTCAAGCCTTGCATTCTACACTCCTTAAGTGACAAATCCATCCACTTCATTATGAAAAGAGCCATTGAACGCCTAACTTCAAACAATCTCGAACTACTTAAGGGGCCAGTATATCCCTTTCCATAGAAGAAGAAAATAGATTTTATCTATAACGAATCGTGGAAAATCACGAACAAAATCCAAAGCATCACTAAAAGGCCCCGACCAGGAAATCATTTCCTGTTAAGGAAAACGATAAATCTGGACAAACCACACAGAAATATTCTAAGATCACATGTTGTCTAAACGATATTTCCAAACAAAAGCAAAGCCGCAAGAGGCAGTAAGCGCGACATGGTCCACGACGGCGTACTATGAGTTGTGCACATATCAAGTTAATAATTCACAGCCGCATCAACTTCTCATCAACTACACAAGGAAAAACCGATCAACATCCAACACCATTTCTTCTCCGCTAGATCGCAGTCGTTAAAACCAGAACACGCCCATGTTGGTAAACAATTATCTTTAACCTATTTACACATAAATACATTGCATCAGATAATAGATTCTCGCATTACTTTTACAACCTATATATTATCAAATTCAAATCACTATTTCGAATCACTATTTCGAATCACAAGTTTCATAAATAAACTTATATAACCGCAAAATGTTTTATACATTATTCTCACGCTACCAGTAGCTCGAACTACTATTTGGATTCACTTTTCGGTCTCAATTGGCTCGAAATATCCTTAAACTCTATTTTCAACTTTAAACAAGCTCAAACTCTTAGCGAGTTTTACCACACGGTCTCAAACGACCCAAACTCTCATCTTTCGTATCAAAAAACAGCATCGATAAACCACGTCCTTAGGCCACCACCGGCCCGCGAGTTAGATTCCTGATCAGCTTCTATCTCGCAAAAAATCCCGAGGTCGAGCGATACAAATCGCTCCTATAGTCGAACCAAAATAAACATTCACTCTCTACGTGTATCCAATAATTTTGCATTGACTTAGTGATTCGGACTATATATATCTCCAACACCTTTACACAAACACAAAAATATTAACACAAACTCGAGTTGACGCGGAATAAGTAACCAGACTCACATCAAAAAATCATAAACAGAAACAAATTCAATCACAAAATCCCATCTGCCATGAGAGATCAAAATAACTCTCTATGCTTTTCAAATTAGCGACTCCGCTGACAAGTTCGACCCATATTTGTGAAACCGCGAGCTCGATCCAATTCTCGTCTTCCGTGCGGCGTCTCCAACAGACTACTTCGAACTATTTCCTTAACCCACAGACATAAAGGAAATTGATCACTTAGTGATCAAACGAACATCAAACGGCTTGATATAATACACCAAATAGCTGAGATCGAATTCACAATTTGATCACGACAAACAGGACAAGATCAAATGCTTAATGCAAGTTCTCTTGCACGATCTCGCTACCAAACGGCGAACGACTTCACGAACTCTCTAGAGGAAAGTCGATTCGGAGCCACGTGGCTTCAACTGTTAAAGGACTTTTCCGTTCTCCGACCTCGTCACCTTACTCGAAGAACTGGGGGGGGGGGGTAAATGTTGGACCGAGATTTGGTACAAATCTCTTCCATTAATATTGGGCGTTGATTACTACTCTAGATTGGATCAAATATGTTAGTTGTCGACCTCCTAGAATCTCGGTCTCATTCAACGCGAGAATAGGTCAAAGCTGAAGATGAGGAGCATGTGTAACAACAAAAGAATATGTAGAGAAAGTCCTATAAAAGGACAAGAAAGTTATCTTTACAAGGATCCCACTTTTGGAGCTCACGAGGGCTCACGACTATGAATACAATTGTTCACGATCTTCCTATTTAATTAAAGAGGATTATGGCTTATTGAGGGATAAAGCGTCATCCACCTGAGACCATATCATTCTTCACCGCCATCCCGATGACGTCTACGTAATGCGCACAACGTCAAATTCTCTCCACCACAATGAACAAGATGATACGCCCTAAATTGAAGGATCACTCTAAGGTTGGTGGATTGGATAAGCCTTGCACCGAATGAGCTAGAAAGCACAAACGATCAAGGCATGTGGATCGAATGGTGACACAAGAGTTGCGGAAAGTCTCTTGATACTACCAACTTCTAAGCCCGAAGATATGACACACTCCGACGACTCAGAAGATAAGATGTTCGATGAAGAACAAAGGATTCAACAAGTTAAAAGGAAATTTTTTTATAAAAAAGTTGAATGATTAAAACAATACAATAGTAAGCCTTTATATAATAGGCTGTGGAAGAAATAAATATTCTAGTCAATCCTAGAAACTATAAAGCTCTTAAAACCATAAAGACTTGACTAGGAATATTGACTTAACCAAAGACCAAGAGTATTGACTGAATATTGAAAGGTTTGGTCGCAGAACTCTTCGACTGGTTCCGTCCTTTTGCATGGTTGAAAATCTCGGAATTGCCTTCATATTGATATATTATACGACCATGACTTGTATTTTCTTGGTGGGCCTTTCTTGGACAAATCCAAACACTGATTTCTTATTGAGCATAAGGCCTCCACGTTCTGCATCAAGCCCATTAGCTTCTCTTGGTCTAGAAGTTCATGGATCAAACCGATAAGGCCCATAAAATGCCCATTAAGCCAAGCTATGATCAGTTGCTTAGCTGGTTCGTACCTTAAGCTCCTCGTTGAGACATAGCTGATGATTTGGATCGCATCATCCCCTCCTCCTTTAAAAGGATTTGTCCTCAAATCCGGACCTTCCAGGATGAATGAACCGACATTCTTCTGCTCCACTTTTGCTATCTTTTTCGCCAAGGACTGGTTTTTGTTGCTTTGATCACGTGTCTCTTCTCCTGGCTCAAATATGAAGTGTTGCAGACCCTCTTCATGCCTTAGTAGCTTCACTGGGTCGTACTCCTTGCAAACAAATGGCTGAACCAGTTTATCACGTGAAAAAGAGTCGAGAATATCACCAGAAGCATAAGCGGTTGTGAGATCTTTTTCATGATCAGCTTCTTGTCCACTATCAGCCACTTTTTGGACAACCAGGATAACACTTACAACCTCTGGTTCTTCCTCCTCATCAAAGATTGGACCGAGATCTTCCTCCTCATCAAAGATTGGACCGAGATCTTTCTCTTGACACAGCTGATCATCCATAGATTCTGCTCGGACATAAACAGTCGATACCCCTGGTTCGATATCTTTGGCCTCCTGATCTTCTTCTAAAACTGGAGATGGACGTGGGTTTGTGATCCTCTGATGGATCTTAGCCTTGAAACTCTCCAGCCATCTTTCCAAGCCTTTATTCCTCTTCTCTTCAGTTTTGGTTGATGGAGTCTCTTCTTTGCTGAGTGGGTTCTTCCATTTGTCTCTCTCCAGTCGTGACTTCTTGGCTTCCTTCTCTTGGTCACGCTCATATTGTGCTCTCATATCGGCTGTGCGTTTGTTGTACCTCCATTCTCGAAACTTTTCTTCTTGTGCTTTGCGTGCTGCCTTCTCTTCATCATTGATCAGTAGTCCAAAAGACACAGTTGATCTCCTAAAAGCTGAAGAGTTAAGAATGGCTGGCTGTGAAGAACTCTGAACCTCAGAGTGGCTCTGATACCACATGATACGCCCTAAATTGAAGGATCACTCTAAGGTTGGTGGATTGGATAAGCCTTGCACCGAATGAGCTAGAAAGCACAAACGATCAAGGGATGTGGATTGAATGGTGACACAAGAGGTGCGGAAAGTCTCTTGATACTACCAACTTCTAAGCCCGAAGATATGACACACTCCGACGACTCAGAAGATAAGATGTTCGATGAAGAACAAAGGATTCAACAAGTTAAAACGAAAGATATTTATTAAAAATTTGAATGATTAAAACAATACAATAGTAAGCCTTTATATAATAGGCTGTGGAAGCTCTTAAAACCATAAAGACTTGACTAGGAATATTGACTTGACCAAAGACCAAGACTATTGACCGAATATTGAAAGTTTTGGTCGCAGAACTCTTCGACTGGTTCCGTCCTTTTGCATGGTTGAAAATCTCGGAATTGCCGTCATATTGATATATTATACGACCATGACTTGTATTTTCTTGGTGGGCCTTTCTTGGACAAATCCAAACACTGATTTCTTATTGAGCATAAGGCCTCCAGATTCTGCATCAAGCCCATTAGCTTCTCTCGGTCTAGAACTTCATGGATCAAACCGATAAGGCCCATAAAATGCCCATTAAGCCAAGCTATGATCAGTTGCTTAGCTGGTTCGTACCTTAAGCTCCTCGTTGAGACATAGCTGATGATTTGGGTCGCATCACAAGACATGAGTCCTTGTTCACCGATATTGAACCCTGAGTTCCTAAAGACTGCCCGACCAAACTCAAATGACCTCTCGTCCAAGATGGTAAGAGATAAACCGACGTCTCTCTCGAGAACCGAAGAAGCCGATGTCACGCTCGAGACCAGTGAAACCGTCATCTCTTTCGAGATGATGATAACCGAACTACGTTTAGACTTGATCCCTTGACGGGTACGTAGGCAGCTCGATCCCGAGTTCAGTCACGATCCTTCCTTCTCTCGATATCTTTATGATATTCTACCTACGAATATAGTCCATTTTCGACGACTCAGACCTGATTATATCGTTGTGTTCTGAGGATATCGTTGCCCACGTTATTTCTTCCCTAGATTGAACTCCCGACCACTATCAAATTCTTGGTGTAGATTTCAGGATCTACAACCCTTACCATCCCTTGAAGCCAACATTGATTTGTTTGAGTAAGGCCTTTTTGTGAAAGCTAGTCATGTGCAAAATCTTGAGAGTATTAGGAGCGACAATGGTTTGTTCTTATCTTTGGCTAGCAATAGGACCTCATTTGAGCTAGCACATAGGATGGTTGTTGGGGTTTGTAAGCTTGATTTTTTGATCTTGGGAATGGGGTGTGAGAGAAAAGTGAAAGAAGTGAACCAAAAGGGTTGAAAAAAAAAACCAGTAGGGATATAAATTTAAAAAAAAAGAAGAGAGAAGCTCTAGAATCTATGAGTAAAATCCCCTTTAGAACCAAAAGAAAAGAAACATGAAAAGAGTGGGGAAAAGAAAAGAAAAAGAGAGCTAAGTGAATAAGAAAAAAAAGATTCCCTAGTTGGTTAAAAAAAAAAAAGAGTCCCCAATTGGTTAAAATAAGAAAGGAAAAAGTGTTCATTGGGTGAGTGATGAAAGTGGGTGATATTTTGGGTTTTGGGATGATGAAAAGAAGAAGAGTAGAGCTTGAAATCATTTAGGTAGAGGGTAGAATGATGAGAACAAGTCATTGTATGCATGAATTGCTCATTTTCTTAGATAAATTTTGCATAATGATCTAGCTCCTATCTTTGAGTGTAAGTCACTATGAAAAATGCATTTGAAACCCCCCTTGCTTCACTTTAGACTATTTTCACTCACCAAACCAAATGATAGAGATCAAGTCCCCATTTGCAAGTATTCACCTTATGTGTTTGTATAAATGAATGTGAGAGTTGGTTTAAAGAACTTGTTGGTGGATGAGCATTACAACTTGTAAAGAGATATAGGAGTATTGATAGGCCTTGAGAAGCTAGAGTGTAATAAGATAGTTACTCTTCATATTTGTTATGTTTCTCTTAGGATGTCAAGTTGAAGGCTAGAAAGTGTTTCTTTTGGTTATAAGCTCTCAATTTCAAACTTCTTCTCTTTGATTGATCTTGAATATTTACTTGTGGACAAGATTTATCTTTTAGCTTATTATGATCATTTTAGGTTGCATTTAGGTGTATATATTGTATTTGCATGCATAATTGCATATCACATGGTCAAAATTGCAGAAATAGAAGTTTGGAGCCAAACTGAAAAAAGAAAAAAGAGCCAACAGACCATTCTCCAAATACACAGAGGGCCAGATTGCAACATTAAAATTATTGGGTTGATTTGAAAGTTCAGGGGTCAAAGTAAAAACAATCGAAAATTGGTGGACCAGAAGTGCAATAAGGCGATTTAAAATATGATTTTTACATGGTTTATTCCGGGTTTGTCCGGTTAACCGGTTTAATTTTGAGAGCCTATAAATAGGCATTTAAGGGTAAGAAAAACCCTAGACTACCTAAGCTATAGTTTTATAATTCCTTTTGTTCTAAACTTGAATCTTGTTTGATTTAAGGATTTATTTTGTTAACCTTTGTTTATCTATCAATCTATTATGGATTTGTTTAGTTTCATGGATATTATTCAGTAGAATCTTTAGAGTTCTTGGGTTTAGTAGATTAGGGTGATTAGTGCTTTGATCTATGATGCTAGTGTTTAATCTAGATATCTTTACTTGATTGATGTTCTTAATGCTAGATATAGGTTGAGAGATCATATCTTGATCATAAGTTATTTCATGACCGGAAGGTGTTCGATGAAATGCTTGAAATATCAATCAATGTGCTTTACTTGCTCAGCCAACGACGGTTGATGCTAGGATGTTTAGTTGCTATTAGGACTTGATTTAAATACATGCTTGATGGTAATTAACCAAAGACATTTGATGTTAAGAACTTGATTAGCATATGAGCTATTGCCACAACAGTGGATTAGCTTAAATTAGTGATCTTAGGCTTAAATATTAGCAATTGTTGATTGTTTGAGCATCTTGAGATAGTATTTTATCACTTTAATCAACAATTTAACCCAAGAGCTTATCTTTCTTTGCTTCAATTTGCTTTTAGGAGTCTTTCTATTTCACTAGTTTAGATCATAAACCTCTTTCTATTTTCTTAGATTAAGAAAGCTTGTGTATTTTTGGTGTTATAAGTCTCTAGTTCTCTGTGGATTCGATCCTAAAATGCTACAATAACATACCATTAGATTGTGTTTGCTGGCACATTAGGTTAATTTGTGTTTGCTTAAACGCAGTAATCATTCATCTAGTCAACAACTTAGCAAATCCTGTCTGACAATCTCCTCTACCAACCTCAATTCTTGCATAAATAAAAGTGTAGGCTTTACCTTGAGGGTATCGATCACAGGATGCAAGGATGCTCAAACAAGTATTCGGACCTGCAGGTAAATAAGATTTCATTTCCTCTCTCTCTCTCTCTCTCTCTCTCTACTAATTTTTCTCTCAGTCAAAGTCTGCTTATATTGCAAGATCATTGACCAAGATTGGATAGACTTCCATGAATCAAGTTTTAATGGTTTTAGCCACCAAATCATCTTCACTTCTTTTTGACCTATATCATAGGATTATTTGTGAATCAAGCCTTAATGGTTGTAACCACCAAGTCATGTTCTAATCCTTTACCTATAGAATTCTTATAAATCAAGCCTTAATGGTTATAGCCACCAAGTAATGTTCGAATTCTTTTTCCTAAGTTATTATCTATAACTATTTATATATATATATATATATATATATATATATATATATATATATATATATATATATATTAATTATATCATATCTATATATTTCGAAAAAGAGAGAGAGGGTGATAAATCTACACAAGGCTTTACCATCCAGACTTGTTTGAAGAATCCGATCCCATCTATACCAAGCCTCAAACCAAGCAGAGTTGAGCTCAATTAGGTTGGAGGTCAGCTTTGGTTCCTTCAAACACTCTCAGCAAGTGTAACATAGTTGACAGGTTGATCCACTTTGGTATCTTTATTGCTATCTGCAACTAATAAGTCTAGAATGGTGTGGTTAGATAACAAGAAAAATCAATCAGTTCACCATCCACTTCTTGACTCAATAAAAACTTTTTTGAAAACATTTTAAACTTAGTAAACCTCCCCTCAGACTTAAACTACACTCATACTTAAACTACAATGTCCCTAGTGTAAATTCAGTCGGAGTTATGGTGTGAATTAAAGCATAAAGACTTAATTGAACAAGTAAGAACGATATACCAGACCGGAATGGATGTCGATCGATGTAAAGGTGTTGACATCGGTCGCGACAGGTGATGTTCTGTCGATCGATGTCGGCAGTGTTTTCTCGGTCGATACTCTTGGCAATCGTCTACTCGGATCTTTTTTTTTATGACCTGCAAAAATTCAAAAACTAGCATAAGTACTAAACTAATGAAAACCATATAGTATTACCTAATAGTGGGTTGCCTCCCACTCAGCGCTTTGTTATAGTCATTTAGCTTGACTTTGGAGTATTGATTTGGCTAGTAATGTGGAAAGCAGGTACTTACTGGGAAGCAAGTGTCCATCTCTTCTCTACTCTTGTTGAACCATGTACCAGTGAAGTCTCGTATTGTTTCGTCTCCTCTGCGCCATTTGTCTTTCATTGTTGCAGTTGTATTCTCTATCATCTGCAATCTGTCTCCAAGACATTCAAGTTTGAACTGATGTCCACAAGTGTGGCGTATGCGTCAGATGAGATATCCTTTCCATGGTTGTTTGTATCAGACATATCTGATTTCACCTTTGGTACTAGCCTTCCTCGGTTTGTTGGTTTAGCTTCGTCGATCGATGTTCTTTTGTGACTGTCGGTCGATATGTTGATCTGTCTGTCGATCGATGTCGATGCCTCTGGTCGACGAGTGATATATCTCTCAATCCACTATCTCATTATGCATTGCTTCTGTCTGAGAAGTCAAAGAACTGATGGTAATGTCCCATGGGAAATAGATGTCATCACATCTCTTATCAAGCCTCTCTTCTGCTGCTCCCAGAGTTCTGTAGATCTCTTCTACCATCTGATCAATCTCTGCTCTGGTGTAAGAATCTGGTTGAGACTTCATCGGATTTAATGGTGACGGTTCATCGTCGATCGATTTTGGAAGTTCTCTATCGATCGAAGTTGGAATGTTTTTGTCGATCGATGCTAGTGTAGTTACTTTGGCCGCACGCTGTGCCTGCGTACTCGCTATGTCTTTCCTCATCTCCTCCATGCATGTAGTCAACTAACTGATGTTATCATTCAGTGGGTAGTAGACACCATCAAACTTCATCTGGAAGTTATCTTCATTCTTTTCTTGAGCTACACATACTCCATAAAGCATCTCATTTATCTCATCCTTGGTGTAGATCTCTAGTACGAGCTTGGTCTGTGTTAATGACCTAGCATCTCCTGGAAGACATAGGTAGCTGTGCTCGTCCATTGAAGCCCTTTCCAGAAGATTTCTGATATCATCTTTGGATACACGGATGATGTGTCCATCTACATCTCGGGCATGTCCATGATCATCTCTGTAGAATCCATACTCATCCTTCTCCTCCCTGTGGAATCTCCTAGTTCCATCACAGTCATAGGCTCTTTTTCCAAACTCTGGACGTCTGTCGATCGATGTTGGGTCTCTAATGTCGATCGACGGTTGAGTATGCTGTCAATACTTTGGCTTGAAACGATCATCTACTTCACCAGCTGTGTTGTAGAATTTGTTTGTAACTCTCTGCTGGTGCTCTGGAATGTTGTGTTGTTGCATGAAGAGAATTTCTGCTCCATTAGCCATCTGAAGAATGTCTGCAATGTCTTCTCTGTATACTTGCAGTGCGTGTCCATCTATTGCTCTTGCATAGCCTTCTAGATCCCTAAAAATACCAAACTCATCCGGTGTTAGATAGTTATTATTCTGTTAATCTTTTTCCCTTACAGTGGATGGTGGTTGTGAGCGAATGTCGATCGATGTGGTGGCTTTGATGTCGATCGATGGGCGTTTAGCCCTGGTGAAAGGACGATAGAAACACGTGCCTCTTCCACAAGCTTCTGTAAAAAGTGAATATGTATCTGAGCGTTCCTTGTGGTTAAGCAGTTCTTCAGTGGTGAAACCTTCATGTAACTCGTCCGCTCCTGGCTCATGTATTGCAGTTTCTACTGCATAGCTCTCGTGATAGCGATCATCTGCCCAACTGCCAATTGAGTAGTTTCCTTCTTGTGCACGGTCGACTCCTTCGTCGATCGATGGGTAGTAGGCAATGTCAGTCGATGCTCGTTTGCGGTTTGTCTGGTGATGATGAGTGTCGATTGATGTTGAGACGTTTCTGTCGATTGACGTCGCATTCCTTGTCCAAGAGGAATGGTGGAGAAGTCTATCTTCCTCAGTGCGAATACCTTTATACTCTGTAGCTCGTTCCTCCTCATAATCTTCATCTGATGGGTATGGTAGTGTGTACCGCCATGGTGTGATTGTAGTAGTCATTCTCCCAATCGTTTGGACTACTGTCAATCGATTCTTCTAGGTGATTGTCGATCGATTTCTGATTAGAACTGTCGATCGATGTGGGGGTGTGAGTTTCGATCGATGTGGAATACTCTGTCTCGTACTCAGCTCCACAGTGGCATGCTGCTATGAGTCCTGGATCATCAATTCTTCTGGAAGACGTCTTTGGCTTCATGACTGGAATAGGATCGTAGTGGACATGTGGATCTATGAGCGTCAGGCACAACTGGTTGGTTTGCATGTTGCACACTGCTCATACTGTTGACAAGAAGGCTCTTCCAAGCAATAGAGAAGAGTTATAGTTCAGCTTGATATCCAAGACATGGAAATCTACTGGAACTAGGGCATTACCAATCTGCACCTCTAGGTCTCTGACAATTCCTCTTGAGCTCCGCTGAGAACAATCCACAAAAGTGAATGATTCCTTGGAAAGCTCCACCTTCAGACCTAGATGGTCTGTCATAACCCTAGGTAGGATTCTGGCTGATGCTCCTGTGTCACACAATGCATGTGGGAGCTCAATACCCTTCACCGTACATGAAATTGCAAACTTCCCAGGATCACTCTTCTTCTTCAGTGTAATCATATTCTTCATCTTTTCTCTGGCCTCATAGAACATTCTCCTAATGTCCTCTTCAGTCTCCCTGGTCTCTCTGAAGAACATCTACAATCTGTGGGTAAAGTAGGTATCCTCGAATGATTTCTCCAGTGGAATCCTAAGGACTATCTTTTGAAAACTTTCCATCTCTTTCTCATTAGCTCCCGTCTTCAGATGCTTAGCAACCTATTCCTTTCTTTTCCTCAAGGTTCTCCCCATAGGAACCTTATCAACTTCCATATGCTCTGCTGCATCTTCTGAATGTGTACTGGCGGTCTCTGGTGGGTTAGCTAAAGGTTTGGGTTGTGGCCTCAGTGCATTGATTCGGGTGATGTTTATCTTTGGTAACTGCACTTGGTATGTGAGAGGTGCGCGTCGATTGATGGGCGCTGGAGGTTGTCGATCGCTGGCGGTCTCACGTTTTCGATCGATGGCGGGATCAGTTTTCCGATCGATGTTGACATAAACAAGGCTGGGCGGATATGGGTGTCTTTATACAAACTCCTCGTGAGTCATGATCCTCACGGCATTGCACGATGCGGTCGACTCTGTAGTTGTCGTCGATCGATGCTCTGGAGAGGCTGTCGATCGGTTCTAGTTGAAGTCTGTCGATCGATGTTCAAAGTCTGGTGTCGATCGACACCAATGCGATCCGCCGAAGCTCATCGAACTCTCTACTTCGAAATCTCCTTCTTGCAGCTTCTCATGCTTCACACTCTTGCCAGAAATCATCATCTATGATGGCATTCACGTGGTGCTTCATCACATCATCTCCTACCCCCCTTGTTAAGGCTTCTTGCCTCTTAATAGCTTCTCCTGTTTGAACTACCTGCATCTCCAGCTTCTTCACATGAGTACTTAAAGTCTCAAACTTTGTATAAAGATTGTTGTAGACAGAATCAATCTTCCCATTGAAGTCCACCGACATGCCCTGCTGTCCTTCAAGAACCTTATCAAGCATTGCTTCAATCTTGCTCTCCTGAGTAGGTGGGGGTGGCTTCTGGTAAGATGAGTTTTCATAACTCATGTTGTTGTTGCTGTAAGGTTTCTGGTACTGCGAATTCTGGTTCAAATTACTCCTCTGTCCACCCCCCCCCCCCGGTTTCCAGACCTCTGAAATCCAGTTCCACCGATGAAGTTCACATCCTCCTCTACTCTATCCTCTGTGTTTACAGCATCTGCATCCTCTACTAAGCAAGTTTGCTTCCAGAGAAGCTTGTGAACACTGTCCAGCTTTGCTTTCACTTCATCTATCTAGTCCTTCCCAAGGATGGCTGCAGATCTCTTTCTCTCAAAATCAGTGTTCCTGGTGCTATTGCGGGATGCCAAGTTCTCAATAACTCTCACGGCCTCTTCTGGATTCCTAGTGTTGAAGTTCCCATCACTGGAAGCACCAAGAGCCATCTGATAGTGTACTTCATTGAATCCATGGTGTGGACAGTCTCTCTGGTAAGACTTGAATCTGATCCAAGAGCTTCTGAATGATTCTGTAGGCTCATGCACGAATGTAGCAATCTTGCTCCTCAAGTCTTCAGCACTCGCCTCATCAAAGAAGTTACGCAGGAATGCGTTCTTGATGTCGGCCCAGGATGTGAGAGATCCTGGTGGTAGCTGCTTAAGCCAATGCGAAGCCTCCCCAGCAAGTGAGTACTTGAAGAGCTTGCAGAGTAGGTACTCCTCAGGGACTCCATTGACTTTAATAGCAGATATAAGATCCTCGAATTTTTCCAGATGGTCCATAGGATGCTCGTGAGATAACCCAAAGTAGGGTGTATGTCCCACGAGTGTGTAGAACAGCGGTTTCAACTCAAAATCGCCTCTCTGGATAGCTGGAGGACGAATAGCTGATCTGTTGGCATAGAACTGATCTGGACAGTTGTAATCAGCCAACGTTCTGGGTCGAGCAGCCTCATCTACACGTTGAGAAGCTCATGTAGCATTAGTATTAGGCTCAGGGATTACAGCCCTCTGAGCATCTATCCTTTGACCTGGTGCATTACGCAGATGACCCTCCTGGTCATGCAGGTCTCCATTATCATCCCGTACAAGAATCAAAGTCGCAACCATGTCTCGCGGCTAAGTATCGATCGATGTTCGGAATGAAGTATCGATCGACGTCGGATGGAAGCTATCGGTCGACGGAAGAGTAGCATTGGTCGACTGTGGTGAGCGAGTGTCGGTCGACGAAACTAGTGTCTGGGTCAACGTTGGTTGGCGAGAATCGAGCGACGAACAAGGGTTGTTGTCGATCGATGAGGAGCGTCTTCCTTTTGCGGATCAAACGTTCCAAACATGCAGGATCCGATGAGAATATCAGTTGAATTTCCTTGTTGCTTCTGGTACTGCTGGGCATGCACCTGAAAAGACAATAAAAAATTTTGTGTCAGAAAATGGTTTTAAGAAGTAACCTAGACTAAATCAGACTAAATTTAGAGGCGATCAAAGCTCCCCGGCAACGGCGCCAAATTTGATCTCACTCAAATTACCCCAAGTAGTGAATTACTCTCTCAAATAAGAGGTTCAGTTGTAGTACTTAGGGATCGAATTCACAGGGAGTTAGGGAACCTAATAAATCTAATCAGAGTGATTAAGCTAGGTTGATTATGATTAAATGTAAATAGCAGGTTTGTGAGCAAGGCAGTTGCTCGATTGATTTGATTGGGGTTTTGGTACTTATATGAAATAGCTAGACTTAGGGTTTCTATTCAGGTATCCAGGATTATAATCCTACAGATGCCTAATAAGTTGTATGCATGATATTATAGAGCTCAACACTTATAAACAAACTTATCTGCTCTCGCTTTCTAGGTTTGTCTATTGACCAGATATATGTGTCGACCGATGGCTCTATAGGAATATCGATCGATAAACTTGTTGAACCGTCGATCGATTATTCGATTGGAATATCGATCGACGTGTTTAGTCAAGCTTTACGTGGGGGTTGAATTGTGCTCACTAGGCTTCCTATTTCAGCTCTCCCCTTACTCTAGCAATCTTAGCTCAATTAGGATGGATTCAGGGTGAGATGCAAGTAATGACTTGAGTCTACCACTCCTAGATCAAGTTCTAGCTGGCTAAACTAGAAACATGCTTTAATGATAATCCTAACAATGAATATCACAACTTAGCAATCTATAGTTGGAGCTAATCCCTCATAACCTATTTAAACCATAAACCTAACAAAAGAATTACTCAGACATGGCTAAGCAATTCATAACATCAATTAGGTATAAAAACTACATAGATAAATAGATAAGATATGAATGGACTTCCAATCACAAATCTCTTTGGATCGTCTCTCCAATCAACTAAAAATCCTAAAAAACATTTGCTGTGAAAATAAGAAAATAAGAGAGCACTCTTTGCCTCTAACATGTTGGCAAGCTATATATAATTAGGTTAAAACTCGTCAGGGGTAATCTTGTAAATTGGTGAATTCTTGGGCTCTAAGTCGGCTGGAACCAAACAGGCTTCTGCGCGCTTCGCCATCGATTTATGTTACAGGGTGTGCATCGATCGATTATTGTCTCTGAATGTCGACCAATGGTCTTGCTCGATGGTCAGCTCGGATGCTTTCTCCAAATATCTCCAAAATGCTCCAAAATCATCACTTTCTTCCAAATCACTCATGGTCCTATAAATATACTAAATAGACTCTAGAATATAATAATTAGTTATTAAAAAACTTATAAACCATGGCTAAAAGTGGGTAAAATACATGGTCTATCAATCAAGTTCGAAGAAATGAAATTCATCGGAGTTCAGAAGATCAACATACCCGAGATTCGAATTAGAATTAAGGGAGAGAATATTGGATAATTTCAATTAACTTGAGGAGCAAGTTAACTCATTAAAGTGAAGTTTGATGGGTTAAGAAAAAAATGAAAACATATCGAGCTTAGGATTTATGTTTCCATATTACTATTAGGTTAAGGAATAGCTTAATCCTATATAAAGAATTCTCATGGAGAGATGTAACATAAAGAGAAACACATTGATTTAGTTTTGAGAGAGTTTCTAAATCTAACAAGAAGAGAAATTTCTTGTATATTTTTGTGTTCTTACAATTTTAAATATTTTCCGGTCAAATTAAATGATCGGCCGTTGATAAAATGTAAAATGCATTGCGACTGCAAAAACTACAAAATGCTATAAATCATATTGTGGAAGTTCATAACCGGCCCGGTTCATAATCGGCCCAATGCTAGAGAGAGAGAGACCGGCCGTGAGGAGAGAGAGAGAGAGAGAATCGGCATCTTGCATTTTCCTTATTATATTATGATTTGTACTCTTTCAATATTTGTATTTCTTTTCTTTAGTCTTTCCATTATTCTATGACGGTGTAATTAACTATATATAAATGACTCCTTGTGTTTCTGAATAATATAGAAACATAGATTATATTCTCTAGTTTCACAACACGTTATCAACACGATAGAATCTAAATCCCTAAGCTAAAACAAACCGCCTAAAACCCTAACCCTAATCGGCGAACATCCTTACCGGCGAACCATCCTAATCCCGATCGCGAAACCTTACATCCCATCTTTGTTTGCAATATGTTCCCGATCAGCTTCAGCTCAAGGCGTTCCTGATCCTAGCTCAGACGATCTCGGCTTGTTCACCCTCAGCTCGCAAACAAGACGATCTCAGACAGCTCGCGACCCGATCAGCACGTTGAACAGCTCGCGTTCCCGATCTCAGCAATCAGAAAGCTCGCGACTGTTGGGGTCAAAATCGGTCACGACGGAATCAATGTCTGAAAGTCCGTAAAAATCGGCATGAATATTTTTACGAAAAATAAATCTTCGGAAAGATTTATTCTTACGAAGAGCCCTGCGAAAGAAACACGAGATATCGGAGAAAAACCCGAAAAAGGTCGCACGGTCGCTACGTAGCGACCGAGCACACGTCCCGCTCGGTCACTACGTAGCGACCGAACATCCGTTATGCCCGGTCGCTACGTAGCGACCGAGCTCGAGCCAAGCTCGGTCGCTACGTAGCGACCGAGCACACGTCCCGCTTGGTCGCTACGTAGCGACCGAGCTCTTCCGAAACGTCAATACGATACGAATCCATGCATTCTCGTCTACCCTTCGATGCTGTCTCCCGAAGACCGTAGCGAACCCATTTCATGTTTTCCGCCATTCGAAGTCATCAATCAAACTTTACGAAAAAAACCGTGGAAAGTTCATTTTTATCGAAAGAAGTCGTAATAAACGCTTCAAGTCGAAAGACGGCCCAAAGGGACCTAAGGCATGACTCGAAGCCCACCTTACGATTTCTTAACCAGCAGCCCGTAAACCGTGGGACGGTTTACGCTTGGTTCGCAAGGAAAGATAAATGTCAAGTTTCCGCAGATAAATACGAAATTTTGAAGATAATTACGAAGATCGGGAAAAATAGAATATCTCCATTTTTAGGCTATGACGGCTTAAGGGCAGAAGGAGAAAAGCGTAAAACGACCTAGGAGCGAGCATATAAGGAGTCCTAGGCGAGAGGCATGAGGAATGCAACTTTTTAGACTCAGAACTCTCGGCACTTAGAAACTCTGAGGCATTATTCTCGACATGCTCTGTTTCCATGACTGGCACCCGATTACCAGACGAACGTGCACAAGCAGTTCGATCTCTTGGTTCACTCTTGAACTACGTTCGGCTTGATCCTCGAAAGGGGTACGTAGGCAGCCTTTCATAAGGTTCAGTCCGAAATCAATCAAAAACATTTTCTGTATTTTATTTGTCTTTTGTTATCGAGCTGCGAGTCAACTAGGTTTGAGCTTTTAGGCCGCTAGAACTAGGTAATTCGCTGAAAGCCTTTGTGGCCAAAGCTTTTATGATCTCTTGATGATCGGAACGCTCTCACGCGGACTCGAAATAAGATCTACTATTTTCTCTAAACTCGTTTGTTATCTTTTCATGATTTCCGCATATATTTGGTCACTTGCCGTTGGCTCTCGCAGAGATCCGGGACCTCTGGGAAATTAGGGTTTTCCTAGTTTCCTAATTTAAACGTAAATCGACAGTGCGAATTTCGGTTCCCACAGTTTGGCGCTAGAAGGAGGGGAGGTACGGATTACTCTAACTCATAGCCGCAAAACGCTTGATCAAAACAATGTCTGGAAATACGAAAGAGAAAATCGCAGTTCGCAACAACGCTGGTAAGAAAACTCCAGCCGCCACTGCGCCTTTGGCCAACACCTATGCAAACGCCACAGTTCTTGAGAAAATCGAAAACCTTGCTGCGACTTTTCGCCACAGGAAGTGCAATGAAACGAGCTCGCGATTTCTCTTTTTAAACATAAATGAAAACGATAAATCTTATCAAACCCCGTAAGTTTGGCTCATTGCCGAACAAAAGAAATCTCAATGCGCAAGGGTTTTACCAAAACACGTTTTCCGAAAATATTTCGGAAGGGTAAAACTTGTTCTCCCAAAAACCACAGAAAATCCCTAGGTTAATCGCGGAAAAAGGAAGCGCAACAAATCGATTACACAGCTCGGTCGCTACGTAGCGACCGAGCAAGAACACGGCTCGGTTGCTACATAGCGACCAAGCTCAAGCCAAGCTCGGTTGCTACGTAGCGAGAGCACGCACACAGCTCGGTCGTGACGTAGCGACCGAGCTCCAGCCAAGCTCAGTCGCTACGTAGCGACCGTGCACGCACACAGCTCGGTCGCTACGTAGCGACAGCTCGGTCGCTACGTAGCGACCGAGCACGCACACAGCTCGGTCGCTACGTAGCGACCGAGCACGCACACGGCTCAGTCGCTACGTAGCAACCGAGCTCAAGCCAACTCTCCACTCACTACGAAATGACCTGTCAGGCCTAAAAAGGGTCCTCATTTGCGTTCTCTTTTGAATCCTCATCGTAACGCTTTTCGTCTCGTCTCAATCGGAGTTTCCGTTAAGATTTTACGACGAAAACAAGTAGGACTCTTCTTCGCTTGCTTCCACTCGCTACGTAGCGACCTGTTAGACCTCCACTCGCTACATAGCAACCTGTCAGGCCTTAGAAAAGTCCTCCTTTGCGTTCTCTTTTGAATCCTCATCGAAACGCTTTTCGTTTCGTCTCAATCGGAGTTTCCGTTGAGATTTTACGTCAAAAACAAGTAGGACTCTTCTTGGCTTACTTCTACTCGCTACATAGCGACCTGTCAGACCTCCAGCTCGCTACATAGCGACCTCTCAGGCCTCAAAAGGCTCCTCCTTTATGTTTTCTTTTGAACCCCGATCGAAACGCTTTTCGTTTCGTCTCAATCGGAGTTTCCGTTGAGATTTTACGACGAAAACAAGTAAGACTCGTCTAAACTCCTTCGCTTGCTCCTACTCGCCCTTACCTCCATCTTTGTGTTCTCCTTCAAATCTCGATCGAAACGTCTCTTGTTTCGTCTAGATTGGAGTTACCATTGAAACTTTACGATAAAAAAAAAATCCGCAAAGACTAGTTTTCTCGCGTGGATTCAGATTAATCGTATAATACGGCAACGGTTAACTTAACACCTTAGCCGCCTCAACTATACGATTACGTTGAACCTTTTTAATGACTTCGTATCAGTCAAGTTCGGAAGATAAATGTCATGTTCCAAAGGATAAACACCAATATCGAAAAAGGCGAACATACACAAGAAGAGGAAGAGGAAGTGAGCAAGCAAAACTGAGAAGAGACAAAACTGCATCTTCGAGAGAACTAAGGTATTTGCGACTTGAAATTTTTGAAATCAGACTTGGAGTTTTCGTAGGAAATTACTAAGAAATAAAAATGCCTTTGAGACTGCCATAGAACTTTAGGGAACGTAAAATCTAGGTGGATAGTCTAGCGAACTAAGTCTTACGTGATTTTTCATGTCTCGATATATTGTCCCATAACTGTTCGCCCAGATCTTGCAAACTGATCTAAACGCTCCAAAAATCGAGAAACGATCGCCACGCATATCAAGCTCGCATCCTGAGAGAAAAAACTAGAGACATGAACGTCGTCTTAAAACCGATTCGTTTCTGGCAATTCTCTCAGAACCGACATATTCCAATTCTTCAACCTGGAAACAACCAAATTACAGTCCAAGCGTCGTCTTCAAACCGACTCGGACTGTCGATCTTTCTATTCCTCGAGAAAAAAGGGACGGAGTAGGTGCATATACTATACTCGTATACTCCCATACTTCAAAAACATATTCAAACAATGCGATGTCTCGTCAAGATCAAGAAAATGCTTTCGACAAGAAAACGATTTCGTCAAAGCAAACTCTCGTAGAAATATGCGGAAAAATATTCATACAATGCGATGTCTCATCAAGATCATCCTAAAAGCAAACGACAATCTGAGATTCGTCTAAACGCCAAGAGCTGATCCAAATCATGTTGGAAAAATTCTCAAAGACTATACAGCATCTATCATCGCAATCATTCGTTTAGAAAACCTCTGCAAGACTTCAGAATGAAAGTCGATGATTTGCTGAAGTCATAAAGATCTTTTCCGATTTGATAAAACGAGTTTCGTATAAGAATCATTGTACGAGAAATCTTCAAGCATCAAAGCATCAATCTCATTTTCCGTTGAACCAACCGACTCACGGAAAAACATCAAAAACATTTGCGACAAAGCAAAATCAAGAACAAAAGTAACAGAAAATACGACAAAAAGAACACGTCCTCCCCGCTCGTCGACTAAGTCTATCGCTGTTTAACTGATTCATTCAAGAAACCTGCAAAAATGTTTCGCGACTAGATCTCGGTGAAATAACCTTTGGTAAAACTCCATGAGTGACTCAGAGAAACTTTCACCGAAAATAAAAACAAAAGCGAAAACGTTTCTCAAAAATCCGCGGAAACATCGTTATTTTGACATCTCCATATGTCGCGTCAATTTAATAAATTCATAAAAACCGGTCGCCCGTTACTTACGCAAAAAATCCTTCGTATAATCAGATCATGTCATACGAAGTAACTTTCGAAAGTAAACGTAACAGGTTTTACGAAAAAGTACTTTCCTTATAGCAAAAAAACCAAGCTGTATGATCCGACATTGGACGACCAATATAAACTTTACATCCTCGCACCACGATCTGAAAGGTCTCATTCTTTAGCCCCGCGACTCACAGGCATCCGCTCTCATTCCGCTTGGTCACGTCCGAGCAGGAAATCACCCCGCAACTGACTCCGCACGGGCTCTGTATCGAGCTTCTTAGGCTTTATCTCCCTCAGAAAAAAAGGAAACAACTTCCATACGAATAAAGGAAACATTATACGAAACTTTCATCGTATAAATTAACCCTAAAGTGGAAAAACGTTTTCTACCACCATGGGCATACTCGGCCTATCAATCTCGATAAACGCTATTCGTCACTCGCCCAATTACGCCATTCCTTCGAAGCCGAACTAGGTTACAGCATCCCCTTTAAGGACGATTCTAACCGACTTGACCTTATTGACAGCACGAAAGTGTCATGGTCTAATCCTTTGGCAACAACGTCCTTGGCTATAAAGCTGAGCATAGCCTTCATGCAAAGACAAAACAATTGAGCGACCACCGCTCCAATAGCTTGACGGCTAAACGGTAATCCGGAATTTGTCTTGAAACGCCAAGTAACGATTACACAAACAATTATCGTACCACCCAAAAACGGGAATCATACGGTAAATTCATCATAACAAAACTCAGTCCTAACAACCAAACAGTTAACGGAAAGGTTCCACTTGTCAAAAATCGACCAAGTTCCATATACTACGATTCACTTTAGGCCCGCTGTGTTTTACTCGTAAAATGCGGCATGTAAGGAAAACTCGTAACAGAGCTCCTATAGCTATACGGAACATCCTCAAATAGACACGAAAGAAATCTCGGAAGGCCAACACCACACAAAGCACGGTGTAGGAGGATGCCTCTTTCCGGGGACAAATTTACGCGACCCCTTGGTCCTCACTCCTCGATCGCAAATCAAATCCAAACAGGAACAACAATTCTGGCTGCAAACATCCGTAGTCAAACCAGAATGTTTCCCAAACGCAGGGCTAAGACTAATCCCTTGCAACATCGCGAAAAATCTTCAAGCCCGCGAACATTTCAAGCACAAAACGCGTCATACGAAAGAATAACAAATCTTCAGCATCGCGAGACCTCGCAGACGCCTGAAGATTCGTTCTTCGACGAAATTTTCTTCCTCGATAAAAACACTTTCTTGGAAGACCAGACAGTCATACGCACTAACATCTTCTCAAAACATATCCTTCGCGAAGACTCGAAACGGTAATTTTAACCACTAAGTTTGTTTCTGATCACAACAAACTCTTAACGTCCTAAACAGACTTAGCCATCTCGTAGAGATGACTCTCGTACATCCGACACAAGGATAATAGCACTATAAAAGAAACCCAAAATTTTTGGTCAGCACTTCCAGGAGGCTTAAAAATTGTCCTTGGAGAGATGCTCGGTTCCAACCATACAAGTCGTATAAGCCGAGAACCTATCGCGGACTTTAAATCGGTATGGAATCAGGATGAAACTGAAACGGGATACGTAAGTCGAATTAGTCATCGCACCCTCTAAAACCAGGAGTAAACCAAGGTCTTGCCCTAAACCCAGCGCACTGGTCTCTAACATCTCTAGGCATAGTATCAAAAACCTTGATACGAGATCCCAAAATTTGTCTCTTTGCCAATATTCGAGCGTCTTCAGAAATCCCGCAAGTTTACACACTGCGGAAAACTCTCGAAACAGATCACGGATATAGCAGTTCACACAGAGTTAGATTACGAGATGACAACTCGTAGTCTTCCTTCTACACCCATATAAAATGCCATCGGCAGCAACACGCCTGATAACCTCTACATAAAAACCAGACCGTAAAGGTCTCGCTGGAAAACTAGTCATACAAACCTTAACTCCAAGACGAACTACGAAAGGCTTGATCCCTTCACCAAGGTTACGTAGGCAGCCGTCATAAGGCGCAGCCCCAATCGTATCGCGTTCTACTTTTAGAAGAGCGAGAAGACCACTTACCACGGACCTTTTCGAACATAAATTCCGCCTAACTCACCTAACTTGCCTAACTTGCCAAGCCACTCGCTAGAACCTCACGCTTGAAGCTCATGGTTCTAACAAGCTGGGGGGCTAACTGTTGGGGTCAAAATCGGTCACGACGGAATCAATGTCTGAAAGTCCGTAAAAATCGGCATGAACGTTTTTACGAAAAATAAATCTTCGGAAATGATTTATTCTTACGAAGAGCCCTGTGGAAGAAACACGAGATATCGGAGAAAAGCCCAAAAAATGTAGCACGGTCGCTACGTAGCGACCGAGCACACGTCCCGCTCGGTCGCTACATAGCAAACGAGCTCTCGCTACGTAGCAAACGAGCTCGAGCCAAGCTCGATCGCTACGTAGCGACCGAACGTCCGTCCCGCCCGGTCGCTACGTAGCGACCGAGCTCAAGCCAAGCTCGGTCGCTACGTAGCGACTGAGTGTACGTCTTGCTCGGTCGCTACTTAGCGAGTGAGCTCGAGCCAAGCTCGGTCGCTACGTAGCGACCGAGCTCTTCCGAAACGTCGATACGATACGAATCCATGCATTCTCGTCTACCCTTCGATGCTGTCTCCCGAAGACCGTAGCGAACCCATTTCATGGTTTCCGCCATTCGAAGTCATCAATCAAACTTTACGATAAAAAACGCGGAAAGTTCATTTTTATCGAAAGAAGTCGTAATAAACGCTTCAAGTCGAAAGACGGCCCAAAGGGACCTAAGGCATGACTCGAAGCCCACCTTACGATTTCTTAACCAGTAGCCCGTAAACCGTGGGATGGTTTACGCTTGGTTCACAAGGAAAGATAAATGTCAAGTTTCCGCAGATAAATACGAAATTTTGAAGATAATTACGAAGATCGGGAAAAATGGAATATCTCCATTTTTAGGCTATGACGGCTTAAGGGCAGGAGGGGAAAAGCGTAAACCGACCTAGGAGCGAGTATATAAGGAGTCCTAGGTGAGAGGCATGAGGAAGACAACTTTTTAGACTCAGAACTCTCGGCACTTAGAAACTCTGAGGCATTATTCTCGACATGCTCTGTTTCCATGACTGGCACCCGATTACATGACGAACGTGCACAAGCAGTTCGATCTCTTGGTTCACTCTTGAACTACGTTCGGCTTGATCCTCGAAAGGGGTACGTAGGCAGCCTTTCATAAGGTTTAGTCCGAAATCAATCAAAAACCTTTTCTGTATTTTCTTCGTCTTTTGTTATCGAGCTGCGAGTCAACTAGGTTTGAGCTTTTAGGCCGCTAGAACTAGGTAACTCGCTGACAGCCTTTGCGGCCAAAGCTTTTATGATCTCTTGTAATGATCGGAACGCTCTCACGCGGACTCGAAATAAGATCTACTATTTTCTCTAAACTCGTTTGTTATCTTTTCATGATTTCCGCATATATTTGGTCACTTGCCGTTGGCTCTCGCAGAGATCCGGGACCTCTGGGAAATTAGGGTTTTCCTAGTTTCCTAATTTAAACATAAATCGACAGTGCGAATTTCGGTTCCCACAGCGACAACATCAGCTCGCGTTCCGATCAGTTCCAGCTCGCGGTTCATCTCTTTGGTAGTCCATTCAACCCTACTTGAGGTTAAGGTAATTTGATACCTTAAAGAGAACCCATAATCGAATTTGATTGTTTGATAAGAATCGAAACCATAAAAATTACAAACCCTAATAATATGATCTAATGTTGAATTCAAAACCATTAAGGTTTCAATTTTAATTGATCAAAACCCCAATGAGTAAATCGAAGCTCATAATCATAAGTTCGATACCCCAAACCCTAATCGAGATTGATTGTTTGATCAATTAAAATTGAAACCTTAATGGTTTTGAATCTCAAAACCCCAATGATCTAAGATCAAAATTGAAACCCTAATATCCATGATCCTAACCGCATCCATGCTTATTGCATGAATGCATGAAATCGATTTTATTTAAAACCCTAATAACAAAACACATTCGATTTTATAAACCCTAATTTGAAATCAAATTGATTGAATGAATTAAAATCGAAACCCTAATCTAATGCTTTGAATCGAAATTGATTGTTTGAATGATTGTATGTTTGGATATGGTATGCTAGCCTTGATTAATTAAAACCGTATTGAATTTGATCACATAGAAATCGATTGCTAGGATTGATAATCTCATTCTTGAATTTGGTTGTTTGAATTGATAAAACCGATTGAATGATTTTCAAATTGAAGTCGTATTGATTGTTTGATTGAAACCCTAATGTCTTGAAATTAAAATCAAATACTATCTTGTTTGATTGATTAAAACCGAATGCTTGAATTGAAATAGAAATTGCTAGCTAGGTTAAATGATTTATGCATTCTCGTCTTGATAATGATCCGGCTAGTATTGATAGTTTTCATACATTCTCGAATGAACCCTAATTGATGCATAGCTCGACTGTTTGATTGCAATTAGACATTGAACTCTTAGAAAACCGTTTGCTAAGATTGAAAATGAATAATCATTGTACTGATTGGATTGAAACCGTTTGCTAAGATTGTAGCCGTGCGGCTTGTTTGCATCATGCATGCATAATAGTACGAACTGATTGCATATAGAATCCGAATGCTAAGATTGAACATGTATGCATCATATACGAATGACCTATTTGCATCATACCTAGAATCCGGATTGTTTGAGCATATTGATTGCATTCGCTTGAACACTTTTAAATCTAAATTATGAAACATATGATTTCAGATGTCGAAAATCAACAACTTGGATTTTGCTGCCCTAAATCTCTCTGGAGATAATTACTTGCAATGGGCACTTGATGCTAAGATCATCCTAAAATCCAAGGGACTCGGTGAATGTATCACCGAGGGCAATAATGCAAGTGAGAAAGATAAATATGGAGCTACATTAATTATACGCCATCATCTTATTGAGAGTCTCAAAGATCAGTATTTGACTATTGAGAATCCTCTAGACCTTTGGACAGAGTTGAAAACTAGATATGATCACCAGAGAACGGTGTTATTACCAAAGGCTACGTATGATTGGAGGAATCTCAGAATCCAGGACTTCAAGTCTGTGGATGAGTATAACTCGGCCCTGTTTAAGATAGTTTCAAAATTGAAACTATATGGTGAGGATATAACGGATAAGGATATGCTTGAGAAAACCTTTTCCACCTTCCACACAAGCAATGTGTTGTTACAACAACAGTACCGTGAGAAGGGCTTCACAACTTATGCTAATCTGATCTCTTGTCTCTTGCTCGCTGAGCAGAACAATGAACTGTTGATGAGAAACAGTGAATTGAGACCTCCTGGAACAAACCCATTACCTGAGGTACATGCGACCGTAGAGGCTAAGAAAGAGTCGAACCATGTCCAGAGTGATAGCCAACACAACCGTGGTCGTGGAAAATGGCATGGACGTGGTGGTCGAGACCGAAACTCGTTTGGTCGAGGCCAAGGCAACTCATATGGCCGTGGCTCCTATGGAGGCCGTGGACATGGCCGAGGCCGTGGTACATCTTTCAAGCCACAAAACTCGACCAAATCCGTGTGCCATAGATGTGGTATGGATAATCATTGGGCTAAGACATGTAGGACTCCCAAACAACTCGTTGACCTCTACCAAGAGAGTTTGAAAGGGAAGAATCCTGAAGCTCATATGACTTATCAAGATGGTGAAGATGATTTCAATCATGAACGAGACGATCTTATGGATTATGAAACTTCAGATTGTTTAAAAGAATGAAGTTGAATTTGACATTTATGTTTTCGTGTTCTTTGCTTTGTGTTTTCTATGTTTTGATTGCTTTAAACTTATTTTATTAATGAATGAAAGTTTTTATATGAAGTCTCTAAAGTATCATTCCGGGTATAGCCAGTCTCATAGAGGGCTACGACCAGGCTAACATCATGTTGCCTAAGGGTACGCATCTAGAGATATCTGATGCATTGTATTCACCCAGCTCTAAGAGAAGCCTATTGAGCTTTAAAGACATTCGAATGAATGGTTTTCATATTGAGACTAAGGGGAAAGGAAACAAAGAGTTCCTTCAGATCAAAGAAATCGGCCAAGGACATAAGAAAGTCCTAGAGTCTATACCTAAGCTCTCTACTGGCCTTTATTACGTCAAGGTCAGTATGATGGAGGCCAATGCCGCATTTAATAAAGTGGCCACCGAGAATTTTACTCTCTGGCACGACCGGGTTTTGAATACAAACGGCCATCCTTTTAAAGACTATACGTCTTGATAATGCTGGTGAGTTCACGTCCTAAGCGTTTAATGATTACTGTATGTCCATGGGGGTAAGTGTGAAACACTCCATGGCACATGTACATACACAGAACGGCTTGGCCGAATCATTCATAAAACGAATTCAGCTGATAGCTAGACTATTGCTTATGAGGTCTAAGCTTCCAGCCACAGCTTGGGGACACGCGGTCTTGCACGCGGCCGACCTGATTCGTATCAGACTGTCTAGTGAACATAAATATTCCCGATCACAATTGCTTACGGGTCATGAGCCAGACATATCCCATCTTAAGACATTTGGCTGTGCCGTCTATGTACCAATTGCTCCACCACAGAGAACAAAGATGGGACCTCAAAGGAGGATGGGGATATATGTTGGATATGATTCCCCCACGATTATAAAATACCTTGAGCCAACGACGAGTGATTTATTTAAGGCCAGGTATGCGGATTGTCACTTTGATGAATCCGAACATCCAACATTAGGGGGATATAGCAATAAGCTGGTAAAAAAAGATTACATGGAATCAAACATCCTTATCTTGGCAAGATCCTCGGACTCAGAAATGTGATTTAGAAGTCCAAAAGATTATACATTTACAAAAGCTAGCTAATCAATTGCCAGATTCCTTTGCTGACCCGAAAAGAGTGACTAAGTCATATATACCAACTGCTAATGCACCAATCAGAATTGATGTTCAAAAGGGACACAATCAAGTTGCTACAAAGTCTAGACAACGTTTGAAATGTGGGAGACCAATAGGTTCCAAAGATAAGAACCCTCGGAAAACTAAGAAAGGTGCAGAGAATGAAACCGAGGTTGTTGAAACCCTAGACACGACCGCGGCCGTTCCTAAATCCCAGGACTTAACCGCGGCCGATCCCAAAACCCTAATAGCGATCGCGGCCGATCATGAATGCTTAGATGCGGCCAGCCCTGATGTATCTAATACTGATTCTTGGGACGCCAAGATTCAAGGTACTGAAGGTTCTGATAATAATGAGATCTCAATAAACTATGTCTTGTCTGGGATACAATGGAACAGAAAGAATGTCGACATTGATGATATATTTGCATACAAGGTAGCACTTGAACTTATGGATTTGAATGAGGATCATGAACCCACGTCTATTTATGAGTGCACTCTACGATCAGATTGGATCAAATGGAAAGAAGCTATATACGTGGAGTTAAACTCTTTAAAGAAGAGAGATGTCTTTGGACCAATAGTCCGGACACCATATGATGTTAAACCAGTCGGCTATAAGTGGGTCTTTGTGAGGAAAAGAAATAAACACGGCAAGGTCGTGAGATATAAAGCACGGCTTGTTGCACAAGGATTCTCACATAGACCAGGAATCGATTATGAGGAGACATACTCCCCTGTGGTGGATGCTACTACTTTTAGATTCCTGATAAGTCTGGCTATAAGAGAGAAATTAGACTTTCGTTTAATGGATGTTGTAACCGCATACTTATATGGACCACTGGATAATGAGATTTATATGAAAGTACCAGAGGGTATAGAGTTGAAAAACAAATCGAGTACTCGAGAACAACACTGTATAAAGTTGAATAAGTCACTTTATGGATTGAAACAATCAGGCCGAATGTGGTACAATAGGTTAAGTGAGTACCTAGAGAGAGAAGGATACAAGAATGATCCGATCAGCCCTTGTATCTTTATAAAGAAATTCGGCCAGGGCTTTGTGATTATAGAAGTGTATGTTGATGATTTAAATATCCTAGGAACCTCTGGAGAGATTTCCCAAACAGTTGAATATCTTAAGAAAGAATTCGAGATGAAAGATCTTGAAAAAAAACAAAGTTTTGTTTGGGATTACAGTTTGAGTACATAAGAGATGAAATTCTTGTGCATCAAATGGCATATACAGAAAAGTACTCAAGAGATTCAACATGGCCGAGTCTCACCCATTATCTAGCCCCATGGTCGTGAGGTCCCTCGGCCTGGACACTGATTTTTTCCTTCCTAAGATGGACGATAAAGATGTCCTTGGTCCCGAAGTGCCATATCTCAGTGCCATAGGAGCTTTGATGTATCTGGCTAGTCACACACGACCATTTATATGTTTTGCCGTGAATCTATTGTCTAGATTTAGCTCTTGTCCAACCCAAAGGCACTGGGACGGGATTAAACATATTCTTCGTTACCTGCAAAGAACGAAAGACTTGGGTTTATTTTATACTAACCAAAACAAAGAAGGTTTAGTTGATTTTGCTGATGCAGGTTATTTTTCGGATCCACATAATGCTCGATCACAGACAGGATATGTTTTCACACATGGTGGAACGGCCATATCATGGCGTTCCATGAAGCAGACGATCGCGGCCACATCTTCAAATCATTCGGAGATCTTGGCTGTTCATGAGGCCAGCCGCGAGTTGTTCAGAACAAGGGGAGTAATACGTGTTGTAATCTTTTTCCTTCACCATGGTTTTGTCCCACTGGGTTTTCATGGTAAGGTTTTAATGAGGCAACATCTAAAGCGTATTACAATCCCTGTATGGTTATGGCATCCAAGAGGGAGTGCTATAAATCATATTGTGGATGTCCATAACCGGCCCGGTTCATAACCGGCCCGGTTCATAACCGGCCCGGTTCATAACCGGCCCAATGCTAGAGAGAGAGAGACTCGGCCGTGAAGAGAGAGAGAGAGAGAATCGGCATCTTGTCTTTTCCTTATTAGATTATGATTTGTACTCTTTACATATTTGTATTTCCTTTCTTTAGTCTTTCCATTATTCTATGACGGTGTAATTTTCTATATATAAATGGTTCTTTATGTTTATAAATAATATAGAAACATAGATTCTATTCTTTAGTTTCATATCTGATGGAGCTCAAACGAGCTGATCAGTGTTTTAATTTAGGATATTTATAGATCATCCATTACCACGTCACATCTTCCTACGGTAAATGATCAAGTTGTGTCAATCTATAAAGTCAAATGTTATGGATAGAATTTAGAAAGTAAATTAAATTGGTATGTAAGCCTTTCTTTTTTTTTTTTTTAAAGTAAATTGTTATAGCCAAAAACAAATTGTTATATTTGTTTAATGTTTTTGGTAAGTCCTTGAAAGGCATCACTAAGCAAGCAAATGAAGTGGATATATAAGGAAGGTTCTTTATTACCAAACGCAAGGATAAACGTGGATGACCGCATCAAGACATGTTACTAATCCCGAAACCTTAAGCAAACTTCAATATTGTATATATAAAGAACACTACAAATAATACAATATAGAATGATATAAGTATAACTATTAATTTATCTTTAAGAAAAAATGTCAAACCATAGAGTAACATCATTTTCCCCTTTATTTTATTGCTAAGACGGCCGAATGATATAATAACTGAACAAAAAATACAATTTCACAAAACTGGACGACTGCTAAAACGTATAAAATTGTACCATTCTATCGTTTTGGGGATTACTAATCAGACTTTTAAATAATTTTCTAGTCGTATACTATTGATCGCATATATGTATTAATACAAAGAGATTCTTTTTTGTCAACTTACAAAGAGTTATTCATTTATATATTTTGGTTGATTTATAATTTTAAATTTAACAAATAGATTTTTGATTAGTATTTGCAAATCCATATGATTTATTTCAGGTTAATGTTTTTTTTTGTATTTTAAACATAGTGATGTATAAAACCAAGAAACCAAAAGATGTCATTTTCCTTGTTAACCACTATATGTAACCACTTCATACTTCCATTCCGTGACAACCTAGAACTAGAAGACTAAAACACATCTGTATTATAAGAATATTAACATCATTAAGCCAGCTAATTGCATATCTTATTATGATTCAATGGGATCTCACACTCTTTTCCTCCGTATATATAGGATATGACCTCATATGATGATAAAAGGCACGTCTCATTTGACATCTTATAAAACTATAAGTAGTGTAACACCTTCAAACTAAGAACAATCACAATTCATCCATAGTGTTTCTCCGTATATAGAGTTCCGAAGATGGCTCAGTAATGGCCGGGGGCGAAGCTACCTTGTGAGTGGATGGGGCAGTTGCCCACCAAAAAAAAATTATTATTGTAAGTTTGTACCAAATTTTGAAAGTGCCCCTGATAAAAATTTGAATTTATAAATGTATGTAATAGTATTTTTTTAATTTTTCCCTGGATGAATTGTTCAGATCCTGGCGGCATGAATTGCTCTGTCCTTGTCTTCGTGCTACATGTTGTAACACCTAGAAGAAAACCAGAAACCGATAACCATGCATGAAAATATTATGCATGAAAATATTAGTGTGGAATAGAATATTTAACGTTTGTAGCACGGAAATTGTCACCAAGCAAGAATTCTACGAAGGGAAAATTCCATACAAAATCACCTAGAAAATATTATTTAGTGACGAGAGGTTCCAAACACATATAATAAGGTCAACCTGTGTCGTCTCACTAAGATTGAAAGAAAGATCGTCAGGGTGAAGGTTGGCATAAGCAGATTAGTAACCTTGATTTTTTATTACCATACTATAAACTGACTTTAAACAAATAAGTCTAGTTAGATGTTGAATTATGTATTTTAAACCAAAATTTAGACTAGAAGTTCGAACGTATTTTTTGAATAGTGAGTTAGGGGTGGTGATTAATGAATAATTTAGGGACAAAGTAAGTTGTAAATATCGTTTATATTAGAAGTAAATTGATATCGAAAGAGATTACAAATGTGAAGTGAGTTAAATGTTAGAATCGAGCTCGCTATACAATAAGAGTCGAGGTTGATAAGTTATCTTCCCAAAAAATCATTCTTTTGCTTGGTCAATAGAGCTCTTCTTTTATAGTTGCGGGATGATCCGGATGGGACAAGGGAGAGAGCTCGTTGTCCTTATTGATGAAGTCATATATTTGATTCTCTGTCAGGTGATATTAGTTAAACAGACTTTGGCAAACTGTTTTCTTATTCCACATTAAGATCCAAATGTTTAATATATACACGAGTGAACCGGTCTATAATGTGGACCAGAAATTAATAACCAAATATAAATATACCAGACTAAACCAGACTAAACCATATAATCTGATCGCCCCCTCAAGATGAAGGTGAAAAAATGTTTGTAACTCCCATCTTGCGCATGTTTTCCCGAAATGCTGCAGGGTACAACGCCTTTGTAAGTACATCTGCAAGCTGGTTCCCTGTTCTCACATACATAGTCTTCAAAAACCCATCGTCCATCTTCTCTCTTACCTTGTGACAATCTATCTCCAAAAATTTAGTTCTTTCATGAAATACAGGGTTGCTTGCTATGTGTAAAGCTGTTGTATTGTCACAATAAAGATGCACCGGTAAGGAGTATGGTATGTGAAGATCAGTGAGAACATACGAAACCCACATCAGCTCCTTTGTTGCTGCACACATCGCTCTATATTCAGCTTCAGCCGAACTTGTGGACACAGTATCCTGTTTCTTTGATTTCCTACTACAGGAAATGTGGGTATTAATAGCTTGCGATAAACGTTATTATTCTGTTTTAATAGCGTTCCCTAAAACGCTCTCACAGCCACCGTTATCGTATGTCTGACCCTATTGATAGCGGATCTGTTGTATGCTATAGTTAAGTTAATAATGATAGCGTTATTATCTATGCAATTGTTAATAGTTATAATAACATGATATAAATGTCATTAAAACCCATCAATCTGATTTTACCTATAGCAGTTTGTTATACATAGATATCAAATGTTTCATGTTATTAAATTGTTTTAAATTATTCGAATATTTAATTAAATATAATTACGAATGGGTTTTATTTTTTAAAATTATTATTTATTTCGAATATTTGTAATAAAAACAATAAATCATATTATAAAATGTAAAAAATCTTCAAATGTTTAAAAGCCCATAATACATTTTCTTGTTTACACAAACCATCAACACATATCAAACACACTATCAATCTACCACTAACAATCTTTCACAATCACCCCTAACATAAATACTATCATCATCAGAAGCTTCACCACCCAGATCATCGACTTCTTGGACAGGCAAAGGTGCAGCACCTAAATCCTCTTCTGTTTCCAACTCATGATAGCCTCTAGGTGGTGCTCTCATAACAACGTACCAATTAGAATTATCATCTTCCCTAGAGTAGAAAACATGTTTTGCTTGAGAGGGCAGAATGAACGGATCTTTCAGATAAGCTGCTTGGTTCATGTGAAGGTTAACAAGAGTGAAGCCATCTTCTTCCTTCACCCCATGCTCTGTGTACGCCCAATTGCATCTAAACAACGGTACTTTGAACATGTGATAGTCCAAAAGTAAAATCTCATTTATCACTCCATAATATGTAAGCATGTCAGCAACTTGTTTCATATCTCGAGCACTTGATCTACACATGCTAAATGCTTCATAAGTTACTCCACTATTTTGAGTCTTCCGCTTAACTGCATATGTATGAAACCGCTGGCCCTTGATGATAAATCCTTTATGTGCTAAAGCAACATTTCTTGGTCCAAATGCCAACCACCTTATCTCCTTCGAATGACTATTTGTTGAGTCTGAATGTACCTACCGCATGAAATCAGAACATCATCAAGCTAAAGTACTTCATGATAATCACAACATAATCATGAAGCTAACAATCTATACCAAACAACTAGTCATCAAGCTACAAGCTAAGCAGTACTCATCAAAATACAAGCTAAGCAGTACTCATCTGGACATCTTCATCAATCTAACAAGCTGTATAAAAAAATAATCAAGAAAAAGAGTTGGACTTGGAAACCTTTTTTTTACCCATTGTGCAAACTGCTCAGTATGATTTTTCCACAACAAAGTTTCATTTCTAGCACATCGAGCATCATTAGCCTGTAATTCTTCCAAATGCATCCTGATTTTACATTAAACAACAGTTTAGAAAAAGAAATTATAATTATAAGTAGATGAAACAGAAAGGGTAACACCTCTTACTCAACAAAGGGATCCATAGATGCCATGTTCATGAGCACATAGTGATGAGCAATGTCTGTATCTTTATCTGAAAGGGTAACCTCTACTCCCTTCTGCAGAAGTCGACCTTCAACCACGACTTTATCAGCCTAGATATCTTCGTTACGATTAACTGCTTCTTGAACTGGTACTGAATCTTTAATGAACTCTAAACAAAATGCAACGCATTCTCCAGCTAAATACCCCTCAGCCATACATGCTTTTGGCCTTGCATAATTCTTAACAAATGCCTTTAGTGTTTTCATGTATAACTCAGTCAAGCAATATGAATATTAGTTTCGACATCATTGCAGGACGCACAAAAATTGAAGCAAATGAGTACATCAAACATTTCAAATGGATACATCCAGCGGAAGTGAACTGGTCCTCCCAAGCGTGCCTCTTTTGATAGATGTATTGGAAGGTGGAACATGATATCAAAAAGGGATGGAGGGAAGAAGCACTCCAGTTGACACATTGTTTCCACGAACTCTGTCTCCAATGATATAAGTTTCTTCTGGTCAATGATGCGTTGACACAACCTGTTGAAGTAACTGCATAATCTGTTAATGGCAATCCTAGGACCCCTACGTAACAACCCTCTTAATGCAGCTGGTAACAAGTTCTGTACTAGCACGTGATGATCATGCGACTTTAAACTACCTATATTTGGAGGGTTAACTGAAACACTATTCGCAATATTACCACAATAACCATCAGGACCTCTAAACTTAGATAACCTTTGCAAGAAAATGGTTTTCTCTTTCTTGGATAACCAATACGCTGCTGGAGGTAAGTATGTTTTCGAACCCCTAATCTCTGTGTGCAAGTGACTTCTGATTCCAATATCTTCTAAGTCTTTTCTTGCCTTCAAACCATCTTTTGACTTTGAACTTTGCATCAAGATAGACAATATAGCATCCAACACATTCTTTTCAACGTGCATAACGTCAATATTGTGACGAACCGGCATATCCTAACACATTAAACAAGAAACTGTTAGGCATATTCATATACAACAATGAGAGAATAAAGTTCAGTTACTCTACTTTACCTTCCAGTAAGGTAGTACAAAGAATATCGATCTCTTCTTCCACCGCCAGAGATCATTTGATTCCTCACAGTCTTCTTCTTGAACCATCTCATCATCTTCCAACTCTGATCTTTTTCTTTTACTTTCCTTATCTAGAGGTCTTCCAAAATCATTCCTAAAAGCTTGTAGTGTCTCATATATTTCAGCGCCAGTTTGTATCCTATTGGCATTCCCTTCCTCAACAGTGTTGTCAAACCAAACTTTTTTATATCTGTAACGATGGCCAGGCGGTAGTCTCCTTCTATTTCCCATGTAGACAAACTTACGACTGAACTTAAGCCACCTAGAAGGTGTATCCTTTCCACATACATTGCGGGCTTGTTTCCCCTTCACTTTACATCCAGACAATGTTCCTAAGCCTGGATAGTCACTGATACTCCAAAGCAGCAAGGCTGTGACACCCCCGATCGTAGATAACCGGAAATGACACGTTCGATGTTCCCTGATGGTCGACCCGAGGTTCTCGAAATAAATCCGATCGCCTTAGACCAACAACCAAAGAACATAGACGCTCCTATCGGATAATACTCTAGGCTTTTCAACCCGGTAAAGCAATATTTGATAGTTAGTTCGTCCCGGACAAGGACTAATATCATATGAGAACTCGTGATTTATAAACATCTTTTATACATTATTTATTTACTTTAAACATCTTACAAAGTGTTATAGTTTTATCCTACGGCCTATTGCCCAACAACGTTTTAAGTAAATATACATCAAAAGGTACGTTGCAAGGACAACAAAATACTACCGCTGGTTGGCCGTTCCTTCCGTCCAAAAAGTAAAGTGTCTCCCGCCTAAGGGTTACCTGCACACACGAATGAGTCATGAGCAACTAGTTTACTCAGTGAATCTAGAATCACAACACAATCAATAATAAAACAAACAATTATCAAATGCATATACATGATCATGCAAGTACTAGTACTGTACTTTAGTATACCAATCATCATTGTGAATTCTTATTTTAAACATCACTTCCACAATACCCGCCCGTTACCAAACTCATATAATACAATATATATATACTAGGCCCGAGAAACCATTAAGGCTAACCGAGACTAGTGAGTTAGCATCAACATCATTGTCGAATGTCCGGTATGAACAATCGGACACTGCATCGTCATGCATTACACGGTCTCTAGGGAGCTACCCCATCATCGTGTCTTCATGACCTTGTTTCGTTCGCAGGACCAAGTCACGGTAATGCAGGGGCTTTAGGGATAGTGAATATAACAAGACTTCACATGATTTTACTTCCATAATTATTCCAAAATTAATCCATAATTAATCCTTAATAAATCATAATTAATCCTTAATTAATCACAGATTAATCCTTAATTAATCTCATATCAATCTTTAATTAATCCAAGATTAATCCTTAATTAAACCAAGATTAATCCTTAATTAAACCAATATTAATCCTTAATTAAACCAAGATTAATCCTTAATCAAAACCATGATTATTTTATAGTTAAGATTAGTACTTGAGAACAAGTACTAAGATTAGGATTAACCTCACTTTAACATTATTCTTTAAGTGTAAGTGTTTACCATGAGTAAACACAACACCATTCTTAAATATTCAGACACTTTACGAACTTAATCAAGGACTCATTCATGATCTATCTCAACATCTGTCTAGACTCACCTAAAGATTAGTCTGAAACTGGCTTGGACAAGACTTGAGTTCCACTTGAACAGGGTTGAATGGACCTGAGAATGGACAAGGTTCTGATCGGTCACTATGGTTTAACTTAACAACTCATCCGACTCACTTGATTGTGGCTTACCAAGAGACTGAATGGACAGGACTGGATACTTCAAGCTTTTACTCTACCTCTGACCTGAAACAGAGTGGTATGATCACAAGATCAGTTCTGTTCATGCCTTAACACCTTAGATCAGATCAGTTCAAACTTGGTTCTGCTCAGACTATACAAGTTCAGCTCGGTTCTAGTCAGTCTACCAAAGTTCAGGACAAGATCAGACTGAGTTCAAATCGGTTTACTCAAAGCCAGATCAAAACATCATAGCTGGTGGTTCTAAGAGGTTGATTCAAACCGAAATTAACAAGAAATGAACTGTATCAGAAATTATACAACTGATCCGACCAAGACCTAAACTAAACATCAACTATTCTGATCAGATACTGACTGAGGCAAGGAGACCAAAGCTTACCAAGACGAACCAAAGGACTAGATGGCTTCACCTGATCCTCTTCTCCAAGGTAAGCTTGCGGCTGAACTGATCAAAGAGAAAGATCAAGGCCTGATCATGATCTGAACTGAACTAGGTCTAGGTTTTTATTTAAAAAATCTCACCTTCTGATCTTTCTCAAAGCAACAGACTGGTCTAGGGTTGAAGATTAGATCACCAAGAATTTTTCTTGATTTATTTTCCTAATTTTTTCACTGATTTTTCTGTTCTTCTTTCTCTCTTTCTCTCTGAAATTCTCTAGGTGTTTCTGTAGGTTTCAGAACGTGGGAGGCAGCTGGAAGAGGGTTAAATACAAGCTGTGGTTGCTTCACATGAGGGTTTAGCTCATAACAAAGCTTGGCTAAGAGCAGACAGCTGGCAACCTGCTTCATCATCTGCAGCACACTGTCCTTTCCTACCCATGAAGCAGTCTCCAGCCAATCAAAATTAATCAAAGAGAAAGGAAACAAGCACACAGGCAGCTTGTGATTGTCATGTGCCAGATACTGAAGAAGCTAGGTAAGCAGACAGGTGCAAGTCATGGGACAGAATAAGTGCACAACCAGGCTGGTGAAGGGCATAACTCAGTTCTAAAATTATTTCAGAAGTTGGTCGATAATTTTAAATAATTTTTCAACCAAATATTTCTTTTCTTTGGCTCTCGTCTTGTTCTCGGAAAATCTCGTCCAGCTTAATAAAAATTCGACCAAAATATTTAAGACTCGACCAAACTATCAAGTGAAGGTCTTTTCACCACAAGACAGTCCCGTCGAGAAATTAACCTACCGGGTCAATTTTTATTTTTATTCATCCTGGTAGAACCAACTAAAAACTGGTCGAGTGGGATTTTTCTCGACCAAAAATATATTGGCTCATGAGGGTTATTACAAAGGCTCTAAGTGTGAAATTCTCCTTCGCAAATGAGTCATAGACTTCAATACCCTCAGCCCACAAATCTTTCAAATCGTCTATCAATGGTGCTAAGTAAACACCTATGTTATTACCAGGAGCTGTTGGACCAGGGATCAACAAAGTCAACATTATATTTTCAGCCTCCATACACATAGTTGGAGGCGTGTTTTAGTTCACTAACAACACTGGCCATGTGATGTGATTGGTGTTTTGCATGGAGAAAGGGTTAATCCCATCTGTAGAAATTCCAAGTCGAAGCTTCCTTGGTTCAGCAGCAAAGTCTGGCCATTTATCATTCACTTGTGCCCAAGAGATAGAATCAACGGGGTATCGCATTGTACCATCTTCAGTGGCATTGGTATAGTGCCAACGCAGATCTTCAGCCATCATTTTTGATCTAAACATCCTCCTAAGTCTGTCCTCGATTGGAAAATATCTAAGGACCTTAGCTGGAATCCCAACCTTTAACTCATTGATGTACTTATCCTTCTCCCATCTTGAAACTTTGCATCTTGGACAGCTTTCTAGCTTCTCAAACTCCTTCCTATAGACTATGCAATCATTCTTGCAAGCATGAATTTTGTCGTAGCCGAAACCAAATATCTTCAAAAATTTCTTGCTTGCATCCATACTCTTCGGAAGAACATTGTCTCCAGGTAGCATGTCCTGAAGCAAAACCAATAGCTGATGAAAGGATTTCTCAGACACGCAACTTCTAACCTTGAATCTGTAAAGCCCCATGATTGCTGAAACCTTCGTGTGTCTGATACAATCCGAGTACAATGGCGTTTCAGCGTCTCTTAACTTTTTCCTAAATTCAGTTTCCTCTGCTACTTCATCATCATCATTTGTCTCCACCGCATTGTCATTCGTCTGATTCGGACCACCTTCATCCATAGAGAATGTTGTCTTAAACAAATCAAATGCCTCCGTTTCATATTGAAGACCACTGTCTTGTGTAGATTCTCTTGTCTCGCCATGAATACTCCAACAAGAGCTCTTATACTTCTTATCCATACCCCTAATCACTAGATGCTCGACTATTTTATCGAGTAACTGATGGCTTAAATTGCGGCAGTCTCTGCAAGGACATAGCATTTCAGACAGGTTTCCCAATCTTCTTGCTGATGAATTCACGAAATTAGTTGCTCCTTCTGAGTACTCGTGACTATTCCTGCATGGTAAATCAGACAAAACAAGTTAGCTTTCTTTCAATAGGTGAATACAGGTGAGCTCGAGAGATTTTAGGTTATACCTTGGCAGCCAAATCCATGTCTTATCCATATGCTTCATTTTAATCGGCGAATGGAAGTAAGATTTGTTGTGAAACGAGATGCTCGAATCAAAGCTCACGAGACATAACACGATTTGTTCTGAGTTGTGTTCTAAATTTTTGGCCGCGAAATGAGACAAAAAATGAACGGGTCTAATCAAAGTTAGGGAGACAAATCAAACGGTCTAGGATTAATCAGTCTTCAATCTTAAAGGTTACTCCTCATTGGCTCAGAACAAGAACGGCTCAGATCAAAGCTCACGAGACAAATCGAAGTTGGCAAGTCACATCCATCGGTGTATGACTCGCCACGTCTGTAATCTCGGAGGTTGCTCCTCATTGGCTTAGAGTATTAATTTCGTTTTAAATGCGAAAATTACAATATAAAATAGGTTATAGAGCTAAAAATATAAATTAAATCTTAAAAATTTAAATATCTGAATTCCAATTTTTCAAATATTATTTCTTATAAATATAAAATTTTTATATGAGTTTTTATAAAATCCAAGAATCTAACTTATATGTTTATAAGCACTAAGACTTAGTGTATGTACAAAGGCTTTAGGGTTTAGGGATTTAACAAATGAGTTTTTATAAAACTATCAACAAATTAGTTTTATGAAATCAAGATTACAGTATCATATCTTATAATTATAAAAATCCGAAATCAAGAACAATTATCACAAAGATTTGGGATCAAAGACTTTAGGGTTAAGGGTTTGAACTTTAGGGTTTTAAATTTAAAGTATAGGGTTTTAATTTTTTAAGTTTATGGTCTAACTTATCTTACAACTTGTTGTTTTAAAGTTTAAACTTTTGGGATTTATTACACAATATTTTACTACACATAAACCTTCATAATATTACACATAATATTTGTTTTTTTGTCTGTGAACTTACACATAATATTACACATAACATAAGTTCGAACTAGAAATACATAACGGACAAATACATTGTTCCAGAGCATATATATAAGTTATAACACCAACTTGACATTGTTTCACACAAACTTAAGTTAATCATTTGGCCATGCCACAACTGAACCTATTGCATCAGATTTGCATTCAATCTCTGAGTTTGGCCTCCAGACCTTTTCATTACCAATCTTAACCACTTCAACCCAAACCTTGCTTGCATTTGGACCTAGGGGTACAAAGTGACACAGCTCTTTCGGATCCGTCGAAGCAACTCTTCCTTCAGCTACCTTACGTCCAGAGTTGCTTCAATCTAAGAGAATACACTTCTGCTTTGCACTTCTGGTGGAACTAGTGCTTCCTGGACTCTACAACTCAACAAGTTCCAACGTCAATCAACAGACAAACAAATAAAATAACTTCATGTCAATAACATACCACTGCTTTTTTCTTGGCTTGTTTCGTAGGTGATGTTGTTTTCATAGCTGCAATTTTTGTAGGTGTTGCATCTGTTGGGTTGAAGCCATGACTTCGAACTTTAGGATTGGCCATGCGATTTTCTCGTTAACTGCATCACCAATCAAAAACATCTCCGCAGTTGGCCTCCACAAATGAGCATGATCTTTAAACACCTTCACAACTTCAATGCTAACAGCATTTGGAACCAGAGGTATATTGTTAACCATATCTCTGGAATTAGATGAGCACACGAGACCTTCAGCAACAACCCCCTCCTCTTCAGTAGTCCAATCATAGATTTTGCATCTTTGAATTTCACATTCCTTGGGTTGCTAAAGTGTAAGAAGCTAATGATTAGAGACATATATATACTTATGCAGAAACAACAAAATTGGCAAACTTTACCATGGATACATCTTGAGAAGCGACTGGATTCCTGTGCAAAATCACTTTATTTATTGACCAAGCTACTTTGCACCTCACAGCGTCCTCAAGAGATAAAACATCTGTTTTAGGCCTCCAGAGAGAAGCTTCTGAACTTAATGTAGATGTCACAATAACAGCCACTGCATTAGGACCAATCGGTACACGACCAATTTTGTATATCGGTTCATCAGAGCAAAATTCCCCTTCACCAACAACTACATCTTCTGCCTCAAACCAATCCAGTATTTGTACTCTCACTCCTTCTTTGAATTCAGCACTAGTCTCGGATGTTTCAGTCTCACCATTACTTTTCTGTGAGAAGGTAAAAGAATTATTAATGGCATAAGACCAGTTGAGTAAATGTAATTAAAACATTTACCTTCTTCCCAGCTAAGTCTCGGACCATGACCTTTAACTCTTCAATTTCACTAGCCATATCAGCAATCTTTGCGTCTCTAGATTATAGGAATGCTAGTTTAGTAGCGGTAAGCCCTCTACTAAACCCCCTTACTCGTCCATTTTTGTCTTTTGCAAAAATCTTGGTCACAGCATCCTCCCTTATGTTATCAGCAGCTCATGTAGAGTCCATTTGACTATCAAGTGACTGTATTTGTTCCTGATAGAAACATTTTATACACAATATAACACATTGATCATAATCCATTGATCATACACAATATAACAAGTTTCAGAATTCTTACAATAGTCTCCGCAAATTGAGGCTTCACGGGTCTACCATCAGCATGAGTATGTCCCGCAATCCATACCTTACTCCTACTTACCTTACTTGGATCTTGGCTCTTTTTTTTCTATATAAAATACAAATATATCTCAATACCAGTTTATTCTAACAAGCTGTACAATATATAGAAGTTTGAGGTACCATTTTTACCATATCATAAGCTAAACGAAACATTCCTTTGCGGCTGGTGGTATGAGGAATCTGATTTTTTCTCAGCTCTTTGTACCTGTTACTTATTTCCTACAATATAAATATGAGTGTGATTAAATCTATAAGACATGACATATAAACAAGAAAGTTATCACTTAGTTGTGGATAATTTACCGTGAAAGTTGTGGTCGTCTTGCTCCTAACCCAATAGTTCCACAATTGAATGGAATGGACGTTTCTGGGTTTTAAATCTAATCTCTCAGCAGCAGTCTTCGCAGAACGTACTTGTGACACTAGCCTTAACTTCCCAGCCCTCCACAAGCTTCCCAACTGCTTGAAAATACAAGCTTTCTGCCACTCTTCTTGCAAGTTAAACCTCCCCTGCATCAAAATAAGCAAAGGTCAAACATGCTTATAATTTCATCTTGCGGCTCAACAAAACATATATATACAAACCTGAATTTCTTCCCACATTGTTGCTTTAGTCGCTGCATCAAGTTTTCTCCAATCAGAAAGTGTTACCGGAACATGTTCCCTCACAAGAGGACCAAGAAAAGATGACAATGTAACTGAACCAGGTCCAACATGATCACCAAAGTCATTGAATGTGACCGCAACCTTTTTATTAGGATTTTCAGCCACTCTACGCATCTTTGTTGGTCCTCTTCTATTTTTTTCTTTCACTTCATCCGCTGGTAGCTGAACTCCGTCAGTACTAGGAATCTCATCATCTTGAGCATTGATAACTTCATCTTCTTCCATATTGAGAGCTTCTTCTTTGTTTCCTTTCTCATTGTCGTCATTCTCATTCTCTATGTCTTCCTCTTGCTCATGTCCAGTCAAACATGCTTCTCCGTCTTTCTCAGAATCTTCTTTATCATCTTCCTTATCTTCCCCCGCAACATCATCATCTTCCGGTGTTACATCTTCTATCTCATCATCTTCAGGTGTCACAGCTTGTACCTCATCATCTTCAACAGCCAAATTCTTGATTCTACTACTTCTTCTCGTTGGCGTTAGAGCTAAATTCTTTTTTGGGGAAGCCACTTTCTTTGTTGATCTTTTATTCACCTTAAGTGTTGTTGCAGAAGCAACTTGTACCTCCAACCCTTGAGTACGTCTACTAGAACGACGAGAACCAACTCGTCCTCCTCCTCTTGTCTTTGCCATTTCTGAAATCAATCAAGGTAAAATTGAAACCCAAAATCAAACGAAGAACATGTTCAATCAAAGCAAATTTGAAACCCCAAATCAAAATCGAAACCCAAAATCAAAAATCGAATCCGAAAATCACAAAATTCGACATGCATGTTCACACAAACAAAGAACCGAAACCCAAAATCAAAATCAATACCCGAATTCACAAACTTTCACATGAATGTTCACACAAACCCAAAATCAGAATCGTTTTTCACAAACTTTGTTGATAATTAACAACGAAACGAACGATATCGATGAGATTAAACAAATAAGCTACGATTGAATAAGATCATACCTTTTGAAGCTTTGATTCAATAGCACAGACTCGATTTTCTGAGAAACAATGAAGAACGAAGGTTTCGAGTCAAGGAACTCTCTGGATTCTCGGTTTCGTGTAAAAAGGGTACCAGCTAGACCGGCAGGGATACTAAGTGTGAAGAAAGAGAGGAATCGAGGAGTATTTTTAAACTTAAAGTATTTTTTGGACAAAAAATTAATATATTTTTACATTTACGATAGCTATTAATTTGGGATCTGCAATGGTAAGGCGCCTACACTTAGCAAATTAACGCGGCTAAAATTTTAATTTTTCCCGCGATACGAAACATAGCGTTTTAAAAACAGAAACGCTATTAGAAAAGCCAACGTTGGTATATAATAGCATAACTGTTTTAAACGCTATCCTATGATGCTATTAATACCCACATTTCCTGTAGTGTCCATGAAACCAATGAGTCACCAACAAACATCGCATAACCAGTTACTGATCATCTAGGTACAGCCTCCCCAATCCGAGTCAGAATAGCCACGAATATCAAAATTCTACTATGTGCCATAGAAAAAACCCTGACTAATTGTACCTTTAAGACAGCGAAAAATTTTATGGACAGCGAGAAGGTGAACATCAGTAGGAGCAGAAGAATACTGAGCCAACTTTGAGACAGCAAACGAAATATCTGGAAGAGTGATCGTCAAGTATTGTAGCTTCCCAAGCAATTGTCTATAAGGTTTACCATTCGGTAATAAGACTCCGTCATCCTGAGAGATCTTCTGATTTGGTTCCATAGGTATTGAAGACGGTTTGCACCCCGAGTATCCTGAAGACTCCAGCAAGTCAAGAACATATTTCCTTTGGTTGAGAGAGATACCTTCACTTGAACGGGCAATCTCAAGACCAAGGAAAAACTTTGGTGGTCCATGATCTCTAAGTTTGAAAGCCAAACTCAATTGATGCTTCACCTCATCAACTTCAGCATCATTAGTGCTTGCAATTAGTATGTCATCGACATAAACTAACATCACCAAGAACGTGCCATCCTTTCCTCGAACAAACATCGTGTGATCTCCATGGCCTTTCACAAAGCCCAAACTCTTGAGTGTAGTAGAGAACTTAAGAAACCATTGCCTAGAGGCGTGTTTCAATCCATATATGGACTTGTGTAAACGACAAACTGCAGTTGGAGATACTGATTCCCCTGTTAACTCAGAATAACCAGGGGGTAACTTCATGTAGATTTCCTCGTCTAAGTCTCCATTCAAAAAAGCATTTGCGATGTCAAGCTGTGCCAACTTCCATTTCATCTTTAGCGCTAGACAAAGTAGTATCTTCACAGTTGCCATCTTTGCCACAGGAGAAAAGGTATCAAAGAAATCTATACCTTCTTGTTGGGTATATCCTTTAGAAACTAATCAAGATTTGTGCCTCTCCACAGTTCCATCGGCGTTGTACTTTATAGTATTCAACCATTTACACCCAATAGCAGTTTTACCCGGAGGTAATTCAGTAATACTCCAAGTCTCCGTACGTTGAAAAGCTCCAATCTCCAAACCCATGGAATCACACCATACCTTATCCTTGTTTGCTTCAGCATAACTTTGAGGAATGGGAATGTTTGTTATGATATTAAGAAAAGCATAGAAAGACTCAAATATTTTTGAATAAGAGATATAGTTTGTGATGGGATAAGGAGTTGTAATACGAGTAATAGGAGTAGTATTAGTAGAAAGAACAGGTTCAATGTTAGTTGTATAACAATGATAATCCTGTAAATGAGAAGGAGGCTTGCGTTGACGAATAGAAGTCAACTCAGTTGGAAGAGAAGGCACAGAAGATAACTCATCTTTAGAGAGATGAGTATCAGAAGATGTCGACGCAGAATGCGTGTGTACATCAGGAAAAGGCTGATTATAAAGATGAGGAAAGAAAGTCTTTGAATCTTATGGAATTGTAGAAGAGACAAAGGGGAAAATATCCTCATAGAAGATGACATGTCTAGAAATGGAAACTGATTTTGTCTCTATATCTAGTAGCTTATATCCCTTATAACCCAATGGGTATCCTATACAAACACAAGCTTTGGCTCTAGGATCAAATTTGGTTCTATGACTAGTTGATGTTGAACTATAACACAAACATCCAAATGACTTAAGGGAATTGTATTCGGGTTTCTTAGGCATAAGCTTCTCGTAAGGAGATAAACCTTTTAAAACTTTAGAGGGTAGTCTATTTATTAGAAACACAGAAGTTAAAACACATTCTCCCCAAAATTCTGAGTCTAAACCAGACTGAAACATAAGAGCTCTAGCTACATTTAAAAGGTGCTGATGCTTTCTCTCAACCACATAATTTTGTTCTGGTGTTTCAGGACAAGAATGAAATGCTTTGATGCCTTTTTCTAGGTAAAGTTCAGTGAATTTCAATTCATGTGCATTGTCAGATTTCACAGAACATACTTTCATTTTGTATTGAGTTTCTATCATATGAATAAAACTAGGAAACACAGTTAACACATCAGATTTATGTTTAAGCAAGTAAAGCCAAGTAGCACGACTGTAATCATCAACTATGGTCAAGAAAAATCGAAATCCATCAACAGTAGGAACTGAAAACGGACCCCAAGTATCTATATGAACCAGTTCGAAAGATGCAGTGCACATATTTTGTCGTAAAGAAAATGGTAAGTGTTTTTGTTTAGACAAATGACAAATGTGACAAGGTGGCTGATTTTTATTCATTTTTCCTTTTGTTATACTCAATACATCAGAAAGTTCATCAATTTTATTCATAGAAGGATGTCCTAAACGTCTATGCCAAGTGATAGAATCAACAACACAAGTTGCACAAACGGAAGACATACCTTTAACAGATAAAGCATTGTGAGATACAGGAAAATTCAGAACGTAAAGTTTTCCAATCTCTCTACCTTGACCAATCATCGACTCCAGAGTAAGATCCTGAATAAAACAATCATTATGAGTAAATCTAACTTCAGAGTTTAATGTTTTAGTTAAGACACTAACACTCATCAAATTGTATTTAAAATCAGGAATGAAAAGAACATTGTGGAGAGATAAAGCATCAGTCAACTGAATGAATCCAGATCCTTCTATTTGAACAATATGACCATTCGGTAAGGTGACAAAGGTTTGATCTAAGGGTTTGTACTCGGTAAACCTAGACCTATCATGAGTAACATGATGACTAGCTCCAGAATCAATAACCCAAGCTATAAGAGACATATCAGTTTCCGTAGAGATAGATGAATTTAACATGTCACCAAGAGATGTTTTGAAAGAAAGGAAAGTACCAGTAATTTTCGAAGTACTTGGTACAGATGTGGATGTTGAAGCAAAGTTCTTTGCGGATATAGGACAAGGAGTTTGGAGTTTGACGCTATGCAACTCTTGTCTTTGTGTAGAAGTCTGAATTTGACCACTCAAGTAAGCTATCATGTGCTGAATCTGCTCCTTCGTCATGCCTTCACTAACTTCTTTTTCTTCTTTCGGTGAAGTATCCAGAACAGATGAAGCCGCAAGGTTTGTACTTCCAATCTGCTTAGCCACCTTGTTTCTCTGAGGATGGGCTGGTGGATATCCATGAACTTTGTAACACTTCTCCACAGTGTGACCAATGTGATGACAATGAGAACATTTTGGTTTCTGGAATCCTCCATGAGCTAACAAAATCTGGTTATTCTCCGACTGCATAGACTGCATCTGAAAAGCTGTAGGATTAGGAGTTCCTTTTGTATGATTACCAATCATTCTCTGACTCTCATCTTGGTCTAACATGTTGTAAATGTTATTCAATGCAGGTCGAAGCTTCATGTTTAATATCTGACCTCTGATATTGTTGAAGTTGTCATTTAGCCCCATCAAAAATTGAATGATCTTACTAGTTTCAGCCTCCTCAAGCAGTTCCTTAACCTGATCACAATCACATTTCTTCACTGTCGACGACTTGGTATTAGCTAACTTCTCCCATAGAGTCTTCTTTTGAGTGAAGTATGTAGACAGATCCAATTGTCCTTGCTTGAGACTCATCACCGTTTGCTCAAGTTGATATTTGTGTGGTTGATTGTTCACCTTGAATCTTCTAAACAACTCATCCCACATTTGAGAAGCATCATCATAGTATAAGATACTATCATATATTTCCTTGTTAACAACATTCAGCAACCAAGATTTCACCATACTGTTACACCTACTCCAAATCTTGAACAAGCGATCATCAACAGCAGGTCTAGATAGAGTTCCGTCAACGAATCCTATCTTATTCTTCGCATCAAGACTAATATACGCATAGCTATTGACCAATTGTTGTAATTAGTTCCATCTAGAGTATGAGAAACGATTGATAGACCTGGATGATCTGCCGAATGAAGGAAGAACGGACTGTGGGTACTATCGTACGACTCCTTCATCATCGGAGAGGATCCAGCATTATCGCAATGGAGATTCCGGCGATTTTGTTGTTGTTGTGGTATGAAATCATCAGGTTCATCGAGGATCGGAGTAACCGATCGATTGCGAGTAACAGAATCACCATCGTCTGGTGTAGAACTTCGAGCCTTCTTCTTACCGCCTCGTTTCACCATTTTCAGCCAAATCGGAGCTCGTCGAGTAGGGAATCAAGCTCACGAAAGCGATTAATCGGTGAAACAAGATCAGAATCGAAGAAGTAATCAATTTGCGGAAGTGAATCAGAGTAACGAGCAAAAAGATTGCTCTGATACCCCATATTAGTTAAACAGACTTTGGTAAACTGTTTTCTTATTCCACATTAAGATCCAAATGTTCAATATATACATGAGTGAACCGGTCTATAATGTGGACCAGAAATTAATAACCAAATATAAATATACCAGACTAAACCAATAATCTGATAGGTGAGGTCGCAAATTTTTTGTCACGCAGATGCAGCTTTCTTCGTCCCAATGCATCAAATGCGGGTCAAACTGTATCATTCGTACTCATTGAGTGAGTCAACACACTCTTTTCCAGCATGGATGCGAAGTCGTCATGTCACTTTCATCGTCCAATTTTGTCTATTAGTGAATTAGGTTTCCTTTATTTTTGCACTCTTCATATTCTATCAGCTTCTTCTAGAACTGGGCCGGACATTGGCGGGATGCCATGCCCATCTCCAATAGTATTTATTTCAAAAACAATAAAAAAAATTTGTAAACAGTGTTGAATTTAAAATCGATTGAATGTAAAATATAACATATTTCTCCTTAATCATTGAAAAAGTCCAAACTTAGGGGGTGTGCTGTTGGCATAAGAATGTTTATAAAGTAAAAAAAATTGAGATTCAATTGTTATTAATATATGAATTCTTAAAAAAATTTAGCATAGTCAATTGTTATTGGTTTGAGGATTTTTAAAATTCATCTACATGTTTTCGTTTTTCTACATCATTCATTTCAATCTTTTGTTATTCAAAAAAGTTTAGTTATAGCTGATTCTATATTTTAAACTAACTCCATTATTAGTGGGAAATGAATTCTCTACTTTTTATTTATAAACATACAACTTTCAAAATATCATATATATCTATGAGATTTTCAAAACTATGTAATAAAAATTAAGAAACATAGTAACTATTGTTAGCAAAGATATAATTAATCATATTTTATATTTTATTACATTTTTATCATAAAATTATATTTTAAAGTGTTTTCATAATTAAATAAAAAACATAATAGCATGAAAATTTCTAGGCAAAGATAATATAGTTAAGTTTGTTAATATATAGTATTCATCTTATCATATTAACATAATTATATATGTATCATTCTTATTTCTTTTAACAGATATATATGTTTTTACAAAAAGACTAATAAACATGTTATACCGGAAGAAAGTATTTAGAATAACATAAATCATATATTTACTTTAATACAAGGATAAAAAATAAAATAAGATTTAGGGTTTAGAGTTAAGGGGTGGAGTTTTGAGGATAGGGTTTCAAATTTTAAAAAATTAAAAAATTAAAATTAAAATTTTAAAAATAAAAAGGGGTTATTTTGGTCATTTTCCTTATTGAAGGCTATTTTCGTGACAAAAACTTAAAAAACTATTTGAGAAAATTTTCCTAAATTTTATAAATAATAATAAAAAAATATATATATATATATTTACATGATCCACATAATTTTTAAAATCTATCAACTTTTATAATTTCTGAACACTACGATCTACGTAAATCAATCTCCCCCCCCCCCCCCCCCCCCTCCCAGTTAATTGTTCGTCTTTTAGCATAATGCAGTTTTTATGATATAATAGACATGGATTCTTTGAAACTTATCAGATATGCGGAAAGCGAATGTCAAGCATGGTTCAATGCAAATGAATAATTATCTTTATCTCCACATGAGCATTATATTGAGGAGCCACAAGTCTTAAGCTTGGGTAATATATTTACGGTAGATAGTTCATGGACTTCTACATCTCAGTTCAGTGGATGCGGATAAGTCTGGATGGATAGTTTGGGCAAGACTCAATTCATGGGGAAGCGGAACTTACGTTGGCGAAAGGCTGCTTTTCATACAGAATTAGAAGCACTGAGATGGACTATGGAAAACATGATTCAATATTCGTCATGCCATAGCTTTGGAACTGATTGCAAGGATATAATTGCAATGATAAATGAACCTCAGGTTTGGCCAAGTTTTGCAACATAATCGGAGGCGATACAAACTCTTCAGATATGTTTCTCGGATTTCAGGATATCTCACATCCCAAGAGCGTAAAATCGAATTGCTGATTCTTTAACTAGGTATGCTCGGTCTTTTCATAGAGAGATTTGTTTCGTTGGTTGTTCTATTCCGGTATGGTTACCTAGACCACCTCAAATTCGAGTAATAGAATAACTGTTTGTTGCCAAAAAAGAATTATCATTAAGGATCATAATTTGGACGCTTACTACCACATTATAAAAATTAAAAATTATAAGCTATGATACAAGAAGAGAGAGCCAATTATTACAAACTATATCACCCCAATTTTTTTGTATTGTACCCCAATTTTTGTATCTTATTTATTAATAAGAACGAGTTTTTCTAACTGAAGAAGTACCTTGGCACTGTGCTAGATCAACTCCATTGTCTTTGAAAATCCTTTGTCTTCTCACATCAGTCCTCCATTGTTGAAGCTTGTTCTCCGACTTCGGTTGCTCTCTCAGAGCCAGAGTCGGGTTTAATTTCTTTGAATCATCTCGTTTTAGGTTTCAATCGGTTTAGATCTTCATGTTTTGTTCTCATTTCTTCTCTACGGTAGAATTTCCAGATCTTAGATCTTATCCTAACCATGGGGATGAGAGTTTTTCATGTTGATCTCTGTGTTTGATATTGATCGATCTAGTTGAAGTGAGTTGGGTTTTCTTTCGGTCTTGTTTTGAACTTGATTTTGGTTTGAATGATTTGCATGTTGGCTTTGAGCTCTCTTTGGCTCATTTTGGGTCTCGATCTTCGGCCTTCTTGATCTCTCGATAATGGTTGAACCCGCTTATGAGTTGTCTCGCTCCTTGTCATTTATCAAAAGATTTGATCGAGTTCTTACTACCCGTCTAGCTTCATCATGGCGTCTTGTTATGTTTTATCTCCGTCAACGCATTTCCGGTTGTAGACTTATGAACTGAAATTGTTCTTTCTCCTATATTTTGAAGCTTTGGTATCTTAATCACATGGGCTATTGACTATAGGAGGAGTCAGAAGCCGGATGTATTAGCTTTGGATGGCATCCTCGCCTTGTCTCGTTCAAAGGGGCTTAATTGTAGTCTTCGTGCTTTATTGTTCTCTAGGGTTCTTTTGTTTGGTTCCTCACTTCTTCTAGTTTTGTTCGGTTTAGCATTAAGGTTGTTTCACGTTCTTGTTTTTTAATCTTCCCATGTTTGGGACTTAGTCTCTCTGATCTTGGAGCTTTAGTATCTGGAGGTTTTGTAAAACCTGCCGGCAAATGTATCCAAAAATGAATTCCACCCCATGACTCGATCCCACGCGTGCTATCATCTTAGATAGGGTTGGCATTACTAGGTCTATTAGCATTTCTCAGTTCCCACGCTTCGTTTTTAGGAACCTCGTTGAAAAGATACAAATAAATTATTTCTTATTTCATTATTCATCAATATTTTAAAATCCGGTTCATAATTAGCATATCATGGCAATTCAAGAACGAATTTGGTGTTATGAACCAGATTGTGGATGGCTCATAATCAAGAGATTATGATTTGTCATCTTTCTATTTATCTATGACGGTGTAATCTCCTATATAAGGAACCTCTATGTTATGAATAAATATAGACTTTTCCATTACTCTCACGACACGTTATCAGCACGAAACTCTAAATCCCTAAGCTAATACCCAAATCGAAAAACCCTAAAACCCTAACCCTAGCTGGCGATTCGACGAACCCTAAACCCCGATCGCGTCTCTTGTTTCCGCATCTGTTCCAGCTCGCGTCCCCGATCAGCTTCAGCCTAAGGCGTTCCTGATCCTAGCTCAGACGTTCGCGACCCGAGAGCAGCTCCAGCACGCGACCTCCTCCTCGTTCGCGACAGCATCAGACAGCTCGCGTCCCGTTCGTGTCCAGCTCGCGGCTCAACTCCTTTGGTGGTCCGAATCAACAATCATTTAAGGTTAAAATATAATTCAAAACCTAAGAACCCATAATCGAACATGGATTGATTGATAAAGAATGAAACCCTAAAACCCTAATCTTTATGAATCAAAACCATAGGGTAATAGATCAAAAATCCTAATTGAGTAAATCGAAGCTCTAAAATTTGATACCCCAAACCATAAATCATGTTCCTACATGATTAAAACCCCAAATCGGTTTTTACAAGTTAAAATCCGATAAACCCTAACCCTATATCTATGAACCCTAAATAATATTAGTATCATAATTAATTATACTATAATTATCAAATCACATATTAAAACCCTAATCGAATATTTTTGAAATCAAAACCGTTTTCGGTTTTGATCATTGAGGTTTTGAATCTGATGCTATGTTGCTAGAATTGTTTGACCGTTAAGTTGCTAGATTTATTATTCTCATCCTGCTAGTTTAATAATTCTGATCTGTTTAAGTCTTGATTAAATCCGACCTGCTTGTTTTTATTAATTCTTTAATCACAGTTAGGATTGATAGATTTATTTTCTCATCCTGCTTGGTTAATTGGTCATCTGGTTTAAAATTGTTTAAACCGACCAGCCTGTTAAAACATTGATTGAATCCGATAGGTTGCTAGCTTGTTTTGCTTATATAATCTGATAGGTTGATAGATTGATTGAGGTTTACTTGTTTAAAATCCGAATGATCTGATTGCATGATTCTTGAGGTTTAATATCATCTGCTAGGATTGATAGTTTTGTAATATGATCTGTTTTAAATAGAAACCCTAAATACTCCGTATGATAGGTTATATTGATCTGATTTGGATGTCTTTGAGAATAGAGAATCCGTATGCTAGGTTGATAGATTGATGATAAAATCTAATGTCTTGAGGTTTAAGATTGTATGCTAGGTTCGATTTTATTGATTGATCTGATTAGAAATCATGAAACCCTAATTCTAGTCCTAACATTAATCCGCATATCTGAAACTTGGACCCCTAAATTCATTATGCTTATGAGTTCTATTAAATTGAGTGATCTGATTATATGTTTTTGAGGTTTGATCAATTCGGATACTAGATAGATTATTTACACACGGTTTATGCTAAATACCAATCAGCCTTGAAACTGATTCATTGAAATTCATGCTTGAAATCTATATTCTAGTATTGCTAAAATCAGCCTTGAAACTGATTGAGTGATTAATGAATCTTTTTACTAGTTTTGCTAAAATCCAATGATTGTTAAACCCTAATTGCATGATTAATTGAATTCGTTTTTGCTAGTCTTGATAAACCATAATATTATGAGCACATAGAAATAGTATTGCTGAAACTTGCTAAAAATTGACTGATTGATTAAATGCCTTTAAGATTGATAGTTTCATTGTCCTCACAAGATTGAAATCCGAATTGATTGTTTTTTTATGGCCGCATGAAAATTATACCTAAATATTAAGTGATATATGATTTGAGATGTCGAAAATCAACCTGGATTTTGCTGCCCTAAATTTCTCTGGAGATAATTATTTACGGCGGGCATTGGATACAAAGTTTATTCTAAAGTCAAAGGACTTGGTGAATGAATCACAAAAGGTGATAATGCCAAATGAGAAAGATTGATACATGGCAATATTAATTATTAGCCATCAACTTATTAAAAGTCTCAAAGATCAGTATTTGACAATTTAGAATCCTGTAGACCTTTGGACAGAATTCAAATCGAGATATGATCACCAAAGAACGGTGTTATTACCAAAGGCCCTATTTGATTGGAGGAATCCCAGAATCCAGGACTATAAGTCTGTGGATGAGTCTATTGCTAGCTGGGCAAAATAATGGATTACTGATGAGAAACAGTGAATTGAGACCTCCTGGATTAACCTCATTACCTGATACCAATAAGGCCGCAGAAGAAAAAAAAAAGTAACCACATCCAAAATGATAGACCACACGGTCATGGCCGTGGAGGGTGGAAAGGACGTGGCCATGGCCACTATAACACATTTGGCCGTGGGAATCACTATGGCAGAGGCCGTGGGTATCAACTCAATTTGAGCCATGGTCAAGGCAGTAGCCGTGGTATATCCTTTAAACCACAAAGTTCGACCAAAACAGTGTGCCATAAATGTGGAATGAGGAACCATTGGGCTAAGATATGAAGGACTCCCAAACATTTTTGTGACCTCTATCAAAGAGAGTCTGAAAGGAAAGAATCCTGAAACCCACTTGGCCTATAAAGATGGTGAAAATAATTTCGAACATGATCAAGATGATCTTATGGAATATGAGACTTATGATTGCCTAAAAGAATCAAGTTGATAATCTGATTTCGACATCAAACTTGTGTGATTGCTTTGCTTGTATGCTTTCTCTGATTTTTATCTCATTGAATTTATTTATATTACATTGTCTGCTTAGATTAAATGAATGAATGATTTTTCTATATGAGTACACTGAAAAACGCCAATATAAGTACTAAAGCAGGTATCGCCAGTCTGAAAGAAGACTATGGCTACACTACAAAAAAGCACAAGATTAACGAGGAAAATTAACGAGGAATATTTTTCCTCGTTAATTTACGTCGACTTTACGAGGAAATTACGCGGAAAAATAAAATCAGCGTTATTTCCTCGTAAAGTAACGACGAAACAGTTTCGTCGTAAATTCAATGTAAAGTGACGTGGCTTTTACGAGGAAAGCATATTTCCTCGTAAATTCCACGTAAACTTAGTGTGTTCTTTACGAGGAAATAATTTACGTCTACTTAGCGAGGAAATTTTGAATCCACCAACTTTGTTTGTCACACGTTTTTTTTCGGCCACCTAACTAATTTTCGTCGTAAATTCGTAGAAAAATTACAACTACAAGATTCGGAAATTTTCTATAAATAGGGACGTTTGAACATCATTTTAAACACACCAACAAAAAAAACGTGAAAGAAAAAAAATGGTTGGCTTCGGGAATATTTTCGAGTTGAGGAAGTGGATGTATATGCATAGAGATGCTAACGGGAGAGTGACAAAGAATACCTTGCGGGGCTGGAGACATTTATGCATCAAGCAGATTCAACACCGGTCGCCCAAGAAAGTGGTAAGATGTTATGTCCTTGTCGGAAATGCAACAATTCGAAATTGGCAAACCGTGAAAATGTTTGGAAGCATTTAACAAATAGAGGTTTCACGCCAAATTAATATATTTGGTTTCAACATGGAGAAGGTTATAATTATGATCAGAATGAAGCTAGTAGTAGTAATAGCAATTTTCAGGAAGAACCGGTTGATCATCATTTGCATAATGAACATAGTTACCATCAGGAGGAGATGGTAGATTATGATAGGGTTCATGATATGGTAGCTGATGCATTCGTAGCTCATGATGAAGACGAAGAACCTAATATAGATGCAAAAACGTTTTACGAAATGTTAAACTGATCACAATCTATCTGAAAGTTGTATGAACGAATGGGCAGACTTGTTTAAAGAGTATTTGCCGGAAGACAATGTGTCTGCTGATTCTTATTATGAGATTCAGAAACTGGTTTATAGTCTTGGGTTGCCTTCGGAGATGATAGATGTTTGCATCGACAACTGCATGATCTACTGGGGAGATGATGAGAAGTTAGAAGAATGTCGATTCTGCAAGAAGCCACGATTCAAGCCGCAAGGACGGGGACGTAATAGGGTACCGTACCAAAGGATGTGGCACCTACCAATTACAGACAGATTGAAAAGATTGTACCAATCAGAGCAGACAGCTGGAAAGATGAGATGGCATACCGAGCATACTCAGACGGATGGTGAGATGACTCATCCATCAGATGCAAGAGCCTAGAAACATTTTAACAAAGTACATCCGGATTTCGCTAGCAATAGCCGAAATGTATATCTCGGATTATGCACAGATGGATTTAGTCCGTTCGGAATGTCAGGAAGACAATATTCATTGTGGCCAGTCTCTCTTACGCCATACAACCTGCCACCGGAGATGTGCATGCAACGGGAGTTGCTATTCTTGACCATATTAATACCTGGTCCGAACCATCCAAAAAGGTCCCTGGATGTTTTCCTACAACCACTGATAAAAGAGTTGAAGGATTTGTGGTCAACAGGGGTGAGACCCAGCTGACCCAGCAGTCTACCGACGGATTACCCGTCACCTTGTCCACACTTGAAGTGGATAAGATTTACGAGGAGGTAAATTTTCTAAAATTTTAATTTTTTTATTATTCATTTAATTTAACTTAAAATTTTTACTAACAATATTTATTTTTTGTTTTTAAGGTTGTTCCTAAAAAAAAGGGACGGACGTTGGGGATTGGTTCCATCAACGATGTTCCGAGAGCGAAATCGTCTTATGTTCAGCTACGGGATGATGAAGTCACTCAGCTGCGTAACGCGTTGGCCTCGATGCAATCTGCGTTCACATCTCGTGTGGGTGGACTCGAGGGCTTCTTGGAATTTATAGCGGCCACAAATCTGGAATGGGAGACCATGTTGACGAACATGCGACGACAAAATCCCATTCCAGGCGAGGGACCATCCAACGACACACATGCCGAGGAGGATGTAGACAGGAGGAGTGATGAATTCCTCCGGGCGATGCACGACTCTTAGTTCTTTTTTCTTTCCATGGTTGTATTATAAATTCAAAACTTATTTATATATAAAATATTTGTGTATTTATTTATTTTTTAAATATTAATTTTATTAATAAATTAAATATTTTTTACTATTTTTTAATTATATTTTTAAATTTGTTAAATAATAAAACGAAGTAGATTCGTAGCTAATCTACGACTTATTTACGTTGAACATTTACGAGGAAATCACGAGAAATGTTAAACGAGTATTTTACGAGGAAATACTTTCAAGGTATTTACGTGAAAATTACGAGGAAAAAATTTCAAGGTAATTACGTGAATTTTACAAGGAAATACTTTCGAGATATATACGTGTCGTTTACGAGGAAATGCTTTCGTGGTATTTACGAGGAACAGTAGTGACATTCTTACGTGGACTATCTACGTGGTCTTTACGACGATTTGTTTTCTTCGTTTTTACGACGACATGGTTTCCTCGCTATTTTACGACGAAATAGCGAGTAAATATGCGTTACGACGAACGTATAACGACAAAACCCGTTTTCTCACTGATTCCTCGTAAACCCTCTTTTACGACGAATTCACGAGGAAAACCGCTGTCGTTAAACTTATGTTTTCTTGTACTGCTAGGCTAGTATATTATTGCCTAAGGGTATGCATCTAAAAATCAGTGATGCCTTATATTCACCCAGCTCTAAGAGCAAGAGCAGCCTGTTGAGTTTTAAATATATAAGAATGAATGGTTTCCAAATTGAAACAATGGGCGAAGGAAACAAAGAGTTCCTTCAGATATATGTATAAAATCGCTCAATGCCATAATAAGTCCTAAAGACTATACCTGCATTCTCTACTGACCTATACTATGCATAGATCAGTATGATAGAGGCTAAAAGCCTGCGAAAATATACACTTTAATGCACGACCGGATTGGCCATCCTGGTCCAAACATGATGCGAAAATTGATATTCAAAAGGAACACATTAAAAGATAAGAAGAGTTATCCCAAAGAATCTCACGTGTGTAGCATGTACACAAGGGAAACTCATTAGGCCATCACCAGTAAAACGGCTACGAGCCCCTTTTTCATAATAAAGACTATATGTCTAGATAATACTGGTGAATACATGTCCCAAGCGTTTAAATGATTATGGTATGTCCATGGGGGTAAGTGTGGACAATTTTGTGATACATGTCCATACCAAGAACGGTTTGGCCGAAATCTTTTAAAACGCAAATAGCTGATTGATAGACCATAACTTATGAGGTCAAAACTCTCATTCACAGCTTGGGCCACACGAAATTTACATGCACCTAAGTTAATATGCATCAGGCCATTTAGTGAGCATAGATATTCCCCATCGATTAGATAACGGGTCAAGAGCCAGACATATCCCATCGTAAGACATTTGGATGTGCCGTCTATATACAAATTACTCCACCACAGAGAACTAAGATGGGATCTCAAAGGAGGATGGGGATATATGTTGGATATGATTCTCCCACGATTATTAAGTACCTTGAGCCAAATATGGGTGATCAGTTTGAGGCCAGGTATACGGATTAGGGGGAGAAAGTAATAAGCTGGTAAAAGAGTAAAAGAAATAGAATGGAATCAACCATCAATGTCTTGGCAAGATCCTCAGACTAAAGAATGTGAAATAGACGTCCAAAGATTATACATTTACAAAGCTAGCTAATCAAATGCCAGACACATTTGCTGACCCGAAAAAGAATGACTAAGTCATATATAAACCAGCTTGTAAAGCACCAACGAATTTGATGTCCAAGAAGAGACACAGTCAAGTTGCTATAGAGTCTAGACAACGTATGAAACGTGGTAGACCAAATAGGTTCCAAAATATAAGAATCCTCGGAAACAAAAGAAAAGTGCAGAGAATGATAATCAAAATCCAAATCTGAGGTTACTAAGGAAACCATCCCAGACATGGAGATAAGGCCGGCCGGCTCTAAGGTACAGGTACCAAACAATGTAGCTTGGGACGCCAAGCTGCAAAGTATTAAAGGTCCTGATAATAATGAATCTCAATCGATTATATCATGTCTGGAACATAATGGAACCAATAAGGAATGTCGACATAAGATGATTTATTTGCATACAAGGTAGCACTTCAATTTATGAATATAATCGAGGATCATGAACCCACGTCAATATAAGAGTGCGCACTCGTAGAACAGATTGGATTGAATGGAAACGTGGGGTTAAATAGTTTAAGGAAGAAAGGTGTATTTGACCATATGATTAAGACGCCATATGATGTTAAAACCAGTGGATATAAATGGATCTTGTGAGGAATAGAAATCGTGAGATATAAAGCTGATGTTGCACAAGGATTCTCACAAAGACCAGTAATAGATTATGAGGAGACATATTCCCATGTGGTGGATGCAACTACTTTTAGATTTTTCATAAGTCTGGCTATATAAGAGAGAAAATTAGACTTGCAGCAAGTTGATGTAGTGACTGCATATTTATATGGTCCACTGGATAATGAAAGTACTAGAGTGTATTGAGCTGAAAGTACAACAAGTTCTCGAGAACAATATTGATAATAATCAAAGTATATGATCTGAATATCCTAGGAACCTCTGGATACAATTTCCCAAACAGTTGAATATCTCAAGAAAGAGTTTGAGATGAAAGATCTTGGAAAACAAAGTTTTGTTTGGGATTACAGTTTGAGTACATTAACAATGAAATCCTTGTGCATCAAATAGTATATACAGAAAAGGGTACTCAAGAGATTTAATATGGACCATTCTCACTCATTATCTAGTACATGGGGGTGAGATCACTTGTTTTGGACACTGATCCATTCAGTCCAAAGGTGGACGATAAAAAAGTCCATTTAGTCCTGAGATGGACGATGCAGAAGTCTTGTTTTAGACACTGATCTGATTAGTCCATAAGAAGGACGATGAAGAAGCTTTTAATTTTGGTTTATTTTATACTAACCAGCCCAAAAATGGGTTATTTAGTTTTGTTGATTTGTTTTCAGACATGTTATGTTTTACACATGGTGGTACACGCATATCACAGCAACATCATCCAAGATTTCGTGTGTGTGTATTTGAGGTCGATGACTCAATATGTTCGATCAGATTGTGGCATTGCCGATGGTAAAGAAGAACCAACTATCATGTTCGAGGACGAAGCATATTCTGCCCAAGATCTTCATCACCCACGGATTGCAGAAAATTGGAGAGGTCCAAGGGATCTTCAGTAATGTCCAAATCAGGGGGAGTAATGTGTGTTGTACTCTTTTTCCTTCACCATGGTTTTGTCCTAATTTGGTTTTTTTGGTAAGGTTTTAATGAGACAACATTAAAGCACATTACAAGCTCTAAATGGTTATGGAATCCAAGGGGGATTGTGATGAACCAGATTGTGGATGGCTCATAACCAAGAGGTTATGATTTGTAATATTTTCATTTATGTACGACGGTGTAATCTCTTATATAAGGAACTTCTATGTTATGAATAAACATAGACTTTTCTTTTACTTTTATAACATTTTGAGGATTTTCTTTAAAATTGGCAATTAAATATATCTTATAACATAAATTCTAAATAAAAATAAGGATTTCTTATATTCTGTAAAATTCAAATTTCCACTCTTTTCAGTGAAGGTTTTGGTTTGTGTGATATTTGACTAGGTTACTTCGTGTGATATTCGACACATTAATTTAATAAAAATACTAAATACCACCCTAACGTATATTATATGGTCTTTTATGGATTTATATCATTTATGAGAGGATAAAATAACAATATTTACATACCTTATAAAAAACAAAAATAAAATAACTGGAAAGTGGAGAAAGAAACTCCTAGACTTCGATATTATCTATTCTCTTTCTTTCTCTTTCACGCCACTCTCTCCTTAAAAGCCAACCTTTTTCTCCATCTCTTCTCTCTCTCTGTGTGGTGCTTGCTTTCATCAATGGCGACTCTAGAAGACATAGGAGTCTCAGCTCTGATAAACCTCTTCGGTGCCTTCTTGTTTCTGATAGCATTCGCTGTCCTAAGAATCCAACCCATCAACGACAGAGTCTACTTCCCCAAATGGTATCTCTCCGGAGACAGACACAGTCCCCGCCGCTCCGACGGAAACCTCGTCGGAAAATTTGTCAACCTCAACTTCAAAACATACTTCACTTTCCTTAATTGGATGCCTCAAGCCATGAAAATGAGTGAATCCGAGATCATTCGTCACGCTGGTTTCGATTCTGCTGTTTTCCTCAGGATTTACACTCTCGGGTAACTTCTTCTTCTTCCTCCTCCTCAGTTGACCTTTTTTTCTTTCTTTTGAAAATGCAAAATTCTCAATCTTGAGAGATGTCAACTTCTCGAGAAACTGAAAGGAAAAAACTCGAAACTTTTCAGTTATAAAGGTTTATGTCTTTTCTTTTTCTCCACAAATAAACTTTTCTGGGTATTTAGGCTACTTATGATATTCATGAGTCTAATCACTAAAAAGATAGATACTGTTGAATTCTCGAGAAAAATTGGAACTTTCTGAGAAAATTTTGGTATTTATTGTGTTCTTGTTTGTTTTCTTGGGGATTTCCGTGATTTGTAATCCCCAAGAACGAGTTTCACCAAGTGACATAATCCCGAATTTTACGGTTAAAAATAATCTTTAATTCGTCAGAAAATATTTGTACTTTATTCTTACAGAACATGTTATTACAAAACACAGCTAAGTTTCGGATTTGTCTGCTCTGTATTCCACAAAGACAAAAGCAAAAGCAATAATGGAAGTTTTGTTTGTTGTCACTGTTTGTTTCCTGAGAAAGTCACTTTTTAGATATTCCTTTTCCGGGGAAAGTTATTGAGATTAATTATGAGAGAATCTGCATTAGTTAGTTTTTCCTTCTAAAGATGTTTTTTTTCTTTTTCTTTTCATGTTGGTGTTTGGCAGCTTGAAGATCTTTGTACCAGCCATGGTTCTAGCACTCGCAGTTCTTGTTCCAGTGAATGTATCAAGCGGAACACTCTTCTTCTTGAAGAAGGAACTCGTTGTCAGCGACATTGATAAGCTCTCCATATCTAATGTCCAGCCAGAATCCTCCAAGTGAGAGCTTAGTTCTGTTTTAGAAAAAATGAGCTTTAGTACTAATGATGGTTAGTGATCATTATTAACATCTTTATGTGTGTGTGTGTCTGTGTTTAGGTTCTTCTTCCACATTGGAGTAGAGTACCTTTTCACGCTATGGGCATGTTTCATGCTCTACAGAGAGTACAACACTGTTGCACTAATGCGTCTTCAGTATCTAGCTTCACAGCGTAGGCGTCCTGAGCAGTTCACTGTAAGTGAAAACTTCAAATATTTAACACTGATGAGTGTTTTCTTAATACATTTGGAGTTTTGTTTTTTGCAGGTTGTTGTCAGAAACGTCCCTGACATGCCTGGACACTCAGTTCCGGATACTGTGGATCAGTTCTTTAGGACGAATCACCCTGAGCATTATCTCTGTCATCAGGTAATTATGTTTTGTCCTTATAAATTGCTTATCTTTGTTATAATCAGTTCGATTGAGGGATCGGATCTTCTTGTTTCAGGCAGTTTATAACGCGAACAAGTACGCGAAGCTGGTGAAGCAGAGACAGAGGCTGCAAGACTGGTATGACTATTATGTGCTCAAGCATCAACGCAATCCTCATAAGAAGAAGCCTACTTGCAGAGTTAGTCTCTCTCTCTCTCTCTCTCTCTCTCTACGCCATTTCTTTAGTCTTTTTTTTAGATGTAATGATGTTGATAAGGTTGTTGTCTTCTCCAGACAGGGTTTCTAGGTCTATGGGGTAAAAAAGTTGACTCCATCGAGTACTACCAACAACAGATCAAGGACTTTGACCACACTGTAAGCTACTCCTCTGGTGCAGCTAACACAGACACTTTAACCTCATTTTAAACACGTGTCTGATGTTGATAACAGATGGCTTTGGAGCGCCAAAAAGTTCTTAAAGACTCGAAACTGATGCTTCCCGTCGCATTCGTGTCGTTTGATTCACGGTGGGGAGCTGCCGTTTGCGCACAGACGCAGCAGAGCAAGAATCCAACGCTGTGGCTAACGAGCAGCGCTCCAGAGCCTCGTGATATCTATTGGCAAAACCTTTCTATACCTTTTATCTCTCTGACCATCAGAAAGCTCATAATTGGTGTCTCAGTCTTTGCATTGGTCTTCTTCTACATGATCCCCATCGCTTTCGTGCAGTCTCTTGCCAATTTACAAGGTCTTGATCGAGTTGCGCCTTTCCTCAGACCTGTCACTAGACTGTAAGTCAAAGCAATCACATGCCAATTTACACAAACTTGATAGAGTTGAATGACTCCATCTTCTTGTTATTGCAGGGACTTTGTAAAGTCATTCTTACAAGGTTTTCTACCTGGTCTCGCTCTGAAGATCTTCTTGTGGATCCTCCCAACAGTGTTACTGATTATGTCGAAGATTGAGGGCTACATTGCTTTATCTACACTTGAGCGTAGAGCAGCAGCGAAATACTATTACTTTATGTTAGTAAATGTGTTCTTGGGAAGTATCATTGCCGGAACCGCTTTTGAGCAGCTTGACTCTTTCCTTCACCAGTCACCAACTCAGTAAGCAACCTTTAACCTCTTATAAACTCTCCAAAAGAATCATACCTTTGAAAATGCTTTTGTTTATTCTTAATGGTGTTGTACTTGTACAGGATTCCTCGAACCATTGGTGTCTCTATACCGATGAAAGCTACCTTCTTTATCACGTACATAATGGTTGACGGGTGGGCTGGTATAGCGGGTGAGATTCTCCGGTTAAAGCCCCTCGTGATCTTCCACTTGAAGAACATGTTTATTGTGAAGACGGACCGAGATAGAGAGAGAGCAATGGACCCTGGTTTTGTCGATTTCAAGGAGACTCTCCCATCTCTCCAGCTCTACTTCCTCTTGGGGATTGTCTACGCCGTTGTCACTCCCATTCTCCTTCCCTTCATTTGTGTCTTCTTCGCGTTTGCTTACTTGGTCTATCGCCATCAGGTTCGCTTTACAACTCAGTGGCATCTAATACTATTTTTCAAATTTACTCAACAATTTTCATACCTTAAATTTGTGATGAAAAAAAAAGACTAAACTACCACTCCTTAATTATTTATAAATGTGTAAAAATGATTTATATAATGTTAGGTTATTTTTGATTGATTGTATTTTCGAAAAGTGGTAGCTTAGCCTATAGTATTTCAAACAGTTTCTTGATCTTTCTTGATGATGTTTTCTTGGGTTTACAACGCAGATAATCAACGTTTACAACCAACAATATGAGAGCTGTGGAGCGTTCTGGCCGCACGTTCATGGCAGGATAATAGCTAGCTTGTTGATATCTCAGCTTCTGCTTATGGGACTTTTGACTTCTAAAAAGGCAGCTAACTCAACGCCTTTGCTTATCATCTTACCCATTCTCACTCTTTCTTTCCACAAGTACTGCAAACACCGCTTCGAACCCGCCTTCGGAAAATACCCACTCGAGGTAAAGTACCAATCTTCTCCAGGACCACATCATAACCCAAAAGAAAAGTTTCTAGCTTTCTTACAAAAACATGTGTTCATCATTGGTCTTACTGCAGGACGCAATGGCGAAAGACAAGCTGGAGAAGGAGACAGAACCGGAGTTGAACATGAAAGCTGATCTTGCAGACGCGTACTTACACCCTATCTTCCTTTCATTTGACGAAGAATTAGATGAAGAAGATGAGAGGCACCAAAAAGAGACAACGGAGGTTAGAGTGGACAAACATGAAACACAGTCGTCTAGTCCTGTGACGGAGCTCGGTACTCCTTCTCATTACCAGCAACATGAAGTCTACAATCCAACGTCCCCTTCTTCGCATTACGCTTCCGCCTATGAGCAGTCATCTTCTCAGTACGAGTACCATTACGAAACTCATCGGTATGAGGAGCATGGTGGATACCGTTACAACAACTGACAAACAAAAGGGTGTCTTATATGAGTGTTACTTGTATAAGTAGTCGTTTAAAATTTAATTAAATGGTCTAGGTTTTATTGGTGGTGCTGGGAGATTGGTGGTTTTAGTGTTGTTCCAAGATTTATTTATTCTCATCTACTTTCAGTTTTTTTGGTAATTGTAAAACTTGGTTTATAGTGAATGTGATGAAAGATATGAATATTTATTTTAGGCCGAAGGTTCGGTTTCTTTTAGGTAGTTCGGAATTAGAACTATGTTAGTTCAGGTGGTCGAAATCTCACTGAAGTGAACAAAAAAAATCGGTTCAGTTTTTTGGTTAGTTTGGTTTCGAATTTTTTTCAAAATTTTTGATTTTGCGGTTAGTTCGGTTAAATTTTTTTGTTTAAATTGAATAAATTCCAGAAAAAAATTGGTTAGTTTGGTTCAGATTTTGGTTAGTTCAGTTCGGAATTTTGGTTAAAATTGATATTATTTGGTAAAAAATATTTTTAGAAAACCGAACTAACCGATTGTCGAATCGGACTAAAATTTTTTTCAGTTGCCGAATTTTCTGACCCAACTTTTGATTCAGTTCGGCAGGTTCTGGTTCGAGTAGGCCTTGTTTATTTAATTAAGATAAAAATATTTCTTAACCGAAAAACCTAACCAGGGAAAAAAGAGAGACAAAAGTAGCTCATCTTGTATTGATAAAACTTTCTGTCTCGTCCATACAAGTTCTTGTCATCCAGCTCCTGTCATTAAATGAAGATTGAGAAGACTATGATGTGTGGTCTCGCAAAATCACAGCCAAGTCGTCTCCACTTCCATGGCTACTCCTTTAGCAGCTCCTCTCTTCTCTCCTTTATCTCTTTCTTCAGCAAGAAACCGCCGTTCGTATCCCAAGATCCGATTCCAGTCGAACAATGGGAGCACTTTGGAGTCCAATGGACACCAGAAGCTAAATCTATCGAAATGTGGTAAACTAGATGGAAAAAGGAGTAAGTTCCTGCAAATGGGTTCTCGAGAGATGACTTTTGGGAGAAAACTCTCAGTTCAGGCCGCGGATGGGGCAGGGACAGGGAACACATCAACGATCTCTAGTAACGTAAGCTTAACGATTTGAAGATTTTATGATGTTTGTCTACCACGTTAGGTTTTCATCCTCGTTGTTATGCACACTAGGTGTTGGCGATAGCGCACTTGTTGGTGTCACTTGGGATCATACTAGCGGCAGACCAGTTCTTGAAACAGGCTTTTGTAGCAGCCTCCATAAAGTTCCCCAGCGCTTTGTTTGGGATGTTTTGTATTTTCTCTGTTCTTATGATATTAGATACCGTTGTCCCCGCTGCTGCAACTGGCATGATGAACTTCTTCGAGCCAGCGTTTCTGTTCATCCAGAGATGGCTTCCTTTGTTCTACGTTCCATCTCTTGTGGTTCTCCCTCTTTCCGTCAGAGATATTCCCGCGGCTTCCGGCCTCAAAATCTGCTACATTGTTGGTATATAATCATTCTCTTCTTATTATGGTACCCTTCATAGTAATGTTATCTTGTTAGCTCTGTTTAATGTTTGATCAAATGCTTGTACAGCTGGTGGATGGTTGGCGTCTCTTTGTGTAGCAGGGTTCACAGCTATTGCAGTGAGGAAAATGGTGAATACCGAGATGACGGAAGCTGAGCCTATGGCAAAACCTTCACCATTCTCAGCACTTGAGCTGTGGAGTTGGAGTGGGATCTTTGTTGCGTCGTTTGTTGGTGCTATGTTTTACCCTAATTCGTTGGGGACAAGTGCAAGGACTTGTCTCCCTTTCCTTCTTTCTTCTACTGTTCTAGGTTACATTGTCGGTACCGGGTACAATTTAAACCCTTTCCTTGTTTTCTACTCAAGTTTCAAGTCTCTAGCTTGATGCTATTCTTATTGTATTGTCTAGGTTGCCATCTGCTATTAAGAAAGTATTCCATCCGATAATCTGCTGCGCTGTATCTGCACTACTCGCTGCTCTAGCTTTTGGGTATGCTTCAGGATCTGGACTTGATCCTGTTTTAGGTAAAACTCACTCAAACAAGAGAGAAAGAAAGACCTAGAACAGAAAGTAAAAGTTCTTTTGTTCACTACTCTTAATGGTGGTGACAGGAAACTACCTTACAAAAGTAGCATCGGATCCTGGTGCTGGTGACATCTTAATGGGTTTTCTTGGCTCTGTCATTCTCTCTTTCGCTTTCTCCATGTTCAAACAGAGAAAGGTAACAACACACTTGTTCTTGTTTTTCTTTAGAAAAGTGGTGACAATCTGTTTGGTTTGCCCCAGCTTGTGAAAAGGCACGCAGCTGAGATATTTACGTCTGTGATTGTTTCAACGATATTCTCGCTCTACTCCACTGCTCTCGTTGGACGTTTAGTTGGTTTGGAACCATCTTTAACGGTTTCAATCCTACCTCGCTGCATCACGGTTGCGTTAGCCCTTAGCATTGTATCACTCTTTGAAGGTATAACATGCTATTCTTCTCCTCAGCAGAGTACATTAAAGAACATTTTTAGCGACTCTTTTGGACATATTTCAGGGACCAATTCGTCGCTTACAGCAGCTGTAGTGGTTGTGACTGGTCTGATTGGAGCTAACTTTGTACAAGTTGTTCTTGACAAACTGCGTTTAAATGATCCTATTGCTCGAGGAATCGCAACTGCTTCAAGGTGACTTCTTTACAGATATCATCTTTTCGCATTTCGAATCAAAATGAGGAAAAATCTAATAACATTATTTAAGTGGACAGTGCTCATGGACTTGGAACAGCAGCTTTGTCGGCCAAGGAGCCAGAGGCACTTCCCTTCTGTGCAATTGCTTATGCTCTCACTGGAATCTTCGGATCCTTACTCTGTTCTGTCCCTGCCGTCCGACAGAGTTTGCTGGCTGTCGTCGGATGAGAATTGATGACGTGGCGACACACAATTGGTGGCGGCCCTAGAAGCCGGCGAGTTACTTTTCAATATGGGAGCAGTTTGGTTTGAATCATTAATTTTTCATTCTATTTTGTATATGCTGTGAATTTATTATAATGGAAAAAAAATATGTAAACTTTAATATTTTCATTGATACAAAAAAAATTCACAAAGTCTCAGTTTTACATCTTTTACCTTTCTCTTGCAATTTAGAAATTTATGTATTCAATTTTTAGTCATGTGATAAAATAAAATAAAAGGTCTGATTGGTAATGACGGTAAATTTTTTTTTGTGGTGATTTTAAATTTTATTGCTGTATAATTTTATGAAAGAGCTAAAAAATTGCTTTGGATATTTGGTTAGGTTATTTCTAGAGATGTGGTTTCAAAAAAAAATTTAAAGCTTGATTGCTCTGAATTTGATGCTTTAGAAATAAATAGGATCGTGACCTCCCCGATAATTTAAGAATTATCAAAATTGATAAAAAAAAACTGAGAGGGCAAAAGAGTAAAAAAGAAAAGAAGATGACGAGAGCCCAAAGCTTCTAACGGAAGGCGTAAAGCTAAAAGCGTTACCAAACTATCTTCCCAGTCTTGTCTGAATTCTACTCTCAGCCACAAAACCCAAAAAATGATACTAATCCCAACTTCTTCTTCATCTTCGTGTTCTTATTACTCGTGTTGTTGCCTTCCGCAAGCTTCCTTCAATTCTAATTCATATCCATCGAATCAGTCTCTGTTCCTCTCCAAATCCGCTTATCCAAGTCACCAGGGTACTTATGCTTCAATCTGTTGATTTGAACTCCTTCGGTAGGATCTAAAGTCTTATGCTTCAATTTGTTTACGACTCTGTGGCTACTTCAGGAAGCAGAAAGCTGAAGACTTTGCGTCTCCGGGCTAATTTCTGGGAGTCAATCCGATCTGGGTACTTCCAAAGTTTCATAATTTTCGTGCTCGTAGCCTGGTACATTGAATGCTTGATTGATTGATTGATTCAGGTTTGTAAAGAATAATAACACGACCCAACTTGTGGAACCACCTTCTACAACCGAAGAAGATGAAGACACGGAACCATTACTTCCTGTGGAGTTTACTTTGGTTGAGAGAACTCTTCAAGATGGGTTGATTGAAGAGATCATATTTTCTTCTGGTGGTGAAATTGATGTCTATGATCTTCAAACCCTTTGTGACAAGGTTAGTTAAAACTTAAAAGCTTCTATTTCTTCTTGATGTTACTTCAAAAAAAAAGGCTCTCATTTTGGATTATATAATATTAAAGGTGGGATGGCCTCGGAGACCACTAACGAAACTAGCTGCAGCTTTGAAGAATAGTTATATGGTTGCTACATTGCATTCTGTATTGAAGCCATCATCATCATCATCATCATCATCAGGTGCTTCATTCAATTAACCTTAATCTTCACTCATCCGATGTTTTGATGAATATCTTAGCGGATTTTGGAGAAGTTATTTGACACAGAAGGAGATAATGAGCAGCAGCAGAAGAATAAGAAGCTTATTGGAATGGCACGTGCCACGTCGGATCATGCCTTTAATGCTACAATTTGGGATGTTCTTGTTGATCCTGAGTATCAGGTAACCAAAACAAAGAACTAACTCTTCTGTGTGTTGATGTTAATAAGTGTTGTTTTGGTTTTCAGGGTCAAGGGCTTGGTAAAGCTCTTGTGGAAAAGCTTGTAAGGGCTCTTCTTCAGAGAGATATTGGTAATATATCTCTTTTTGCAGATAGTCAAGGTAATAATACAAATATCAAATCACCATACAAACTTTTGTAATCAAGACTTCTTCTTTCTTAGAGTTATTGAATTTGTCATGCAGTTGTGGATTTCTATCAAAACTTGGGGTTTGAGGCTGATCCAGAAGGCATCAAAGGCATGTTTTGGTACCCAAAGTAGCAGTTGGTGGGTTTGCAAAAGAGTGGGACTTTACTATTTGGCTGTATGCTTTCTTATTATATGGGTCGGGTCAATAAGGAAGTTTACTAACTGTGCATTTTGTAACTCGAAACCGATATTTGTCTATTTAAGATTCAAACATGAGTATATGATCAATAGGAAGAAACCTTTCTTTCCATTGCTTAAAAGGTTTGATGAGGAAACTTTAAAATGGATAATATTGTATTAATTTAATTTTTATTGCTTTGCTATTAACTTCTCTACATTACAGAATTTTCTGTTACCATCTCCACATAAATTACAAACCAAAGCAAGATAGTCCTTTTCGCCATGAAAAAAAATCCATAAAAGAAAGAAAGAAGAAACTGCAAACGGGTTTATAGACGGGTTATAATTTGCTTTTTGTTTTAGGCTTTAGCAGCTTCTGCAGGAGCAGTTTCTTTGTTCGCAATGAGCTGCTCATAGAGATCTCTGATCTTCAATCCAACAATGGTCTGGAAAAGTCCAGTTCCATTGTTGCTACCAGGGAAATCAGCATGTTTCAGCATTTGTTGAGTCACTTCCCCGTAGAATTTGGTCGAGAGGTTGCTCAGATGGCTCTCCACATAAATCAGCTCGTCCAGTCTATCGAATTGCCCGTCCATCTCAACAACCGAAACCTGATAGAGAGAGAACAAAATGCTCAAACCAAGAGCTAAAAAAAACGAAACTCATTCTGCAATATCAACCAATGTACCTCATGGTCGAAGTAGGAATCAGGTGCATAGTTGAACTTGATACCAGGGTACGAGCAGGTGAGTTTGCGGCCGCAAGGTATCCACGAGACGGTTGAACCTTCATCGAATAGGTAGACCGGGCTAAAGTACTTAACACCTTCCTTCATTATCAACCTCACTCTCAACACTTTGCCTTCATTGTCATCTGGAATCAGCTGTGTTGGAAGCACTTCTATCACCGCATCCGCGTACTGCTTTTGTGGGTCTGCATAAGCCATTTGATGCACATTGTTATCAACAAAATTTTCCAGGAAATGAAGACTGAATATGAGTTTATACCAATGAATGCATCGAAGTCAGGCTTTCGTGCTTCGATACTCGCTTTGATGCTCTCTAAGCTGTGACCTCTTTCAGCCATGTCCCTCTGTGACACAAACTCGTTTGATACGTTACATTGTCACGGTCGAATCTTATGTATATATATATATATATACGAAGATGAAATAGATAAAGAAACACACCTGAATTTTCCAAGCGAACTTGACCTCATTACTAATGTCTAGGTAGATACTGAAGTCCAATAAGTCTCTTACCCTCTCATCAAACCTTCACAAGTAGATAAAACATTATTATAAAAATATTGCATGACCAAAACTATAGACTAACTTAATTAGTCGAATATAATTTCATCATCGTCAAACTATAATATTTCATGCAAAAGGTTCAAATACTCAATATATTATTATCTAGAATCTAAATCCAAGATTCCGACAAGAAAGTAAAGACTTGCAAACTCTTGAAGTTGTCTGAGAGACAAAACAGAGTGATGAGTGGCCTACTTACATTGGGTGAAGACCTTCGATGACGAGAATCTTGGGAGGCTGAATAAGCTCAGGTGCGTCAAGAAGTCCAGTGACGTGATTATAAATGGGTTTCTCGACGGCGATACCACTCTTGAGAGCTTTGACTTGCTCATACATGAGATCAAAGTCATTGGCGCGTGGGTCCAAAGCAGTGACTCCTTTCTCTTTGCGACCGGTTCTGTCTAAGGAATGGTAATCGTCGAGGCAGATCACAGTGGTCATGTCACTGATGAGTGTGTTGGAGTCAGGGTTCCCTCCCTTTGGTGGCTCGGCGGCTCCACCGAAGACACTGGTCAGCCTCCGCATGAAGGTACTTTTGCCGCATCCGGAGTCGGCAGCGAGTCCGATCACCACGGTTTGTTGTGCGGCGCAAGTGATGATGGTGTTGAATCTACGGTTGGTTTGGCGACGGTAGAAGAAGACTTGTTTGGAGGAGGAGGAGGAGGTAAAGAAATGAGTTGAATTGAGAGCTTGAGTTGAGTAGATTGTTGAAACAGCCATTGCTGCTGGTGATTTGTTCCTCTTCCTCTTCTTCTCCGCCTAAGCTCTCTGTTTTTGTTTTGTTTTGTTTTGTTTTGGGAGAGCTTTGGTTGAGTGATGAGGATTTGGATATGATGAAAGAAATATGGGTAAGGATATTTTGAGTTATGGGTTTTTGTGTGGTGATGTAAAGATGTGAAACCAAATGAGAGGAGGCAAATGAGTCTATAGGAAACAAATGGCAAATGAGTTATGGTTTTGATCTGATGTGGTCTGTAATGAGTGGCTCATGTTTTGATTTCCTCAAGTAAACACTATGTGATGTTTGTTTCAGATAAGTTTTTAGTCTCTCTGTTAAGATAATTGTTGACAAGTAAAACACTTCTAGCCGCACGAAAACAAGCAATATGTATCTTCTATACTTCATGGTTTCTTTTGAGTTGTCTAAATTATATAGATTTGCATAATGGTACTTGATTTTAATTATTTTATAAAAATGATAATTGGATATTGAAGTTTAGGAGAGAGTGGAGTTGCCGATGAAAGTGATAAAACTAGAACAGAGCATGGAGGGACGCACGGTGGATATTTGCTTATTTTTGGAGGTTTCGGATATTTGAATAGAAACGTGGAAGACTTTAATTGGAGAGATGGAGGTTATGTGTTTAAGGTCTGAAGTTGAATGAGTGTTGGACCAAAATCTCATATGGACCATATGGACCAAATGGTATTCTACAGCATCCAAAAAAAATCTGTATGGACCTCTATCATGTAAATTACTTTAACACCCTTAATTAAACTAAATTAAAATAAAATTAAAAACACAAAACTAAAAAACGTTATGGTCGCCGGCGTAGGATTTTTTCTTCCTCATTCTCTACGTCTTTTCTTCTACGACTCCTCGTCTTCAACCCTGTTCCACTACAGCGGCATCGACGTTGAAGTTTGTTATCCACCATGTTAAATGGCATCAAAACTCGTGACATCTCTTGCTTTATCTTGAGCTCAGATGCCACAACCTCAGATGCCACAACCACAAATTAGTTGTACAATACACAAAATATAATTTTATTAGTTGTACCACTTATATACGTATCCATACCATGTCACAAATGTTATTTATCATATATTTTGTATAAAGATGCTCAATGTGTGTGTTTTCCAGAAATAATGTGGCTAAACAAGTAAATAACTATTATATGTCTTATACTTTTAAGGTTTATTAACTTGTTTGTCCACTATATTTTTGAAAAACATACACCAAATTCATTTTAACCAAATTAATGATTCTACTTTAGTAGGGCAAAGGCATGTACACATAAAGAAGTGGTACAACCGAGATAAGTTTAAATTTTATGTGGTACAACAAGTTTTTTCGATTCCACTGCCAAAGTACAACTATGTACAAACTGGTACAACTCATAACCTAGTACAACTATGTACGACCTGGTATAACTCAAATACTTGTAATACTATGTTATTTCATTTTGTATTGTGCATCACTTTTTAAACATGTATCATGTTTTAAATATCGTGGTTGAACACTAATATCGTAATATTTTGAAAAAACATAATTTAACCTAAATATTTTTATGTAATTTTTTTTGACAATTATTACACCATCTCATAAGTTTAAATAATCTATCTTATACTTTAACTATTTATTTACTTGATTAACCACATTATTTTGAAAAAACATAATTTAACTTTTGAAAATTTTTAGTTTAAGTTAATGTCAATGTTACAAGGCCATTTTGTGATATATTCCTATTTTTATTAAGGTTTTAGAATACATATATTTTTTATTTTTGCAATTATTACACCACCCTATAAGTTTATATGATATACCTTATATTTTTAAAGTTTCTCTTATTTGATTAGACCAACATTTTCACTGGTTCTGCATAATCATCTTATACAGCATCATTAATACGCTGTAAACAAAAATCAAATATCACCACAATACAAAAAAAAAATAGTTTGCATCATTTATTTTTAATATTTGCATTATTTATAAATGATGTAAAAGAATTTTACATCACTTAAAAAGTGACTCTGAAAATGGTGATGTACAAAATTTACAAAAAACATTTAATAATTGATGTAAAAATATAAACTATTTGCATCAGTTCATTTTACAAAAAATTAGTCTCAATTTTAAGAAGTTATTCAAAAATACATATCATTTACAACAACTGATTTATATCATTTACTAATTAAATGTAATTTTAACAAAATTATGTGATTAAAATGATTTCTTTGTTAAATAATTCTTAATTAAAATTTTTACTGATTATTTTTATTATTTGTTGCAATTTTGTTTGTTTCTAATATATTTTATTATCTTGATAAACAAACTAAAATTTTACAACTGTTTATAAGAATTGTATTAATACATCACGATTAAAAAAGTTATTTGCAAAACAAAAATACATAAATCATACATCAAACCCAATCTTTTTCTTCTTTCCGGTGACTCGCGTTTTTAAAGCAATAGTTGAATTTGGCTCCGCATCTAGCTTTTTGGCCTCGAGGCCAAATAGATGAAGATGATTTTTTTCTAAAAATCGTACAACTAGTATAACTAGTAAACGTATCAATTCCAAATAAAATATTATTGAAAATATAATATTTATATATTTGACACATGCATGCAGGAGAGATTAGACCAATATGTCTTATTGGTTCTATGTTTATATTTTTTTCAACTTCCAAAGTATTTAGGGATTTATCCTAATGTTCCCTTCTTTTTCCTCTCAGCCGCCTCCTGGCAACCTGGAAACTTCTAAATCAATTTTTAAATCTAAAATAAAATACAAACTTATAATAGGTTATTAATAACGAAAATAAAATAATATTGTCATATCAATAAGATTTTTTATATTATCATTTTTTATTTGTATAACTTAATAAAATTTCATAATATTCTAAAGAATCACAAATTTATGCAATGTTAAAAAATATATGAGTAATTTAATCAATGTTTTTTAAAAAAATACTATCAGATATTTTGTGTTTTTATCGGATCAAAGGTATCATCAGATTGCGGGTTAATAGTGAGTTTTTGGATTTTTACTGGGTTCTATCGAATTTTTAAATAACGATTTTTTCATTAAATCTGAACCGGATTATATATAATGTATCAGGTCTATAGGTTTAACCACGAATCTAGGTCAGATATGAAAAAAATTCTTAAAGCTCAAATATTATTATAGAACAACTACCATATTTCGAACAAATACCATATTTTGAAGAGAAAAAAAACAATTGATATAAACCTAAAAACTCAATTGTTATGGTTCGAATAAAAAATATTGGTAGTTTATAAATCAGTTTTCGATCAATAAATGAAAAACAAGCCCGTGTTTTTTAAGCGTGAATCAAAATCTAGTAATTTATTAAATTGTATAACTAGTTCAAATGTACAGTTAGTACAACTAATACAAGTGATATAACTGTACAACTGGTACAAACAATAAAAATTAATTTTAAATATTTAAAGTTAAGTGAATATGGGCCAAGTTTTAGGTATTGAGTTTGAGCTCGGATTTAGTTGGTTGGGTTGGTAAATAAGTTAAAGTTTTTAGGTTTTAATGTTTTATGGATGTTTTGCTGACCTTTCATATTAAATTTAATTCTAAAAGAAATTCAAATTATAAGGGGTCCAAAATAGATTTTTTCAGATCCAAGTGGTCCGTTATAGAATTTGATCCGTTATGGAATTTGATCCATGAGTGTTTTATGTGGGTGATCCATGAGTGTTTTATGTGGGTGATCCATGAGTGTTTTATGTGGGTCCCGTTGACACGTTCCGTATATCCCTTATATCCCTTCAGCTTCGAATCTTTATTTCTTCTCCGGGGAACAAAATGAATTAGACCAAAGCTTTCTCTTTTGCTCAAGGCCCTTGACAAAGTTCTTTCAAGCCTGGTATCACCAGTCAACAAAGACAATTATATAACGGTTAACACGCATGAATTTCAGTTTCACCATTGGTATATAACCAAACTAGGAGACTTGAAAGATTACATAAACTATCTGTAAAAGATACCTGATCGAGTTATTTAAAGAAATAGCATCCAACATGTTGTAACGTTCAGACCAAAACGAGAGACTCGAAATAGTTTGTGGCTATGGTTGTCTTAATAGTTCAACTCACAGAAAAAATAATCCAAATATCCAGAGTAGATATTGTGCTACAGACACTGAAGAAAAAAGCCCTACAGAAATGGCCGAACAAACCCATTCTCTCTCTCTCTTGCAACTATAGTAACTAAAGAAATTTACCACAACATAACGCACCCAAACGGTAAAATGGTAATTACATTCATACGAGATATTTCAAACCTTTTTTTATCTAAGGGGAAAATTACCACCACCCTGTCCTGTCTCCCTTCGTTTTACTTGTTCCCCCTAAAGTAGAGGTAAATTTTCTGCACACCCACAACGAAACACGATCAATTCAGATGTTGGCCGGTTAAAATTAGCAAATCCCTTTGCGGTTAACAATTTTTAAAGAAGCCATGGAGTTACTAATCAGTAGCTTACCTGAAGAACCCATAGACTCAGAAGTGACTCCAAGCAGAAGAGACCAAAACCGATAAAGTAGAAGATCTGCATTCATTCATTAAGGTTTGGTTTAGCTTAGCTATCATTAAGCTTTCTTCAAGGTGAGCATATACATATGAGCGTCGTAAATAAAAATATAAAATACGGGTTGTACCCCTGCTAATAAACTGTCTGAGATGACATCAATTGCTGCAAGCACACCCCTGTTGATCATAGAAATAGAATGTGATCAAATTATCCCAAGGCAACAAACCATAAAGAGACCCGGAATCTTCTAGAGCATTAATTTTGACGGTCGACTACGTGTCTCTGTCCGAGAAAGTTTTACAAAGTTGAATCACAGCTAGAGTGAACGAAGCTCAAACAAAAATTTATAGTTATAGTTATTAAGTTAAAACTCCGTATTTTCAAATCGATCAAAACAATTTAGAATTTTCCAAGTGAAATACTCACTAGACTAATCAACTATACACGAAGTAACAAATAAAGTTCGAGCGCAAAGGGAATCTTTGGCTATGATTGAAAGACTTACGTTAAAGACTTCCCCTGGAAAAAGATGGGCGGGGCAATGGCGGCAACGATGCAGAAACCAATGTGAATCTGTGAGGAGCATAGGTCAATCATATGGGAAATGGAAACTACATCTGCTTCTAGGTAAGGTACAAAATTTTAGATATGAAAAGTTTGTATGACTCACCAAGTAAGTGAAGAAAAACCAACCAAACTTCAAAGCGCTGTCAGTCCTACAAGGTCGTGAAAAGTACACCAATTATATTAACTGTCCAGTTAATAATGACTTGTACGAAAACCATTGGAAGAAAACTAGTTAAAAGGAGAACTACCTCATGGCTCGGTAGAGAGGCCTGTACCATACAACATAAGAAAGTGGACATCCAATCAACGCATATATCGTGGCAAGGAAAAATATTTTTACACCTATCATTAATATTAAACAATAAGCATTAGTTCAACTTCAACCAAATCCAATCAGAACTTCATTACCCATAGAAATAAAACATAAACTGATAGTGTCAAGCTCACCTCCGCCTTTAATCCAGCACACCATGGTTGCAATCACATTGAATACCAGACACAAAACAATACCTGAAAGCCAGCAGTAGAATACAAGCCCCCGTCAATTCAACGCAGTAGAAACATTTCACGGAAACAAAAACAAACCAAACAGAACTTACCTAACCAACTAGCAAAAGCCAGGTACTGCAGCTTTTGTGCATAGACTGGTATCTCATTAGCAATGTCATGGTGTATGATTGGGAAAAACGGGGGCCAGTTTTTATCATCTATTTGAACACCAGCTGCAACAAAATAAGATGAGAACAGTTAGCTATTTATCCACCACTACAGGTAGATAAAACTAATGATAAACTATTATCATCAATTGTTGTGTTGGCTAACATTTAGCAATAGCATCCTCCCTCCGCTTAATATCCTGAGTGAAAAGAATATAGAGTTGTACAAATAAACATTAGTCAGCAGGGTGAGGTTATATTTGACAAATACATATCAAGTGGTTAGTGTTACTAACCATTTCTTTCTTCCTAAGCTCAGCTTCCCAGTCAGCAAGCTTTCTTTGTTTCTGTGAAGAGTCCTGCAGCAGTTAAAAACGCAGGTGAGAAAGAGGTTTATTATGAGTTTAGGAGAGAGAAAGAAGTGATTACAGTCATGGTATCCAAGGGAATATCAACAGTAGCATCGAGGCTTTGGCCAAATCCAACTGGTCTAGATGCAGCAGGAACCCTTCCGCCGCCTTTCTGCAAATATTCAACAACAATCAGTAAAACTATCCAATGTCAGTAGTAACCTAGAGGAAAACTTCACCATTGAGTTTGATAATCCAAATCTAAAGGAATGAGTCTCACTCATAAAGACTACTACACTCCAAATTACTCGCTAAACGCCAGTAGGTTCTCGGAAAAATCCTAAACTAGTTCCCAGATCCAACGATACAATAAATCCAGATGAAAAATCGGAGATCCATAACCTCGGCACTGCTCGAAACAGGGATGACAGATCTAGATTCATAAGCATAAAATCCAAAGGCGACTTAGAGAAAATGCAAAGCGGAGATTTAGTGAGAAAGCGTTACGGAGAAGGGATTGACGATTTCTTCATCTTCCTCATCGAAAGGGTTGGGGTCGTGGTGACGATTCATTGTTGGTTGCCGATCCCTTTATTTACCACCTCGAATCTTATTCTCCGATAAGATCGCCCGAGATCCAGTGAGAGTGAGACTAAGAGCATGTAACCCCTCTCATAAGTATTGTTTATTAATTTTATGGGGGAGCATGAATAGTGATGAACCCGGATCAATTCTGCTTCTCCATCAATGAACCTGAAGTGTGAGTTCATAAGAATAAAATAATAATTTTTGCTTGACAAAAAATGGAATTTTTTTTTTTTGAAAAGTGAATATTCAATATAATGAGAATTTTATTCAATATAATGAAAAAAAAATTGGTTTTTAAATTTTGAAAAGTGAATATTCAATATAATGGAAAAAATTTTGGTTTTTAAATTTTTTTTTTGAATATTATTCAATTTGAGAATTCAATAAGAGAGAGAATATTTTGTAATATGTTTTTAAAAAGTTTTTATTCAATACATAAACTTACAAAAGATTTTAAAATATTTCTTAAAAGTTTTTATTCAATATATTGAGAATTCATGAACATACAAAGATTATTCATCATGATTACCATATTTTTCCCAAACATTCTCAACTAAATCAGCTTTCAAACGTTCATGTATATGTGGATCCCGAATTTGATTGTGAATGGTAAGCATAGGGACATTGACACTTTCTCTACTTTTCACCTTGGAACTTCGGCTAGACTCTCCTGACTCGAACTCAGATGTATCAATTTGAATGTATCTGTGTCGTTCGTCCTCCACTATCATATTGTGCAATATGACACAAGTTCTCATTATCTTTCCTATCTTTTCCTTGTCCCATAGTAGAGCTGGATTTTTAACAATTGCAAACCTCGATTGCAATACTCCAAAATCCCGTTCGACATCTTTTCTGGTGGATTCTTGACGTTCAGCAAATAACTCTGCTTTAGGACCTTGAGGAAGTTTGATGGATTGGATAAATGTTACCCAATTAGGATAAATTCCGTCGGTAAGATAGTAGGCCATACGATAAGTGTGGTTGTTGACCTTGAACTTAACTTTAGGTGCTCGACCTTGTAAAATGTCATCAAAAACTGGTGACCGATCAATAGAGCTGGAAATTTTAATCATTGCCCGCGGGCCCCGCCCCGTTTGATCCGCCGCGGGGCGGGTGCGGGTCGAACCATTTGAAATTTTTAAATCGCGGGTGCGGGTGCGGATCGAGATTATTTTGAGCGGGGCGGGTGCGGGTCAGCCGAATTTGAATCGCGGGTACCCGCCAACCCGCAAATTAAAAAAAACAAAAAACATTTTTGAAAAAAAAAACAATTTTTCGTAAAATATATAAAAAACAATAAATATTTGTATAATTTTAATTATAAATATATTTTTTTAATAGTATTTTTTAAAAAATAACTATTATATAAATAAAAAATAATTATTTTTAATTAAAATAATTATTATATAATTAGAAAATAATCATTTTTAATTAAAATAACTATTTTTAATATAATTAATATTACCCGCGGGTTTGGCGGGTTACCCGCGGGTTTTGGCGGGGCGGGTGCGGATATAAAAGTTTTTGTTTGTGGGTTATGCGGGTCGAGTTTTTGAATCGAAAAAATGATTCGACCCGCGGCGGGGCGGGGCGGGTCGGGGCGGGTTGACCCGCGAACCCATCACTACCGATCAAGAACATTGATATCGTTGAGGGTACCTGCTAATCCGAAAAATGAGTGTCATATCCAAAGATCTTGTGATGCCACAGCTTCTAAGACAATTGTCGGCTTTCCTGAACAACGTGTGTACTGACCTTTCCAAGACGTTGGGCAGTTTTTCCACTCCCAATGCATACAATCGATGCTGCCTATCATCCCCGGAAACCCGCGTGCCTCTCCAGCGTCAAGTAGTCTTTGAAGATCTTCTGGTGTAGGTCTTCTTAGATACTCATCTCCAAACAATTGTATTATCGCTTCCGTGAAATTTTCCAAACATAAAAGTGCAGTACTTGCCGCAAGTCGGAGATATTCGTCATTCGCATCTCCGGCTTGACCATATGCCAACATTCGTATTGCTGAAGTGCATTTTTAAAGTGCAGATAGGCCGCACCTTCCGTGACCATTTCTTCGTTGCTGAAAGTATGGAACTTCATTATTTAGGCGTTCGACAATGCGAAGGAACAAAGGTTTGTTCATTCGAAAACGCCGCCTAAACATTTCGGGTGGGTATGTTGGATTTTCACTAAAATAGTCGTGCCATAGTTGATTGTGTCCTTGTTCCCGATCTCTTTCGATATACACTCGTCTCTTCGGGTCGTTCGCTATAACAGAGTCGATGAAATCATCAATTTGTTGGTCGACCATTTCTTCAAAAACTTCATATACTTCATCATTTGAGGAGCTTGACATTCTTCCCTTATTTTAAAAAAAAAACAAATTCTAAAATTATCAATTTTATTCTCAACCTAGTATAATATTATAAAATAATAAAATGAATTAATCCAAACTAACATTTTATCAAATTTTAAAATTAACTGTGTGTAGCCAAATTATCAATTTTATTGTCAACCTAGTATAAAATTATAAAATTTTAAAATCAAAATATCCAAACTTACAATATCCAAAAAAATTTCGATAGTTTTCCTTACACGTAGTCGTATAGTTTTATTGGATTTTATATGACTGCATATGTTTGAATTTTAGTAAGATAGTAAAAGTAATTTTGTTATATGAAAGAGTGAAATACAAGAGGAAATGTAATAAATATGATACGTTGGTTTGTACACGGTTTTGGGGGGTCGGATGCAGTGTTGTTGTGGGTGAGGCGGTAGAGGCAGACAGATGCAGTGTTCTTGTGTTCTTGGTTTGTAGTAGATCAAGTGCGATACAAAAGTTGTGTTCTTGGTTAGAAATGAATTATATATGATGATACAGAGAAACAATGAGAAGAAGTTGAGTTTTCATTTAGAAACATACATGAAGAGAGCATATTTATATATGCTTGTTTGTTACATAACCCGTGACAAAAAGCAGTGTAGAAACAAAGTACAACCCGTGAATTAAGAACATAGTAGCAGTGTACAAACTAACAAAAGAGTACACTGCATCCGTTTGACATAAAGCAACAACAGTGTAGAAACTAACAAAATACTACACTGCATCCGTAGAGAAAAAGCAACAACAGCCAAGCAACATCAGACATAGCAACCCGTGATCCAGACATGATGACAATCCCGTGACCTGCAAAACAAAAACCAAACTACAAAGTTAATAACTCTTTCTCTTCAGGCAAGTAAATAATAAAAAACAGAGATTCTACCAAGCAACAAACTTAATAACTAAACATATTGAGGCAAGTAAATAATGAAAAAACAGAGACTATACCAAGCAACAAAGTTAATAACTAAACATATTGAGGCAAGTAAGAAATAAAAAAACAGAGATTAACCAATTCAATCAAGCAGTTCAGAAATGAGTTTGTTTTTGAGACTGATTTCGTTTGGAGATAGATCAGTGTCATTTTTGGCAAGGAGACGATCAAGGAGTTTCTGCTGGGAAATTGTCTTTCTCGCATCCAGGATGCTCTCTATTTGATCGAAAGCAGCTTCATTCCCGTGCCGCTTGCGTTTGCTTGCTTTCGCAGCCTTTACACCCGCCGGTCTAACCTCCTCCTCAGGCATCACCTCTTCCTCAGGCATCAACTCTTCATTCTCCTTCCTTTTCTCCTTTGCGCCATCTCTGGACTTCGAGTATGACTTCCATTTCTGATCATATCTCAGTTCCCTCCAACAGTGTTCCATGGTGAACTTCACATGGTAATCATTAAAGAAGATGTCATGGGAAGCCTTCATGACATCATTCTCATTTTGACCACTAGATTGCTCCTTCAAAGCCGCCTCATAACTCCCCACAAACTTGCACACCTGCTCGTTCACCCTTCCCCACCTCTGCTTACACTGACTCCACTCTCTAGCAACGGAGCCAGTGAGCTGAGCGCTTGAATTGAAGTAGTCCTCAATTCTCTTCCAAAAGGATCCTCCCTTCTGCTCGTTACTGACAATAGCATCCTTGCTCGTGTTCAGCCAACCACTGATGAGCACTAGGTCTTCTTTTGTTGACCACTTTCTCTTTAGCACCGGTTTCACTAACCCGGGAGAGTTGCCTACTGCCTCAGCAAAGCCGCTGTCCATTGCTGGACTGCTCTGCGAAGCTAAGAGCAAAGTAAACCCGGGAGAGTTTATGGTAAAGGGATCCATTTTCGTTATGGTTTAGGTTGATGTAATAAGTTAATGGGGTTTGGGTACTCTATTTAAACTAGTTTAAGCTACCACAGGAGAGAAAAATTAAACTCTAGCTGCCAAACATTCAATATAAAAGCCAGTATAGAACAACTACTTCATAGAGAGCAGTCATTACACATCAAATCAACCACTTAATACAATCAACTACTCAACACAATTAGAGCAAGCAACCAACCAACACAGAGTTAATTCCACTGTACTTTTCGTTGTAGCTAATTAATACAATCAGAGGAACCAACCAACACAGACTACTAGTTCAGTTCAGTTTTGTTTGGTTTGAAAAACAATTACTTTTTAAAAAAAAGTACCTCTGATTATCAGTCGAAGCAGACCTTCTCCAGGGTACCCACCTCGACAGTGAGGTAATCAACCTGCTCAGACAGGGTTGTAACCTGTACCTGAACATGGAAACAACAATATACAGTGTTATACTTACTGACTCAATAAGTATAATGTAACAAAAATAAAGAGAAAGGAAATACACTTACCTCCAGGTCCTCAATCCGTTTGTTGAGTTTCCACACCCCCTTCATAACCTGCTCAGCCTCATCCAGACGCTTGCTCAGCCTTTTGATCTCCTCCTGGACACCAACCACCCAAGGATGACGATAATGCAACCCATCATCCTTGTTCACAACAGAAAACAAATATTAGAGAGAGTTCAAGTTACATAAATTATAAGAACATGATTACAGATTGACACTGACCTCATAGTTTACGCATGTGAAGAAACGCTTTCCAGGAAGACTGTCGTAATCTTCCTTCCCCCGAACCTCGTCAATGATTCTCCCACCGCAAGCACACCTTCTTGGAACCCCGTACTGTGAATCCGCGACGAACCCTAACATGTTGCAGTGATCCTTTTGCTTCTTTGAATGTCTTCTTTCTTCTGCGGGATCCATCTGCACCAGGAAGAGAAACAGTTAACTAAGAGAAACAGTTAACTAAGATAAACACAAATCTCTATTTCAATTGACATACAAACGAACCCTATATCAAACCAGATTGACGATTTACTACCCTAACAAAGAAACCCCCAAATCGATTTCAGATCGCAGACTCTATTGAACCCTAACAAAGAAAACCCTAACAAATAAACCCCAAAATCGATACAATCAGACGAAGCAACCAACTCAAAAACGGACCTCAGCTCGATGAGATCTCACTACGTCGTCGATTTGATGGAGAATTGAGCTCTGGATCGGCGTCGCTACAAAAATCGCCTCTCGAGTCGAAAACCCTAGCTTTTTTGGAGAGAGGAGGAAATGAGGAGATTCACGCATATCCACTACTTTCTCCGTCGACAACGCGCGTCGCACAAGCCAATAACTTCTCTCCACGTGGCTTCAACTCATTTCATGCGGGCTCTCTCCAACGGCCCGGTTCAGCGAAAATAACTCAATTTTCATTTTCTTTTCGATAAAAAACCCTATGAACCTCAGCCCATGACTCGCCTATGAACCCTTAATGGACTTGCTCTAAGAACAAGAGAGCACTGGCCTACGACTGCTTAGGACAGCATGATTATTGGAGGGTTATTAGCCGAATATAACAACCATCTCTTCAATTTTAAAATTTAAAATTTTCAAAATAAAAAATGCTATTTTGGTCATTTTAATTTTTGAGACCTATTTTTGTGACAAAAACTTAAAAAAGTCTATTTGAGAGAATTGCCCAAAATTTAATATGGGATAAAATTTTACACCGTATAAAAGAGATAATACGGGTACAAATATAATAGCAAGAAAGAATATGTTATAAAAGGAAGAAAAGACGGAGAAGACACTGCAAGGAGAAGACAACACTCTCTGAAAATATGATGCTGAAAATTACAAATGAAAATTCTCATCGCAAAAAACATGGCTGCAATTGAGAGAAGTTCATGGAGCGTGGGGCTGGGACAAGGCGGTGTTGTTTCAACAAAAAAAACACCTAAATATGCTTCTATTCATTAGGTCTTAATGCATGATTGGTTACAAACATGAGATATAATGCTAAAGTGGAATGCAATCATAAATCCAAAGTGTGTTCTGTGTCAGGCTCCTCTATAGACACGAGAACATGTCTTCTTTCAATGCAAATACTTAGCAGACGTTTGGGAAGCGCTTACTAAGGTTTTCCTCAAAGATCAGTAAAGTCTGAAATGGCATGCGATGATGCAGCTTATTCCCGCACATGCTCAGCAAAAGAAATCAAGATTCATTCTCCAGTAGATGTTTCAGGCAACTTTATACGCAATCTAGCGCGAAAGAAATTGAAGAAATCGTGGATAAAGGATTTCTTCTACTACCAGGCTGATAGGACTTCTGGATAAAAATGTTTGGGACAGACACAACAGAATTCAAAGAATGGGAGACAAGACCTATAATGATGGTTTGGGGTTTTGGTTCTTCACAAGAAACACCAATATAACATAGATATTAGGATGATTCTTTATTCTTTCACTTTCAAAATAAGATGCACTTGATGTAATCAAAAAGCTTTGATTTGAACAAATTTAAAATTCAATTCAGAAAAAGAGATGGTGAGGTGTAAGTTTAAAATTTATCGTATATATAGAAGTAGAAAAGTTAAAGTTACTGTGCGCGTAAAGTGACGTAGGCTCCACATAATAAATGTTTACACGATATGTCAAATTTCGGTGCGTATATTATTGACATTCACTTTCTTCACGTTATAACAATCCGCCTTGGAGACTCGTGTCATTATTGTCTCTTGCTTCACGTCTTTGTTGTCTCGTTAAAAACATTTCTAAGAAAACTAAGTGGGAAATCCCATAGTAAGGTAAAAAGAATATAACAACGCAAGCTCCCCTCGAAAGAAAAATATATCATCTAATGGAAAAAGGCCTATTTCAACATGATCTTTATGCGTCGTGCCTTTTCTTTCCCAAACTATGTAGTAGTGCATATTCCATATTGAAGTACAAAAATTTTAAAATACTACATGAACTTTACGCGTCGTGCCTTTTCTTTTGTGAACTTTATAGTAGGTTTTATGAACCAGATTGTGGATGGCTCATAACCAAGAGATTATGATTTGTAATCTTTCCATTTATCTATGACGGTGTAATCTCTTATATAAGGAACCTCTATTTTATGAATAAAGATAGACTTTTCCATTACTTTTATAACACGTTATCAGCACGAAACTCTAAATCCCTAAGCTAATACCCAAATCGAAAAACCCTAAAACCCTAACCCTAGCCGGCGATCCGACGAACCCTAAACCCCGATCACCGTCTCTTGTTCCCGCATCTGTTCCAGCTCGCGTCCCCGATCAGCTTCAGCCCAAGGCGTTCCTGATCCTAGCTCAGACGTTCGCGACCCGAGAGCAGCTCAAGCACGCGACCTCTTCCTCGTTCGCGACAGCATCAGACAGCTCGCGTCCGACGATCAAGGCATTCCCAATCAAGAAACAAAGGACGTCCGCGACCCGATAGAAGCGACTCGATCCATTCCAGCTCGCATCCCGTTCGTGTCCAGCTCGCGGCTCAACTCCTTTGGTGGTCTGATTCAACAATCATCTACGGTTAAAAGGTAATTCAAAACCTAAGAACCCGTACTCGAACATGGATTGATTGATAAAGAATGAAACCCTAAAACCCTAATCTTTATGAATCAAAACCATAGGGTAATAGATCAAAAATCCTAATTGAGTAAATCGAAGCTCTAAAAGTTCGATACCCCAAACCCTAAATCATGTTCCTACATGATTAAAACCCCAAATCGGTTTTTACAAGTTAAAATCCGATAAACCCTAACCTTATATCTATAAATCCTAAATAATATAAGTATCATAATTAATTATACTATAATTATCAAATCACATATTAAAACCCTAATCGAATATTTTGAAATCAAAATTGTTTTCGGTTTTGATCATTGAGGTTTTAAATCTGATTGAATCTGATGCTATGTTGCTAGAATTGTTTGACCGTTAAATTGATAGATTTATTTTATCATTCTGCTTGGTTAATTGTTCATCTGATTTAAAATTGTTTAAACCGACCAGCCAACATTGATTGAATCCGACAGGTTGCTAGCTTGCTTTGCTTATATAATCCGATAGGTTGATAGATTGATTGAGGTTTACTTGTTTAAAATCCGAATGATCTGATTGCATGATTCTTGGGGTTTAATATCATCAGCTAGGATTAATAGTTTTGTAATCTGATCTGTTTTAAATAGGAACCCTAAATAATCCGTATGATAGGTTATATTGATCTGATTTGGATGTCTTTGAGAATTGAGAATCCGTATGCTAGGTTGATAGATTCATGATAAAATCTAATGTCTTGAGGTTTAAGATTGTATGCTAAGTTCTATTAAATTGATTGATCTGATTATATGTTTTTGAGGTTTGATAAATTCGGATACAAGATAAATTATTTACACATGGTTTATGCTAAATACCAATCAGCCTTGAAACTGATTCATTGAAATTCATGCTTGAAATCTATATTCTAGTATTGCTAAAATCAGCATTGAAACTGATTCATTGAAATTCATGCTTGAAATCTATATTCTAGTATTGCTAAAATCAGCCTTGAAACTGATTGAGTGATTAATGAATCTTTTTACTAGTCTTGCTAAAATCTATTGATTGTTAAACCCTAATTGCATGATTAATTGAATCCGTTTTTGCTAGTCTTGATAAACCATAATATTCTGAGCACATAGAAATAGTATTGCTGAGACTTGCTAGAAATTGACTGATTGATTAAATGCCTTTAAGATTGATAGTCTCATTGTCATCACAAGATTGAAATCCGAATTGATTGTTTTTAAGAGTAAGGCCGCATGAAAATTATACCTAAATATTGAGTGATATATGATTTGAGATGTCGAAAATCAACCTGGATTTTGTTGCCCTAAATCTCTCTGGAGATAACTATTTACGCTGGGCATTGGATACAAAGATTATCCTAAAGTCAAAAATATTTGGTGAATGTATCATATAAGGCAATAATGCCAATGAGAAAGATTGATACATGGCAATATTAATTATTAGCCATCATCTTATTAAGAGTCTCAAAGATCAGTATTTGACAATAGAGAATCCTCTAGACCTTTGGACAGAGTTAAAAATCGAGATACGATTACCAAAGAACGGTGTTATAACCAAAGGCCTATTTGATTGGAGGAATCCCAGAATCCAGGACTATAAGTTCGTGGATGAGTCTATTGCTAGCTGGGCAAAATAATGAATTACTGATGAGAAACAGTGAATTGAGACCTCCTGGATTAACCCCATTACCTGATACCAATAAGGCCGCAGAAAAAAAAAAAAAGGTAACCACATCCAGAATGATAGACCACACGGCCATGGCCGTGGAGGGTGGAAAGGACGTGGCCATGGCCACTATAACACATTTGGCCGTGGGAATCACTATCGCAGAGGCCGTGGGTATCAACCCAATTTGAGCCATGGTCAAGGCAGTGGCCGTGGTATATCCTTTAAACCACAAAGCTCGACCAAATCAGTATGTCATAGATGTGGAATGGAGAACCATTTGGCTAAGATATGAAGGACTCTCAAACATCTTTGTGACCACTATCAAGAGAGTCTGAAAGGGAAGAATCTTGAAGCCCACTTGGTATATAAAGATGGCAAAGATGATTTTTGATCATGAAATAGATGATCCTACGGAATATGAAACTTATGATTGCCTAAAAGAATCAAGTTGATAATCTGATTTCGACATCAAACTTGTATGATTGCTTTGCTTGTATGCTTTCTCTGATTTTTATCTCTTTGAATTTATTTTTATTACATTGTCTGCTTATATTAAATGAATGAATGATTTTTCTATATGAGTACACTGAAAAACACCAATATAAGTACTAAAACAGGTATCGCCAGTCTGAAAGAAGACTATGGCTAGGCTAATATATTATTGTCTAAGGGTATGCATCTAGAAATCAGTGATGCCTTATATTCACAAAGACTATACCTGCATTCTCTATATATGTATAAAATCGCCCAAGGCCATAATAAGTCCTAAAGACTATACATGCATTCTCTACTGACCTAGACTATGCATAGATCAGTATGATAGAGGCTAAAAGCCTGCGAAAATATACACTTTATGGCATGACCGGATTGGCCATCCTGGTCCAAACATGATGCGAAAATTGATATTCAAAAGGCACACATTAAAAGATAAGAAGAGTTATCCCAAAGAATCTCACGTGTGTAGCATGTACACAATGGAAACTCATTAGGCCATCACCAGTAAAACGGCTACGATCCCCTTTTTCATAATAAAGACTATCAGTCTAGATAATACTGGTGAATACATGTCCCAAGCGTTTAAATGATTATGGTATGTCCATGAGGGTAAGTGTGGACAATTCTGTGATACATGTCCATACCAAGAATGGTTTGGCCGAAATCTTTTAAAACGCAAATAGCTGATTGATAGACCATAACTTATGAGGTCAAAAACTCACATTCACAGCTTGGACCACACGAAATTTACATGCACCTAAGTTAATACGCATCAGACCACCATTTAGTGAGCATAGATATCCCCTATCACAATTATTAACGGGTCAAGAGCCAGACATACCCCATCATAAGACATTTGGATATGCTGTCTATGTACTAATTGCTCCACCACAGAGAACTAAGATGGGACCTCAAAAGGAGGATGGAGATATATGATATGATTCTTCCACAATAATAAAGTACTTTGAGCCAACTATGGGTGATTATATTTGAGGTCAGGTACACGGATTATTTTAAGACCAGGAGGAAAAAAATAATATAGCTGGTAAAAGAATGGTAAAAGAGATAGAATGGAATCAACCATCAATGTCTTGGCAAGATCTTCAGACTAAAGAATGTGAAATAGACATCCAAAGATTATACATTTACAAAGCTAGCTAATCAAATGCCAGACACATTTGCTGACCCGAAAAAGAATGACTAAGTCATATATAAACCAGCTTGTAAAGCACCAACGAATTTGATGTCCAAGAAGAGACACAGTCAAGTTGCTACATAGTCTAGACAACGTATGAAACGTGGTAGACCAATAGGTTCCAAAAGATAAGAATCCTCGGAAACAAAGAAAGGTGCAGAGAATGATAATCAAAATCCAAATCCGAGGTTACTAAGGAAACCATCCCAGACATGGAGATAAGGCCGGCCGGCTCTAAGGTACAGGTACCAAACAATGTAGCTTGGGACTCCAAGCTGCAAAGTATTAAAGGTCCTGATAATAATGAATCTCAATCGATTATATCATGTCTGGAACATAATGGAACCAATAAGCAATGTCGACATAAGATGATTTATTTGCATACAAGGTAGCACTTGAATTTATGAATATAAGCGAGGATCATGAACCCAAGTCAATATAGGAGTGCGCACTCGTAGAACATATTGGATTGAATGGAAACGTGGGGTTAAATAGTTTAAGGAAGAAAAGCGTATTTGGCCATATGATTAAGACGCCATATGATGTTAAAACCAGTGGATATAAATGGGTCTTGTGAGGAATAGAAATCGTGAGATATAAAGCTGATGTTGCACAAGGATTCTCACAAAGACCAGTAATAGATTACGAGGAGACATACTCCCATGTGGTGGATGCAACTACTTTTAGATTTCTCATAAGTCTGGCTATATAAGAGAGAAAATTAGACTTGCAGCAAGTTGATGTAGTGACTGCATATTTATATGGTCCACTGGACAATGAAAGTACTAGAGGGTATTGAGCTGAAAGTACAGCAAGTTCTCGAGAACAATATTGATAATCATCAAAGTATATGATCTGAATATCCTAGGAACCTATGGATACAATTTCCCAAACAGTTGAATATCTCAAGAAAGAGTTTGAGATGAAAGATCTTGGAAAACAAAGTTTTGTTTGGGATTACAGCTTGAGTACATTAACAATGAAATCCTTGTGCATCAAATACTATATACAGAAAATGGAACTCAAGAGATTTAATATGGACCAGTCTCACCTATTATCAAGTACATGGGAGTGAGATCACTTGTTTTGGACACTGATCCATTTAGTCCAAAGGTGGACGATAAAGAAGTCCATTTAGTCATGAGATGGACGATGCAGAAGTCTTGTTTTAGACACTGATCTGATTGGTCCATAAGAAGGACGATGAAGAAGCCTTTGATTTTGGTTTATTTTATACTAACCAGTCCAAAAAGGGGTTATTTGGTTTTGTTGATTTGTTTTCAGACAGGTTATGTTTTACACATGGTGGTACACGCATATCACAGCAACATCATCCAAGATTTCGTGTGTGTGTATTTGAGGTCGATGACTCAATATGTTCGATCAGATTGTGGCATGGCCGATGGTAAAGAAGAACCAACTATCATGTTCGAGGACGAATCATATTCTGCCCAAGATCTTCATTACCCATGGATTGCAGAAAATTGGAGAGGTACAAGGGATCTTCAGTAATGTCCAAATCAGGGGGAGTAATGTGTGTTGTACTCTTTTTCCTTCACCATGGTTTTGTCCCAATTGGGTTTTCCTGGTAAGGTTTTAATGAGGCAACATTAAAGCACATTACAAGCTCTAAATGGTTATGGCATCCAAGGGTGGGTGTTATGAACCAGATTGTGGATGGCTCATAACCAAGAGATTATGATTTGTAATCTTTCCATTTATCTATGACGGTGTAATCTCCTATATAAGGAACCTCTATGTTATGAATAAAGATAGACTTTTCCTTTACTTTTATAACAGTAGTGCATATTTCGTATTGAGCTAAACAAAAATTCAAAAATACTACATGAACTCTCAAAATCGTACTAATATATATTGACCGTCAAAGGTATTAGTCATCCGTTAATTTATCAGAACTACGTCATTCTGGATAAATTTTGTAAAGCTAAAAATTTTAAAATAGTACATGAACTTTCATAATCGTATATTGACCGTCAAAGGTGTAAGTCATCCGTTTATTTATCAGAACGATATTTTTTCGCTAAATTCTGTAAAATTAAAATTAATTATTTGGGAGGCTCGAACTCTTTCACTAGTGAACAAGTAATATCATATTAACTTGTAGACCAAAGTAACTTTCCTGTATAAATTGTATAAACATTTATTCATATAAGTTTTAGTTTAATCAAATAAATGTTATCAAATTTTTATTTGTTTTAAAATATATTCGTGAAAGGAAAGTTAATGTTTACATAATTTATACAAGAAAGTTACTTTGATCTATGATATATGGTGTTTTGACATCTTGTATATATGTTTTCTAATTGGCTTTCAAGTCTTTATCGATTCCCCCTAGTCCTTTTCGAGTCATTAGAGGTCTGAAGTTGTACATGAGGGAAGATAGGCCACTTGGAGAAAAAATGACAGAAAAGAGTGCAATTTGGAGTTTTTCACGCAGAACAGTCCGATTGGCTGTTCCCGATCGAGCATAGCAACCCGAGTGCCTGTTCCAAGTGCATGTTCCAGCGGCAGAGATTTTTAAGGAAACTACAAGTTATCTCCCTATTTTCTCTCCCAGCCGCATGTGGCTTCCATATATCTTCTTTTTCCTTTTTCTCTTTCTTCTTCTACGCTAGGTTTTTATACAAGAAACTATCGGAGACTTTTGTACTTGAAGATTTGCTACCTTGAAAGGGAGAAGGCTTCATCTCTCTCGCCTTGAGAAGATTCCTGAACCCTATCTTATTTATTTATTGATTCAGCATATTTTCTTCATCTATTGTCTCTGTGATTTCTCTGTTTATGGCTGAGTAGTCGCTTGTTAGGTTTAGGGTGTTAGGGATCATGGATCAATGAGCTAGACACAAATAGGATTGTCATTCTTTGATATCTCTATCTATTGCTTGTGTTAAACTGGTCATTTATCATCTGATCTTAGGTTTAATCTAATCATCAAAAGTGTTTTAGGTTGGTAGAAAAAGCATAGATAGGCGATTTTTTCTTAGCCAACGAAAGCTGATGTTAAGGCAAATCGTGAACTAATTAAATCCAGACTTAATGCTTGTCATCCATTCTCTAATCCAAACGACAATTTAGGCATTAGGATTGCTTGATAAATTGGTAGACACCACGACAGTGGGTTTATCTAATCTTGTTGTTCAAGTTCTAGATTGGATTGTATTGTCTTCCTGAATAGTTGTGTGGCTTATGGTCCTAAGTATCCCAATGAATCACCCTGAGTCTAGCTCTTTTATAATCTGAAACTAAACCAACTCTGTTACTTGCTTTTTAAGCTTCAATCAACTTTAAAACCCATTCATTGTTTTAGCTTAATATTGATACCATAGATATAAAGTATAACTGTTGGTCTCTGTGGATTTGATCCTAAAGTGCTACATCGACATACCATTTGATTGTGGTAGTGTGCACATTAGGTTAATTGGTGTGCGTATACACGTAATATCAATCTAGCAGTTAATATGTTATTACTTGTTCACCAGTACGAGAATTCGAGCCTCTCAAATAATTAAATTTTAATTCTATAGAATTTATCCAAAAAACATTGTTGATAAATTAACGGATGACTAACCCTTTTGACAGTCAATATGCAATTATGAGAGTTCATGTAGTATTGTAAGTTTTTAGTTTTACAGAATTTATCCATAATAACGTAGTTTTGATTAATTAACGGATGACTAATACCTTTGATGGTCAATATATATAAGTACGAATTTTATCGTCATATAGTATTTTTGAATTTTTATCTAGTTCAATATGAAATATGCACTACTATAAAGTCTAGGTAGGAAAAGGCACGGCGTGTAAAGTTCATGTAGAATTTTTAAATTTTTGTTTAGTTCAATATCGAATATGCACTACTACAAATTTCGGAAAGCAAAAGACACAACGCCTAAAATTCTTGTTGAAATAGGCCATGTTTCCCTCATCTCATAGATCTTATTGATGACGCATTCCAATGTTGTTGACATGTTTTCTGAATATAAAGGTAGGAAGTGACTTTGTGAAGAGGTTTGCTGCATTGTCACATGATCAGGCATATCTTACTTCAATCTCTTTATTCTTCTCGAGCTCTTGAGTCTATGAGAATAACTTTGGAGGTATATGCTTTGTTCTACGACTTTCCATATATCATTCCTTTGTTTGAGCAACACAAGCCGCATTATCTTCATATAAAATCGTTGGGGGCGTATCTTCGTTAATCCCACTGCTTGATCGGATATGCCGATTTATTGATCTCAGCCATACACATTCTCTACTTGCTTCATGGAATGCAATTATTTCAGTATGGTATGAAGAAGTATCCACGAGTGTTTGCTTCTGTGAACGCCATGATATGGCAGTGCCTCCGATTGTGAAAACGTATCTTGTATTTGATCAAAATTTACGTGGATCTGAAAATGGCATGTATTTGCAAAACCAATCATTTGACATATTCATATTTTTAGGATAAGATAATCCCAAATCAATAGTCCATTGTAGATATCGAATGTTTAACTATATTCCAATGTCTTCTTGTAGGAGATGAACTGAATCTTGCCAAAAGATTGACGGAAAAGGATATATCGGGTCGAGTAAAAATTACAAGATACATAAGAGCTCCAATTGCACTTAAATATGGAACATGAGGACCAATTATTTCTTTGTTTTCCTCACATGGTCGAAACGGACCATTTTCAGTATTAAGTGATTTAACGACTATCAAGATGGTGAGAGGAGTTGTTTCATCCATGTTAAAGCATTTCAACACTCTTTTGGTATATGTAGACTGATGTTCAAATATTTTGTCTTTCCGAGATCTTTCATCACAAATTCTCTTTTCAGATAGTTTGATGCCTTTTGAATTTCGTTTAAGTTCCAATAATATTAAGATCATCAACATATACCGAGATTATCACAAATCCAGATGTTATTTTCTTTATGAAACACAAGGGCATATAAGATCATTCGTGTATCCTTCTTTTGTTAAATAATCACTTAAATTATTATACCACATACTTTGCAATTTTATTGTACATAACTCTTTAGGTTTGAAACTTAACGGTTTTGACATTTTAAATATATCTGGGATTCTGATATAGATATCAGTTTCTAGTGATCCATATAAATATTCCGTAAATATATCTATGAGACGCATTTCTAAATTTTGATTGGCCGCTAGGCTCATGAAGAATCTAAACGTGAATGCATCCATAACAGGAGAATATGTTTCCTTATAATCAATTCCTGGCCTTTGAGATTAATCTTGGGCCACTAGGAGAGCTTGTATCTTATAATCTCGTTTTTCTCATTTTTTTTCGTATAAATACCCATTTGAATCCAACTGGTTTCACAACTTTTGGTGTGAGTACGATAGGTCCGAATAAATTTTGTTTGTTAAATAAATTTAATTCAATTTAAATTGCATCTCTCCATTTTATCCAATCATGTTTCCTTTGGCATTCATATACAAATTTTGGTTCTGGATCTTTGTTTTCTTCATCTATTTTCTTTGCTAAAAAGTATGAGAAAACATTATCAATATCATCCATCTCATTTTGTTTCCATATCTTTCCATTATGGATGTAATTGATAGAAATCTTGTGATTTCCTTTGGTTTCGTGATGTTCTATATTGTCGTTAGATTCATTATTCGCTTCTTCCAAAATACTTTTACGTTATTTTGGGTGTATCATGCTTTTCAGCTTCCTTTCATTTCTATGATTTTTATCCTTTGAACCAGCATGTCTACCGTGTTTCAAATGTGTTCCTGATTCACGTGTATCAGTTGATGTTCCATATATGTGGTTTAGTTACCATTTTGGTATTGGAAAATTAATCGGGTAGGTGATTTGCTATATTTTGTAAATGCATGATGCGTCGAACTTCTAAATCTTAATGTTTTGTAGGAGGATCATGGTGTAATAAAGATGACACACTCCATTTGATTTATTTTCCTACCTGTTTATTTTTTCCCCCTAGAATTAGAATTCTTTCTCATAAAAATGACAATCGACAAATCATGCCGTAAAGACATCATCAGTTTGTGGTTCTAGGTATATGGAGAATCATAACCAATATATATTCCCAACCATCGTTGTACGTTGTGGTGGTTGTACTGGAACATATATCGCACAACCAAAGATTTTTAGAAGAGAGATATTTGGTTCTCTACCAAATGCTAACTGTAATGGGAAATATTTATGAATACACTTGGTCTTATCCGAATGAGTGCTTCTGCGTGCAAAATGGCATGTCCCCATACAAGGTTGGAAGTTTGATCTCATGATCAATGACATTGCAATCAATTGCAATCGTTTAATTAATGCTTCAGCCAAACTAATTTGTGTATGTACCTGAGCAACAAATTTCTCCACTTCAATCCTATTTACTATACATTAATCATTAAATGCCTGGAATGTGAATTCACCAGCGTTATCTAATCTGACTCTTTTAATTGGATAATCAAAGAACTGAGCTCTTAGTTTAATTATCTGAGTTAGAAATCTCAAAAATGTCATATTTTGAGATGATAACAAACAAACATATGACAATCTACTTGATGTATCGATTAGTACCATAAAGAATGGTCCGCGTAGTGGATGTATTGGTCCACAAATACCCCTTTAGATTCATTCTAAGAATTTTGGTGATTCTTTATCAATTTTGTTGGTGATGGCCTTATGATTAACTTCCAAAGAGCACATATCATTTATTAATTTAATATATACATATATATATCTAAATTTTTTATCTTGGTTTTTCATTGATTGACCATGTGAATTCTCAATGATGTTTTGCATCATTGTAGTGCCTGAGTGACTGAGACGGTCATGCCATAATATCACATCTTCATGATTTCTTTTGATCACGAGATGAAACATTTCCAGTACAAGGCTTTTGCCTGATTTTTCAGAAGTTATATATATATATATATACTTCTTTTCATTCGCAGTTGCAGACTGAGTGTCTTATCCTTGAAGGTATATATCTTTGAAACTCTACAAATTCCTCTTAGAATTTGGAGAATAATGGCATTATTTATGGAAAACTTTGTTCTATTAGGCAACATAAAGTTTGCTTTGCCAATTCCTTCGATCAAGTCGTAGGGATTGATATTGAGTTGACAGTCATTATCTGACTTTAAATTAGAGAAATATCTCTTATCTTTTCGTATAGTGTGTTTTGTATCACTATCTGGTATGATAATTTCTCTACCAATTTACTTGGTTGTTGTTCCATTTGATTTCGTATCCGTTTACGTAACACACAGTCAAAATTAATAAAGAAAATAAAACTTCATAAGCAAACGTATTATAATTATACATTGATTATAAGCACACATTAGTTTTACATTACAAAATAATTATACATTAGTTATTTAGAAAAAAATATTATTTTGAAAATTGGAATATATAATAATAATAATTTTATGACATCACTAGGCATTATTGAGCTTGATTACTACAAGCTTTTTAATTATCTCTATGAATGGTCTTATCGAAATCTCCCATAAAATCAGAGGACTCAAAGTATGTCAATATAGTGCTTTCAAAGTGTTCATTAAAATTCAGTTCTTTTGCCTTGCCTTTGATGGTATCCATGTAAAACTTACATAGATGCATTGGAGTTCGACATATTTCGGAACAATGTCCCTCTGATCCACATCTGTAACAGACGTTCTCATTTTCATGAGCTAGATTCTCATGGGCTTTTTTTTCTTTTACACAATCAAACCGATTCTATGTGATTTATACCATTTCTATTGGGTTGTAACTCTTTTCGTGACCACGACTAAATCGACGGCCGTGACCATGACCTCGATATGAATAATTTATTTTTCCAGATTTTTTACATTCGTTGCATTTACATCAGGTATTGATTTAGTTCATGTGGGTCGGGTATTGTGGTTTTAATAAGGAGCTCATTATTTTTTTATGCTATCATTAACGCCATAAAGAGTTCAAAAAACCTTGTGTATCCATGGTTTTTGTATTGTTCTTCAAGAACATAATGAGTTTTGGAAACATTGAGGTCAGTTTTCTCAAGCATTTCTGATTCTGTTATGGGCTTACCGCAATATTTTAATTGTGTAGCTATGCTCAATGTAGCGGAATTATACGTTTTCACCTTTTCAAAATCATAGGTTTACCCATTCATCGTGTGCATAGGGAAGAGTTATTTTCTTCTGTTTATCATACCTCTCTTTTAGAGATTTCCAAAGATCTGGAGGATCTTTACTTCTCGCATAATCATGCGTAACCTTTTCATCTATATGCTTTCTTAAAAATATTACAACTTTAACTTTTTATGAGAAGCGGATTTATTTGTTTTTTTAATGTGTCGCATGTTACTCTAAATCTAGAAGAAACTCCATAATGGTGATCAATGTTGTGTAATTTTCTTCAGTTACTTTGATAAACGGAAACTGAAGTTCTCAATATTTGTTATTTGATTTTTTTAAATACAACATAGTAAACTTTATTAAAAAAATTAATAATATTTTAATTGGAAAAAATCGTATACGTTAATCATAAAAGCAATTACAAGGAAAACACCATATATAAAAGCAAACACACATTTATGGTAAATATTTTCCTTGAGTAAATTCTTCAACAAAAGACCATACATAAGGCAAAAATTACCACTGCAAATAAAATAAAAAAAGACGCGAATCATCTTTCTTGAGAAAAAAATCTAGAGAAAATTATTTGAAAGTATTTGAGAGAAGATGAAATGTTTTGATGAAGTGAATGAGTGAAAGATAAATGTATTTATAGACGAAATATGCTGTTTAGTGCTGTTTGAAGAGGTAAAAACTTTTGAATTTTTTTCTTTGTCACTGGTGGAGTTAAAGCGTTTGAACAGAAAAACAGTATGAAAATATTGTAATAAGTAATCAATCAGATCCAAAAACAATTCATAATATTTTTATATAGGTGACCACAAATTTATATAATAACCATAATATAATAAATAAATAAATAATTATCAATAGTATTGTGGTGATAGGATTATTTTCATTAGAAAATTAAATAAATTATGCGGCGGCACAGCCAAGCCAAATGATAAATTTGGTCTATTTATAAATCACAATATAATAATGAGATGAAAAACTGCCTGCATTAATATAAACCAAAAATTGTACAGTAAAATAATCAACATAAAATAATAAATAATAATATATATGGTATACATCTATTATAGAAGGGTATATATGATATATATACATTTTATCGAATCGGAGAGTGATCCTGTTGATAACATGTGATATTAATACTTACTATTTTATTGTATTGGACAATTTGAATAAGAATAAAATTTTATACCCTCATAAAAAAGATAATACTGATAGAAATATAATAGGGCGAGAAAATATGTTATAAGAAGAAGAAGATATGGTAAGGTGCGAGTTTATAATTGATCAAATGATATGTCTTAGTTTTTATTGTGGCATGTCAATTGCATTTATGAAGTTTTACTTTTTTGTAATATTCTTTAAATATAACAATAATTTATATGTACCACCAATTAAAAGTTAACGGTAATAACATTATTATAAATATATATTTTTATATTAACGTACAATTCAAAAATAAAAATATGTAAATATATGTATTTAAAAATTAATTGTGAATATATTTGTTAATCATGTATTTGAATTATAATTTAATTAATTAATAGGTATAAAAGAAAAAATAATCAAATTACAAAATTAGTAAATTTATTCATCTATAATCACTATAAAATATGTTTGCTAATCGATTTTTAGTTGATTTATTGAGGTAATTAATAAATTACTTAAATAAATATAATTCATATTTTTTTAAGTAAGTTAGTTAAAAATAATTGATTATTTTTATATATTTTAACAAAAAAAATTAAACATATAATATATATACACACATTAAGATAAACATAATCATATATATCATATAAAATAAATAAAATTTATTTTTATAGTTTAAATTTAGGGCTTTTTGCAAAAATGACTTAAAACAAAAATTCAAATGCAAAATTAACCTATGATGTTTTCGAAATTTTATTTGCCATATTCACTGTAAAAGTTTGGATTATTCACAAAAATGTCATAGTTTTTTTATTTTCGAAAATGCTTGTTTTACTCAATCGTCTCATCTTCCTCTTTTATTTACAATATTGTTATTGTTATCAATACACTAACAATTATGAAAAACCAATTTCAAGCTCTAAATGCACCTAAAATCAACACCTACATTTTCTTATTCTTATTTTTATTCTTATTTCTTACACACAAACCATTTTCCTTTCACTTCATCGGACGTACGCTTCCCGCTTCGGAACCGGAATCGGAATCGGAACCTTGTGGAAGCTTACGGAATCTCACTTCCAAAACGCTTCCAAAATATTCTCTTTAAAAACACATTGGAAGATCACGCTTCCGTTTTGAAATCACGCTTCCGTTCTTTTAAAAAATAATACAATGTCATATATCAATCAAAATATAATCATAGTTTTTAATTTATATAAAATCCAAATTTTAATAGTAATGAATATAGAGAATATAAATATATAAATATTAAAATTAATACTTAAGTTATCTTTATGTATTGAGGTTTTTATTAAACATATATCATATATTCAAATATATTGTGTCATTTATTTAAGAATTATTAAAAATAATTAATATAATAATTTCATTCAAACTTAATTTATGTGTATTTTAAAAAATTTTAATATGAAATCATTTCATAAGTATTATAAATGAATAAACACTTTATTTTAAATTTATATCATATATATATATATATGGATAAACGCTTCCAACACGTACCCGCTTTCTAATTTTTTTTTAAATCTCGCTTTTGCGCTTCCATACGTTTCCGCTTCCACGTACCCGCTTCCGTTTCCAACATAGCTTATTTCATCCCAAAATTACAACTTTTTTATTTAAAAATTTACAAACTTCTTTGAGTTACTAAATTTCATGATTCTTGGTCAAGAACAAGTGGCTAACATTCATTAAGATGTTATGTGTGCTTGGAGAAACTAAACATGAACCTCACCAAATCTAAGAATAATCTTGGATTTTTTTTCAGATATGTTTCGCTAAGAAGACTTCTCTGGAAGTCTTCTCCACCGAGAAGACTTCTACCAAAGCTTTCTGGTCAATGCAAAGTTAGTTTTGCAATTGACTCTCTATGTGTCTTTTAGAGAAGAATTCTCTCGAAGTCTTCCAAATTTTCTTTGTTAACAAAAAAATGAGTTGACTTCCATGGAAGTCTTCTCAGATAAACAGTTTGGTTTCGAAATTGATCTAATTGTGTTAGAAGTTTAACTTCTTATAGAATGCTTACCGAGAAGTTTTCTGTAGGAAGACTTAGCGGAAAGTCTTCTTAACTGTTACATGAAGTCTGCTCACTAACAGTGTAAGTCTGCGTAGATTATTTTTAACAATTGACAATTAAAACTAAAACATTTAGTTTTAATTAGAAGACTCTCCGATTTTTATTCCAGGATTCTGGTCAAACCTTTGGTTATAAAAGAAGACTTTTCTAAAATAGTCAAATATAGTCAATTGCAAAACTAACCTACACAGACTTCCATCGACAGTGAAAAGTCTTCTTCGAAAGTCTTCAGACAGAAAATTTCTAGGGAAGTCTTCTAAGAAAATGTCAAATTTTTGACACAATTCGGTCAATTGCAAAACTAACATGTTTATCCGAGAAGCCTTTCCTGGAAGTCTTCTCTAGTATTTTCAGAAAAAATTGAAATACAAAAGTAAGTCAATATTTCTTGGAAGTCTTTTCTCGTATTTTCAGAAAAATTTGAAATACAAAAGCAAGTCAATATTTACAAAGGAAGACTTCCTAAAAAGTATGATGTAGAGTAGACTTCTCTAAAAGTCTTCCTTTGTAAATTTAAAATCGCAAAAATGACCTAAATACAATATTCCCACGGAAGTCTACTTCATGAAGTAATTTTTCGTGGAAGGCTTCTAACTAAATGGTTAATAAGCTTTCATTTTCTCTAAAAGTAAAATACAATTTAATATTTTCTTGTTAATTCATGTATGTTAGTCAATATTGGGGCTCTTGAATGAAATTCATAACTTAATTGGGGATAGTTATGAGATTACCAACATTCATGTTTATTAATGTTTCTAGATAATCCGAGAAGACTTCTTAAGAAGTCTTTTGAGAGAAGACTTCCACGGAAGGCTTTTATATTAGTTTTTGCAAATCTTTTATATTCAAGAGTGTTAAATAACTTCAAGATATGTATTTTATCATTCAAAAGTGTAAAGTAACATCAACAATATCAAGTCATGTGGCTTAATGTGTCTTCTTAGATCATAAGATATACTTTTTTAACTTTTATGAGATTTAAAATTTCAATTTTTACTTACAATTTAAGTTTTCTGCTTTAATCAAAATTTCCCGCTCAAAATTTCCCGCTTAAAATTTAACTTCCCAGAAGACTTCTAGTGAAAGTGTTGTATGTTTTAACTTACGTAATGTTTGATATTTTGTGAATTTGACTAAGTTTTATTGAGACTTAGTCCCGTTGTTTTAGTAAATTTGACAAAAAAAAAAATTTGTTATTGTCTTTTTCTATTGAAGTTGTGTCAATAACTTCAGTAACATCAAGTAATTTTGGCAAGATAATATTGTAGACATGAATATATATATTTACCAAATTCTTTTCATTAATATTATCTTCAAATTACCAAAGAATCAACAACTAAAATTGTATACATACAAATCACAAAACATACCATAAACAAAACTATTACATATGGAGTTAGAAATCATTCACATATATAAGTTTGGACTCCACTTGACATCATCCCCTTGATAGTACTCCATGTTCATGTTTCAGGTTTTGGAAGACTTCACGAGTGCGAAGTCTTTCAAAGTATTCAAGGAATTTTTCCAAAGTCTGTTAAAGACTTCCTTGAATACTTTGCAAGACTTCGCATGCATGAAGTTTGCCTAGAAGAAAGTCTTTCTGGAAATCTTCCATGAAATCTTCAGAAACCTGAAACTTCCATCAGCTTCAAGGAAGTCTTATAGGAAGTCTTCCGGTGAAGTTTTCTAGTGCATTATTAAATGTTAGAAAAATTATGAGAAGACTTCCCAAAAGTCTTCTAAAGTCTAACTCATATATGAAAAATCTGCTTATAAAAAAACGTTCAAATGGCTTCAAAACAGAGAAAAACTTTAAAAATAATTTTTTATGTTTAAATAATAAATAAAACAGTCATATTAGGTTGAATCTATAACTTTTTAGAATCTAACATATAAACACACACAAAAATACAATTCTAAAATTTATAGATCTACATTTAAAGGAGTGGAAGATGAGAACCATGAATTGAAAAACCTGCAAAAACAAGATTAATTAGTGAGAAAGACATGAAACAAAAAATGATAAATTGATATAAAGTTTGTTGTTTTCAAGTTCAAAAAGATTACAAAGAGGTCAGAAAGTTTTAAAATGAGAAACATTACATTTTTGTTGGAGCCATTTGAGAGGAAGAGAGAATGTGTAAATTTTCCTTTTATAGAGAAACAAAAATTCTAACTTGGTTTAATATTTTCGATTCAGAAGACTTTCACAGAAGTATTCTAAACCCTAAATTATTCATACGAGAATATTTCCTAGAAATTTTTTTTGTCAGCAACTTAAACAGACTCATATAGACTCTGCAAACCAAACTAGTAGCTACGCGTCCGTATGGACAACAAACGGCGGTTGCTTCTTTGCACTGCGTGCGAGACTGTCCGCACTTGAATTATGCTTTCGTGGTATATGAATGAGCTCTGAGCTATTGAAACATGTCTTCAAGATCTTTATGTCTTCCAAATAACTTGCAAATGCTGGTCATTCTTCTGGTTCCAAAACCATCTTCACCAACTGAGAAAAATCTGCTGCAAATGTAACATTAAACTGTCTTAGATTCCTCATGCATTCCATTACCCAAATGAGAACCTCTATCTCCAAGCGTAGTGTCAAATGACTCACTCTAGTATTCCTCGTTCCCATTAAACAATCAAAACCTTCCAGTATGCTATACCACCCTTGTCCAGAGTAGGTTTCCTAGTTTCTCCATGATCCATCCGTAAAACACCATCTACTTGGGATAGACGGTACTGTTGCTTCTACTGGCAATCAAGTTTGATTGATTCCCTGTGTAAGTGAAACATGTGCCCCAGCGCAAAGTAATGATTTTGTTTCTGCCAATTTGAGAGTATCTCTAGGATCAATATCCAAATTGCTAAATACTTTGTTGTTTCTTCATTTCCATATGTACCATAAGATCCATGAAAATTGATGATCTTCTGATTCCGAAAAAGCCCTCCAAAATAAATGAACCATGTTTGTGAAGAGTGATTGAGTGGGAAAGATATATGGATTCGATGAAATTCGTGAGAGTGCCCAAACCTGAACAGCTGGTGGACATTAAAAACACACATAATTTATGGATTCCTCAGGTGCTCCACATTGTGCACAAATCGTATCTCCTTGTATTCCTCTTGCTCTTAAAATTTTTGTTTACCGCTATACATCTTGATACCAATTACCATAAAAAATGTTTCATCTTAGGTGGACAGTGTACTTTCTAGCAGAAAGCCTTTCAATAGAGAGACGAAAGGACCATACGCTGATAGCATTCTTTCTCTATCCGGGTACACTCGTTCTACTTTATCTTAGGTGGACAGTGGCGACTGACTCGCTCTTGTATTACTCGTTCCCATTAAACCATCAAAACCTTCAAGTATGCTATACCATCGTTCTCCCAAGTAGGTTTCCTGGTTTTCCCATGATCCATCCGTAAAACACCATCTACCTGAGATAGACGGTATTGTTGCTTCTACTGGCAATCGAGTTTGATCGATTTCCTGTGTAAGTGTAACATGTGCCTCAGGCCAAAGTAATGATTATGTTTCTGCTAATTTGAGAGTATCTCTAGGATCAATATCCAAATTGCTAAATAGTTTGTTATTTCTTTCTTTCCATATGTACCATAAGATCCATGCAAATTGATGATCTTCTGATTCCGGAAAAACTCTCCAAAATAAATGAACCATGTTTGTGAAGAGTGATTGAGTGGGAAAGATGTATTATTTCGACGAAATTCGTGAGAGTGCCCAAACCTGAACAACTTGTGGGCATTCATAAAAACACATGCTTTATGGATTCCTTAGGTGCTCCACATCATGCACAAATCGTATCTCCTTTTATTCCTCTTGCTTTTAATTTTTTCTAACCGCTATACATCTTGATACCATTACCATAAAAAATATTTCATCTTAGGTGGACAGTGTCCTTTCCAGCATAAAGCCTTCAACGGAGAGACGAAAGGACCATACTCTGGTAGCGTTCTTTCTCTATCCGGGTACATTCATTCCACTTGATATCTAGATTTAACCGTGTATCTCCCATTATTATTATAATGCCATCCATCATGATCTGCTGTCTGAATCCGACTTAATGGTATACTTTCAATTATTATCGCATCTTGAAGATCAACCAAAGTCCGAATTACCTGTAAATTTCATGTTCTCGATTTTATATTGATGAGATTATCCACTGTAAGGTCCGGGTAAAGATTGTTTTGATTTTTGTTTGCTGGTCTCGGACAAGTCGATGGGAGCCAATAATCATTCCATACAGAGATATATGATCCTGATCTCATATTTTTTTATTAGTCTTTTGCTAACCAGAGGTCTAGCATAGACAATACGCCAGCCATAGGACGACGAGTACGATCTAATTGGTTTCAGGGGTGATGCATTCCTGAAATACCGTTCTTTGAACACACGGAGAATAATGTGTTCGGTTTCTCTACCAACCTCCAAAATTGATTCCCAAGCATAGTTGTGTTAAAGTTTGTGAGATCTTTAACCCCTAAACATCCTTTGTCCTTATGACAACATAGTTTATCCCATGATTTCCAGTGCATACCTCTAGTGTTGCCCCCTGAACTCCACCAAAATTTTTACAGTTTTTGGTATGCGAAACCAATACATTACATGGTTTGGCGAAGCCTTTACCACAGATTTTATAATCACTTTCATTCCCCTTGGTAAAAAACTTGAAGGTCCATCCATTTAGTCTATTGTTTAAACGTTCCTAAATAAAACCAAAAACTTGGGCGCTGCCCAAAGGGGAACGCCAAGAACTTTAACCCTAAATGTGATCTCGGACGGATAGTTGTGTGTCATCCTTTGTTGTCACCTAACCAGATATATCATCAAATAATCAAAGTGGAATGGCTGAATATTTAGAACTGCCTCAATGGCCTCTTCCTTCACAAAATCAAACTGGAATTTGCCAAGCCCCAAGTCTGCTCTAACAACCCGATCCTCCAATTTCCAAATTTTTGGAAGCATCACAATTAGAGCCTTGATGTATTGTTCTTCCGGATTCATGCATTTCCATATCAAGGTCTTAGAGTAATTCTTGATAAGGTCTGAGTTGTCGAAGTGAGTAACTGATATCTTCAACCGCTTTCGATTCCCTTCCCCATGTTTCATATCTCCAGTCTTTCCCAACATCTGGCTCTGAGACATTGATATCATAGACAGAAAAAAATCAAAACCTTCTTTATGCTTAGGAGAAAAGAGATGTAAAAATCTTATATGAGATTGACTACAACCCAAACAGTCTTTATAGTAGTTCCAACAAACCAATTCCTCACGCCAAAATTCTACATCATTATTACCATATCCCCTGTGATTGGTTTTGATCATTACTAACCAATAATCAATCAACGAACCAAAAATCTGTGGATTCCCTATTACTATCAGTAATCATATCCATAGTTTCCAATCATCAGAATGAATTGGAGAAATCATATTTTCTCTCAACTCTATTTCAAATGGAAAATATTTTGTTTTGATGTAAACAAAGATCATACCTCTATTTTCCTGAGATATCGTCTTAATGATGACTGATATCCAGATCGGAATCGAACGCCATAATCCTAGTACTTGGATCTGTCAATTCCATTCTTCCCTTTGTGAGGGAGTAGCCTTCGCGATTCCGAAAAATATCCCCTTGCCAAATCTCCCTGATTTTTTCATATTTCTCTGAAATAATCCCTCATTTGAAGACCAACCCGATTCTTTATCTCCCCATGGATCCCTCCCATCGTCGAGAAAACATAGGAACCCTAAATCGCCTCTCTTGTCGTCATACTGTTAGACTTTCCCTCCCAAAAGTTTTCTAATGCATTATTTGTAACTAAATAGCAACAAGCACTCCATTAAACTAAAAATCAATCTTTAAAGTATACTATTAAAAACGTAAAGTTTTCATTGTTTAGATGTAAATTAATATCTAAACACATATAGGTTAACTTTAATTTTATTAAAAACGTAAAGATTCCAAAACCTAAACAAAATAATATCATGACTCAATCTACATTCGCTCATCTTTATTGAAAACAATTCAATTTTGTTAGATATTAATTTACATCATTTACAAATTTTTATAATTACTTGAATTATATTTTTCCCCATAAAAATATTTTTTATAAAATTTAGAAAGTATTTTTAAAGTATACTATTTGAGAAGATTTCGAGGTCTAGAAGTCTTCTCGCGGAAGACTTACAAAACATCAAAAGACTTACCGGGGTTATATTCATAAAAATGCATACTAGTTTTTTGTTTGGTTATAAGAGGTTCGTTGTAATTTCACTAGACTTTTGGGTTATTTTTGCATTTATTTGAATTTGGGGTATACTTTTGCATTGGAGTCAATTAGATATAATTAATGAATACATAAATGTATTTCAATCATTTAATTAGATATAATTAATGAATATACCTAAATAATTAGTTTTTTAATAGATGCTTTCAATCTTCATTTTTTATACCAAAATTTGTTTTTGCTATAATTTATATATACTAGGATAAGACCCATGCCTTGTCCAAGGGTGAGATGAAAATTACAATGTTTAATAAAAAGATATAAATTTATATATATATATAGTTACTATAGTTTATATAAATTATAAAATATAAAATCGATTTTATTTTACATGCATTATGAATTACGAAAGCTAACTATTTAAGTTGAAAGGAACATGTCCATATTCACAAAAATTGTATAAAATCCTTGGGCGAAATATAGTTAATTTAAAAATTATAAAGTATCACAAAATTTAATAATTTGTTTATGAAATAAATATTGAAGTCCAAATTATTTTTTGTATTTGTTTATTTTATTTTTTCGCAGGGTTTATATAACGGCTCATTCGTTATTTAGCCTAGAAGCCAGGCTTTTAGTAAATTACTACAATTTCTAAACAGACATCTATATTATTAAAAGAAAAGTACACATTTGAAAATGTTTTTACTTCATTAATTAAACTCCCTATTTTTTTGCTTGTCTTTTTCAGTTGCATTTATGAAATATCCTAAAACGAATAAAACTACCTAATTTATTACTTATCTTTTCAGTTAAATTAATGAAATCTATATTATTAAAAGAGAAGTACCCATCTATATTATTAAAAGATAAGTATCCATTTGAAAACGTTTTTATTTCATTAATTAAACTTCCTATTTTTTTGCTTATCTTTTTCAGTTGCATTTATGAAATATCCTAAAACGAATAAAACTACCTAATTTATTACTTATCTTTTCAGTTAAATTAATGAAATCTATATTATTAAAAGAGAAGTACCCATCTATATTATTAAAAGAGAAGTACCCATTTGAAAATGTTCTTACTTCATTAATTAAACTCTCTATTTTTTTTCTTGTCTTTTTCAGTTGCATTTATGAAATATCCTAAAACGAATAAAACTACCTAATTTATTACTTATCTTTTCAGTTAAATTAATGAAATCTATATTATTAAAAGAGAAGTATCCATCTATATTATTAAAAGAGAAGTACCCAATTGAAAATGTTCTTACTTCATTAATTAAACTCCCTATTTATTTGCTTGTCTTTTTCAGTTGCATTTATGAAATATCCTAAAATGAATAAAACTACCTAATTTATTACTTATCTTTTTAATTAAATTAATGAAATCTATATTATTAAAAGAGAAGTATCCATTTGAAAATGTTCTTAGTTCATTAACTAAACTCCCTATTTTTTTGCTTGTTTTTTTAGTTGCATTTATGAAATATCCTAAAACGAATAAAACTACCTAATTTATTACTTATCTTTTCAGTTAAATTATTGAAATATGCTTAAATGAATTTAAACTTCCTATTTTATTGTTTGTCTTTTTCAGTTACCTTAATGAAATATTCTTGAATAAATTTGGACATAATGTCATTTAATCAACCAAGTAAACTCATGAGTTATCCTTACGTGCATAATTTTAATAATAGAGATTTTCAAAAACGTGCATCATTAAAATGTTACCTAAAACATGCAGCACTAATATATAACATGCATCAATAAAAATAGAATTTGACTCATACAATTGTACGGATATTATTTTCAGTTGATTAAATTTAAAAATAATTATTTATTCAAAAAATATTTAAGAATGGCTATGCTTTAGAAAAAAAATGGTTTTATTTGCTCATAACTCATTTGTCATTTGCTAAATTGTTAGAAAGAAAATTTTAGCATAATATAACTCAGTTGTCATTTGCTAAATTTATGATTTTTATTTATATATTTTATTAATTAATTATAATATTTTCATTTTATATTTGAAAGATAAATGAATTTTCTTTCAAACAATATTTTTGTAAATGTATTTTCTTAAAAATAATCAATTTAAATTGTTATTATCATTGAATATAATTATTTTTGACATAATTTGAGTTTTCGTTTATATCAAAACTTATCATATTTTTGGATAATTTTAATTTAAAATGTAATTTTTCGTATTTTTCAAACAAATTCTAAAAATATTTTTTAAATATTTTGTTATAATTTTTTAAAAAATATTGAGTTGCATTTCAAATAAAAAGTAAAGACATTAAAAATATTCTAATTAAAATATGTAAAATTTAATATAGTTTTAAGGAAATGGTCAAAATAAAAAAAATACACATATAAAAATCATGATTTTTGTTAACTGGGCGGATCATTATTTATATGATATCGCACACAAATTTTTTTTTCTGTTTTTACAATTATCTAATTAAGTCTATATACTCATTTTTTTATATTTTTTATATAATATCACACATTCGTAAAAAATAGATAGTTTAAGATGCAAAAAAAATATTTACTTAATGAATATAATATGAACGAATATTACAAATACATCATTTAATAAAATAAATAATTAAAAACTGAAAATTCATATCCGCGCTGGTGGTCTAGTGAAGATTTATAATCGGATGACAAAACAAAACACAATATAACTTTATCATTGAAGAAAAAATTAACAAAAGGGGATTAGGGTTCCACGATACCATACACAATTTGAATCGATGAAGGTCTAATTCACTTGAACCGATGTATTTATTACAATCGTCTTATCAATCTGATATACATTTCTCAGATTTTGGTAGAGTTGCGATGAAATCATTTTTAGTTTCTTCATCTTAATTCGCTAACTGGTACTGAAATCGTCTACTTTTTTTGTTAGATACTGCATCGAAATGTATGCTATTAAGGCTTCGAGATCATATCAACACCATTGAACTCTGACCAAGTATTGGAATAGGTCGGAGGATTGAAGAACAAATCCAAAAAAATATTCAGGTTACTGACAGGCTACTGAAGCTACCTACTAAAATATAGTTTTGCTTATGTCTCTTCAACGATCTCTTCAACGATATCACTTATAAAACCTAGCGTCACAGTTCTTGATATATGTTCAAATTCTGTCTGCCGACTATTTATTCTAAATGGATTTATGCTGTTTAACAGATCTCTAAAGGAAGGTTTTTCGTGTTAGTGACATTTGCCTCTCATCCGTAGATGGTTAACAAAGTTTCTCGAAATTTATATAAGGTTAGCTTCGAACTTGTTAACAACTTATATCAATGTTTGTACTGCTCAAAGTATGGATAGTTTAAGTGGGCAATAAACGTAAGAAAATATTAAATTAAACCATAAATCATGAATTTAAAATTCAACTAAACATAATGAAAATTATAAAATATGAAAGGAATAAAATATAAGTAAACAACTCAAAATAACAAATGTTATAACCAAACTTATATGAATCTTGTCTTCAGTATGCAATGTTTGGAATCCTTTTAAGAGAAAAGAATCAAGATATCAATTCACGTAAAATACACAATTAGTTATAAAAATCATAATACAAATTGTATTTCCTCAGTCTGAAAGATAGGGATCCTGGAACATCATCAGGCTCAAACAAAATTTTGGAAAAGCCTTCAATGTTTATCACGTGATTCAATCCACCTTGTCATGATAAGGTCATGTTAACAAAAAATTATCGTGTGTATCATCTCATAATGTTTGTAAGAATTCGAACTGTAAATAGCCTACACTCCAAGCAATTTTCCAAAACTGTAAAACACATAGGACGACAGTTGCATCAGTTGAGTTCCAGAAATTATGCAAAACTTGACCAACAACACCATAAGCTACACACTTAATGTGAACATACTGCAGTGTAGAAAATACATAACTTTTAGCACATGACATTATTTGTAAATACAAACTACTTATTAAAACCATCAGGATAACTTACTCAATATTAATTAAAGATAACTGAATCATGTGTGTCCTCAAACCATAAACTGGCTAACCAATTCTTTATTCACGGTACCGTGGATCATGTCTCCCTATCCCATTTAAATATAAAACAATATTAGAAAGCTTACAAAAGAACATATTAGAATACTTTGATAACAAATATGAGTTGAAGAACAACTGACTTTGGAATCTCCCAAAACCACCTCTAGGGTCTCGCCCACAGACTCATGTAAGAATTGATTACACTAAGGGACACTTTTTGACTTTCTATTACACATAGAGACACTTTTTTGCATGTGACACACTTTATTGTGGGCCAGCGACAGATTGTGGACAATTTTGCCTTTAATGGAAACGACGCTTGTGGATGGGTGATTTGTGGACGAGTGATGCGTGGTTGGATGATTTGTGGACAGGTGATGTGTGGATGAGTGATGAGTGATGAGTGATGTGTGGACATGTGATGTTAATGTCACTACAAGAAAACATCGGCATACTGAGGGAAAAAATCGTCGGTATGTCGTCGGAATAACGCTATTCCGACGACATACCAACGAAAAAAGTCCTCGGAAATAACTCCTCGGAAATTCATCTTTCCTCGGAAATCCTTCGGAAATTTCCGACGGAATTCCGAGGAAACCCTATTTCCTCGGAATTTCCGAGGACCACAAGTTCGTCGAAAATTCCTCAGAATATTCCGAGGAAGATGTCGTCGGAATATTCCGAGGGATGAACTTCCTCGGAATATTTCCAAAATTAAAAAAAAAATTTATAAATTTATTTTTTTAAATTGAAATTCGAAAATATAAAATTAAAATTGAAATAGAAAACATATTTAAATACAAAAAATAATAAAATAGTTTTTATAAATAAAATTTTTTTTTATAAATACAAAATTAGTTTTAATAAATATGAAATCATCTTTTTATAAATACAAAATAGTTTTTATAAATACAAAAAATAATAAAATAGTGTTTATAAATCAAAAAATGTTTTATAAATACAAAATTAGTTTTATAAATATAAATATTTTTATATATATGAAATCATCTTTTTATAAATACAAAATAGTTTTTATAAATACAAAAAATAATAAAATAGTGTTTATAAATCAAAAAAAATATTTTATAAATACAAAATTAATTTCAAAATATGAAATCATCTTTTATAAATCCAAAAAACGAATTTATATACAAAGAACGGTTTGTATATTTAAAATTAGTTTTTATAAATACAAAAATTAAAAAAATAGTGTTTATAAATCAAAAAAATGTTTTATAAATAAAAAATTAGTTTTAATAAATATAAATATTTTTATAAATATGAAATCATCTTTTATAAATCCAAAAATCGAATTTATATACAAAAAACGTTTTGTAAAATCGAATTTATATAGAAAAAACGTTTTGTAAATAAAAAAATAATGAACAATTTATAAAAAAAAGTTCTAAATCAATTCAACACAACCAAATCACAATTCTAAACCTATTACACAACAAATCACAATCCTACCCAATCACCCTAACAAAAATCTATCAAAAACCTTCTAAAATCATCAAATCTACTTAAAAACCTAACAAATAGGACCTAAGAGAGTGAGATAGGGTCCTTACATGATTTGTAAGAGAATGGAAAGGATTCGCCGGAGAGATCGTCGCGAGAGAAGGTGCAGAACGCCGGAAGGAGAGAGAGATCGCCGGAGAGGAAGAAGAGAGAAATGGGGAAGAAGATGCGCTTCGAGTTTATAAAACCTTGGGTCCGACGGATATTTTCCGTCGGAATTCCCTCAGTATTTTCAATTTCAATTTTCGCGAAATATTTGGCGGCTTGTTTGCCCGGTTAAATGAAAATATTCCGAGGAAATTCCGACGGCCACTTAAATATCCGTCGGAATTTCCTTGGAATATTTTCATTAATTCGAGGAAAAAGAATATCCTGTGCATGTATTTCTATTAATTTATATTGTTCCTCGGAATTTCCTCGGAATATTCCGATGAAATACCGAGGAACTAGTGTTTGGGGTTTCAAAACATCAATTTTTTTTGCCGTATTTCATTTCTTATACAATTGTAATGCATACCATTGAGGATTCTTTGTATAGATGAGCATAAACCACGAAATAACAAATTTCAAAACGAATTGTAAGTATTCCTTTTACCGTTCATTAAAGTGTATAAGTGTTTCTCTTATGTTGTGGGGATTTCGTTCATACAATCGGAAAAGTGTTTATTATAGGGTAAGGAACAAATTTTTGACTTCATAATGAACGTAAGACACTTAATAAGGGTTATATAGGTGTTATTCAAACCGCAAAACGTTGTTTTCGGTTTAAAAACCCTATTTCCTCGGAATTTCCTCGGAATATTCCGAGGGAATTCCGAGGAAACCCTTTTCTTCCTCGGAATTCCGTCGAAATATTCCGAGGAAATTCCGAGGAACTAGTGTTTGGGGTTTCAAAACGTCAATTTTTTTTTAAACGGATCGATCGATGGATATATGTCCAAAAACGCATCGATCGATCACTAAGATGGACCAAAGCGTAACAATGTGATCGATCGATGAGATTATCCCATCGATCGATCGAGGATATCAAGTGTTCCTCGGAATTTCCTCGGAATATTCCGAGGAAATTCCGAGGAACTAGTGTTTGGGGTTTCAAAATCTCGAATGTTTTTTTATAAACGGATCGATCGATGGATTTATGTCCAAAAACGCATCGATCGATCACTAAGGTGGACCAAAGCATAACAATGTAATCGATCGATCGGTATATCTCCAAAAACGCATCGATCGATCACTAGTTCGTCGGAATTTCCTCGAAATTTTGTAAAATCCCTATAATATTTCCTCGGAATTCATCGGTTTTTTCCGAGGAACACATTTTTCCTCGGAATTTCCTCCGAATATTCTGACGGATTGATATTTCCTCGGAATTCCGTCGGTATATTCCGAGGAAATTCCGAGGATTTCATCACTACAAGAAAACAGGGGGATTCTGATGGCGGAAATCGTCGGAAATTCGTCGGAATAGACCGATTCCGACGAATTTCCGACGAACCCGTCCGTCGGTATCGTTTCGTCGGAAAAAAAAAATTCGTCGGAATTTCGTCAGAACTTCCGACGACTTTCTGACGAATACCAAGAAACGTCATTCTGACGAACTTCCGACGATATTACGATGCGGATACACGAGACCAGAGTTCATCGGAAAAACTACGTACCGACGGAGAACGTTTCTCGGACAATTCTGACGTAAAGTGTTCCTCGGTGTATTCCGACGAACTTTAGGCGTCGGAATTTACCGACGGACAACGGTCGTCGGAATATACCGACGAACCTCGTTCGTCGGTATATTCCGACCGAAATGGGGTTCGTCGGTAAATTCCGACGGATATATGTCCGTCGGTATATTCCGACGACCACTGTCCGTCGGTATATACCCATTTTTAAAAAAAAAATTAATTTTGTATTTTTATATATTTTTCGATATTAATAAATTTAAAAAATCAGAAATTTAAAACTAATAATATTATAAAATTTAAATTCATAAAAACCGAAATAGGAAAAAAACATTCATAAAGTTTAAAATTCATACAAACCGAAATAGAAAAAAAAAATATTCCGAAAGTTTTAAAAAGCCGAAATAAACTAAGATGAACTCGAAGACATCAAACGATCTAGCTTCTGCATAATCTCGGTGTTGAACTTCTTCTGGGATGCCAACTCAGCAAGGATAGTGGCATTCTCCGAACGGATAGTGGCATTCTCCGAAAGGATAGTGGTGTTCTGCTCCTCCAATGCCCCAATCCGTTCAACTTTGTCATGTAGCTCCTCGAGAATCATGGGATCGGCATACGGAGCTTGCGAAGAAGATGCCGGATACGAAGAAGCACGATGGGCCAACCCAACTAAACGGCCTCCTTTTCTTTTAGGAACCGCCTACAAAAATATTTAAAGTAAGTAAATAGGGACAAGTAAGTAATCGACATTATAAAAAAATATATTAATAAAAAAAATTACCTTTTCAACCATCTCATTTATTTGCAATAGAGACAGGTTGGTTGAAGCTCCCGTGAATTCGCCGTCATCAGAGAGAGGCTGAGATTGGGCAACTATTTCAGCTTCCACCAAATCAACTACACCTTTGATCACGGGGTCCTGAATTTGACCCGTCGTCTTGTTAGTGTGAGCCACCTTAATGAGTTGGAGACGATCAACGGGATTACCGTCATTTGCTTCGATCTAAAAAAACCGCCATTATTAGCCAAGAAATATATAAAATATTTATTTAAAAAATATAAAGATAAATAATAAAAAAAAAACTTACAAGTTCATCCTCCTTAGTAGACATAGAGCAAGCGCCGAGGTTGTGCACATACATACCTTTCCCGCCACGATCGCTCTTCCGGTTCCTGGAGTTCCTAGAAGACGTCTCTGCAGTTTCTTCCTTCTCCCAATGACCTATCAACTGCTCCCACCGTCCCGTTGATGAACCGTGGCTTCTTGTTCTTCTGGCAAACTGTCTTCCACGCGTTTATCTGCTTTGTGTAAGAGTCCATGGCCTTCTCGTTGAATTTCTTACGGACTGTTTCCGTAAGATCGGAGTGCCAGTTGAACTCTTACTACAAAACAAACACAATTTAATAAGTAAATATATTTAAAAAAATGTAAAAACTTTAAAAAAATGAAGAGTTACTATACCGCAAACTGACGAAACCACAACTCTCGTTCGTCGTTAGGGATCACACTCCACTTTGGATATCCAAAACGGAGAATGGAGTACATCATCTGGTTGATGCTCCGGCTAATGCCATTTTTCGACTTGGTGAACCTGTTAAAAAAAATACAAGTTAGCAAGTTAATTAAAGGAAAAAATATAACGGTACAAATAAAAAAAATACTAACCAAGTGCTATGGCCTCGTCGTGGGTTGGGTTGGAGAAACGGGAGATGCTCTCGACCTGGTTGTTGAACCAATAGATGAACCGGCATGACCCCCGGATCCTGTTGAGCAGCAACGTGAGGGGCAGCGTGAGGGGCAGGGGGAGCTGGAGCGGGAATATATGCGGGAACCGAGTCATGAGACGATCCCGATGCACGGGAACTGCTCACCGAACTACGTCGAAGACGGGCTGCGGGGCGGGCTTCATCCTCGGCCCTAAAAAAAAAATTAATACATCAAACATATTCTCAAATCATTTCTATTTTTAATGTTTTCATTTATATATTTACAAAAGGTTTTATAAACGTTTTAAAAAAAACTATTAAACCTTTTATATATATATATATATATATATGTATACAAAATTATTAAAAATTTATAAATATAAAAAAATGTTGTTAAAAATTTATAAATGAAGAAAAATGTTGTTAAGTATTTATATTTTTTTTAAAAAAACGTTTTATTATACATAGTTTATTAGTGGAAACTTATAAAAAATTATAAAAAATTTTAAAATTTTTATTATACATGATTTACATATATATATATATATGTATACAAAATTATAAAAAATTTATAAATATAGAAAAATGTTGTTAAAAATTTATAAATGAAGAAAAATGTTGTTAAATATTTATATTTTTTTAAAAAAAATGTTTTATTATACATAGTTTATTAGTGGAAACTTATAAAAAATTATAAAAAATTTTAAAATTTTTATTATACATGATTTACATATATATATATGTATACAAAATTATAAAAAATTTATAAATATAGAAAAATGTTGTTAAATATTTTTTAAAAAATTTAAAAACGTTTTATTATATATATTTCATTACTGGAAACTTGAAAAACGTTTTTAAAAATAAAAAAAAACGTTTTAAAAAATCAAAAAACGTTTTTAAAAATCAAAAAACGTTTTTAAAAATCAAAAAATGTTCCAAAAAAAAATAAAACAACAATCCAAACAACAATCCTAACTTATATATCCTAAACTATCAATCAAACAACCTAAAATCCGAGATCTAACATCCAAAACCCTAAACAATTGAGATTAAAGAAGGTTTGGGATGATTCTTACATGATTTAGGGTTTGGGGGAGGAATCGCCGGTGTAGAGGGATGAATCGCCGGTTTTGGGGAGGAATCGCCGGTGAATCGCCGGTGGAGAGAGGAATTTAGAGAGAGAGATGCGGAGATAACGAAGAAAGAAGGAGGAGGGTTATTATATCAGACGATTCCGACGGACACGGGTTCGTCGGTATTCCGTCGGTATAATTAAAATATACCAAATGCCAATTCGCGAAAATTTTCAAGCGGTTTGGTTTCCCGGGCAAATTTAAATTCCGACGGAATGTGTCCGTCAGTATATTCCGACGGACACATTCCGTCGGTATATTCCGACGGAATTCCGACGACTTAGTGTTTAGGGTGTTGATTTCAAGTTTCTAAATGCAAAATCCAAATCTTTGATAATATATATAGTATTTGCATAAAGATTTAACAATAAAAATGTTTTATAACACGATTTTACACAATAACATTTTTTGTAGTGTAAGCTTATATAAATATGATTGTATAAGTATATAATGTTAAGATGAGATGTTATGAAAACAATGATATGCATACATAAATATTTTAATGAGTTGTTATATTAGAACGGTTGCGATCTAATACTATACTAAACACTTATTATGTGTTATTTTCATAGTTTTGGCATCTAAATTTATAGATTTTTATGATTGAAACTTTATAGAAACATATGTCGTCGGTATTTTCCGACGAAATACCGACGACCTTTCCAATTTTCAATGAAACCCATTGTCGTCGCTATGTCGTCGGTATATTGCGAGGGATTTCCGACGGACCATTAAAAAAAAAAAAAAAAACTAATCAGAATCTTCTGAATCTTCATCAAACTCCCCAACCTCGGCTTCCGGCTCTGAATGTACGACAGCATCATGTCCAAACACAGTCAAATTCTCAACGAGTTGAACATTTTCCAAATCTTCAACTGCCTGGGCGTTGCTGGTAGACTCTGGTTGCAATGGTTCATCATCATCAGAAGTTCCATCCACTCGTCCTCTTGGGTTGATTTGCGTTACAGTAACCCATGGATCGTCTCTGTACGTCACCCGAGGGTAACTGATGTAGCACACCTATACATATCAATTATACAAGTATTAGTAAAATATATAACATTAATTAATTATATTGGTAAAAAATTATGAATAGATTGACATACCTGATCAGCTTGCGAACCAAGAATGAAGGGATCATAATATTGAAGTTTCCGCCGCGAATGAACTGATGTAACACCAAACGCATCAATCTTCACTCCTCTATCTGGGGTGGTGTCATACCAATCACAATAGAATACTACACAACGCAATCCAACCATTCCAGGAAATTGGATTTCCAATATTTCTTTTATGTTGCCGTAGTAGACATCGTCACCAGAAGAAGATGAAACACCAGCATCATATGTTGTCTTAGAATGACCTTTCCTTGTGAATGCATATCCTCGCGTACAAAATTTAGGATATGATTTGACCACATAGTTTGGTCCCTGCACAAATTCGCGTATCCAATCATCGAACACAAGACCTCTGGCCAAACCATCATTCACCTATAAATTAAAAACATATATGATTGAAAAGTTAATTAGTTTATATATATTAAATTTAAACTAATCATTTGCATAGGGTAATATGATATATGACTCACATAACTACGAAGCCACGCAGAAAATCCGTTATCTCTAAGTTGTCGAAGCTCATCTTCTGTTGCATGCCTGTGAGTCATACGCAACTCCGCCATATATACACTATATACAAAAATATTATCAATATGAAATAAATTTATTGAATATTAATCTAACAATAAATGAATAAATATTTTTACCTCTCATATTGTAGAACATCTTCACAGTTGGTGAGCAAATATGTTTGCAAATGAGCGTGCTCAGTGTCCGTAAGTCTCCGCTTCGTGAATTTTCCACTAAGTCGTCCTATTTCCTTGAACATGCTTGGGACAGTAACATGATATGTTGCTCTCTCCCCTCTATCATCATGCCGAGCAGGTCTTCGGTGTTTTGTATGCACTTCTGGTGGAAAATAATTTTCAGCAAAGATTGCAGTTTCTTCATTGATCACCTGTGCCACTATAGATCCTTCCACCCTGCTTTGATTTTTGACCATCTTCTTCAGATGATGCATATAACGCTCAAAAATATACATCCATCTGTACTGCACAGGACCACCAAGTTCCAATTCTCTTGCGAGATGAATAGCAAGATGTTCCATTACATCAAAGAATGATGGAGGAAATATCTTCTCAAGGTTGCACATGCTGACTGGTGCGTTTGTCTTCAAATTATTAATACCCTCTTCAGTCACTACTCTGCTGCATAAGTCGCGGAAGAAAACACTAATCCCTACATAGATAAAAGACATAATTTTCGTAAGTATTAAGTTTTTATAAGCATAATTGTTAAATATAAAAATAAATTAAATTTTAAAAATATAATATACCTGCAATTGCTTCATGAACATTACGTGGCAATAATGCTGAAAAAGCAAACGGAAGGAGGCGCTGCATAATTACATGACAATCATGACTCTTCAAGCCAGTAAACTTTCCTTCGCTTCTATCAACGCAGTTCCCCAAATTTGATGCATATCCGTCAGGAAATTTCACTTTATCTGTAATCCAATCAAAGAACTCTTCTTTTCTAGCACCATCCAGCCGATAAATGGGAAAAGGGGCCGTACCGTTCTCATCAACGTGAAGTTCAGAACGATCACAAATATCGACTAAATCCAACCTTGACTTCAAATTATCCTTCGTTTTACCTTGGATGTTAAGGACTGTGTTCATCAGATTATCGAAGAAGTTCTTCTCAATATGCATGACATCTAAATTATGCCGCAATAGATGACTCTCCCAATATGGCAGATCCCAGAAAATACTCTTTTTGTGCCAGTTATGTAGCTCTCCAACCGCATTGACTCGAATGTTTTCATGTCCACCTACATCTGGCGTCCTTTCTGCATCAAAATACCTAAACTGCTTCAACAAATCTTTCCCACTAACTTCCTCAGGTGGACCATCAAACACCTGCTTGTTCTTCGTAAACGAAGTCTTACTCCTGCGGTATGGATGATCAGGTGGTAGAAATCGTCTGTGACAGTCAAACCAACACGTTTTCCTTCCGTTCTTTAGTTGGAAAGCATCTGTGTCATCTTGACAATATGGACATGATAGCTTCCCATGTGTTGTCCATCCAGATAACATACCATATGCTGGAAAGTCACTTATTGTCCACATAAGTACTGCCCGCATCTGAAAGTTTTCTTTGCGCGAAACATCGTATGTCTCAAAACCATGCGCCCATAGTTGTTGCAACTCATATATTAGTGGTTGAAGAAACACATCTAGTGATCTTTTAGGATGATCTGGCCCGGGGACGAGAATTGAGAGAAACAAAAACTCTCGTCGCATGCACAAGCTCGGCCGTAAGTTGTACGGTGTCACAATAACTGGCCATAGAGAATACTGCCTTCCATGCTTTCCAAATGGGCTGAAACCATCAGTAGATAATCCAAGATAAACATTTCTTCTCTCTTCCGCAAATTCTGGATATGTTGACTGGAAATGTTTCCAAGCCTTTGCATCTGAAGGATGTCTAATCTCACCATTTGTGGAATGCTCTGCATGCCATCTCATTGCTTTTGCTGTGCGCTCACACTGATACAACCTCTTCAATCTTTCCGTCAAAGGCAAATACCACATTCTTTTGAATGGGATCGGAACTCTTCCCCTCGTCTCCTGATAACGAGGTTTCCCACAAAATTTGCATACATTCCGTGTCTCATCCGCTCTCCAGTAGATCATGCAGTTGTCAATACATACATCTATCACTTCATACGGTAGTTGAAGACCTGCAACAAGTTTCTGAACCTCGTAGTATGAACCCGGTGCAAGGTTATCCTCAGGTAGAATACCTTTGACAAAATCAGTAATCGCATCCATACATTCTTCAGCCAAATTATAGTCTGTCTTAATACCCATTAATCTAGTTGCAGATGATAAGACTGAATGACCATCTCTACAATTTTGATACAAAGGTTGTTTTCCTGCATCCAACATGTCAAAAAATCTCCTAGATTCGGGGTTTGGTTCTTCCCCTCTATAATGATCATGTACCATCTGCTCAGTACCTACACCATAATCTATATCCGTTCTAGATTCTTCTAACCTAATATCAGGCTGAGGTTCACTAACAGGCTGAGGTTCGCTAGTACTACCATATTCATAACCAGTTTCCCCATGAAGGTACCAAACTTTATAATTACGTGAAAACCCTTTCATATACAAATGAGTCCAAACATCAAATTCTTTTATAACCTTATTATTATTGCAAGAAGAGCAGGGACATCTTAACATACCACTTTTTGCATCCGGTTGCTGTTGAACAAGCCTCATGAATTCTCCAATCCCTTGAACGTATTCTTCCGTAAGCAAATTGGTGTTCGGATCCAAATGAGGTTTATCCATCCACGAACGATAATAAACTTCTGAAGACATGATTTTCACGGAATTGTTATGACTAAAGAGAATGAAGAGAGAATGAAGTGTGAATGAGTTGAATGAGGAGGGGTTGTATTTATAGGAAATTGCTTACGGACCTCCGACGACTTTCCGACGGAATTCCGACGGATGTAAAGCAGTCCGTCGGAATTCCGTCGGTATTGTCCAATCTCAAACGGCTATACAACGGTCATATATATTTGTCGGCAATGGTCACATGGTTCGTCGGAATTCCGTCGGTATTTTCCGAGGAACTTCCGACGACTTTGCTGTTAATCAGAATGTCGTCGGAAATTCGTCGGAATATACCGACGAACTTCCGACGACTACAACGGTTACATTTTTTATCGGAATGTCGTCGAAAAGTCGTCGGAAAGTTCCGACGAACCATATTTCGTCGGAATGCCGTCGGAAATGGCCGACGGAATTCCGACGACTTAATTTTTTTGGATTTGGTCAGAAATTTGTCAGTATTCCGTCACAAATGTCCGACGACCTTGGTGTCCGTCGGAACCTCCGTCGGAATTCGGTGTGTTTTCTTGTAGTGCATTTTCCATCGGAATGTCCGTCAGAATACCGCTGTTTTCTTGTAGTGTGTGTTTATAGTAGATAACATAGACAAACTCTCTGTTTTGATTCCATAAAACTATACAATAACACGTGTACATAATAGACTCATGTTACCAAAATTATACCATAAAACATGGACACGGACTCTGTTATCTCCAACACAAGCACTTGGCTTCTTCAGCCTAATTGATAAATTATCTTCAATTAAACTTCAATCAAGATGAGAAAGAGATGATATTGTGAGTATGAGCAGAGAAAAAAATCGGAGAAGCGTTTACCTTCTGTCGGAGAGTAATAGATCTTGCATGTCAGAGATTTCCGATCTAAGGAATTTGCACTTTGTCATGATGTGGATGGCTGTAAATTTGATTAGAGTTGAATTTAGATCCCGAGATGATGAATAGAATCGGATGAATATTGTCCATGTCTACAACTAGTTTATAATTCTGTTAAGATGTCCATATCCATAACTAATTTATAATTCTATTATCCACGCTTTGGTGTACACGTCCACATTTAATTTTGTTTACACATTAATATATATATATATATAATATATATGAAAATGAATCTATAGAAAATTTTATATATAATTTATTATGACAATTATTTTTGTTTAATATATTTTAGAACTTGAGATAAAAGTAAATAAAAACATAAAGTAGAATAAGAAAAATAATAAAATGAAATAAAAAGAGGAGAGAGATTTTCTTTACTTTAGGGTCATAAGAGTCTTTTTGACAAGAGAAAGTGTGTCTCAAGTGATAAATGTCATGTAGTGTAATTTGAAAGTGGAAAAGTGTTTCTAAATGTAAAAAATTCTTGATGTAATAAGGAAAGTTAATATATGTAATTAACTATATATTACCACGGTCACATAAATACATTGAAAGCTCAGCTACTCTTATGTACATAAAATAATTGATTAGCCATGTTCTTTTATCAATCGCTGAGTCAGCGTTAGTGACCAAAAAACACAACAGTAATTGAATCAAATAACCGAGTAAAATGGAGATGGTGGAGCTTTTTGGTGTTGCTCGGTAAAGAAGCGACATATAAAGTACACACAAGAATAGTCGCTGAAATAATTAGCGTCTATGAAGGATGCCTTGGATTAAAGCGGTGATCATCTCCGGCGACTGTTTTTGTTTCCCCCATAGCTATTTGACTGGCCGTTAAAGGTACTTTTATCTGTCGCTACCGCTGCCGCAGCGTTTCCCTAACGAACATGGCTCACATGATTTACTCAATTAACGATTTAAAACATTACTCTATTAGCGGTTACAGTAGACAATGAATATACTTTTTCTAAAATGGTATAGGAATCAATCCCATCTCTACGATGTGAAGCTGATAATATCTCGCCATGAATTCCCACATTAAATCGCTGATATCCTTGAGTGTGCAATTGCATATTTTATATTTTAGAATCTCAGAAACTTGATTTACTCTGACACTTAACATAAATAGAGTTGTGCTTATTATTATTTTAATGTTATGTATCTTTACTGATTAAGCCAAACGTAAACAAATCTAAATCTTTATGGGATGATATCGTATGTTTACTTTTTTGGTGGGTTGACTGACTCATAGGAGATCATAATTTCCATGGTGACCAAGTGTGATGGCTAAAATATTGCACAGTCATTATGGATATTTAAAATATGATTATAAATGAATTATTCATTTAAATTTCATGTATTGTCTTGACGTACATTTATTATGCCGGTTTAAATTATAATACCACCTTCAATTTTGAGTTGCATGCATTCTAACCATGAAAATGTTGCATGTTATATGAAACTTAATAAATTGACTCACATAAAGTAATTTATGCAAGACAATAATAAATGAGCATAATTCATATATATTCCATAGTTTCTTGACCTCAGATCATGTCCATATGAGCATAATTCATAACAATGCATGTTCCGAAATGAAATTGTATGCTATTGTTACGATTGAAAACCTTTGCAATAGCCATTGATTGTAACGTTAGTGTTCTATATTTTGCTCTCTCTTAAACTATGCTTGTGCAGGAATGGAAATGCTAAGCAACTGTTAAAGTTAAACTCAGCGATCACTTTGCTATTCATTGATGTAAGTCAACAGAGTAGTGATCCCAGTGGCAACTGAAAATCACGTTTGAAAAACTCACGTGGCATAATTTAACAAATACAATTAGGAGATTTATATTGTGCTGTTGAATTTTTGACATACCAATGCCATTCTTAGTAATTACTCTAGAAAAAGTGAGTATTAGTAAAATGAAGTTGAGGAGAGCCTCAACCTGACACATCACCAAAAAGACATTCTTGTAAATATAGTACATATTAAAGGTTACTATTTAATAATAAGGGGATCTGTTTTCAAGAACAAAAATTTGGTGTTCATAAAAATAGCACTTATGTAAAATTTTATTTTTTTAACATTAAGGTTAAATCTATAATTTTTAATATACTTTTTCAAGCGAGTTAAGATTATACTCCATATGTTTCATAATAAGTGTTATTTTAACCTTTTTTTTGCTTGTTACAAATAAATATCACTTTACAATTCCAATACAAATTATACTTACTTTCAGTTGAAAATTAATTGAAAGATATAATGATTTTATAAATAATTTTATTTATCTCAAATACTATTGATCAGAAAGATATAATTAATGATAACTTACATATACTTATGTCACTTTTTTAATCTGCATGAAAAATGTCAAAGTGGCATTTATTTAGAAACGAAAGGAGTATACATTTGCCTTCGGCCTCAGAATGTCTTCGCACGTCACTGCTTGAGATACTTCGAACCAAAGTGGGGTGGGAAATGAAGAAATCGAAATTAGAATCGTGGTCGTGATAAAAGTCTAATGGTTATATGAAATCACACTGATTATACTGACTTAAGTACTTTGACTACCTCTCTCCAAAACATTAAAACACTGTACGGCACACATTGTCGATTAAGATGGTCATCGGGTGGGGTCATTTCTCACATGATAAATTGGCAATGCGTATGAGCACATTGTTTTTTTTGTGTTATATTTAAATTTCGGTTTTCTATATTGCCGTCGACGCACGTACACTAAATCTGAACGTGTAATTAGAGTATCATTATTGGTTTAGAATTTCTAACAAAATAATATTAAAATTTGAAATAATTTAATTTGTTATTAAGTTTTAATTTATAAACAAAATAAACCAATTATAGTCACCAAATAATTTTAGAGTTTTAGTAGTGATGGTTTTTTTTGAAAAATCTACAAAGAAAAAAAGTGTTTTTACTTTATTGCAGGGAACCCAAACATTTTAAATAGTTATTTTTAGCACGAATTGAACCCCGTGATGAAAGTTACAGCTGCAATCCTTTAACCACCATAACTGACTCGTTCTGGTATTTAGGAAGAATGCTCTTAGCTAGCTACATACACAATCACCGGTTCAAAAAAGAAGTTACATATAATCTCGAAACAAAATAAACCTCTACATTTTATGCTCTTTCCGTAAAAAAAATTCAAGTGGGAATATTGGAAGAAACGTGCTTTTAAAATCGTCAAAATTTGGCTAGAAATGAAAATAGAAAAATGGTGAATGATTGGTTAGGATGAAACTGTAGAAATTATGATGTAAAAATTTAGTTGGTATAGTTGTTTCCAATGTAACAGTAAGAACTAATGAAAATAATAAAAATAGATATTCTTACAATAATATATTTTTCCTACACTTCACTAAATAGAAAATATGGTTTTTAAACCATTTTTTATTTGTTGGTTATAACATTAAAAAAATTTAAAATTATGATTGATAATTTTGAAGATGGTAGTTTAAAACTAAAACTAAAGACCATTGTTACATTCCAATCAATCACATCCATGGGCGATGAAAGAAGAAAAATAACAAAAATTGGAATATGCTTATTATCAGTTTTTCTTGATGATTTGAAAATAAAATTGTAACATCTCGATTTCTAATATTGGTATATGATAAAATATTTAAGAAAACTAATTTGACTAGAAACATCATCAGTGACACAAAAAAGCGCCAACAGCTAGTATTTTTTTGTTTTCTTTTTTATTATTTAGAAAATTTCTGTTTTTGGTAAGTTATAGTTTTTTAGTTACAATTATACCATGTTACTAGGTGATTCTCCCGTGCTCATGCACGGATATAAGTATTTTAAAAATATATAATTTATAATATTTGTATGATACTTTTTATTAAGTTTTAAATTTTTTTGTAATTTATATGTATGAAAAATGGGTTAAAAAATAAATACCTGATTTTCCTTATACATAATTTGATCAATCATTTTTCGGATATATGAGATTGCTTGTTTTCATCTCAACTACAGATTAATGTTTCGTGTTCTTAAAAAGTTAGATCTGATTAAATTTCTTAGCTGCATTTAATTTGATTTATTGTCTTGTATTCATAATATATTTTCATAAAATTATGCCTAATTTGATATATGTTATTTTAGGAAACAAATAAAACGGTGTTGTTAGTCCGAAGTTGCATAAGTGAACATAATAAGTAATATTTTGAAATTTTATGCATGTAAATAAATATTTTTAACAAAACTCAATCGTAATAACTCATTAATATATTTTCACTTGATTATTAGTTTTGAATCGTTTGTAATTTACATGGATAAAAAATAAATAGAACACTATTTTAAGTAATAATATGTCGCTGACTTAAATGGGTTTTGATTTTGAGTATATGAATCATGATCAATTCACTTGCTCATTGTTTAACTATATTAAGTTTATATATTTGTCTAAAATAAAAAAAAAAATGTATTCTAAGTACGTTTAAATTGATTAATTTTGTTGCATATACTTTAGTTTTAAGTTTGAGGTATGAAAATATATTGTTTTCTTTTCAAAGAAAATTATCTATACTATTTTTGTGAGCCTATGTTTTGTGTCTAAAAATCTATATATTTTAAAACTTATAGATATTTACTTTTTTACTTATGTTGTTTTTGAAAATATGAATAGAAATAAAACTAAAACTAAAATTCGTTATTATATTTATAAATGTTATAATTATTATATATATTTCCTTTTTATTATTTATATGAGTTTTGTAAAGAAAATTAAAAGAAAAAGGAAATAAAGTGAAAAGCCCAATTAGAAATTTATCAATCAAAAAGAAAATAGAAATAATCTTAAAAATGTCAATTATGTATAATTTATAATTCATTAAGGTTATATTTGTAATTGACCACTATGAGAAATAATGTGAAAGCGACACATATGAAACTGACTTCTCAAATAATATTATAGAGATTCTAGATTATGATTGATGGAAGCTCCATTAGTAAAATGATTTAAGTAAAGTTTACTAATATTTTTATACTATAAAGTTTAGTTTCCGAATCCGAAAAATATGGAGAAAAATTTACAAAAAGTCTTCATTATGATGAAAAGAAACCATCAAATATGGATTCAATGGCGGACAGTCTAGCACGCAGTGCGAAAAAACAGTTGTCGTTTGTTGTTTATGTGAATGCGGAGCTACCAGTTTGGTTTACAGAGTCTACATGATTTTGTTGTTATTGGTGACTAAAAGAAAAAAAACCATCAAACATGGATCTTCTTCGTAAAACAGTTCAGAGTGATGCAATCAGACGTTAATCCTCATTAAAATATCAGCTATAAAATAATTTAATAGTATTTCTTCTAATTTTAATAACATAATTAATCAACGTTAAAATATTATGATTATATATTATCTTAAGATCGGTGCATAATCTTTGGATATAGTCTTAAATACCACTGTCACGACTTATTTGGTACTGTGCATAACAGATAAGTTAGTTTTATATGTACAGTAGAACTATCAAAGAATATGAAATAATATGTTAAAACAAGTTAAACTATGTTAAGCATAATGGGAAATTACCGGATTACAAGTCCAATACACATTTTTGGTTATCAAAATTATGTTGATGGTGTTTGCAACATAACATATAGTAGTTTAAAGATATTGTCTTGTGATTCATATAGTTAGTATAGTTTTGAATATATTATTTTTTGTCTAAATGTGTATTGTTCATGTACCTAGCAATTATTATTTTATTGGAAACCTTCAAAGGATTATTTTCCACTTTACAATTATTTTATGAGAATATGAAGTATATATGAAACATAATTTAGAAATAAAATATGAAATACTATAATATATATTTGAAAAAATGATTGCTGACTACATGAAGTATTGGTCATCTCATGGCTAACCATGCAAACTAAACTAATGAAAACCTAACTACACAAAGTAAATGTTATGCAACATCTCTCAACTTAATCTACCATCACGAGTTTAATTTCATTCATCCAAAAAATGACGTGGATGTCAGAGACCGTTTAAATCTCTCATTTTATCAATTAACATATGATGTACTTAACAATAATTTAACTAAAATTAGATTTTTTTACCAGCGTTTTAAAAGCGTAAGAATATTTTTAACAAAATTTAATTTACAAAATTAATATGTTTTATAAAATTTTGACAAGTAGTGTTTTAACATTTTTATTTTAATGTCTTTGAAAACTATATAGTTATATTATTTTATTTATATTAAATATGAAAGTTACATAAGATATTATTTCATTTTGATTTTTAATTATTTTAATATGTTTTGTTATTAACTTTAAATAAAATTTATGTAATTTTTTTGATAAATTGTGTGATGTAAAATTATTTGATAAATTTTTATTATAAAAACTTAATTGGTGTCAATTCACTGATTCTAACACTTTATTTGTTTGATACAAAATTAATTAAATTAATGAATTATATTTACTTATATTTTCATAAAAAGAAATTTCATTCATTTAAACTTAGTAAAACATTCATATAAGATTCTTATTCTTAGATTATTTTTATTCTTAAAAGTATACAATTAATAATTATATACCAAAATTATGTTTGGTTTAAGTTGACATCAAATAAGTTTAAATAAATAAAATGTTAATAAATTGACGTCAAATAAGTATATATCACACAATTAATCAAACGAATTACAGAAATTTTATTAAAAGTTTATAAGAAAACAGATTAAAATAATTAAGAAGTTACATAATATCTTATATAACTTTCATATTTAATTTAAATAAAAAAAAATTATATATAGTTTTCAAATAAATAAAATAAAAATGTTAAAACACTACTTATCAAAAAATGTTAAATAAATTCTTATGCTTTTAAAATGTGGGTTTAAATCTAATTTTAGTTAAATTATGCTATGGTCGATCATATTTTAATTGATAAAATGAGATATTTAAACGATCTCAGACATCTACATTAATTTTTGAATAAAATAAATTAAACTCGTGATGTTAATTATATAACATATTTAAGATGACAGATGTTGTCATGCATAACATATACTTTGTGTAACTAAGTATATATTAATTTAGATTGCACGGTTGAGCAATACCATAACCAATATCGGTAAATCATTTTTCTTATATATTTTGCAAAAGTTGGTTGAAGTGGGAAGTAGGTCATATCATACCAGACTGTTTTCGGCAGAGATTTTTGAGTTCGACGAAATTATCACCGACATTGATGTGAATGAGTTAAACCTTTTGTTTTCTTTTGTCGCCAATGAGTTAAACTTAAGGGTTTATCAGTTATTTTGTAATCATAACTAAAATAATTTATTACAATTTACATTCGACTTTTTAAAAGAAAGACTATTGCGGATGAATTGTTTGTTTTGTGAATTCTTGTAAAGAAGTGAAATTGTTGGGGCTGGACCAGATTTACCACATTTTAAGTAATTTTTCAAATATCACAATTAATTTCACTTAAACATATGGAAAAGAAGTATCGTTTATGAAGAATTTATGAGGTTTTATGTAAAATTGAATTAAAACATAACTGTCATATCTTTAATTTGTTTTTGGATTAAGAAGGAAAAAGCATTTTCTTAAAGCGCTAGTTTATAATTCTTATAATTTTTTTTTGCATTTCGTCATATCTATTTTATCGCTACTAGAATACTTAGTTTATCTTCTTCTTTTTTTTAATCTTTTGTTGCTTGAGAAGAGCTCACGTGGATGAATGTAATATATTTTTAGCGCATATTCAGTTGAATAATGACAGAAAGAACCAAATTAAACCACAGTGGTGTGATCGAGTGGCACACTCATGCCTTCAAAACATGTTAAGCCTAGTTCAAAACATGCCTTCAGATTACTTATTTGTGTGGCTAGGCAACGTGGATATCAAACTCTTAACATAAAACAGCCGGGTTTGCCTTGTTGTTGGTAAACCGACCCAAGAGAAGAGTCTCATCCAAAAAAAAAAAACAAATCGACTAAGTATGCGGAAAGCAACATACAACGGCCTCAGATATATAATACATATTCGTTTTGTATTTGAAATACATATTGATTTGTAAAAGAAAACTTAAGTGGCAATATTTATTATTAAAAGAAAGGAGCTCATGCATGCATGAGAAACCATGATTTATAGTAAGATATATAAAGATGGAGATGCCAATCGGTCGTAATTAGGTACCTCGTAGACTACTTGGATCATCTCAAGCTCAGCCCATTTTGTTTTAAACCGGTAAATCCGTGTCGTTATCCTCCGGGAATACGAGCTCTGAGAAAGAGACATACATAACGACAACGAACCAAACAAGCCAGAGAGGAACAACGATGAGAGTGAAGCTTCGCGAAATAAGTGAGATGAGCATGAGAGCTGCGAGGGCTCCAAAGAGATGGCTGACGTGTCCAACGAAGTTACGGATAGTAGGTTTGTTCCGAAGCTTGACTTCACAGACTCGGAGGACGGTTGAGACAAGAGTGAAGACCCAGAAACACAGTATCGTGGTTCCACGGTATGCATCGTTGGTTGATGATTCGTCTGTGGCCACCTGAAGTAATCCCATAGCTCCTCCGTTTATAAAGATGATAAGCTTGATAAGCTTGATAAGCTTGATCAGCTCTTTTTTATCCTTTTTGCAAGAGCTGATCCTAGTATGATCTTTTTAATTTGTAAGATTACAAACCAGCATCATTTTAAATGAAATTCAACTTTTTGGCAAAAAAAAAAAAAAGATGATAAGCTTGTGTACGGTGGAGGAGTACGCAATGCGCTCCTCCCCTCTACCATGATATCATTACCGGAACTCTGTTGATGTGAAATTTGAACAGAAGACGCCATGGCTAATCGGTGGGGTTTTATTTCCGTTGACCAAAAAAGAAAACAAAGACGTTAAGATTTTTCTTCCTAGTCACCTTCACCCTTAGTTATGTTTATAGACGCCTCGTATTAGGGTTCCTGAGACAGTGCGGTCCACGTAGATATAACTGCATTTAAATTATACGTCATGAGAATAACTATTGAAATCTCCTGAAAATGATTTTTTCATTAATAGTGAATAAACATATATATGTTTATTTTGGATCTAACAATTAAAAACATGATTATACATTGAAAAACTGATTATAAATTGCTTTGGAATATTATTTTTAAAAAAATATACATATATATTATTTGTAAATTTGTTATCTTAATCAACTTTTTACTTAAAGGTATATTCCCTATTTCTTAGTTGATAATTCCTTTTATAGAACCTCTCAACTTATGTGGGGCAGCCAACCCATGTGAAGAGATCTACTAGAGTTATGCTCGGATTTGTCATTCTTATGTACATTTCACATAGTAAGTAAGATATACAACGTTTCTGACAAAAACAAATACAACGTAAATAATTTTTACCTTTTATACGAATTTTTTATGTTTTTATTGCAAACTAACTGATAAAAATCACGATAAAATTATTAAATTGATAAGAAAATATTAGATCAAATCGTGGTTAGTTTTTGTAATACTAAATGACCCTTTTATTTTTTGTCAACTTAAAAATTGTATTAGAATTTCATATCACTAAGCGAACTCATTGCAAATACCAAAATAGTTTTAACCTTTAAGTATAGTCTCTTTGATCGGTTTAATAAGTCACATTATAGAAACCTTTCATCTTGTGTAGGGCAGCCAACCCATGCATGCTCATGAGACTAGCTAGTTATGCCTGGATTTTTCATCCATTTATACATTTCATACACTAAAGGGGTGTTAGTGGGATGTGAATTTGTAATGAATGTTGAAATTTCCAAATTCTACTGTTATTGGTTAATGGATTCTAACATTCTTACACTACAAGAAAACAACAAGGATACTGAGGGAAAAAATCGTCAGAATTTCGTCGGAATAACGTTATTCCGACGACATACCGACGAAACAAGTCATCGGAAATAATTCCTCGGAATTTCTTCTTTCCTCGGAAATCCCTCGGAATTTTCCGACGGAATTCCGAGGAAACAAATTTCCGAGGAAATTCCGAGGATCACTAGTTTGTCGGAAATCTCCTCGGAATATACCGAGGGAGAACTTCGTCGGGATATTTCTTCGGAAGTTCATCGATCGATGCGTTTTTGGACATATATCCATCGATCGATCCGTTTATAAAAAAACATTCGGAATATACCGAGGGACATCTTCCTCGGAATATTCCGAGGAACATGTCCCTCGATATATTCCGAGGAACATGTCCCTCGGTATATTCCGAGGAACATGTCCCTCGGTATATTCCGAGGAAAGTTGTCCTCCTCGGAATATTCCAAGGAACATGTCCCTCGGTTTATTCCGAGGAACATGTCCCTCGGTATATTCCGAGGAAAGTTGTCCCTCGGTATATTCCGAGGAAGATGTCCCTTGGTATATTCCGAACGTTGTTTTATAAACAGATCGATCGATGGATATATGTCCAAAAACGCATCGATCGATCGAGTAAAAAATATAATTAATTTCCTCGGAATGTAAAAAATATTAATTTTTTTAAAAAATAAAATTTTTGAAATTTAAATTCGAAAATATAAAATTAAAATTAAAATTGAAATCATATTAATTAATATTCAAAGTTTCACAAATAAAAATAAAACATTCCGAGTTTTTGGAAAAAAAAAACTACGGGTCTGGCACGTCCGGGAACACCTCATTCGGGTACATCCTCTGCATCATCTCCATCATTTGCTGGTTCAGCCTCCTCTGTGCCTCATAGTCCGCCTGTTGAGCCGCCATCTGGATCTCCAACAAAGATATGCGATCATCCTTGTCTTTCAACTGAGCTGTAAGTACTTCTGGATCAACAAAGGGCGGTGGTGCAGAAGAAGGAGGAACCGACCAGGTGCGACGACCCAAACCGACCAAACGTCCCTTCTTCTTTGGAACCGACTGAATAGAAAATAGCCAAATTTACAAATTTAAACCAAGAAATAAATGAATTGAACTTTAAAAAAAAAGAACTTACGGATTCAACGATTTCGTTGATTCGAAACCGGGACAAGTTGGTCGAAGCCGTCGAAGCGTCATCCTCGGTTTGAAGCTGAGACACTTCGTCTACCACCTGAGTTTGGACCAGGTCGACCACGTCCCTCACAAGACCGTCATCAATCTGGCCGGTCTTCTTGTTGGTAGACGCCCTCCTCATTAGGGCGAGATCATCAACCGGCTCGCCATCATTTTCTTCCGCCTTGAAAAAAAACATAAATTAAAGAAACATTAGAAATTATAAGAAATGCACAATAAATTAAAATTCTGAAACTCAAATAATTGAAGAAAAAGCGGTTGAACTTACCATGCGATCTCCCAGAGTGGCAATAGATTGAGCACCCAAGTTATGCTTGTAGATGCCCTTCCCTTTACGGTCGCTCCTGCGGTTGGTGGAGTTGGTGGAAGAAGTTTCTTTCATCTCTTCCTTATCCCAATGCGCACACAACTCCTTCCAGACCGTGTCGTTCATCGACTTTGGGACCTTTTAATAAAAAAAAAAGAAAATAGTTTAATAAATTAAAAAATAGTTTAATAAATTAAAAAATTGTTTAATAAATTAAATCGAACCTTATTGATTTCCCACTTCTTCTTCCACTCGTGGATCTGCTTCCCATAGTTGTCCATAACTTTATGGACGAAGTGGTGATAGATAAAGAGCGTCTCATCGGAATTCCAGTTGAACTCTTGCTGAAAAAAAAACACAATTAGTAGAAAAATTATATTAAAGATTAAAAATATAAGTAAAAAATTAGAATACTTACCGCAAACTGACGAAACCACAGAACCTGCTTGTCGGTAGGGAAGTGAGTGAAAGTCGGATGTCCCCTGTCGAGGGCCGAGTACATCATACGGTTGATCCATGCGCTGATCCCGTTCCCGGATCGGTTGAACCTAATAAAAAGAACAAACGGTTAATAATGAATCCAAATTTAAAGAAAAAAAATGTTTAATTACCATGTTTGACCCCGTCCATGTGGATATGGAAGATGGTCACGGCCGGGCTGTTGAACCAACTCTGCAACACTCATCACTCCCGGAGGACCCGGAGGAGCAGGAGCGAGAGGAGCAGGAGCGGGTGCAGCAGAGGGAGATGTATGGTTGGAGCTGTGGGGCGAAGGAAAATCCTGAAAATGGCTGGAATCCCGAGACTTACTCCCCGTACCACCATCACTACGACGGTGTCGAGGCCGGGTCTGATCATCATGAGACCTGTAAATTAAAAAAATATATTTAATAAATACAGAAATATATAAATTAATTTTTTTTAAAAAAAAATTCCAAATAATAGTTTTTAATCACAAAAAAAGATTTATAGATATTAAAAATATTTAATAAATATATAAAAATAGTTCTAATAAACAAAAAATAGTTTTAATAAATAAAAAATAGTTTAATAATTACAAAAAATAGTTTTAATAATATATATATATATATATATATATATATATTAAAAATATTTTTAAATCCCAAATAATAGTTTTTAATCACAAAAAAAGTTTTATAGATATTAAAAATGTTTTGTAAAATCCAAAAAATCGAATTTATATACAAAAAAGATTTTGTAAAATCCAAAAAATCGAATTTATATAGAAAAATCGTTTTGTAAAATACAAAAATCGATTTTATATACAAAAATCAATTTTATAAATACAAAAAAATAAAAAAATTATAAAAAAAATCTAAATCAATTCAACAAAACAAATTATTCAACCAAATCACAATTCTAAACCTATTATACAACCAAATCACAATCCTAACCAATCACCCTAACAAAAATCTATCAAAACTACACAAAAACCTAACAAATAGAACCTAAGAGAGTGGGATAGGGTCCTTACATGATTTGTGTAAGAGAAGGGGGAGATCGCCGGAGATATCGTCGGATTTCAGGGGGAAATCGCCGGAGAGAAGAGAGGAGTCGCGCAGAGGAAGAAGAGAGAAATGGGGAAGAAGAAGGGGCTCGTGGTTATAAAACCTAGGGTCCAACGGATATTATCCGTCGGAATTCTAATTTCAATTTTCGCGAAATATTTGCTCGGTAAAATGAAAATATTCCGAGGAAATTCCGACGGATAGTAAAATATCCGTCGGAATTTCCTCGGAATATTCCGAGGAAATACCGAGGAACTAGTGTTTGGGGTTTCAAAACATCAATTTTTTTTGCCGTATTTCATTTCATATACAATTGTAATGCATACCATTGAGGATTCTTTGTATAGATGAGCATAAACCATGAAATAACAAATTTCAAAACTAATTGAAAGTATTTCCTTTACCGTTCATTAAAAGGTATAAGTGTTTCTCATATGTTGTGGGATTCCGTTCATACAATCAGAAAAGTGTTAATTATACGGTAAGGAACAAATTTTTGACTTCATAATGAACGTAAGACACTTAATAAGGGTTATATAGGTGTTATTCAAACCGCAAAACGTTGTTTTCGGTTTAAAAACCCTATTTCCTCGGAATTTCCTCGGATTATTCCGAGGGAATTCCGAGGAAACCCTTTTCTTCCTCGGAATTCCGTCGGAATATTTCGAGGAACTAGTGTTTGGGGTTTCAATACGTCAATTTTTTTAAAACGGATCGATCGATGGATATATGTACAAAAGCCCATCGATCGATAGAGTATATCAGGTGTTCCTCGAAATTTCCTCGGAATATTCCGAGGCTTTTCTGAGGAAACAGGGTTTGGGGTAACAATGTGATCGATCGAGAACAAAATCTCGTACGTTTTTTTATAAACGGATCAATCGATGTATATATATCCAAAAACGCATCGATCGATCACTAAGATGGACCAAAGCGTAACAATGTGATCGATCGATTAGATTATCCCATCGATCGATCGAGAATCTCAAGCGTTCCTCGGAATGTCCTCGGAAATTCTTGTAAGTTTTTTTATAAACGGATCAATCGATGGATATATGTCCGAAAACGCATCGATCGATCACTAAGATGGACCAAAGCGTAACAATGTGATCGATCGATTAGATTATCACATCGATCGATCGAGAATCTCAAGCGTTCCTTGGAATGTCCTCGGAAAATCTTGTAAGTTTTTTTATAAACGGATCGATCGATGGATATATGTCTGAAAACGCATCGATCGATCACTAAGATGGAGCAAAGCGTAACAATGTGATCGATCGATTATATTATCCCATCGATCGATCGAGAATATCAAGTGTTCCTCGGAATTCCGTCGGAATATTCCGAGGCTTTTCCGAGGAAAGAGGGTATATCAAGTGTTCCTCGGAATTTCCTCGGTATTTCTTTAAAAAAAATAAAAATAAAAATCAATGGTAGTCTGTTTCCGAGTCATCATCACCAGATGAATCTGAATCTGGATCTTGGTGAAACTCTCCAATCACTGGTTCATCCTCTACGTGAACGACGGCTTCCTCTCCGAAGTCGGTTAAATCGACTACAAGGCCAACTCCAGCTAAATCTTCTGATGCACTTAAGTTGCCGGATGTGCTTGGTTGTAGTGGGTCTTCCAGCTCAGAACTTCCCTGAACTCGGCCTCTCGGGTTGAGTCTTGTAACAGTAACCCATGGATCATCTCTGTTCCTTACCCGGGGATACTTGATATAACAAACCTGTAACATTTATAAAATTATTAGTAAAATTATAAATTAATACACATGATGATGAATAATTCTGAATAATTAACATTTAATTACCTGATCGGCCTGAGAAGCAAGAATGAAAGGATCATAATATTGCAGCTTTCGCCTCGAATTTACTGATGTAACACCAAATGCATCTGTTCTCACACCTCGATCTGGAGTGTTGTCGTGCCAATCACAATAGAAAACAGTACAGCGCAATCCAACCATGCCCAAATACTTGATTTCCAAAATCTCATGTATGTGTCCGTAGTATACATCATCTCCTGATGCAGAACAAACGCCAACATCATAGGTCGTACTCGAACGTCTCCTCTTCTGAGTTGTGAATGCATATCCTCGAGTACAAAATCTCGGATATGACTTCACAACAAAGTTTGGTCCAACGACCATCTCAGGTATCCAATCGTCAAATGTTTCACCTCTGGCCAAACCAGCAGACACCTATTAATAGCACATATATATATGTTATATCAATAAATGTGAATTAGTATAAATATGTGATAAAATATATTTTAATTTGTTTAAAGCACTCACATAAGTAAACATCCATCCAGTAAATTCTCTCTGCTTCATTTCTTCTAGTTCGTCCTCTGTGGCGTATCTATACTCGAACCGCTTTTCTGCCATGAAAATCCTGTATATGATGACAATAATGTAATTAATTAAGATTTAAATTTCAACTTGTTAAAATAAAAATTTGTAAACTAATTTATTTACCTCTCATATTGAAGAACGTCTTCGCAGTTGGTGAGCAAATATGTTTGCAAATGACTGCGCTCCTGCTCAGTAAGTCGACGGTCCTTTGGTTTTTCGCTAAGTCGTCCAAGGTCTGTGAAAATGTCTGGAACCGTAACATGATATGTTGCCCGTTCGCCTCTATCATCATGCCGAGCAGGTCTTCTGTTTTTGGTCTGAACTTCTGCTGGAAAGTAGTACTCGGCAAAGTTTGAAGTTTCTTCATTGATCATCTGTGCGACTATAGAACCTTCCACCCTACTTAAATTTTTCACCATCTTCTTCAAATGGAACATATACCGCTCATACAGATACATCCATCTATACTGCACAGGACCACCAAGTCCCAATTCTCTTGCCAGGTGAATAACAAGATGCTCCATAACATCAAAAAATGAGGGAGGAAATATCTTCTCAAGGTTGCACTGAATCACGGCTATGTTAGTCTTCAAATTTTCAATACCTTCAAGAGTCACTGATCTCGTACATAAATCGCGGAAGAAACCACTTATCCCTGCAATTGCTTCATGAACATTTCGTGCTAATAGTTCCTTGAAGGCGAACGGAAGGAGGCGCTGCATCATTACATGGCAATCGTGGCTTTTCAAGGCAGTAAACTTTCCTTCCTTTCTGTCGATACAGTTACGCAAATTTGATGCGTAACCGTCTGGAAATTCCACATCGTTTGAAATCCAATCAAAGAACGCATCTTTTCCCTCTGCATCAAGTCGGTATATGGGAAAAGGAGCCCTACCATTCTCATCAACATGAAGTTCTGAACGAGCACATATATCGACTAAATCCAGTCTTGACTTCAAATTATCATTTGTTTTACCTTGAACATTAAGGATCGTGTTCATCAGATTGTCAAAAAAATTCTTCTCAATATGCATTTCATCTAAATTATGCCTTAGCAGATGATCCTCCCAGTATGGCAGATCCCAGAAAATACTTTTTTGTGCCAGTTATGTAGTTCTCCAACAGCATCTACCGGAAAACGCTCATGTCCACCGACGTCTGGCGTCCTTTCTGCACCAAAATCTCTTAGTTGTATCTTCAAATCTTTCCCACAAATTTTCGGAGGTGAACTGTCAAACACCCTCTTGTTCTTCGTAAACAAATTCCTACTTCTACGATATGGATGATCAGGTGGTAGGAATCTCCTGTGACAGTCAAACCAACACGTTTTCCTTCCGTTTTTTAGTTGGAAAGCATCAGTGTTATCTTGCCAATATGGACATGATAGCCTTCCATGCGTTGTCCATCCAGACAACATACCATATGCTGGAAAATCAATTATTGTCCACATTAGTACTGCCCGCATTTGAAAGTTTTCTTTACACGAAACATCGTATGTTTCAGCACCTTGAGCCCATAGTTGTTGCAACTCATATATTAGTGGCTGAAGAAACACATCAAGTGATCTCTTAGGATGCTCTGGTCCGGGAACGAGAATCGAGAGAAACAAAAACTCTCGTCGCAAGCACAAGTTTGGGGGTAGGTTGTATGGTGTAAGAATGACGGGCCATAGAGAATACTGTCTTCCACTCTTGCCAAACGGACTGAAACCATCAGTACATAATACAAGGTAGACATTTCTTCTCTCATACGCAAAGTCGGGATACTTTGATTGGAAATGCTTCCACGCTTTTGCATCTGAAGGATGTCTGATCTCACCATCTGTTGAGTGCTCCGCATGCCATCTCATTGGTTGCGCTGTGCGTTCAGACAGATACAACCTCTGCAACCTTTCCGTCAAAGGTAAATACCACATCCTTTTATATGGCACTGGAACTCTTCCACTCGTATCTTTATAACGAGGCTTTCCACAAAATTTGCATGTAACCCGCTGTTCATCCGCCCTCCAATAAATCATGCAGTTGTCGCTGCATACATCTATTACCTGATACGATAAACCAAGACCAGCTACGAGTTTCTGAACCTCGTAGTATGAACCAGGAGCTACATTATCCTCGGGTAGAATACCTTTTACAAAATCAGCAATCGCATCCACACAGTCTTCAGCCAAATTATAATATGTTTTAATGCCCATCAATCTTGTAGCAGATGATGAAGCTGAATGACCATCTCTGCAACCTTCATACAATGGTTGCTTTCCAGCATCCAACATATCATAAAATCTACTAGCTTGTGCATTGGGTAAATCTTCCCCTCTAAAATGATCATTTACCATCTCCTCAGTACCTACACCATAATCTACATCCGTTCTAATTGGTTCTTCTAATCTAACCGCTGGCTGAGGTTCGCTAGTACTACCATGTTCATAATCAGTTTCCCCATGATGATACCAAATTTTGTAACTTCGTGTAAACCCACTCAAATATAGATGAGTCCAAACATCCCACTCTTTAATAACCTTTCTATTTTTACAATTAGAGCAAGGACATCTTAACATACATGTTTTTGCTTCCGGTTGTCGGTGAACTAACCCCATGAATTTGGTTATACCTCGTTGGTATTCTTCCGTAAGCAATCTCGTGTTCGGATCCAAATGAGGTTGATCGATCCAAGAACGAAAATAATTTGAAGAAGACATATTTTTTATGAATCAAATTCGTGTGTAAATAGAGTAAGAGGGAGGATGAAGATATGAAGTGAATGAAGAGGAAGAGGACTGCTTGTATTTATAGTTTAAATCCTGCCGACAGACCGAGGAAATTCCGACGGAATTCCGACGCCAACGGCTAGTTCGTCGGAATTTCCTCGGAATTTTGTAAAATCCCCCAACGGCTCTCCAACGGCTATAATATTTCCTCGGAATTCATCGGGTTTTTTCCGAGGAACACATTTTTCCTCGGAATTTCTTCGGAATATTCCGACGGATTGATATTTCCTCGGAATTCCGTCGGTATATTCTGAGGAAACCAAATTTTGTGTTTCCTCGGAATTTTCTCGGAAATTCCTCGGGATATTCCGAGGATTTCATTTTCCGTCGGAATGTCCATCAGAATACCGCTGTTTTCTTGTAGTGTTACTAAAATCTAGTGTTATTAGTTTAATAATTTTTTAATGACTTTAAAATCCATTTGTTATTTAAAAAGTTTGAGTTTTAATGATTCCATATTTCCATTTTCCATCAAATCTAGTGTTACTAAAATTTTAATTCTAGACAATTTTACTCATAAAAAATTCAAAAATCTTGCATATAGTCTCTAGAATCTTAAAATCACTGTACTAGCATATTTTGATAAACTTTTAAAATATGAAAACTCCTTAGAACTCTCTAAAAATTTAACAAATCTCTTGATTCTTAGAATCAACCAACTCTATATAATTCTATTCCCACTAACCCCTCCTAAGATTAACTTAAACATATTTGTAAGTGAAAATATTATGTTATATTTCTACAAACAAATTGATGAAATCAGAACAAAATTTATTAAACTCATAAGAAAAGTTTGAATCAAATAGTTTAAGATATTAAATGAGCAACGCCCTTTTATTTTTTCTCTAAGATTTGTTTCGACTTTTTTCACCTTAAAATTAAATTACAATTAATACTAATCTACTTATCATAAATACTTAAATGAATGAGTTCACTTAAAATCATTTTGTTACCAATAATTTTCTATTATTTTAAATTATTAGAGTAGAAAAAAATCTACTCTCCTATTTTATACAATTCTTAAAACTAGTTAATGAATATACTCTTATTGAATATCTCAAACGATTCAAAAATAGAGAAAACATAAATTATTTAATTAATCATTTTTAATGTCTAATATCAAATTAATGCACACACCACCAGATAATATCAAAACTTAGCTAAATTGATTTGTTATTTTAAAATTAAATGATTCAATGATAACAGGATTGAAAATATCCAAGAACATATTTTTATTTTTACAGAAAATATAACAAAAATAATCAGTAAATTATATTTTATTAATATTTCAAATAAGCACAAAATAAAAAAAATATTAAATGAATTTTTCATGTTTAAATCAATGCACATTTAGTAGATAGTATCAAAATTATATATTAAAAGTGATGTGTTAATTATAAAACTAGTATTAAAATTAAATTTTTAATAATATTTACTAAGTACAATATTTTTAATAAACGAAATGCTATTTTCAGAGAAAGTAAAATAAACATATAGCAGTCTTTCGAAATTTTACATGAAATGGGTGAAAACTGCGTGTGTGTGTTTTATCAACAAAAGAAAACACAATTCTAAAGTATATGCAAGTGAAAATTATTTGAGTCAAGTGGGTCCTTGCCGCATCAACATCATCATATTATATCATACTAGGGCCGGCCCGCCCTACGGACGGGATGAATATTTAAAAATAGTTTAAATTGTTAGAATAAATATTTAATATAAATTTTTATCAATCAAAAATATAAATATTAGTTAAATTTTGTACATGTTTTTTTAATGCTAAATAAACCATGCTATGTTGATAATTAGTTATGCTTTTTGTTTTGGAGTGACATTACATCATTTTTCTGAGTATTTATGATGTTGTACTGGAAGTTGTTATCATATAATAACTTATGTGGTGCATTTTATATTTATTATAATTGATTATTTATATATATAAGTGAGAAGTTATTAGTATTTTATAAGTTGTGATTGAAATGTAAGAGTAAATTGTAGGCTAAAAATCTATTATTATGTTTAATATTTATTTTGTTTCAAATTATAAGTATTTTGGGTAAAAATACAAATATTAAGAAAAATATCTTTATATATTTAGCATTTATTTAAATAGTAAAATTGACCAATAATAAATTATAGGAAATTATCTCAAATAGACATTTTTAAGTTTTTGCGACAAAAATAGTTTTCAAGGAGAAAATGACCAAAATAGACCTTTTATATATTGAAATTTTTAATTTTTAATTTTTATTTTTTAAATTTTGAAACTCTATCCTCAAAACCTCACCCCTTAACTCTAAACCATAAATCTAGGTTAGTTAACCCTATCGTAAAAATACATTTTTACCTTTTAATAAAATTTATTTTGATCATTTTTCTCTTTGAAGACTATTTTGTGAATATAAATTAAACAAGCTATCCTAGCGAATTTCTCTAAACTATATTCTAAATTTGTTTTTCAATTTTTTTTAATTGATTTACTTTTATATTGGATTTTGAAAATAACATAAACTGTGAAACAATAAAAAAACTCTTCAGACTATTTAATTAAATAGTAAAAGTGACCAATGATAAATTATATTAAGTTTGCGTGCCAACCAATAGCTGAGTTACATATCAAATTCAAACGCATATAACACATACAGAGCTGAGATAATTCTATAATTCACAGAAATGTTAGTTTTTTCACTGTTAATTATTATCTTCTATACTCTTTTGTTTTTATAACTTTTTTTAACATATAATGGCATTATATTAAAAGAAGCAAAAGTATCCTTTTTACATAAATCAACTTTTGTTTGGGTCCAAAGAAGCTCAATCCTGATATGCCAATGTGTAAGGTGAAGGATAAGTATTTGCAAGGTTGAATTTTTTTTATGTGAAATCGTAGGCAGTTAATTAATTTTTTTGGTCTTAAATCAAACCTGGAGAACATATTTGTTGGAACTTGGAGAGAATTTATCTAATTTCTCATAATATGTGAATTAAGAGAATTATATAAGGTTTAAATTCAACTCTCTTAAGACATTAACAAAATTATCTTTGCACAACAGTAGTAGTGCTTAAAGATTTATATTTAGGACTTTTCGTGGTTAGAATGTTAGAAAGTATAGATGAAATCTACTTCTCCATAGTGTTACTATAAATAATGTTTTCCTCTCACACTTACCACATAGTAAAATATGTTACATATCCCGTGAAGTAAATCACGGCAGTTCACGTCCAGCATTAGCATACAACATTCACTTTAAGAAACTGTCTAATATTTTTTGCTTTCTCGTGGAATAAGGGCTTACAGTATCAGAGAGCTCAGAAAATCAGCAAGAAAGCTGTTGAAGATATCATGATATTGGTTTAAGCTATATTGCATCACCAAACTATTCTTCATACATCGCTTCAATCATCGGTTCATACAGCAAACTCTCTAATTAACAAAACCAAATCACAACTTGAAGTTTGTCAGGAACTAGAAACCACTCAAATCAAAGTGACACCAAAGAGACAACAACAAAAGTTTCAACTATCCTTCTTGTCCGGAATGGCGACGGTTGAATCTGAAAGTTTGAAGTGGTGCCCCAGAGGAGCGTCGACTGTGAAGACTGAAGAGGAAGAAGGATGAATAAGATGGTGAATACATATAATCAGTAACGGAAATTTAAATCGTAAAAATATGCAGAGAAGATGGAGAGGCCAACCTTTTCATCAATCAAGAGCATGTCAAGTTGTCAACTCTATTAGCTCTCCTTTCTTCATATATCGTGCTTCCATAAACGAAAGAGAGGCGTGGCCACTGTCTGCGGGGAACGTCGAGACTGAATTGGCGGAACGGCGAGACTGAATTGAGTGCGGCACTGTTTTCGACGAAATGATCGTCACTATTTATAGGACTAATCTCTCTAAGTCCAAAGGAGGTTGAGGTAAGGGAAACTAAATGCGACGTATTGAATGGTGGTTTGAAGGAGTTAGTGGAGAAACTTAATTACCTGATTTCAGTGATGCGTAGAGGCATTACGAATCTGTAGAGGAAGTAAATGGTCGGTTTAAAATAACCAGAGGTTGAAGAAGCGTCTCAGAGATTTGGAAGAAGCGGCTGAAGCGCAGACGTCGCCGAGCCGTCGTAGAAGGAAGGAAAGAGACGAACATCATTAGATTTAGGGTTTCTAATAATAGGCCGTCGGGCCGCCTAAATCAAAAGAAAATATCAGCCCAAAATACAAAAGATATAAGTCCAGCGGTTAAAGCCCAAAAAACTTCAGTTTAAATGAAGCACCGCATTTTATATATCGGGACAGGTGTCGGCCTGTCAGGGAGTGAGTTTCCACGTGGATAGCCTAGGATTGAGACCAACAATTTTTTATATATATAGATATAATACTCCTTTTATTTCATACTAAGTCTTGTTGTAGAGTAAAAATTTTGTTATAAAATAAGTGTTATTTTATGATTTCAATACAAAAAGGGTTAACTTATATGATATATGACTTTTTATATGTTCTAGTTCACTTCTTATTGATTGAAATATAGTTAGAAATTTGTTGAAATATAGTTAGATATAGAGCTTATTTGTCAGTTAACTAAAAAATGGGAATTAGTTATGTAAAAAGAGAGTAGAGAGAGACGGGAAGAAAAAGTAGGAGACGTGGTGGTGGTTTTGGGTAGTCACTTGTTTTCGCTTAGAAAATATACAAATAAAATACTTTTTTAGTTTATATATAGAAATCTAAAACGAAAATTAAAATGAAATAAAAAGAGTGTATATGACTTCTAAATTATATGCAACTTAAAGGTTGGTGAAATCAAGTAAGGTCCCACTGAATCATCAAATCATACCGAGCCTCCTCTTTTCCTCTATTTTTTTAGGGTTTTTAGTAATTAAACCCGTTAACTAAAGATGAATCGTAAGAAAAAAAACCAACTAAAAATCATGTGAAATAAACTCTCAACTTTAATTCCGTTAACATATGTTACCCTCCGTAACGTGATGGAGGGTGATATGTTAACGTTTTATAAGTTGAGGGTTTATAATGTTGAAAACTTAATTGAACGATTTTTTTACGATTCAAAAACAGTTGAGGGGTTTTATCACTAAAATTCATTAAATGTTATTAAATTATTTATTATCATTTATACATTGTTTTAGATTGATTTATACGCCTTTAAAACTAATTTATAAATTTAATACATTAATCTATTATAAAATTAATTTATACATGTTAAATTAATAATTTTCAACACTACTTACAACTTATTATAACTTTAAAATATTAAATTATTTGATATTTGGCAATAGTGATATAAAAAAATTGTGTGTTTATATCGTCACTGTCAAATATCAAATAATTTAAAGTTTCTAAGTTATATTAAGTCTTAAATAGTGTGGAGGATAATTCATCCATGAAGTCAATCTTTCTATTTAGAGTATGTCGCATTTTTCTATTTTCATGATTTCCGTCCTCCGGCTCATACTTTCCCCTTATCCCCCATAAATAATGCATGATTATTTTTATTCTCATTGATTTCTGAATAAATACGTTATATTTTTATTTTCTTGATCAATAATATATTTGATATATTGTTCTTGATTTATTGTATTACTTTATGTTTCAATAGTATCACGAATAATGTTAAATTATTTTATCCTAACAAGTAGCAAAAATTGTAAAAACTTATAAAATCACTGTGAAACCGTATTAATCATATGTAAAAGTATTAAAATACTTATAAAGCTTTATAAATCGGTTATAAAGTAATGTATTAAAATTTATAAATTAGTTTTAAAGGCTTATATCATCTAAAATAATGTATAAATGATAATAAATATTTTAAAACATTTAATGACTTTTAATGATAAAATCCTTCAACTATTTTTGAATCGTAAAAAACCTTCAACTAAGTTTTCAACATTATAAACCCTCAACTTATAAATCGTTAACGTATCTCACCCTCCGTCACGGTTTTTTAGACGGAGGGTAACATATGTTAACGAAATTAAAGTTGAGTGTTTATTTCACAGTATTTTTAGTTGAGAGTTTTTTTACGATTCATCTTTACTTGAGGAGTTTAATTACTAAAAATCCTTTTTTTATACATCCTCTGTTCCTTTATTTCTAGTCAGATCTAGTTTCTTTCCATTTATAGTAACTTCCAATTGGTAAAACTGTAAAATTGTCAAACATAAAAAATAAAATGGTTGTGAAATGGGATACAACACTCACAATAAAACTGAATGATTGATTTTTTAAAATTAAATTACAAAATATACTGCAAAATTACCAATATATTGCTGTTTTTTTAACTGTCCAATATATTGATGTTTGAGACAAATTTTTGTTATGTATTAGACAGTTTAATTTGTGTTTCACGTGGAGAATGGTTGTGATGTTTGACCGCAAAGTACGCAACACCCAGTCGAGGGTGAACCAGTAGCATAGGTAGTGTGTTATGAAGTGGATTAATTAATAACCATGTAGTTTAGAAAACAAGTTATTTTTTTATCAAATAAATTATGTTGACCCCACTCAAAAAGGAATATTGACTCCTATCAAACTTGTATATTTAAATGTAGGCCAATTGTGACTCCATAATTAATCCGTTGCCTCTACACATGAACTAAAGTAGCCTCTTTGCTAGGTACAATGAGGGTTCTTTTTGTTGAAATGACAATAAATTAATATAATAAGAAAAATGTTTTGCTAGATTTAAGATATTGAAAAAAGAGTTTGAATGTTTTCTACGTAATTACGAACATGATTATATTTTTAGATCATAATTTAAGTTTCAGATCCTTAATTTGATACTTATCAATTTTGTAGAAGAAACTGAAAAGTATAATTTTATTTTTTTCCTCATAACCAAATCAAAACCTAAAAGAAAAAAAAAATTGAATACAATATTTTCTCATTCAAAACCCTAAAATCTTGTGCCAGAACTTAAAATTAATTTATAGTCCAATGAAGAACCGAAACCCCTGAGATCAACAAATATACTTAACCATTTTAATTGTCTATATAAAAGAATCTTCAATTCTACTCTATGATTTACTCCAAAATAGAGTTTAAGGTATGCTCCAATTTCTTTTCGTTTTTCACAATGTGATGGAGTAAACATAGGATTACTCTTAAATAGAATAAATATTTTATTTTTTATCATTATTCTATTTTTACTCCAAAGTAAAGTAAAAATGGATTAAATTCAGCTCCATTACGAAAAAAAAAGTTTTATATTGGAGATGTTCTAATGATCAACCATAGTTACAGTTGACTGTGTAACAATTATTTTCTTTTAACCTAATATATATTCTCTCTGTTCTGAAATGTAAGATGTTTTGGGTAGTATACACTTATTAAGAAAATTACTTTTTACCTAGAAAATATCATTAAAATTAAAAACTAAAAACTACTCGACCAATTACAAAATAAAACTATTAAATTTGATTGGCTATACAGTTTTTGATAAACTTAAAGTTACCTAGAAAGATGAAAACATTTTATATATTACAACATAAAAATTATTCTAAACATCTTACATTTAAGAACGGAGGGAGTATAATGATACAATAACTACTAACTTGGTTGTTGTTTTTTCCGTTGTAAGTGTCGGTGACTTTTTGATTTTTTAGTGGAAAATCATTTTATCATTATCAATTTAGTGAGGAATTGGCAGACACTGGACTAAAGTTGTTTCGTCTAAATGTGGAAGATGGAATAAAGAAAACAAGTAGGGTCCATTCATCCTTACCATAAATACTCTTATTTCTTAAGACTTGCTATTAAGCGAAACAAGACAAACCTATAAAGCTTGCATTGCTTCTTACTTTTCCGCGAAATCTCCAAGTAATTAATGGGTGGAGAACGACAAGATATAACATTTTTTTAGAAGTTAATTACTAAACTTTATAATGCACAAGAATATAGAAAAATGAAAGCTATATAGTTGAAAATTTAATTGGGTCAATAGTATCGTATTTTGATTTTTTTCATCCTCGTATTCACTCTCCATTCGGTTGAGAAAAAAGAGCAGGAAGGACTGAAGGTAATTTGGTGTTTAATGATTTAACATCGGAACATATAATTGAAGAATCCCTCGGAAGGATTTATGAACTCAATCCGATCTACAAACTGAACGTAGGTCTGGACGTAGCAACTTAGCAGAAAAAGTAAGTTTAAATGAAAATTAATTGGAAAATAGTTTTATGCATTCTAGTATTACATAAATTGTTTTGGTAAGTGATGTTAATATAACTTCGTGGCCTAGCGTGGCTTAGCTCCACTTAATCTGAGTTCAAGTCCTTGCGAGCTGAATTTTTATATTGTTTTACTGAATAAGAAATTACTATGCTTTCATCTATTTCTAGAAGCCTCTGCAACTCTAACTGTCGTGTGGAGACTCTTTTTCAAATAAAGATTTTTTTTCTTAATTTTTTTGGTTTTTCTTTATATTTGAAGCAAAAATATTCCAAACAGCTAGGTTTTGATTTATTAAACGCTAATTTCTTCAATTTCAATGTATAGGGAACCAACCGATTCACCACCTATGCACGCAGATCAGTTTTTTTCTCGCCACACGACCATCAAATATCCAGGTCTCCGTCCGGCGATCAAAGTCTCCGGCGAGGTATGCCGTCATCCGAGATTATCTTTATACAATGTTTCTCAGGCGACATATTTCCGAGGACTTCATCCCAACGAGTCAACCGAAGTTATCATCCCAGAGAACTATTAGGGATATATATACCACGTCGGGAATTCTAAGGGACATAATATATAAAGTGTTAAGACCAATCCACTAATCACCAATTGGTTTTAAGTTGGAAGCCCATAATAAACCTAAATCTAACATGGTATCAGAGCCAGTTCTAAATACCCTAAACTCCTAATTAAAATTAAAATTAACCCTTCTGACCGGGTATAAAGATCGTAATTAACCCTTTCAACCGATTATAAAGGTTGTGTTAAACTCGCTCGACCAAGTATAAATGTCCTAAAGTTCCGAGATTTCTGACCGATAAGAGCCATCATCTCGAGGAGGGGTATTAGGGATATATATCCCACATCGAAAATTCTAAGGTACTATATAAAGTGTTAGGGCTAATTCACTAATCACCGATTCGTCTTAAGTTGGAAGACCATAATAAACCCGAATGTTAACACTAGATAATGATAACATTAGAGGGTTTTTTTTCAAGCTTTTGATAATGCTTATCATTGGTGGTGTTGACGATGAAGGAGACGATGGTGCCGAAGACGATCCAGATGATGATGACGTGAAGCAACCTACGCTTGAAGTAATGATTTACGTGATCTCTAACTAAATTTAGGGTTTGGTTTAATTAATGTTAGTGGGCCTTGTTTTGGGTACGTGCAATACGTGCTTTGATTTCTTCTTTTCCTTTTTAGTTTGGTTTTGGTGAGTGCTAGAATTACAGAGAGAGTTAATGGTGGTTAAGGGTTTATGGTTTTCATGTGGGTTAATTTTGTCTGAGATTTATTCTATAGTTTAGAATATCTCAAAGTGTTGTTTTTCATAGTTTGGAATTTTTTTTTTTTTAGAGATTCTTCTATAGTTTAGAATTTCTCAAGATGACGTGTGTTATATTCCATAGTTTGGGATACGTTGGTTATATAGTTTAACCATGGAGGAGTTTTAGTTATGCTCATGTTTTTAGGTCAATCTGTTTCGTCCAAGTTACGGACTGTCCGAGATAGGACGATTGTTTTGGAGCTGCAGTTGCGCCCACGGGATGTATTTCCATTGTCAACAAGAGCTGAAGTTTTCATCCCTCCTTGTCTAAAGTTGAAGTTTATTCTCGGAGGAACCTACTGATTTGTTTTCCTCGACATAGTGTCCACAACATACGTGGTCTGCTTTGATTGCAGTTTTGTGTGTTGCATCCCACGTTTGTCGTGCGGGGGAGTATAATAGATATATTACTTAATTGGTTTGGAGCTGCAGTTGCGCCCACGGGATTGGCCCTAACACTTTATATATTACTTAATGTCCCTTAGAATTCCCGATGTGGGATATATATCCTTAATAAGAACTATTTTAGATAGAGGACTCTCTAAGAGATTTAGAAAGCCATTCGTCTAACGACTCTATGGTCTCCAGTGAGGCACACCTTTGTGCCGACGCCATCATCCGAGATTATCTTTCTACATCGTTTCTCCGGCAACATTTTTTCGACAACGTCAACCGAAGTTATCATCCCATATAGTTATTATTCGGGTCATCACCCCGTAATCTCTATATCTCCTCATCCACCTATCCTTTCATTCCGGTCTGATATCAATCATAATCTTAATTTAACCATTTGAAAATAAAATTAAAACGTCCCATCTGATGAGAATACATAAGCATCCTCCTCGTATGGTGCAGCTATAAAACAAAACCACATTTTATCTATTTGCCATTGTCTAGGCACAACTTCATTAACAAGATTCTCAGAGTTCCACATCTTGTATTGGTCATTCTAATCTTTGTTTGACCGTTTATAATATTTGTTCACTTTACAGTATTTGGGCTTCAACAATTGACGCTAGAAGAAGGGGGCTCAAAACACTCACGAAGTTCAGCGGTGGTAAAGATCAAATTTACTTTCGGTGGTCTTCGGCGACCTCCACATCCATATTCACACCCAGAAAGTGGCACAATGGTGTGGATCCTAAAACCTACACTAGGTATATGGTAGTGATTGTATGTAAAATATTAGGGAATAAATAACGTGGGCAATTGTATCCTCAGAACACAACGATGTAATCAGATTCCGGTTGACTAAAGGGACTTTTACTGATAAAGTTTGATGGAATACAATGATGAAATGAGATCGGAATATAACTTATGAAGAACTAAAAGATTGAATACAGAGTATGAGAATGAGAGAGCTTGAGGTCGAGGTCAATATGTTTAGTGTAAGTCTCAAGGGTTTCATGTGTCCTCTCTACTTTCACTTCTTATCTTCTTATAGCTGCAAGGTCTCCAAAAGTTCCTTAACGATATCGAGATCCTCGGGATCTCGACTTCACCGTGTCGACTTCGTCTTCTTCTTGATTACTACGAAAACACAACTTTCATTATTATTCTAGAATATATTAATTAAATACTTATCTCAAAAATTGGAAGCGATGTTTCATGTAATTGTTGAGTTTCATATCTTTGAAGTTTGATAGTTCTCAATGACTTAGATTCATATCTTTGAATTTTTGGCATGTTCAGAGATTATGAATTCGATGGTGAGCTTAAGAGAATCTACTGTTGATTATAAGTAAATTTTATAAAAGATTATATCATAAGAGAACTAAATCATTGAAACGACGCAGTGATTAGGTTTTCTCTGAAATAGTAGAGAAATATAGACCATTTGATGATGATTTCAACTTGAATTGCCTATTTATTTATCTATGTTTTACTTCGGCATTCTTTCTTTCTTTTGTAAGTTTTTTTCTAGGTTGACTTTGTTTTCCATACTAAACTTCATTTGTAAGAGAAACAATCTTAGTTTATGAAAGATTTTATAGAGGGTGTTAAACTCATCTCAAACAGTCATGATCCAAGCTAATTTGATGGGATACATTGTGATAATGTTGGTGAATAAGAGAGATTTGTGCTCTAGAAAGCATTATTGAAACATAAACTAAAGAGATAAAGACATAGCTCAAATGAGCTTTATTATGCAAGAAAGATAAAGAAAGGAAATAAATTTAATGTTGTCACCAGGAGATAAAAAGATCGTTTGATATCATGAAATGGTTTGAAATGGCTGCTTATGATGCAGCCAAGGTTTTTTACACAAGAGTTCATAACATCATATATATAAGCTTAGAAACCCTACTTACATGGTTCTATTTGATCATAAGATGGGCTTTTCCTATGGGCTTCAATATCTTCCCGCAAACGTGGCATCGGGTGGTGAGTCAAGCAATTGAGCCAAGTTTAAAGATGCAAATGGAGCTGATTTTGAAATGAGCATAAGTAGTTGAAGATCCATGGAAGGTAGGTAGATGACTCTATTCAGCTTGGAGAATAGACATAAGTGTGAGAACATCTTCAGGTTCTTTTGACCTATTTGTCTCACAACAAGTTGGGAATTTTTTTTTTAATCCTCCTAACTGGACTAAGCTATCTCACGGCCAAACAGAAATCCATCCTACAACAGCCTAAACCTCAACTCTCTATTTCCTATCCATCTGCCACCAAAACTCTTCATTTTCAAAATCTGTTTTTCTCTTGGACATTTAACCAAACATCTTGTGTGCACGCATCAACAGAAACTTGCAGCCATTAAGCTCAAACCCAACACTATCCTATTGCAAATTTCCAAACCAATCCAGTCACAGCACAATACCTAGCCAGCAATATGTTTTCCCGTTCTCAAGCTATCTATTTTCTGCCTCAAATGAAAGTACAAAGATATTACAGTGAGAAGAAACATGATATGTGACTTGGAGAAACCACTAGTTCTGTTTGAAAAGTCATTATCCTCTTCAAATAGCTTGACCAGCTTCACCAATACACCAACTTTGCTTTACCAAGGCGTGTCTCTTCTCTGTCTTCGTCACTACTTCAAAAACAGGACTGGATTTGCGCAAACAGATTAAACTGGGGCTTGAAGATGAACATAACCATGAACCGTCTGTGAACAAGGAGAGCTTGAAAACGCAAAAAGGCTCTTCCTTTCTTTGGATTTCGAGTTCAGGAACCAAACTCCATCGAAAGTGACACGAAGCTGACTTGAGTCGATGAAGAAAAATTTCTTCTTATCTGGATCTGTTTGTCGGAAGCGTAAAGTTGTCTGGGTGAGTCTTGTCTGTTTGACAGAAGCGTCAAGCTCAGAATAAAAATTAAATCAAACCCATGAAACGCCGTGGTCTCTGATACCATGATAATGTTTGTGAATAAGAGAGATTTGTGCTCTAGAAAGCCTTATTGAAAGATAAAATAAAGATTTGCACCTCTCTCTAGAAAAGCTCTCTGACTTCTGTCTACCTTATTGACAAAGATTTCCGACACCGGACGGCGGTTTGGCTTTCCTTGCCACCGTCGGTCCGGCCTGTGTGTATCCCCTCTGCATTTTTGCTTTTCTAGTTGTTTGTCCTTGAAGTGACTTGGTAAAACTTCGAGAGTAGTTCTCAGATCTGGTAGATCAGATATGGTGGTCCGTTGGTGGCTTAGGTTTCGACTGCCTCTTCTATAGCATCGTTTTCCCCGCTCCATCTCTTCTTTATCTTCTAGGGTTTTGTTGGCGGGTCTCTGGAGTTTCGACTCCTTTCCGTTAATTGACATCGATTTCCCTTCTGCTTGTGTTTCCTTGGCTAGCCTCTGGTGGTGGTCCCTTTGAGAGTTGGCGGTTATGCTCTTCCTTGATCTCGTTTGCAACGGAACAAATTCTGTTGGTGTTTGGTTCTCTGATGATTCGATTTGGTTTCTCCGGCTTGTCTTCAAGGAAGAGGGGTCTCGGCCTTTATCATCTCGCCGTGGGTGTTTGAAGTTTAATGGTGTGTCTCTTCTTCTCCCTTGGGTAAGCTTTCCGTTGTCGGCCTCTTGGCTCCTGGTATGGTTCCGGAGCAGTAGAATGAGTTGTGGTCTCTGTTGCTCCCCAAATAAAGTTAGGCGTTCGATGTCCCTCTCTTTAATCCTCCTCTCTCGTTGGGTCCATTGCTATGTTATCTTATCTGTTGATCTTGTATTGCTAATCATACTCTTACTAGTCACTGATTTTAGGATATGTATCTCTCTCCAGTGAATGTTTTGCTGGCTTTTGTCTCTAGAAGAACTGTGTTGTTTCTTGCTAGCTTTAGGTTCTGAGAGTACTTGTTACTCGTCAGATTAGTATCCCAAAAACGTATCCTACTCTTGTATGCTTCCTATTAGGCCTGGCCAAAATAACTGGAACCGAAGAACCGAACCGAAACCGAACCGAAATACCCAAAACCGGAACCGGACTAATACCCTCAAATACCCGAATGGTTCCTATATTTTTATATCCGAAATAACCGAACCGAACCGGAACCGAACCGAGAACCGAACGGATACCCAAATATATAAAAATATTAATTATATACACATATAACATCACTAAATATATATTTTTAATTTAAAATTCTATTAAAAGTATCTGAAAATAGTTAAGGATAACTAGATTATTATAAAGTATCCAAACTACCCGAAAGTATCTGAAACTATCCAGATAGTTTTACCCGAAATATCCAAAGTAATCCCAAATATCCAAATTTTTTATCTAAATCATCCTAATTATTTGATATTTTACCCTAAATAACTGATATTTTATCCAAATTATCCGAACTACCCGAACTATCCGAACTCGAACCGGATCCAAATGAGAACCGAACTTTTTCCGGATATTTTTCGGTTCCTACATTTACTATCTGAACCAAACCGAATCCGAAACTATCCGAACCGAACCGAACCGAAAATAGGTCAAGTACCAAATGGATCTTCTAGCCCCTATCCGAACTACCCAAAACCCGAAATACCCGAACCGATACCCGAAATGCCCAGGCCTACTTCCTATGATCAATTGAATTTTTAGTGTGAAAAAAAGAAACATAAACACATAGTTCAAATGAGCTTTATTATGCAAGAAAAATAAAGGGTTTTCTGCAAAAAAAACCTTCAATGTGATTTTTTTTTTGCAAATTAATCCGCGAACTCAAAAACCCACGGGTCAACCCTCCAAGTGCCAGTCAAACCGCAATATAACCCTCGGCCATATTTATGTGTATTTGACTGTGTATAATTTTAACATTTTTTCAATACTAGGTTGTTTTGGCGCTAATTTTTTAATGAAAAAAATTTGTTGAACTCGTGGTTTGAAATTTGAACCTTAAATACCATGTGCATGCTATATAACCATTTCGGCCAACAAATATATTTTTTTACTTAACAAACGCAATTATATAGATTTCTAAAACGAAATGACCTTGTTTTTCTCGGACATGGGAGCTTGCGTAAATGCACAATGAAGGTGGGGTTCAACAAATTCTTTTCATTAAAAAATTAGCGCCAAAACGACATAGTATTGAAAAAATGTTAAAATTATACACAGTCAAATACACATAAATATGGCCGAGGGTTATATTGCGGTTTGACTGGCACTTGGAGGGTTGACCCGTGGGTTTTTGAGTTCGCGGATTAATTTGCAAAAAAAACCATATTGAGGATTTTTTTGCAGAAAACCCAAAAGTAAAGAAAGGAAATAACTTTAATGTTGTCACCAAGAGATAATAAGATCGTTTGATATCATGAAATGGTTTGAAAGTGGCTGCTTATGATGCAGCCAAAGTTTTTTACACAAGAATAAGCTTAGAAACCCTAGTTACATTGTTCTATTAGATCATAAGATGGGTTTTTCCTATGGGCTTCAATACATTGAAGGTTTTTTTGCTTTCTATTGTGCTCAAATTTAGATTCATTTATGTGGTTTTCTTGACTCGTATATTTGGGTTTAGGTCATCGTGTTTTCCAACTGCTTCTATAGGTTCTTCAGGATAATGATAATGTTTTTAGTAATAGTCTTTGGTCCATTGCTGAAACTCTAATTCAAAAGTTTGTATAAATCATAGTTTTCTCTTTACGAAAACTTGCGACTATTTTAGGCTGGAGCTCGAAAATTTTAACCAAGATTTCTCTAATTTATAGATTGTTTTAATAATAAAATGATTATGGATATGATTTAAGCAGAGATAAGATGTACATGTTTTTGATTAATATTCACTTTTTATAAATCACACAGACAAATAATCTGTAAAGTAGTTTGACTAGTAAAGTTGGGATCCATTTTTTAAAATATGTTAAATACAGTTAGGTATTAGGTGTCTTGACATCCATAGATTCCATACACAAACTACTTTAAAATGTCTAAGCAAATATTTTTTTGTTATTTCAGTCAGGCTTAAATTAGAGAGTGACATGAATAACTAAATTATCTTTTCACAACTAGATTTCTTAAATAACCCAACTAGTCTTTGTTTTTATACATGAGTTAATTAGACACAACAAAATACAGCATCCATCATTAAAAGATAATTAGATTTACCAAATCCAAGAAAAGCTGAGGGACGAGATAAGGAAGGAAGAAAAGTAAACGAAACATAAGCATAAGATGTAAGAAGAATATGCTTAAGCCAATCACAAGGCTTAGAAAAAAATACAAAAAAAAGAAGAAGAAAAAAGCATTTATCATAACATTCACTACGTTTCTTGTGGAGATATAAAGCGACACCCTTCCTTCTTCAAGTGGTTGAAGATAAATCCTCTTTATTTCTTCGTCTTCCTCTGCTTTGGGACATACTTCTTCATAATTGTTTCTTCCTTGGAACTCAAGATCAAAGGGAGACTTCGTGTCTAGAGATCCAAAGAAGATTTCAGATTCAATAAAACCATGGTTGGTATCTTTTCAAGATTTTCTGTTGGTAGAAGCAGCCATAGACGGACTCAAAGTGCAATCGTAAGCTCTCTTTATCTTTGATTTGGATCCATTCTTATTGACCTTCAGTACAACCTACAGAACATGTTTTAGATCTTAGTCTGGTCCAAAACGGTGGAAAAATCTCCCCTTTTAGCTTGGATTTGATATCTCCAGATTAGATTCTACAGTACTGTTTCGTGATATGATTCCAAGACGTTTGGTTTCAGTTTCAGATTCAAAATCTTTAGCCTTTTACAACTCTATGAACTGGGGTTTTGAGTTCTTGAAACATGTGTTTGAATCAGGATGATAAAGAAGTATTAGCTCCAAACCCTGATGTTACTGCAACAACTGCTACTCATGGGATTGAGGTAGCAACAGAGTTTAAACCGGTGGAACACCCGGTCGAGCCTTTGGACAATGATCAACCGATCCAGTGTCCACTACCTGAACCATCCATTCTAAATGTAAATTTTGGTTCCGTCTTGATCAAACTGTTTATAGAAAGCTCTTCAGTCTTGAGTTTGTAATTTTCATGAAACAGGATGGAAGAATCTGGAAGGAGAGAGTCTCAGCATCTATGAGGAGAAAAGGTGATTTGCAGATTGCTAAAGACGAGATTTCTGCTGAATCTGATGGATCTGCACCAAAACCGCCTCGCCCGAGCCAGCCAAACCGTTCCATCTTGCCATCACTTAGTGCCCCTGAACACAACTTGCTAAATCTACTTGAAGAATGTAATGCTATGCAGGCTGTAGCATCCAAGAACGGATGAAACAAAAGAGTTCCTTATAAAGTTCAATAGTTTATAAGATATCATCACACGGATACAACCTTGTTCCTTCAACCCCTTGTGAATCTATGTTTTTTTTTTGTTCTTTACACTTTTACTTCTGTCTATGTAAGAGCAAAACCAAATCATAGTGTAATGTTATATATTTATAAATATTATATACTCAACTTAGAGTATGATTAATGGGGGTTCTTAGGGTGGGTTTTTATCGGAATATAAGAATCCGTCTCTTAACTTTTAACCAAAACAACTAAGAACCGGCTTTTAAATATTAAGAGACGTGTTCTTATATTCCGACAAGAACTCCGCCCTAAAAACTCCCATTAATTATGCTCTAAGGTTCACTGAGAGCTTATGCTCTTTTACATATCGCTATACTAATATTCTACACTGAAAGGTCCTTTCTTTCACTCTGATAGACTTGTTCTTTGGTTTACAACACCTAGAACTAATCTCGATTCATTGTTTTTCATAGTTTTAGAAAACACACTGACTGATCTTGATACATGTTTTTTAGAACTGAATTGCCATTCAGGCTTAAACGTTTGTAGGGTAATATTCATTGAGTTCTACTAAAGTAAACTTCAGTGACAGCCTTTTAATGATAAGAGAGACAAAAGTACTTTCAAACTCAAACAAACTTTGTTTATCCACTTTGGTTTTTTTTTTTTACTTCAACATGAAGAAAATACATAGCATCTTTTATTGCTTGCTGCTAGAAACTGATCTTCTTTGTAAATTCTTTCATTCAAGCTGAAGACTCAGGAACTGTGTAAACATCTTGTTCCACGGTGGGAGTCACTAGATATTTCCTCGGCCCACGATTGCTCCCATGGTTAATCCTCGTTCTTGGATGCCATGCAACGGCCTGGTTTTCTCCTGTGGCTGCACGGTCCGTCGCAAAAATGACTTGAGTTCTTGTAGTATCTGTAGAAACCAGAAGTATGTTAAGTATCAAGAGAACAACAAGGAGAAGACTTGAGAGCTTCAAGTGACCCATTTTAGTACTCTTTGTTTTTTTTTTCTTCCTTAAATGGGTAAATATGTGTTGGAGAGAGTTGAAATGATGACAATAAATAGAATGCACTGAAATAAAGAAGGATGAGGGTAAGAAGGATATTAAAAAGACCTTTGCTTTGAATTGAAGTTACGCTCATGACTCACATGATTGTGTTGATAGAGGTCACCAAACTTCTCTTTAATTTTAAAAAATTACAAATATCAACCAATTATTCTTTGTCCAAAAAGAGCATAACAATTTACTGATTATCTACATCGTCGGTCAAAGAACATATATATTTTTGATTCTCTAGACAGATAAGTTGTTTGGTCATTTGTAATTGTCTTTATTTGATTCAATATTATGCACCAACACATTTACAGTTCGGTTCACGTCTACAAATTGATAATACATATTCCAAACCGACTATTAGCTGTCATAGTTTTCTGTCAATTTTAACTTCTAAGGATTCAGGTTCTTTCAAAAATGCCAGCAACTCAATTTTTTGCATCAATAAACCCTGAACCGGATATAGGATCAGAGAAAGACCAGGAAGCATTAATGTAACACACATTAGCAGAATATAATTGCTCTGATTCTGTTGAAGGGATATGAAAAGCTGTCATCTTGTCCTCAGCTTCAGTAGAAAGGTTTGCTACTTGTTAGTGTTTCCGCTTCTAGCTAAGCTAATTGCATGGTATCCTTCAGAGATATATGCTTCCCATTAAACACTGTCAGTTGCGGGTTTTTCGCATATATAAACCAATATAATCCACGGAATCATAGCAAACTGTTCAATAAGTTTGTCAATGTCCTTTTGTTGATCAATAAATATCAAATTTCAACAAGAAAAAACTGATCAATAAATTCTCTCTGTTTCTTTTCTCCCTTAAGGTAATCAAAGTTATCGATAGATCGAGTTACTATGGTGCATAGCCCAACAAATCACTCAACAAATTTCATCTAAAATATGAATTATGGTTTTTAACACTTACACATTTGATATCATCAAAACCTTATTCCACTCAAATTTAAAAAAAAAAGAAAAATCGTAGGCCGAAAAACCAAATCTAACATAAAAATTACAACAAATGATGAATCAAGAGTTTCCCTCCAAAGAGACATCTCTTCACTCCTCAGGTCTAAGATATGGCGAAGAACTCATATCAGTACTGTAATAAGAATCTTCTCCACCATTTAAGTAACTCTCTTCCTTCTCTTCCTCCCACTTCAAAACCTCTCTCACATACTTAAACCCTTCATCCACATTGGCTCTATCCCTAGCCTTACCTTGCCACACAAACAGTTTCTGACCCGTGAGGGACGCGTAGAGCAGCTTGAACTTCATGGCAACGTAGAAGTAAGCTTGGTAACCAAGTGACTGCACGTTGTTGTTCGTCCTCACGGGACAGAACTCGCTGAACCAGTCACAAGATGTTAGCGGCGAACGGTTTAGCTTCTCCTCGAAGAGGTCGTACTTGTTAAGTATCAAAATGAAAGGCGTGTCTTTGAAACTAGGATGCTTAACCATCGACTCGAAAAGCTCCTTGCTCTGGATCATCTTGTTCTGGAAAGTGACCGTTCCGCTTCCTTCTGGTGTGATACTGATCTGGTCGTAGTCGCTTAAGCTGATGCAGAAGATGACTGCTCGTACGTCTTCAAACATCTCAACCCATTTGCAGCTATCGTTCATCCCCTTTGCGTTTACTCGTATCAGCTGGTACTTTGGCTGAGGAGGGGACAAGACGTCAGGGTTTTCAGGGTAAGTATCAGACAATGGACTCTGTTCGGTAAGAGAAAACTCCATGAAAGCTAATCCGTTTCCTTGTGTGACGCCTTCTGCGTATACGATATCTCGCTCCGAAGGCTCATACTCGTTGCTCGACACTTCCATAGCCTGCAAAATGAAAAGCCTAAGTTAAACGTTTATGAAACTAATAACAAAACAACAGAACCATGATCACGAGTTCTGTCTGTACCCGGCTCAAGAAGTACTCCGAAACATCAGGAAGGAAATGAAGCTCGTCTTTTCGTTTATACGTGGCTTGTATCGCTGGATCTTTCCAAACTTCTTCAACCAAGGGAGCGTATTCACGTGTTGCAGCTGGGAAAAACGCGTCGAGATCCCCAGTTGCTATGATATCTAGAAGCCAATCCGAAAAATGCTTCAGCCTCGGGTTCAATGTATACACACACTGCGGAGTACTGATAGTTCCATCCTCGTTTGCTTCCTCACCTGCACGAACATTTCAAGAAAATCAGAAACTAACAAAACAAGAACCAATTGTTTTATACTCCATCCGTTTCCATAATAGATGATGTTTCGAAGAGTTCAAAGTATATGATGTTTTGATATTAGTTTTACTTTTATTGAAAACTGTGTGACAAATGGTGTTTACAATCTTTTGATTATTGGCTAAATTAGTTTAAGTTTATATTTTTAATGCTATTTTTTAGAGAAAAAAAAAAGTATGTTTAAATTCTTGTGCCTCAACCAAAACATTATTTATTTTGGATGGGAATATCATTTTATACGGTAAAATAGTACCTCCTGAGTCTCCTTCAACGGCGTTTAAACCTCTCATATGCGACAAAGCTTCCTCTTCGAACCGTTCTCTTCCATCGAGTAGTATACTAAGATATCTATACATATTGCTTTGTACCATCAGCTTAATCTCTTGAAGCTCTTCTACCGAGAACTTGTTTCCATACAGAAACTTGGCCTGTTTCAAATCAAACAAATAAGTATACCATCGAATCTGCAGATTCTCTCTTTATCAAAAACATTACCTGTTTAAAGATAGTGCTAGTTCCAGACCCTTCAATACCAAGAAGTAGAAGCTTCTGAATCTTCTTATGCTCTATATAATTCGGAACAGTAACATGAGTGCTCGGTGGTTGTACCATTCCCCGAGGTTGTCCGTGTGGAAAAGGTAAAGAAACCAGCGCACACATGAACCTCGTGGATGCCTGTTTAACCCCAAGACCCAACAAACTCATGATGCTTCTTACAAAACCAAGAATCTGACAAAAGAAGTAATTACACTACCTTCTCCCAAATGTTTCCTCGGATGTTATTCTGCCCTTCTTCCTCATAACGCCCATCATCATACACCCAAAAATGAGTATCACGTGGACACTGTACATTTGCTATCTGAGATATACACAACAACAACACACACAAGGTTTATACACGATTGTTTTAAGACAAGTGACACTTAAACACAAGACCAAGTTACCTTCAAGATCCTTAACTCGAGCTTTGTGATCTCTCGACCGTTCATATAAACTTCCGTGTTCCCATTGCTAGCATGCGGGCATAGCTTCCCAGTGAAGTTCAAGTTAGAGCTTATGACTCTATCTGGTTTCTCTCCTTCCTTGCCCCACAGACCAGACTCTTTGTCGTACCAATAGCTACCCGGTTTCAACTTCTCAGGCGGTAAAGGACAGTTAAGCAACTCAGCCATCTCTTCAGGCTTTAACGGACAACCATTCACGACCAGCTGCTCAGGTCTCAGCTGATTAGCTGCACACTCCTTTTCAGCCTTCATGATCTGTTTAACTTCCAAAGGACTAAGCAACCTCGACAACACCCTCGAATGTTTCCCTAGCTTAGACCGTTTTGATTCGTCAATAGCTTGGCATATGCAGCTCACACACTTCCTTCCTTCAGGCATCGAACCCATCGCTCTAAGCACACAGTTCCCACAGTACTTCTCATCACAGACAATACACGTCTCTTTCTTTTCCCATTTAGCTTTCCCGCATCTATAACACTCTCTCTTCTTCTTCTTCCGTTTCTTAGTACCCGCGGTACACTCTTGAGCTTTCCTCTCCCTATCCGTATCCGTCTCCACATTGTTCTCCTCTTTACTCTCAACAGGTTTGAACTTCACAACGGGTCTCCGAACGTGATTCCCATATGATCTGCGAGCAGAGATTGGTGAAACAGAGGCTGAGCCAGAGGATGATTCAGGGTTGTTGTGCAACACAGAGACAACGGACTCAGAGCTAGCTGGTGAACCTCTAGGGCTCTGACCTGGAGAGGTTGTGACTCCTCCGGCTATACGAGAGACAGGCAAGGGGATGGGATTGTTCCCTCGAGGAGGATTAACATCAAGAGGTGAAACTCTGGGGATTGAGTGTACAGGAGTGGGACCAGTGTACTCCATGGCTATGGAGAAATCGAATTCAGATGAGTTTTCAGGGAAAGGAGCTCCAGGAGGAAGCATCTTTCTCACCATGTCTTTCCAGCTTTCTCCCCCATCTTTCTCCATAATTGAAATAGCAAAGATGAATCCTGTAAACCCCAAATCAGATCACCATGTGGGTTCTGGTTCAGACACAAAGACGATGGAAACCAGAAAGAGTTAATGATTAGGAATAACAAATTGGCTTCAACATCAACATATCTATATAATCAAAGTCAAATAGCCGGCAAATAAAATTGAAAATCTAGAAAGGAAAATGCTTTTTTTTTTTTTTAATTAATTATAATGGCATATTTGACAAATTCAAGGTCAAATCAATTGTCTGTGAAAATAATTCAACATCTAACCAAACCCACTGGATAATAATTCAGCAGCCCACAGAGAGAGAAGAAGAAGAAGAAACTAGAAAGGGAAGAAGAAGAAGAAACCTGCACAGGAAAAAGTCTAAAGCAAAAGACCAGAATATTGTGAAAAGACTAACCTTTTCCTAAATAGAGAGATATATGCAGAAGAACAAAAAGTCGAAGCTGAATCTGAGAAGACGAACTGAGAAGAATAACAAGTGACAAATCTGTTTTGATTCCTGTGATTTCTGTTTTGTTTTTTTCTGAGGGGAAGTCACGAAAAGCCGATAAAATCTGGAGAAGGAAACGGCAGAAAGACGGTGAAATCTATAGAGATGAACTGAAAAAAGGACCCACGAGTGTCGATGGAGACGGCTTTTGTGTACGAGCGCGTGGGTCTACACTCCCCCTCTTTCTTGCGAGTGATTCACACTTTCTCAGACCAATCTAATAATTTGGTTCCGAAAATAGTACAACACTCTAATCCCAGGCGCCTGTGCGCGCGTGCGAGTCGCGTTTCAGTAAAACACAACAACAACCACAACGTCCATTAATGTGCAATGTAATAAGTACTGTCTCTCTTGTTTTATTTACTCTACAGTTTACACGCACAGCCACTCTTCCTCAACTGTTCTTAATTCGTTTCTCTTTTTTTTTTCCTCGACGTTTACTTTTTTGTTAAATGATTGAAGTAATATTTAATTTTAAATTATTTCCACTCACGGACTAAAAGATCTCCAAAAGACACTCTATAACTCTAAAATATGAAAATATATCTCATAAATTTTTTAAATTTTGTTTACAGATTTTAAATTTTACACATAAAATTAAATTAAACTTTAAAATAAGATTTAAAATATTTTAAGCTAGATTTAGACAACAACAATATACAAAAAAAACTTAACAAAAAGATTTTAAAAAATTACATGAAGACATATTACACAAATTTAAATATTACAACAACACTAATAGTCAGGTAAGTTTGATCCGGAACCTTCAAAATTTTCAAATATTGTCCAAATGTTTTGTGTAACTGAAGATTGTTATTGTTGTTTTTGATGTATTTTTGTACAATTCTTTCTTGTTCATATCGAATATATTCACGAGTATCAATATCATCAAAAATAAATTAGTCTTTTAGCAATATTTTATGTTTTTCTTGTTCCGATCTAATGTATTTACAAATATTAATATTACCCGATTTAAACAACTTTTAACCCGTAATCTACAAAGTAAAAAAATGAGGAAAACCATTTTTACTTTGAAATGCACTAATATATCATATATGCATTACGAAAATCATTTTATGAAATAATATGGTATTTTGTTTGAAGTTTAATATTAATTAAGTTATTTTTATTTAACTTTTTATATTTAATAGACAATTTTATTAATTAATATTGTTGTAATATGTTTATTTATGTGCTAATTATTTACAAATTTTTTAAGAATTTAAATTAGTTATGATAAATATAAAGACTATATTATAAAATATAAATAGTTTCGAAGTTTTGCTTTTGAAAAGGAACAATTTTAAACTTCAAATATAGAGTTTTCTAAACTTCTTCCTTTTTGAGACCTTCTAAATTGTCCGAAAACCGTTGAGAATAATTAATCAACATTCAAATACAAGAACTGTATTATGCTAATATGCGCATAAATGATGTCAATAATTTTAAAATTCGAATCAAATGCGCAGCACGTGAGGAATGACGTTATTGTGTTCAGACGTCGTTGGCCGTATTATATGTTCTCCCCTCTGTAGAATCTTCTTCATTCACATATCTAAGTGAGCGGATCGTCTGTCTGAGCCATTATGAGGATTTTATAGAAAATGGTTTTAGTTTTTGATATTTTTCTGATAGGGATAAGAATTAATTCGTTTTTAGTGAAAATTAAATGTTGACAGTAAGCAAAATTTGTGCGCTAATTACAATGACAGTCATTGAAAATGGATGGCCGACCCCTCCTATTACTTTAACTAACAAAAATGGAAACTTTGTAATACATCATATCATAGTAGTGATAGATGAATTGACTGTTCTATTTAGGTTTGAGCACATTTTCCAGAACAAAAAAAAGAACCAAATCGAAAAATGAGGTTCGGATTTGGATCATGTCATATATACTAGTAGATTCTATATCTAGAAATAAAAAAAATGGAACCAAACCGGACATGAACCAAGAACCAAATAAATACCCAAATTTCTATAATATAGTTTATATATTTATAAATATTAGCTATATTTATCAAATAATTTTAAAATATTATTTATATGTCAAAATATCCAAGAAAATTGAATTACTAGGATACTTTTCATCAAAAATATTTTAAATTATCGGAATTATCCAAATTTTTATTTGAAACCTCGAAAATCTGATATTTTATCCGAAAACATATTTTTTTTTCATTTTAACCAGAATTAACCGAAAAATCAGAACCGAATGGGATCTGAAATTACCTCAGATATAAGTTGGTTTCCAATTTTGTTACCCAAACTGAGCCGAGAACCGAAATAACCGAACCAGAACCGAACCGAGTCTAATGCTTAGAACCGAAGAACTGAAAAACTAAAAGAACTCGAAGAACCGAACCAATATTCGCTTTCACAAGATTCCTTTTTGTTTTAGATAACCTAACCCAAATGTAATCTGATTTTGTTAAATAAGGTTTATGAACTATTTCACTTTTCAACCATTCTGTGAGCCCAAGAGGACTCATTTAACAGGTTTCCGATTGAAAACAAAAAAAGGCCCAATTTCAAGTTTCGGTTAGTTTGATTAAGAACCAAACCGAAGTGAACCATAGTGAAATCATGTCTGAATATGTTAAGCGAAGGTGGGTCCCAACAACTGAGACATAGAGATGGAGAGAAAATCCAAAGCACAATCTCTCTCTCATCACTCATCACAACTTATCATAAACAAAAAAAATTCAAACTTGTGGCTCATATTTTCCAGGAAAATCTCCAGGGGATGAGATTCGAAACAGTCCCCTAATGTACTCTAACATCTTTCCCCGATGACCAGGGAAGGGTTGTTGGGCACCCAATCTCCAGTTTCCTTAATGGTCTCAAGGAGAAGACGATGATAACGTCATCACCACTTATACAGTCTCTATTGGCTTCTAGAGACGATGTAATTCACAACCCAGAAGTCAACAGCTTTAGAGCAAAAGAGCAAGAGTGTTTATACCTCTTGAAGAGATGCAACAACATCGAAGAGTTCAAGCAAGTCCACGCCAAGTTCATCAAGCTCAGTTTATTCTCCTCTTCTCCGTTCTCAGCGAGCAGCGTTCTCGCAACGTGCGCTCACTCGGGATGGGAAAACAGTATGAACTACGCAGCGTCCATTTTCAGAGGAATCAATGGTCCGTGTACCTTTGATTACAACACAATGATCAGAGGGTATGTTAACGAAACGAGTTTCGAGGAAGCATTGCGTGTTTACAGTGAGATGGTAGAGGAAGGGATCGAGCCGGATAACTTCACGTACCCGTTTGTTCTCAAGGCTTGCACTCGTTTGAAGTCGATTCGTGAAGGGAAGCAGATTCATGGGCACGTGTTTAAGCACGGGTTTGAAGCTGACGTGTTTGTTCAGAACAGTTTGATCAATATGTATGGAAGATGTGGAGAGACGGCGCTTTCCTCTGCAGTTTTCGAGAAGCTGGAGTCCAAAACAGCTGCGTCGTGGAGCTCAATGGTGTCAGCTCGTGCAGGAGTTGGAATGTGGAGTGATTGCTTGACGCTGTTCCGTGAAATGTGTAGAGAAACGGGTTTGAAGGCGGAGGAAAGTGGAATGGTTAGTGCTCTCTCGGCTTGTGCTAACACCGGTGCACTTGATCTAGGAATGAGCATTCATGCTTACCTGTTGAGAAACATAAGCGAACTCAACATAGCAGTCAAGACTTCGCTAGTAGATATGTACGCTAAATGCGGGTGCTTGGACAAGGCGTTGCGTATCTTTAAGAAGATGGAGGGTAGGAACAGTTTGACTTACAGCGCAATGATCTCAGGACTCGCCTTGCATGGAGAAGGAGAAGCAGCTGTGAGGATGTTCTCAGAGATGATCGAACAAGGTATAGAGTCTGATCATGTAGTGTATGTCAGTGTTCTCAATGCCTGCAGCCACTCTGGTCTTGTCAAAGAAGGTCGTCGAGTGTTTGAGGAAATGTTGAAGGAAGGTAAAGTGGAGCCAACTGCTGAGCATTATGGCTGCCTTGTGGATCTTCTTGGAAGAGCTGGACTGCTCGAGGAAGCCTTGGAGACTATCCAAAACATGGCTGTTGAGCAAAACGATGTTGTGTGGAGAAGCTTCTTAAGCTCATGCAGAGTTCATCAGAACGTTGAGCTAGGGATGATAGCAGCTCCAGAGCTGATTAGGCTACGCTCACACAACCCAGGTGACTATTTGGTGATCTCTAACATGTATGCACAAGCTCAAATGTGGGAAGATGTAGCCAGGGTTCGAACAGAGATGGCTAACAAGGGTTTGAAGCAAACACCGGGTTTTAGTATCGTCGAGGTTAAAGGTAAAACCCACAGGTTTGTTTCACAAGATCGGTTTCACCCACAATGCAATGAGATCTACAAGATGCTACACCAGATGGAATGGCAGCTAAAATTCGAAGGGTATACACCAGATGTGACGCAGGTTTTGCTAAATGTTGATGAAGAAGAAAAAAGAGAGAGATTAAAAGGACATAGCCTAAAGGTGGCTCTTGCCTTTGCACTATTGTATACAGCTCCAGGGTCTATCATTACAATAGCTAGAAACCTGAGGATGTGTAGTGACTGTCACACATATACAAAGAAAATCTCCATGATCTACGAAAGAGAGATTGTTGTAAGAGATAGGAACAGGTTTCACCTATTTAAAGGTGGAACTTGTTCTTGTAAAGATTATTGGTAGATTTGGATCCTTCAGTGTCCCTAATGTTACAATTCTTTTTTTTTCACACACTTTCAAGCATTACGATACCAATAAAAAACAGTTACATGAAACAAACACTATGAACATTCTAAATCAACCTTATTTTATTTAATTCTGAATGCACAAAAGGTGCTTACACCAAAGAAATTTAGCACCCTAGTATACTCAACCAAACTTGGTGATGCATGCGCCTAATAACACTGCCAAAAAGTGTTGGTTACTCAACATGAATGGAAGAAACGCCTAGAGTGATACCTGTGGTGCGTGGATCACCACTTTCGAGACAAACGCCGTGTGGATCTTCTTTCACCAACAAGGCCAAAACATTGAACTCCATGCCTGGGTCAGTTTCCTTCCAGAATCCCCTAAAGTAATTGCAAATATGGCATCATATCCACCAGCCCCAGGAACACCATCAAGTATAACCCTTCAACATTCATTTTAGAATCCAAAAGTTGAGTTTGGGATTCAGGTTCTATCTGTAATTCCATGGTCACTCAAGGTCAATGAAGATGCAAAACAAGTCAATTTGTTATATAAACGTGATTTCTTAGAATCCTTATATCTTGTATAACTAGACTCTGATCAGCGCGGATATGAATTTTCAGTTTTTAATTATTTATTTTATTAAATGATGTATTTGTAATATTCGTTCATATTATATTCATTAAGTAAATTTTTTTTCTTGCATCTTAAACTATCTATTTTTTGACGAATGTGTGATATCATATATAAAAAAAATGAGTATAGAGTTAATTAGATAATTTTAAAAACATAAATTTTTCTTTTGTGTGCGATATCATATAAATAATGATCCGCCCAGTTAACAAAAATCATGATTATTTTATGTGTAATTTTTTTTTTATTTTAACCATTTCCTTAAAACTATATTAAATTTTACATATTTTAATTAGAATATTTTTAATATCTTTACCTTTTTATTTGAAATGCAACTCAATATTTTTTTAACAATTATAACAAAATATTTAAAAAATATTTTTAGAATTTGTTTGAAAAATATGAAAATTACAATTTAAAATAAAATTATCCTAAAATATGATAAGTTTTGATGTAAACGAAAACTCAAATTATGTCAAAATAATGATATTCAATGATAATAATAATTTTAATTGATTATTTTTAAAAAAATATATTTACAAAAATATTGTTTGAAAGAAAATTCATTTATCTTTCGAATATAAAATGAAAATATTATAATTAAATAATAAAAAATATAAATAAAAACTATAAATTTAGCAAATGACAACTGAGTTATATTATGCTAAAATTTTCTTTCTAACAATTTATCAAATGACAAATGAGTTATGAGTAGATAATACCATATAATTTTTAAAAACATAGCCATTCTTAAATATTTTTTGACTAAATAATTATTTTTAAATTTAATCAACTGAAAATAATATCCGTACAATTGTGTGAGTCAAATTCTAGTTTTATTGATACATGTTATATATTAGTGCTGCATGTTTTAGGTAACATTTTAATGATGCAGGTTTTTAAAAATCTATATTATTAAAATTATGCACGTAAGGATAACTCATGAGTTTTTTTGGTTGATTAAATGACATTATGTCCAAATTTATTTAAGGATATTTCATTAAGGTAACTGAAAAAGACAAACAATAAAATAGGAAGTTTAAATTCATTTAAGCATATTTCATTAATGTAACTGAAAAGACAAATAATAAATTAGGCAATTTTATTCGTTTTAGGATATTTCATAAATGCAACTGAAAAAGACAAGAAAAAAAAGAGTTTAATTAATGAAGTAATAACATTTTCAAATAGGTACTTCTCTTTTAATAATATAAGATGTGACGCAATTAACTTTTGTTCCAAGTTAGGTGATTTTGGATAACGTGCTTATCATCCATGAGCAAAGCGCTCACAAGCTCAAATAAATTGTTATATGGCCGTAAAGACAGATATGATAAAAATATTAAAATATTAGATTTGAGTTTCACTCAACTCGTCATAAAAAACTTTGGATTAGGTGAGTTTTTAATTGAATGGGTCATGCAGTGTATCTTCTCCACTTCTTACTCCCTCCTCGTCAAGGATTCAGTGCATGGTAGGGTAGTAACTTTTACATGGATTTGTCAAGGTGACTCTTTTTTCTTTTTTATTTTTATCCTTTGTTGAGAGGTTCTCTCGGATTTATGTAGTAACATAACTTAGTGGACATCTATTGGAACTGTGAGTGGGACGATACGCTCCACGAATAAATCACAGCATAGCTTGTATGTCTAAAAATCTGTTTCAAATCAGATTATCCGGTGTTAATTGTATCAATCAACTCAAAGCTTCCTCCAATGGAACTCTACGGGTTCATCCAAAATACAGAGTATCTATCATTCTCCTTTTTTATATATTTCCAGTTTTTGTTTATCCCAAGATGCCTCAATGTTATGGCGGAATCTTAAAGTAGTACAAACACAAAGATTATAAGAAGTTTTCTTCTTATTAGATTTAGAAACTCACTCAAAACTAAATCTCTCAATGTGTTTCTCTTGATGGAACATCTCTCCATGAGAATTTTTTATATAGGACGAAGCTACATCTTTTCCTAATAATAATATGGAAACATTCATAAGCTCGATATGTTTTCATTTTTCTTTAACCCATCAAACTTCACTTTAATGAGTTAACTTGCTCCTCAAGTTAATTGGAATTATCCAACATTCTCCTCCTTTATTCTAACTTGAATCTTAGGTATGTTGATCTTCTGAACTCCGATGAACTTGCACATTGCTTCGAACTTGATCCTTGCCAATGGTTTAGTGAGTATGTTTTCCTTCTGCTCCACTCCAGGTACGTGCTTCACTTCGATCAAGTCGAACTCCACACATTCTCGAATGAAATGGTACTTCGAGAGTATGTGTTTGCTTCTACCGTGAAACACACGGGTTCTTGGTGAGGGCTATCGCTGACTTGTTGTCAATCTTCAACACGACCTTCTTGTCTTCTTTGTTCATGATCTCGACCATCAACTCCTTTAACCATATTGCTTGTTTTGCAGCTTCCGTAGCTGCCATGAACTCCGCCTCACATGAAGAAAGTGCTACGGTGGGTTGCTTACACGATGTCCATGTAATCGGCGATGTTCCAAGATAGAACATAAACCCCATTGTGTTTCTTCCATCATCAAAGTCTATGTTATGACTGATGTCACTGTAACCTGTAATCTCCGTTGTTCCATCCCGTTTGAAGAAGAGACCATACTTAGTGGTGCCCTTTATATATCGTAGTAGATGCTTCATTGCTTCTCCATGACTCTCTCTTGGACTCTTCCTATATCTGCTTAATACACCAACCGAAAACGCCAAGTCCGGTCGAGTATGAAGAAGATACCTTAAGCATCCTATGGTGCTTCGATACGATGTTGCATCAATCTCAGGCTCCTCCTCTGCATTTGATATTTTCAAACTCGTGTGCATCGGAACATGAGTATAGTTACATGACTCCATCTTCGTCTTGACAAGTATACCTTGCGTGTATCCTCCTTGCTTGATTCGAATAGTGCTGGGAATATGAATCATTATCCGCGGGCCCCGCCCCGTTTGACCCGCTGCGGGGCGGGTGCAGGTCCAGTGATTTGAAAAATTTGGTTCGCGGGTACGGGTGCGGGTTGAGTGATTTTTATGCGGAGCGGGTGCGGGTCAGCCAAAATTCAACTGCGGGTACCCGCCATCCCACAAAAATTAAAAAAAAAGATTTTTTTTTAAAAATATTACTTTTAAACAATTTTTTTAAAAATTTTATTTAATTTTAATTATAAATAGATTAATTTTATTATTTTTAATAAAAAATATTTAAAATATTAAATTTTATTATTATTTTTAATAAAAAGTATTTAAAATATTAAGTTTTATTATTTTTTAATAAAAATATTTAAATTAATAATTTTTATTATTAATAATATTATCCGCGGTTCTAGCGGATCACCCGCGGGTTTAAGCGGGGCGGGTGCGGATTTCATATTTTCTTCTTGCGGGTCAAGCTGGTCAAATTTTTTGAGTCAAAAAATCAGTCAACCTGCGGGTTGGCGGGTCGCGGGTTTGACCCGCAACCCAGCTCTAGATTCGAATGCCATCAGCTCCTTGCGTTACTTCTATACCAAGATAGTATGTAAGCATCCTGAGGTCTGACATCTCAGGTGAATAAGAAGAAGTTGGGTTGCGGGTTAAACCCGCAACCCGCCAACCCGCGGGTTGACTGATTTTTTTGACATCGATATGAGGAAGCTTGAATGATCCTAGTTCTTCGTCCACGTTTGTTGATAGTGTAGACCAATCCTAACTTTTCTTCTCGTCAAAGATTACATCTCTACTAACAACTACCTTCTTCGTGACAGGATCATAGAGCCTGTAAGCTTTTGAGCCGGGCTCTGTGCCTAGGTTGATCACCATCCTCGATCGATCATCCAGCTTCTTGAGATGAGGACTGTTGATTTTTGCGAAAGCTACACATCCAAAAATCCTTAGATGCTCAATGTTCGGTTTCTTAACATACAAGCCTTCGTATGTAGTCTTGTTTTCCAAAGCCTTTGTAGCAATGCGGTTTATGAGATACGTTGAATGACGTACTGCTTCTCCCCATAGCTGATTAGGTATCTTCGTAGCTTTCTTCACAAAAACGAATGAACTCAGAAGATGTGAACTCTCCTCCTCTGTCGGTGCGAAAACTCTTGAGTTTTAGCTTCGTTTGATTCCGCACCTGCTCCTTAAACTTTTTCTTGAGTAATCATCAATTAAGACAAATGCATATCTATTGTTTGTTGGTGTTGATGGTGATATCGGACCACACAAGTCACCATGTACCAACTCCAATGCGTGTGATGCTCGATACTTTTCTTTAGGCGGGAAAGACTTCCGAATTTACTTCCCAACTAAGGAGGCACTACAAACGTATTTCTCGTGTATCACATGAGGCATCCATACTACCATATCCTTGTCTACCATATTCGTCATGACTCCAAAGTTCACATGTCCTAGCCATGCATGCCACGTCCATGTAACATCAGTTTCTTGTATTTGAAGACACTTCGGATATTCAACCTCCATTGGCGTCGTCGGTTTGGTTGCCTTGCGACTTGTACTAATAGCCTTCCACAGGGATCTTTTAGCATCAGTAAGTCTTCTTTTATATTAACCTCACAACCCATCTCGGTTGCTTGTCCAAGACAAGGAATGTAGTAGATGTCTTTGAGTGCTCTTATCTCCTCTGTTTTTCCGATGAACATGATCGAACCTTTCCCAACAATCTCGACGTTTGATCCATCACCAAATTTGACTTTGCCTTTGATGCTCTTGTCTAGGTTTGAGAAGAACTCTCTCTTGCCTGTCATATGGTTACTTGCACCATTTTCAAGGTACCATATACTCGTATTTCCATCGCATTCGTCAAACCTCTTAGGAAACACTCTCTCTTCGTTGAGGAATACTACTTCATGCATATATAATGCATCTGCTTCTTGTGTTTCCGTTAGGTTAGCTTCTTCTCTTGGTCGTGTAGGACAATGTGACACGAAGTGCCCCATCTTGTCGCATCTCCAATATTTAACTTTAGAGTAGTCTTTCTTGGTCTTGTCCGAAGCTTCTCCTCCTTTGTTATGACCATCAAAACCATTAGACCTTCCTCGTCCTCTTCCCCTTCCACCATTACCTCTACCTCTGCCTCTTCTTCGTGAGTTATTATGGCTTCCACGACCTTGTGTATCATTCTTTACAAACATTAGCTTCGATTGATCTTCATCTTGGGTTTCTTCTTTTATGCATTCTTCAAAAGCCTTCAATCTCCCAACAATGTCTTTGAATCCGGTTGAATTTAGATCCAACACTTGTTCTAACGAAGCTACAATGTGAATGAACTTTGTTCTTGGAAGTCCCTTCAAAAACTTCTTTACCATCTTCGATTCTTTCATTGTCTCTCCTAACGCGGTTGTTCTCGATGCTAAGCCTGAAAGTTTTCCTGCATAGTCATCCACCGTGTCTGTGTCTGCCATCTTCAGTTTGTCGAACTCAGACATCAAAGTCTGTAACCTCGCTTCTCTCACGCGATCAGCACCTAGGTTACGGGATTTGATAGCTTTCCAAATCTTCTTCGATGTATCATGTTCTCCTATCTGAAGTATTAGCGCTTCTGGGACAGATTGAAAGATCAGAGCAATCACCATATTGTTCTTCTTTGCATCATCACTCCCTAGATCAGTTGTATCCCAAACTTCGTATAAACGAAGCATCACTTTCATTCGCATCACTTTCATTCGCATCGACCATACGGTGTAGTTGGTCGATGATAGCATCAGACATCGTATGTCCTTCTTCATCTCAAGACCTTTATCACGTCCTTGAGAATTGTTATCGTCTCCCATGTCTTGATCGAGTTGCAACTCCTCTTGTAAACGATCTTCAAAACCTGGAACTCTGATACCAATTAAAGTTGCACAAACACAAAGATTATAAGAACTTCTCTTCTAAATCTCTCGATGTGTTTCTCTTGATGGAACATTTCTCCATGAGAACTCTTTATATAGGACGAAGCTACATCTTTTCCTAATAATATATTGAAGCATTCCTAAGCTCGATATGTTTTCCTTTTTCCTTAACTCATCAAACTTCACTTTAATAAGTTAACTTACTCCTCGAATTAATTTGAATTATCCAACAGAATCTGTTGCAAAATAAGCACTTTGTATGCACACTTCTTCACCATCTACCTAGTTTGGAATTATCTGATTTTATTAAAGTTGGTGTTCAAAAGAAATGAAGGGTAGATTTACAAGAGTGAGAATGTGAATAAAGTAAGAAATAATCATAAAAAGTAGAGATATTAACGGAATTGAACACTTTTAAATTGTGTGAAGGGGAAAACAATTCATCTTTATGAATTATATGAAATATGTTATTGACAATAAGGTTATCCACACATCAAGGATTTCTCAACTATATTTTTTATTATTTATATTTTATACGATTATGAAGTAAATATTATTATTTTCTCATTTAATATATTTTTATATTACTTTTTAGAAAAATAATAGATTGATATCCCAAAATATTTTACAACAAAATACCCAATCAATCAAGAATGAATTGGTACAACAATATATACAACTGAAATCTAAGCAAAAGGTGAAAAAAAACCCAAGTTTTCTAATGATCTCACTGGTTCTTTGTATTCAATTTCGATATATTCATAAGTTTTTTAGGACACATCATCTTAATTTTTTTTATATAAAATGATATAAGTATTCATACGAAAACCCAATATCTGAACAACCAGTTGTTGAAGTTTTCCGCTCTCTCTCTCTCTTTTCTATCTCTAAAGCTTTCAGAGAGTGAGCGATGTCGACTTTTGTTTGCCGGTATCTTTTTCCGGCCTCGTTTCCCGTTGTTCGGGCTTTGGTCTCCGGCAAGCGATGACTTCTTTAGCATCGTCTTGGCTGGCTCTTGTCTCCGGGAATCGGTGGCTCCGTTAGCACCGTATTCGTCGGCTTTAATCCGGATTTGTTCAGGTCCTTTTGTTTTTTTATTTTCTTTTTCTTACCTGAGCTTCTATGATCTCCCGTTCGTTTCTTTGGTGTATTGATCTACAAACCGGATTGTTTTTCTCTCCCCTATGTTTGGGTCGTGTCATCTTCAGGCTAATTTAATATTTAAAGATGTTTGTTGTTGAATTTCAGAGAAATCTGGTGTTATTAGATCAATTGCATGCTTATGAAACTTCTATCTGATGAAGCGAGGTTCTTTGGCTATCCTTGTTGGATTTGATCTCTCGGGTCTGACGACCCAGTTATTGGGCGTTTGTTGCTTTGGATCATAATCTCTCCGGTGAAACGGAGCTCCGATGACGATCTCTGACTCGGCGGTAGTAAGCGGTGGTTTTTCGTTACAAGGACATGTGTTTTCTCTTCGCTACGCGATCGTACGCGTGTTCTCGAGCCTCCACGTGGTTAATTAGTCTTTTTTCTGTTTGGGCCTGGTTTGGGCTCCAGGTTGTAGAGTGTTTTATCTTTTGGTTGGGCTTGTTGTATGCCTCGATCATTTTTCTGGTACTGGGTTTTGAAATAATAAAATGATGTACAGAGAAAAAAAAAAAGAACAACCAATTGTTAGCTCCCGTAGGAGTTCACCAAAAAAAGAAGAAGCAAATCTCCACATCCACATCAGAAAATATATAACACAAACAAATAGTTCAATATTTGATCAAAAAAAAAAAAAAAAATACACACGAATACATCACCGCGCGCAATGAAAACCTCAAATAGACACCAAACACAACAAAAAGACAACAATCACGCTGACCAATCAATATTATTCAATTATTGTTGCAACACATCTGTCTTTTACGCCAACTTGCATGTGATATTGCATGTATCATTAATATCAGTGGGAGATGAAAGTATGAAAATTTTCCGGTTATTCGGGTCAACCATTCGAAGAACACAAAATTCCTCTAGAGATGCTTCTTTATTGCAATTTGGACGTATTATCTCACCAAATGATTTATTTGTAGACCGTAACATATTATAAGTCCATGCACCTGTCAATGCTCCGACAACAGGTGCAACTATGTATATCCATAAATCCTTATAACATCCCCATATATATGCAGGGGCCAAGCTTCTTGCTGGATTCATTGATGCTCCCGAGATTGGCCTAATCGATTAACAAATCATTTTCTTGCACATATTGTTATAACATTCATAATACCTTTGTAATATATATTATAATGGTTTTTCGATATACGTACCCGCCGAATAAGATGTCGAGTACTACAGTTGCACCAATCGCAAGGCCTGCAAATGATCTGTTGGCTCTTTTATCAGTAGCTACAGCCGAAATAACAAACAACAAGTTGAAAGTAGCGAAGAATTCCACTACGAACGCCGCCGTGTTGGAACTTGACGGGTGTGTTCCCACATAAATAGCGCCTTTGAGGCTACAACCATTGTTGTTCAGATTGAATAAGAGCCGAAGAGATTCTATCGCTAAGGTTGATCCGAGAACTTGAGCGGCAATATACCCTGGAACCTATATAAAAAGATTGATCATAACTTTATATTATACCTACGGTTTATGCAGTGGCAGATGTAGAGCCAACAAGGGTGGGGCATCTGCCCCCTTGGATTTAAAAAAAAAATTATTTACTAAATTATAATGAATTTTGAAGAAATTGGATAAATTTGCCCCCCCCCCCTCCATAAAACCTCAAACCTAGGGTTAAGTATGCCTCATTTGTAAGTTTAAAAATTTTACCCCCCCCCCCCATTATAAAACTTTCTAGATCCACCACTGGATTTATGGATCTAGTTCGTATTATGAAATTTTCTGAAAAAGGGAAAAGTATATGCAGAGTAAAATATGAGAAAACGTTTTGATATGATTAAAATATTTCGGAAGACATTCATATTTCGAGATCATAGGGTGATAAAAAATATTATCATGCATATGCATGATGTTAACGTAAATCATATCTTGTCATTTCATGAACCGCATCATGTCATATAAAATGCTATATTATTCTTTTTGATGGGTAAAATATATATATGAGAGAACGTTTTGATTTGATTAAAAATTATCGGAAATATAATTTTTTTGAATTATTTCATATGAATAAAAGATGTTATCATGCATTAATGTATGATTCACGTAAATATCTTGTCATTTCGTCCGCCGCATCATGTCATATAATACCCGATATTATTTTAGATGGGTAAAATAGTAACATTTATAAAAATATAAGAACTGAATTTGATAGTATGGTTTTCTTCTCTCGTCACCTGTTTTAATGGAAATTTTCTAGAAGAAGCAAGCGCAATGGTAATAGCAGGGTTGAAATGTGCACCGGAGATATGACCTATCGAGTAGGTCATAACCATTACGCTTAAACCCCATGTCAAAGCTATGCCAGGAAGTGTCACCGGTTTACCGTATGTATCATTTACCACGATTGCCGAGCAGCCAGCAAATACCAGAGAGAATGTCCCCACGAACTCGCCAAACAACTAGAGTATACAAGAATGCGCTTTAATTATATATATATATATAACAATTAAACTCAATCTTAAGTTTACAAAAAAAAACTCAATTTCATCATCATCACATATGATAACTAAACCGATTATATATATATATATAACAATTAAACTCAATCTTAAGTTTACAAAAAAAAACTCAATTTCATCATCATCACATATGATAACTAAACCGAGTTTGAGTTCAATGGTACTGATCTCGTTTTCAATATCTAAAACACCATAGCTACGAAATAGAATAGTTAGCTAAAATATTAAACTCTTTTAAACTACGTTTTAGAAACAATAAGTCTACCGAACTGATCCTGTATAGATGCTAATTGGGTTTGATTATTATACTTCAAATTTTGAATGTTGTAAAAAGCCAAATATTTGAACGAAAGTCGAAACGAAACGTGCATATCAATGTTCGATAAAATAAAGAAAGCGTATCATTACCTTTTGAACGAAGGATATGAATATAGGAGGGCGGGGAGAATCTTGTGAGCGGGAACCACCACCGGATCTACCATCTTCGATGTCTAAGTTGGCGGTTTGTGTCTGAGCAGTAATATTTGCCATTGATGAGAGACTTTTCTCCAAAAATGTTTATGGTTTTGTGGATTACTCTAGTTTGTGTTCGTTTATAAGCAAATGACTAACGCATGTTGACGAATTATTCCTAGAATAAAGACTGATTTTGATAAATTTTTTACACCCAAATATATGAAAATAGCAACAACAAAAAAAAAATCATAGCAGAGGCGGACCTAAGGGAGTGTGGAAATTGCCAGGTACACAAATTTCAAATAGTTTTAGTTTATATGGTTTTATAAAAAAATATTAGCATGCAGGTTAAATCTCCTTATATTATATATTGCCCTATTATTCACACGTCACATTGATGTGGGATTTTAAATAGTTTTGTTTTGTAATGGTTTTACACAAAAAGATCAGCAGGTTAAATCTCCCTTAATATTTATGTTATAATATAGTATGCCACAATAATACGTTTTAGATCTTCCTTTGAGTTCATAGTTCTTTATTTTTGTCACAAAAATAAGGCATGTGATTTGTGGTTCTTTGCTTAAGAAACATGTAAAGTATGTAAAACTCTGTTAGTAAGAAAATATCGATTAATTCAATTTTTTCGTAAACGTAAACTCCTAAAAACATAGATCGCCAAAATATAAGTATATTGAGCTTTGAAGAATAAATGACTAGGTCGACATTGACAGATCTGAACGGTTTGTAAAATGTGGTTTCCTAAAAAGAAAGGTGATTCCCTCAAGAATTGGAGATGTTGAAACTTCTCGCAAAATAATATAGGTGGCAAGTGAAATGCAGTTTTGTTGGATAAATATATTTGAAATGCGTTTCTGTATATGATCTCACCAAAGATTTACTATGTACATTACTGGTTTTCCCGTTACCACTCACAAATGCACATTTTGCGGTTGTTGGCGTTTTGCAACAATCACTCGAACCGTTCTAAACCGCTTCAAACCGTTCTAAACCTCTTAGATTCAAAAGATGGTTTCAGCTAGCGTTTGTGATTGCGCAAGGGTAAATTTTTTTTTTTTCAAAATCAATATAAATACAAAAATTAAAATTTTAAATTGAAATAATAGAAATACTAAAATATATCTATCATATTTTAATTTATATTATATTTTTTAAAAATAAAAAAATTTAATTTTATAAAAAAATAAAAAATTATATTTTTAAATTATATTTTTAAATTTTTAAAAATTATATAAAATGTAAATATTGTTAATTTATTATTTAACCGATGCTGTATTTGGTGGTTAACCAGTCATAAATATTCTGCAAACGCACAAATTTCTAACCGTAGTACCAGTCGTACAAATCTCTCAAAACGTTAATCATCCGCATCCGAAAACTTCCGCAACCGCAACTGCTGCGGTTACACTAGCCAGACCCATTGTTGTAATGAAACTTTAAATTAGTTTCACATACACAATTTTCAATAACATAAAAAACAATTTTGTAAAATTTACTTATTTTGTACTATTTCTTAACATACATGAATATATATGAATATAATGAGTACGATTTATGGTTTTACTAATAATCTCAAAATTTATTCCATTTCTTTTTTAATTCTACAAATAACTATTTATTTTATTCAGCACCGCAAATTTTGTGTCCAGCCCAGTAGCCCACCACGCCCTGTGAAATGAAAGCCTATTTCACATAATTTGTTGCATTGATTCTGGGATCGTTAGGTTTACTAGCTGTGGGTAAATAACAATGGAAACATACACATAATTGTTTTAGCATTTTATTCTCAAAAACTTTAATTTTAATGTTTATTATTGTAAGTATTTGGTCATTATGTAAAAGAGCTATTTAAAAATATTTTATAGTTAAAAAATCTTATTCAACTACATTTCTTGATTGGATGTCAAATTAGTTAAAAATCATTTTCACAATGATTGCATTATGAAAGTTTAGTCAAAAAGCAAATGATTGCATTATGTATTGAATTTTACTTAAACGGAACAAAAGAAGAATTGGTATGATCTTGTTAACGGGAGGCAAAGCAGAAGATATGTGATTTCCTGAGATGTTCTATGCAGTTCGTGAAGTATTACATGGTGTGTCAAAATATGTGTCAAGATGTATGTCAAGATGTTGGGTTATGAAGTTGCTTACAAAGAGTTTGTCGATTGTGATTACGTGTGTAAGTGGAGCTTAGAAAAGGAAAGAAAATATCTTGTTCAAAACAAATAAAGTTTTTCATTATGCTAAGTGGTTTTATTTGGAAAATAAGTGTTATTTGCAAAGGAATAAGAAATTTCCATACTTGGAAATGGAAGTTCATTAAACTGTACTTAATGAATTTGAAGAGAAAGTTTTAGGTTTATTATACAAGGAGGGATGTGCCTTATGAGAAGACAAGCACCCAGAGATTAAAGTGAGAGAGAGTTTTCATTGTGAAGTTTTATTGTGTTTTTGTTGAGTGTTGACGTTGGTGTTGACGTAGTGTCTGACGGAGTGTTCTGTTGTACTTGGTGTTGCGACGTTGCTGTTGGCATTGCGTGTAGCAGAGTTGTTCGTTGTGGTGTGGTAACCAAGCTATGCGTTGGTGTTGACGTGCTCGTTGGTATCTTTGGTGTGCGTTAGGTGTTGACGTACTTAGTGATGTACTTGGTGAAGTACTCGGTGACGTACCTTCAGAGACTTGGACTTTGAAGTCTAGACTTCGGGGGAGTTTAGCTCAGGGTTAGGTTATCCTGATAAAATCTGAATTCTGGGGGAGTTTAGCTCAAAGTTAGTTTACCTTGAAGAGTTCATGCTATAGAAAAGAGTGGTGATTCAAGAATGTTGTGCTTGTATTACGCGTTTGCAAATTAGTTGTAATTTTCTTTCATTCTAGTGGATTCGAATTTTGGACGAGGTCCCGGGGATTAGAAAAAGAACCATGTTAACAAACTATGTATGTCTTTTACTTTCTTCTCTATTTATTTCTGACTCATCCACATTTACATGTGGTATTAGAGCGGGGCTCGATAGAGTTTACTACTAGTTTCGAGTAGATCAGGGTGAGTGACAGAAACTGCGTCAGAAAGTACGACAGAGTTTGGAAACCGGTCTTGATGGAGTCATATCAAGAAGGGACGTCTATGACAAAGCCTCCAAGGCTTGATTCATCAATTATGGATATTGGAAGGTCTGTATGCAAGCTTTCATCAGTGGTCTTGATGAGGATTGTTGGAGTTCAATTGAGGCTGGTTAGAGTCCTCATGTGATGCTTGATGATGAGAAGATTGAAGTTCTTAAGCCAAGAGAGAAGTGGACTGCTGCAAAGAAGAAGACTTCAAGCTACAATTCTAAGGCGAAAACGACCAAAGCACGAGCTACTTCAAGCTGATTTCTCAATGTGTGTCAGCTCAGAAGGCGTGAAAACATGTTTAAATGTACAACAAGTGTCAAGGGATATAAGTTGGATATGTTAGCATCTAGGTTTGAGAATCTAAGGATGGATGAAGAAGAAACTGTGGCTCAGTTTAGTGCCAAGTTGTGTGACATATCTATTGAGTGTTTTGTGCTTGGAAAGTGATTCAAGGACAAGAAGTTGGTGAAGAAGCTGAAGAGGTCGCTACCGTCAAAATCTGAGTCAAAGATTTCTGCTGTAGAAGAAGCTCATAATCTGGATGAAATGGCTTTTGATGAGTTTGTTGGGATTCTTCAAGCTTTTTAGTTAAGCAAGGCGTATGGAGATTAAGATAAGGAGAAATATAAAGATAAGGAGAAGGAAGATCCTTATGGAAGATGTGATTTCTTTAGATGTTTGATACCACTCAAATTACCCTAAGGAGTGAATTACTCTCTCAAATAAGAGGTTCAGTTGCATTACTTAGGGATCGAATCCACAAGGAGCTAGGGAACCTATTAAATTTAGTCAAATTATTAATTCTAAGTGTTTATTGTTTTATGGTTTAAAAGTAAATAGCAATCCTAATTGAGCAAGTCTATTGCTCGACTAACAAGATGATTGGGGGGTGTAACTTATTGGAAGATATTAGATGCAGGGTATCTATTCAGGTGTTGGAGATTATAATCCTATAGATGCCTAACAGTTGCATGCATGATATATTAGAGCTCAACTCCTTAATCACAGTGATCAGCGATGGCAATGTTTCACTGGTTAACTAACTAGATCTCGGATCTCAACTGTCGTCTTTTGATCACAAGAAAGTGTCGATCGATGATCCTATAGGGATATCGATCGATACACCTTTCGCAATATCGATCGATTGTCAGAAGACAATATCGATCGATGCTTCTAGCTAAGCCCTAGGCGCAGGTTGATAATGCTCACTAGTCTCCTAGATCAACGATTAGCATTTCTGTAGCAGTCCTAGCATGACAGATTAAATTCATGACAGGATGGTCAAGGATGCTTGACTCATGCTAATTCCTAGGTTCATGTTTTAGTTAGCAAGGCTAAAACAAGCATTAATGAACAATCAATCAATGAATATCACAACTTAGCAAATTTATAGTTGGGGCTAATCCCTCTAACCTATTTGAACCCTGAATCTAACAAATGAACTACTCAGACATAGCTAAGCAATTCATGACACAAAATATAGATAAAAATTGCATAGAATAGAGTGGATGAATCAATGGAGTTCCAATCACAAAATCTCTCTATGATTTTCTCTCCTAAAACTCTCTGCTGAAAATAAGAATACAATGGTGGCCAAAAGCTCTCTTGCCTCCAAACACTTAGGCAAGTATATAACTATTATGTTAAAAACTCGCCAGGGGTAATCTTGTAATTTGGTGAAGCCTTGGGTTTAAAGTCGGCTGGAACCAAGTCGCGCATCTCACGTCTCGACATCGATCGATGGTACATGATGTACATCGATCGATCATAATCTTCAATCGTCGAGGCTTCTCTTCTGTATCGATCGACGGCACTGGATGTGCGTCGAACGATTTCTTCTTCTTCGTATCGACCTCTAATGGTCAGCTCAGATGAAATCTATTTTAAGCTTCTAAATGCTCCATAATCATCACTTTACTCCAAGATACTCATGAACCTGAAAACATACCTAATAGGATAGAATATATAATATATAGATAGTAAAACACTTATATACCATGGATGAAAATGGGTCAAATCCATGGTATATCAACTCCCCCAGACTTACCATTTTGCTTGTCCTCAAGCAAAACAAACAAACAGTCTTTCTGAAAGAGGTTTGAAAACAGCAGGGACTTATAGATTTAAAACACAGAAATCATCACCTCTACAATTTCGCAAACCACATCTAAAAAATCCTAATCACAAAAGCACATTATGCACTATCATAGCTTAGCAACCAAATTCAGCTAGTCTACAACTCAGCAAATCCTGTCTGACATTCCCCTCTACTAACCTCATTTCTTAGCATAAATATAAAAGTGAATGCTTTACCTTGGGAGTATCGATCACAGGATGCAAGGATTTTCAGACAAGTATCTGGAAATGCAGGTAAAAGTTAGTTCTTAAATTCTCTCTCTCTAATTTCTCTCTTGAGTCAAAGTCTGCTTATATTGCAAGATCAGTGACCAAGGTTGGACAACCTTCCATAAATCAAGACTTAATGGTGGTTGCCACCAAGCCATGTTCACTTCTTTTTGACCTATATCCAAGAATTCTTTGTGAAGCGAGCCTTGAAGATTGCCGCCTCCAAATCCCGTTCGAGTTCTTTTATTGGAATCTTTATGAATCAAGCCTTAATGGTTTTAGCCACCAAGTCCTGTTCAGATTCCTCCTAACTAAATCCTAAGTCCTAATTAAGTAATAAATTTCAGTTTTTTTTTTTATTTTAGATAAAAAAAACTAACTAACTACTCTAGGGTCGAAATAGAGAGAGGAAGATAAATGAATCTACACAAGGCGTTACCTTCCAGACTTGTCTGAAGAATCCGATCCCATGTATACCAAGCCCCAAGACGAGCGATTATGTCAGGTTTAGTATTGGAGGTCAGCTTTGGTTCCTTCAAACAATCAAGGCAAGTGTGTATAGTTGACAGGTTGATCCACTTTAGCATCTTTAGTACTATCTGCAATCAGTAAATCTAGAATGGTGCTAAAGAGTGGTTAGACATTCAATTATAAATCAATAATAAGATCATAGTCCCTTTCACATAGCTAAGCATAATTTATTAAAAATCTTTTTATAAGAATCAGAATAAATTATATCAGTAAACCTCCCCCCAGACTTAAATTACACTGTCCCAGTGTAACACAGTCGGAGTTATGGTGGAAACTAAATCATAAGTACTCAATGTAACAAGTCAGGAAGATAAACCTGACCTGAGTGGGAATCGATCGATGTTCATTGGTATGCATCGATCGTCGTATTTGATTGTAGGTTGATCGATGTCGACGTCTCGTCCACGGTCGATATGGTGATCTTCCTACTTGGGTCTTGCAATAAATCTGAAAGAATGAAAACGAAAGTAAATACTAGTAACTAAGAAAACCAATTAAAATTACCTAATAGTGGGTTGCCTCCCACTCAGCGCTTTGTTATTGTCATTTAGCTTGACTGTGGAGGTGTGTGGCTAGTTGGTGGAAAGACACCCACTTCTTGGGAAACAAGCATCCACCTCATCTCTGCACATTCTGGACCAAGCTGCAATTAAACTTCTTGTGGCCTCATCATTTCTGGTTCATCTCTCATCAATCTTATGTATTGCATTTGAGATGTTCTGTAGCCTTTCTTGGGTGTTTTCAATGCTGAACTGATGCCATCCTATCTTGTCATAGGCGTTTGCTGATAGCTCGTTCAGTTCCTCATGCATTGACTCCATTTTTTTTTGTATCAGCTGCTCGGCGTCTGGTGTAGACGTGGTATCGATAGATGCGACCAAGTGTTTATCGGTCGATGTTGGTGCCTTACTATCGATCGATTTGGAGCGTTCTCTGTCGATCGATGCTGATATCTGGTGTTGAGATGCGAATTGCCTCTGAATGGCTTTGACTTCCTTCTGTAACCATTATGCATGGCTATCCAGTCCATTGAGTCTGACGTTGAATGGAAAGTAGATGTCATCACACCGCTTCTCAAACCGGTCCTCCATGGTGTCTATAGCTGTATAAAGCTTTGATGTGATCTGATCAACTTATGCTGCTGTGTAGGGAAGATGTTTTGTAGGTTTCTTGGCGTCGAGCGATGCCCTGCGGAACCTATCGATCGATGTTGAACATTCTTCCTGAAAATCATCTTGATCATTAAGCGTGCCAATGTCCCTCTAGACATTCATCATCTGTGTAGACAAGGTGTCCAAGTATCGCATGATAGGTGAGGTGAAACAGTCGTGCATATCCTCGTATGTTTGTAACCTATCTTCCATGGCTGCGAACTTTCTGTCGATCGATGTGATGGTGCAGATATCGATCGATGTGGCTGGTTGTTGGTCCTTCTTGCGAATGGTGTCCAAATCTTGCTGTAGCAGATCAATTCTCGTGCTTAACCAGTCCACGTTGTTGTTGAGAGGGTTGTATACGTCGTTAATCTTCGTGTTGATGTATGCGATCTCCCATTCATCCTTCTTCTCTGCCAAACTTTCCGGTCCTGTAGGAATCTGGGATGTCTGTGGCTTGAGGTCGATCGATGTTGCTTTGTTGGCGTCGATCGATGGTGATGTCGTAGCTTCTTTCTCAAGAATGTGCTAAATACTCTTAATCTCTGTCCTCATCTGTGCCATACTTCTGAAAAGCTCATTGTAACCTCTGTCCAAAGGTTGATAAGTGTCATCTACCAATGTCTTGAGTTTTTCTCCTAGTTTTTCCTGAGCTCCACAAATACCAGTCACCATCTCATTAATCTCATCCTTGGTGTAGATCTCTAGTGCCAGTTTTGTACGTGTGAAAGAAGTGGCATGTTCTGGAAGACATATGTGACTCTCCTCAAATAGGGATGCTCTCTCCAGAATTTTTCTGATGTTGTCCTTGGTAACATGAATCATCTCACCAGCTACGCTCCTTGCATATCCAGACTCATCTCTGTAGACACCATATTCGTCCTTCTGTTCCCATCTGAACTTTCTGGCTCCATAGATGTCATAAGGGCGACGTCCGCATTCGTAACGTCTGTCGATCGATGGTGAAGGTGCCATGTCGAACGATGTAAGAGCATCCTTGTCGATCGATGTTTGGCCTACTGGTTGGCCCTTGGATGTTTGTCTGGAACAGCTGGGATGTTGTCTGGAATGCTGCGTTGCTGCATAAACAAGTTGTCTGGTCCATTGGCCAACTGAAGAATATCTGCTATGTCCTCTCTAGATACTTGTAGAATTCTCCCATGCATAGCTCTTGCATGGCCATCTGGATCCCTGAAAATACCAAATTCATCAGGAGTTAGAAAACCGTAATCAATACTCATATTCTTCTTAGTAAATAAAGAAAGTTTAGGTTTAGAATGAGAATCGGTCGATGTTGATACTGGAGTATCGATCGATGGTAGATGTTTGTCTGCAGAATTAGGGTTTTTGGATCGAATGCTCTTCCTTGATGTTCCTTCTAACTTGTTTGTGGGAGCATTTATCTTTTCTGCTATGGTGTCGTGAGAAGTAATCTGGGGTGCAAAACTCCTTATATAGGTATTGGTAAACCTACTTGAAATTGGAATATTCCCTTTTTCCTTTTCAAAAGAGGCGGCTTTAATATCGATCAATGTACCTGGTGTGGTATCGATCGATGCATAAGATCGTTTTGCTGGATGAGGGTGGGTATCAATCGATGCTGAGTAGACTCTGTCGATCGATGGTAGACTCTGTCGATCGATGGTGGAGACGTGTTGTTGAAGGAATGTCTTGAATATCTTTCATCCTACATAGCAATCTCTATAGCTCTTTCCTTCCAGTAATTCTCATCATACTCCTCAGTAGGATCCTCATTGGATGAAGGAATTACAGTCTCTACTGCAAAAATTTCACGGAATCCACTGTCTGCCCAACTGCCTATGGAATAGTCATCACGTCCTTTTTTGTTGGATTGTTGAAAGGCAAAGTCTGGATAAAACTGATCTGGTGATGTGAAGTGGTCTACCGGATGCTTCCCATCGAGTGACGTGGGATAGTGTTCATCGGTCGTCGGTGATTCATTGGAATCGATCGATGACACAGTGTGAGTGTCGATCGATTCCGAGTACTCTGTTTCGTACTCTGCTCCACAATGACATGCTGTAATGTAGCCAAGATCATTTCCAAGCTCCACGAGGTTGACCTGTTGTCTCACAACTCAAACTAGGTCATAGTGGACGTCTGGATTTATCAGTGTCAGACACAATCTGTTGGTGTTCATGTCACATACAGCTCCTATTGTAGCTAGGAAAGCTCTTCCAAGCAGAAGTGAAGAGTTCCAGTTAAGCTTGATGTCCAGGACATGAAAATCTACTGGGACAAGGGCATTACCAATCTGTACCTCAAGGTCTCTTATGATGCCTCCTGAGCTTCTTTCTGAAAGGTCCACGAAGGTGAAAGATTCTGATGAAGGCTCTATTTTCAGACCCAGCTGGTCTGCCATAACCTTAGGTAGTATGCTGACTGATGCTCCTGTGTCACAAATTGCATGGGGAAATTCAATACCCTTCACCACACATGGTATTGCGAACTTCCCAGGATCACTGTTCTTCTTCAATGTGATCCTTAGTTTCATCTTTTCCCTGACATGATGAAACATTCTCCTAATGTCCTCCTCAGTCTCCTTAGTCTCTCTGAAGAACATCCACAACCGGTGTGTATAATAAACTCCATCAAAAGGTTTCTCCATTGGGATTCTGAGGACTCTCTTAGTGAAACCATCCATCTCATTCTCATTAGCTTTCCTTTTAAGGTTCTTAGGAATCTTCTCCTTTCTTTTTCTTAACCTCCTTCCTTCAGTTGCCTCATCAACTTTCATATGCTCTGGTGTAGTGTCTGAAGGGTTGGTTGTAGGTTCTGGTGGGTTTGCTAAAGGTTTAGGTGGTGGTCTGAGTGCGTTGATTCGGTCATTATTATTTTATGGTAATCGCACTCAGTAGGTGAGAGGTGTCTGTCGATCGATGGGAGGTGAGGGGGGTCGATCGATATCAGTCTATCTTTGTCGATCGACTGCTGGCTCATGCCATCGATCGATTTTGACGTAGAAAGGGGAGGGTGGGTGAGGATGTTTTTCTGCGAATTCCTCATGAGTCATGATCCGAACTGCACAACACTCCGCAGTCGATTCAGCAGATGACGTTGATCGATGGTTGGAGTAATCCGTCGATCAATCTTCGTCATGGTCTGTCGAGCGATGTGCATCCATTGACATCGGTCGACACCAAAGTGATCCACCGAAACTCATGGAGCTTTCAACTTCGAAGTCTCCTTCTCCAAGCTTCTCATGCTTCACCATTTACCAGAAATCATCATCTATGATGGCATTTACGTGGTGTTTTGCTTTCTCAACTCATGACTCTCTACCCAAGGCTTCTTGCCTCTTTACAGTGTCTCCAGTCTGAACCACTTGCATTTTAAGCTTCCTCACCTGAGTCCCTAAGGTCTCAATTCTCGTGTTCAGACTGTTGTAGGCGGAATCTATCTTCCCATTGAAGTCCACAGTGAGTTGTTGTTGTCCTTCCAGAACTCTGTCAAGCATTGCTTCGATCTTGCTTTCCTGAGTCTGTGGTGGTGGATTCTGGTAAAATGAGTTTCCATAGCCTCTGCTGTTGTTGCTGAAAGGTTTCTGGAACTGTGAACTCTGGTTACTCCTCTGACCATTGCCATAGAAATTTCTGTTTCCACCCTGGTTTCCAGACCTCTGAAATCCAGTACCTCCAATGTAGTTCACATCTTCTTCTCCTTCCATGTCTACATCTACTTCTCCTTCAGCTGAGCAGACCTGCTTCCTAAGAAGCTCATGAACCACATCTAACTTTGCTCTAACTTCGTCCATCTGCTCTTTCCCTAGGGATGCAACAGACTTCTTCCTCCCAAAGTCAGCATTCTTGGTGCTGCTGTTGTTTGCTAAATTTTCTATCAGTCTCAAAGCTTCCACCGGATTCCTAGTGTTGAAGTTTCCCTCGCTAGTTGTATCAAGAGCCATCTGATACCTCAAGGCGATACCTCTGAAGAAAGTGCTCAGCAGTTGCACTTCGTTGAATCCGTGGTGTGGACAGTCTCGCTGGAAGAACTTGAATCTTATCCACCTATCTTTGAAAGACTCTCCAGTCTCCTGCGCGAATGTAGCAATTTTGCTCCTCAAGCCTTCAGTGCGTGCCTCATCGAAGAAGTTTCACAAGAAAGCATTCTTGATGTCGGCCCAGGATGTTAGACATCATGTGGGTAGCTGCTTAAGCCATTGCATCGCTTCTCCAGTCAGAGAATACTTGAAGAGCTTGCACAATAGGTAGTCCTCGAGGACTCCATCCATACGAATAGCAGCGATAAAATCCTCGAACCTCTCTAGATGGTCCATAGGATGCTCGTGTGGTAACCCATAGTAGGGTATCTGCGACACGAGTGTGTAGTACTGAGGCTTCAGCTTGAAATTCTGCTTCTGAATCTTTGGAAGTCGAGTAGCTGATCTGTTGGCGTAGTACTCATCTGGACGATTGTAGTCAGCCAGTGCCCTTGGTCGAGCAGCCTCTTCTACAAGTTGAGCAGTTCCTGTAGCATCAATATCAAGGATTACATTCCCCTGAGCGTCTAGTTTCTGACATGTTGCATTACGCAGATGACCATCCTGGTCATACAGGTTTCCATTCCCATACTGTATGAGAATAACACTCGCAACCATGTTTCGCGACTGATGATCTATCGATGTACGCGGTGTAGTATCGATCGATCTCGAACGATGTAGATCGGTCGACAATGAAGGTCGGGTGTCGGTCGACGGTTGGGTGTGAGAATCGGTCGACGTGAAATCTGCTGCGGCGAGCGATGTGGAACGTTGGTCTTTGCAGATCGTTCATTCCAAGTGACAAGGATCTTCTGAGAATAACAGGTGTTTGTCCTTGTTTCTTCTGGTACTGCTGGGCATGCACCTGAAAAGACAAGAAAATTTTTTGTGTCAGAATGGGGGTAGAGGAAAGAATAAGAATTAATAACACTAAATCCAATGGCGATCAAAGCTCCCTGACAACGGCGCCAAATTTGATACCACTTAAATTACCCTAAGGAGTGAATTACTCTCTCAAATAATAGGTTCAGTTGCAGTACTTAGGGATCGAATCTACAAGGAGCTAGGGAACCTATTAAATCTAGTCAAATTATTAATTCTAAGTGTTTGTTGTTTTATGGTTTAAGAGTAAATATCAATCCTAATTGAGCAAGTCTATTGCTCGACTAACCAGATGATTTGGGGGTGTAACTTATTGGAAGATAATAGATGCAGGGTTTCTATTCAGGTGTTGAAGATTATAATCCTATAGATGCCTAACAGTTGCATGCATGATATATTAGAGCTCAACTCCTTAATCACAGTGATCAGCGATGGCAATGTTTCACTGGTTAACTAACTAGATCTTGGATCTCAACTGTCGTCTTTTGATCACAAGAAAGTGTCGATCGATGATCCTATAGGGATATCGATCGATACACCTTTCGCAATATCGATCGATTGTCAGAAGACAATATCGATCGATGCTTCTAGCTAAGCCATAGGCGCAGGTTGATAATGCTCACTAGTCTCCTAGATCAGCGGTTAGCATCTCTCTAGCAGTCCTAGCATGACAGATTAGATTCAGGACATGATGGTCAAGGATGCTTGACTCATGCTAATTCCTAGGTTCATGTTCTAGTTAGCAAGGCTAAAACAAGCATTAATGAACAATCAATCAATGAATATCACAACTTAGCAAATCTATAGTTGGGGCTAATCCCTCTAACCTATTTGAACCCTGAATCTAACAAGTGAACTACTCAGACTAGGCCTGGGCGTTCGGTGGACCGTTCGGTTTCGGTCCGGGTGATTCGGATTTTCGGATTTTCGGTGTTATGTTCAGAAGTACCATTCGGGTTTTACTAATTATCGGATCGGATTCGGTTCGGTTCCTTCCGGGTTCGGTTCGGATCGGATGTAACCAAAGTTTAAAATCGTCCAAAAATATATTTTTTTAAACCTCAAAAATTGACAATTTTTTTTCAAAATATATAAATTGTTTACAAATCTAATTAAAAATTAGTTAAACTATCTAAATTAACTAAAAAGTATTCAAAATAATAATTAAAACAAACTAAAAAAATATTTTGAATATTCTAAAATATCTAAATCTTCTTAAAATATATAAAACATTAACATATTTAACTAATTTCGGATGTCTTCGGATCATAGTTCGGATTTCGGTTCGGTTCGGGTTATAACCAAACACCAAAGTACTAAGCTCATAAGTCCCGTTCGGATATTTTTGTATAACAGTTCGGATTTGGTTTTGGTTTTTTCCGGTTCGAGTTTAGGTAGGTACTTCGGGTTGAGGTAAAAATGCCCAGGCCTAACTCAGACATAGGTAGGTAATTCATGACACAAAATATAGATAAAACTACATAGAATAGAGTGGATGAATCAATGGAGTTCCAATCACAAATCTCTCTATGATTTTCTCTCCTAAAACTCTCTGCTAAAAATAAGAATACAATGGTGGCCAAAAGCTCTCTTGCCTCCTAACACTTAGGCAAGTATATAACTATTAGGTTAAAAACTCGTCAGGGGTAATCTTGTAATTTGGTGAAGCTTTGGGTTTAAAGTCGGCTGGAACCAAGTCGCGCATCTCGCGTCTCGACATCGATCGATGGTATAGGATGTACATCAATCGATCATAATCTTCAATCGTCAAGGCTTCTCTTCTGTATCGATCGACGACACTGGATGTGCGTCGAACAATTGCTTCTTCTTCGTATCGACCTCTAATGGTCAGCTCGGATGAAATCTCTTTTAAGCTTCTAAATGCTCCATAATCATCATTTTACTCCAAGATACTCATGAACCTGAAAACATACCTAATATGATATAATATATAATATATAGATAGTAAAACACTTATATACCATGGTTGAAAATGGGTCAAATCCATGGTATATCAATGTTTAGATGTAGTTTGTGAAGTACTACATGGTGTGTCAAGATGTGTGTCGACGTATCTCAAGACGTTAGGTTTTGAAGTTGCTTACAAATATTTTGCCAATTGTGATTGCGGGTGTAAGTGGAGATTGGAAAAGGAAAGATAATATTTTGTTCAAGACAAAGGAGGTTTTCATTAAGCTAAGTGGTTTTACTTGGAGAGGAAGTGTTACTTGCAAAGGAATAGGAAGTTTCCATACATGGAAATGGAAGTTCATTAAAGTGCATTTAATGAACTTGGAGGGCAAATTGAAGGTTTATTACATAAAGATTGACCCTTATGAGAAGACAAGCACCCAGAGATTAAAGTGAAAGAGAGTTTTTATTGTGAAGTTTTATTTTGTTCTTGTTGAGTGTTGACGTTGGTGTTGACGTAGTGTCTGACGGAGTGTTCCGTTGTACTTGGTGTTGCGACGTTGGTGCTGACGTTGCGTGTAGTGGAGTTGTCCGTTGTGGTATGGTGACCAAGCTGTGCGTTAGTGTTGACGTGCTCGCTGGTATCTTTGGTGTGTGTTAGGTGTTGACGTACTCCATGACGTATTTGGTGAAGTACTCGGTGACGTACCTTTAGAGACTTGGAAATTGAAATCTAGACTTATGAGGACTTTAGCTCATGGTTAAGTTATCCTAAAAAAGTCTGAACTCTGGGAAAGTTTAGCTCAAGGTTAGTTTACTTTGAAGAATTAATGTTATAGAAGAGAGCGGTGTTTCAAGAGGATTGTGCTTATATTATGCGTTTGCGAATTGTGTAATTTGTTTTCTCATTCTAGTGGATTCAAATTCTGGACGAAGTCCGAAGATTAGAAAACAAACCCCGTTAACAAACTTTGTATGTTATTTACATTTTACTCTATTTGTTTCTGATTCATCCACTTACAGATGCCTCTAAACCTCTATCGTATTTTTTGCTCCCCATTTTTTGGATAAAAAGCAGCATGTACCCCACCTGTTTGTTAATAATTACTGATGATGATTTGAAGATAACGAGTTGAAACTTTGCCATGTCATCTATAGTTTCTCTCTCGACAAAGAGAGTGAATTGTGACTTGAATTACATACTTTTGGAGAAAGATTCTAATCGTGTTAGGAGTTGTGCCAACAAAGAGTTCAAGGAAGCTCTCCCAATTGGTTGTTAACTTCGCTGCGAGGAGAATTTTGTGAGCCTTGACCAAACTTCCGCAGAGTAGTTGCATTCAAACGTCAAATAATTTCGAGCTCCTAATTAACAAACATTTACATAAAGCATAGTCGGTGTAGGTTCTCATGTTCCTTGTCTTAATCCGTTCTCATATTTATATAATCTAGTATGGACTGAAAGCCATGAAACGAAAGAGTAATTTGGTGTGAAGAATGGAAAGCATATTTCATTCAAAAAAAAAAGAAAGAAAAGAAATGGAAAGCAAATGCCTTTACACCATCTTTGACATTAACGTGTAACTAAAAAAATCTATATGACCCCTATATATAATGTAGAAGTCTCTTCTTTCTAATTAGATACATCATCAAATGTTTCACCAAAATTGATACCTTATCATAATATTATAATGATTATGAAATCTCAGAGTTCTGTTACTCTTATTATTTGGACGAAATATATTAATACAATATCTAATAATTCTTAAATATATTTATAATCAATAGTACATTTTAATTAAACTCAAATCAGTTATAACTTTAAATTATAAAAAAAATTTATAACACAATTTCCTAACAAATCATAAAGTAATAAAGTTAGTTGTATTAATATATTATATTTTAATATTTTCAAGACTAAATAATTTTTGAAAAATAAACTTGGTAATAAATATCAACAACATTTACATGTATGTCAGATAGTTTAAAATTTTATTTTAATATATATATAGTTAATTAGAAATAAATATGAAGTTTTATTTCTCATTTTTGTAATTTAGATATTTTCGATTAAACTAAAAAATACATAAAATAATCCGTTATTATTTTTATCTTAAACAAAAAATCCAGCACAATATATTAAAAATATTTTAATTAGTAAATTTAATTATACTAGTGTATTTTATTAATTTTAGAATTTAATATTTATAAATATTAATTACTAATATATAAATCATATATAATACATTCAAGGGGAAATTTTATGTTTACCATTTACATGGTACTACTTTTCATCTTTACCAACACTAAATGGACATTTTCAAAAATACATTCTTCATTAAGTGGCAAAAGATTCTTATACCCTTGTCATATGTATATATATATATATATATATATATATATATATAATAATAAATCATTATTTAAAAAAATAAATTTTTTTTTTTATGTTTTCGAATTATAATTTTTCAAATTCAAACTTTTTTACAAATTTTTTTTTTGAATTTTTTTCGAAATTGTTTTAATTTTTTTTTCAAAATTTCTTTTTGAAAATCAAAAATTATGTTTGAAACTATTTTTCTAATTTTTTTTTATATTTTTAAGTATTTATTTATATATTTATTAGAATCCTAAATTTCACATTCCAAAAACCCTATCCCACCCCTCAACTCTAAACCCTAAGTCTAGATTAGTTAACTCTAGGAGTATAAGTGTCTTTTAATCTTCATTAAAAGTGATGGTAAAAGTGATTAGTGTAAACATGAAAAGTGGTACTATGAATGTGGTATTTGTGGTAATTTCCCAAAATTCTAATTGTTAGTATTATATTTTCATACTATTTACCTAATTAAAGTAATATGTTTTTTTAAAAAAAAAAAAACTATTCTTCTTAGAAAGAGAGATTTGCCATGGATTTTACCCACTTTTAGCTATGGTTTATAAGCGTTTTAATAACTAATTACTATGTTTTAGAGTCTATTTAGTATATTTATAGGTTCATGAGTGATTTGGAAGAAAATGATGATTTTGGAGCATTTTGGATATAAAAAGGAGATAACATCCGAGCTGACCATCGAGCAAGACCAGAGGTCGACATTCAGAGGAAATAATCGATTGATGCACGCCTTGTGACATCGATCGACAGCGAAGCGCGCAGAAGCCCGTTTGGTTCCAGCCGACTTAGAGCCCAAGATTTCACCAAATTATAAGATTGCTCCTGACGAGTTTTTAACCTAATACATATAGCTTGCCAATGTGTTTTAGGCAAAATGTGTTTTCTTTTTTTCACAGCAAAAGGTTTTCTAGGATTTAGTAGAGTTGGAGAGAAGATCCAGAGAGATTTGTGATTGGAACTCCATTATTTTCTATTCTATATCTATGCAGTTTTTATACCTTATTGTTGCTATGAATTGCTTAGCTATGTCTGATTAGTTCTACTATTAGGTTTAGGGTTCAAATAGGTTATGAGGGATTAACCCCAACTATAGATTGCTAGTTGTGATATTCATCAATAGGATTCTCATTAATGTATGTTTCTAGTTTAGCTAGCTAGAACCTTAACCTAGGAGTTGTAGGCACAAGTTAAAACTTGAATCTTACCCTAAATCCGTCCTAATTGAGCTAGGATTGTTAGAGTAAGGCGAAATCTGGTCTAGTAAGCCTAGTGAGCATTATTCAACCCGCGCGTAAAGCTTGATTAAGAGCGCATCGATCGATATTCCTATAAAATAATCGATCGACGGTGCAAAAGGTGTATCGATCGATATTCCTCAAGAATCATCGATCGGCACTTTCTAATTGGTCCGGCCTACTGTTGAGACCATTAGATCTGATCAATAGACAAACCTAGAAAGCGAACGCCGATCGGTTTGTTCTCAAGTGATTGAGCTCTATAATATCATGCATACAACTGTTAAGCATCTATAGGATTATAATCATGATTAGCTGAATAAAAAAATTAAGTCTAGCTATTTCATTTAAGTGTCAAAAATCCAATCAAACTAACCGATCAACTACCTTGCTCACGACTTGCTATTTACATTTAAATATAATCAACCTAGCTTAATCACTCTGATTAGATTTACTAGGTTCTATAGCTCCTTGTGGATTCGATCCCTAAGTACTACAATTGAACCTCTTATTTGAGAGAGCAATTCACTCCTTAGGAAAATATGAGTGAGATCAAAGAGAAATAAACATTTAGAAAGAGAAATAATTCATTTTTTGCCTTGAACCCAATCAACCACGATAGTAAGGAATGTTACTCTACTTACTATCTAAATCAAAATAGAACCAATAATGAAAAAAAAATAAAACAGTTACATTTTCATGAAAAATAATAATAATGGCTATAAGGGCTTGACTAGTTTTGTTGCTACTATCCACAAATGCTGCGTTTGTGGATGTTAACGGTTTTAGCGTTATACAACAGTCACAAAAAAGATGTAAATCGATTTACACCGCTCCAAACTTCTCAAAATCTAAAGATGGTTTCAGCTAAGGTTTGTTGTTATGGATGTTTACGGAAAGTTAAATAAAAATACTTTAAAAAAACTATATAAACATAAAAATAAAAATTAGTAGTTAAACTTTTTAAAAAGGGATTTGCCAAATATAAACTATATTGATTTGAAATGAAAAGTAGACCCCATATTCCATTAATGCAAAACTAACGTAAGAGATAGCAAAATTATTATTTACCCCTTATGACCAAACAGAAAAACTATGAATTTATTTTACGATTGTATCTATCGGAAGTTTACATTTAGTAGAGAGAAGTCTACAGAGTGTATACCTTCTAAGAAGTCAACTACTGAAGTCTACATCATAATTTGATCTAATAATATTATTTTAAAGTGTATAAAAATAGTGTGTAAATATTTTTATAAATCATCAACATAAAAACCAATATAAGGTATATAACTTCGAATTTAATATAATTGATTATATATATATATATATATATTGATTTGGTAACCATGGACAATGTTTATTGATTAGCAACAAAAAGTTTTAACATGTAAGGTATTTTAGGGTTAGATTTTTAGGTTTACCAAAGATATCAACCGTGTATGAAGCGGTGCTGTAATTTGACAATATGCGACTTCACCACCTGGAGAAATTTAGCAACATGTGCAGAGCAACTAGAGCATTCAAGTTTAGCAAAATCTGAAACATAGCTCATGGATATAGTGCCATGCTCACCCCATGATAGAGCTGAAAGTGTCATCCCCTGAAATGAATCAGACATTAAATGATTTGACTCCTCCACACCGGCGGACAGTAAGATGCGCTTGACTCCAGTTTCCAAAGGAACAAGCATTGATTCCAAGCAAAACCTGCGGATTTCACCTTTACCGTGATGGAACCATGGAGACTTTCCGGAACCAAAGCTGAGACGTTGGTCATTGTGATAGGCGGAATGTGCAGATACGTGTGGTGTTCACGGTGAACAGAGATTGGTCAGTGGGTCGTCAAAAGGGAGGTTCATCGCTGGAATAGTTCAGTAGTGGTGTTCAGATCCTCTAACGCACATAGATCTGACAAATAGTGGCCAAAAAGGCTAGTAGTACATGAGCCATACTCACACCAGAACCAGACATAGTCAATCTTCCCCGAGGGGAGAATGGTCATCGTCAAAGGAGACGAGGACGGTCACGCCGTCGCAACATCTTCAGATCTGAAATCTGAGAAGAACCATAAAGAAGAAGAAGTGCTTCAGATCTGGAACTAGTGGACTCATAAGAGATGGGCAAGGAATACACAAGAGCCATAGTATAAAGAGATTCCACTGACACCATCTCTCATAACTAGCGACAACAAAAGAGCTTAAGAAACCCAGACAAACAAGAAACTCGTGGACAAAACAAGTGAAACGAAGAGAAAGGGTGGTTACTGCGTTTTACCACATGCCAATTAACCTAATGTGCACGCTACCACAATCGAATGGCATGTCATTGCAGCTCTTTAGGATCGTATCCACAGAGAACTAGTGATCTATAACATTAAGAATGCACAAACCTCCTTAATCTAAGCAAACAAAGAGGGTTTTTTTTTTTTTATCTAAACTATTAAAACAGAAAGACAACTAAAACAAACAATATAAAATTAAAGAAAGACGAGCCCTTGAGTTAAGGTAATTAACCAGAGATGAATGATTTCAGACCAAGATGCCAAACATAATCAACTAACAAGTTTCTTTAACCTAGGAACACAATGATAAGCTAATCCACTCTCATGATAGAAACTCCTATGCTAGTCATACATCAATACATCAACTCTCGTTGGTCAACTACAATCAAGCATGCAAGGAAAACTAATCCTAATAGTCGGAGTGCCCATAATGCAGTGACTCTCGTCGGTCAAGCAGCAAAACACAATATGAGACATTCAGACATTTCATCGCACACCTTTCGAGCAAGAGATAATCCAAGATGATCTAGAAATAGAGAGATCAAGTCTATTCTAGCATTAAGCACATCTCATTTGTAAGAAACATTATTAATCTAGCCTTAAGCATCTTAAATCATTCATCTTTCACCCTAATCTACCTAACTCAAAAGTTCTAAAAGACTACTCACTATAAGCCATAGAAACCCAAGAATCTGTCACCGATCCTTGAAGAATCATGTTTAGAGCAGAGTAGAAAAGATATAAACAAGATAAGTACTTAGATTAATGCAAGAACTAACAAGAGTTTCAGATCTAAAAAGAGAGAAAAAGTGGCTGAGGTAGCTTAGGGTTTCTATCACTCTTAACAACATATATATAGGCACTGTGGCATGTGGTTAATTGTCCAAGCACTAATGGGCTTCAAAACACAAAGACCCAAACAAAACAGCTTCTCTAGAGCATCAATGGGCAAGATGCAGCTTTCCTAAAGTGGTCACTTCAAGGCTCTAGGTAACTTCGCAGATTTGCCTACAGCAACAAAGTGCTGAAGACAAGTTCCTGAAGTGGGCACTTCAGAGCTGTAGGTGAAACTGTGTTTCTTCTTCTTCCTCTTCGACTTTGGCCCCATAAATCCATTTTGTGTACTTTTGTCCTCCATTTAGCCCCATAACTTTTGATTGTGCATTCCAGCCCATGTAAATGCAATATGTACAAATGCAACACATAATGACACTTAAATACAGTTCCTAAACACTAAAATGACCAAAATAAAGAGTTAAAACATGTAAAAACATGTAAAAACACTATACAGTAACTCCCCAAAACTTGCTTCTTTACTTTTCCTCAAGTAAACTTTCCTCAACAACCCAATGTCCTTCAAAGTAGTTATAAATTGCATCACCTAAACAATCTATCAATATGATTCATCATTGGCAACACAACTCAAACTTTACTCTAGAAACCAAGACCAAATTGAACTCAAGCAATAACCTCAAAGCAACTCCCTACATTCATTTTAGATATTAAGTGCAGTCTTGCAAAGGGAGTATCAATCATTCTCATTTGGTTGCGTTAAAAGGGTTTTTATGGGTGGTTCATTGTTTTGGGTGACTTTCTCTCGAACAAGGAGCAATTGACATTACACAAAATTTAACTAAGAAATGGAGCAATTCATGCATACAACAATTGATCCTCATTGTTCTACCCAATCCTAAGATATGAACAAGTTATATCCTTTTGTTTAATGTCAAACTTTCAATCTCTCACCCCCAATCTTGAAGATTTTTCTTTCTTCTCACTCACCCAAATGAACTTAGTTTTGTTTTGCTAGTCTACTAGGGAGATAAATTTTGTTTTTCTTTGGCTCTTTTCAATTTTTCGTTTGTCCCTTTTTTTTTTCTTTTCTATGAATCAAAGGGGAGTTTATTTTCTAAAACTTAGAGCTCTTTCTTTTCACTTGCTCCCTAGCAACTTTTTTTTTCTTTCTGCACTCTCTAGTTCATTTCCTTCCTTTTATTCTTTCCCAACAAGCTTAGACTTAAAAATCTTCCCAATGTCACTCTCAATCTATATGCTAGCGATAATGAGGTTCTAATAGCAACCTGTAATGAGAAACAACCATTGTCGTTTCCAATGCTCTCAAGATTTTGCACATGTCAAAAGCTATCAAGAAAAGGCCTCACTCAAGAAAACATATGATAGATTTAAAATGAAGGCTAGGGTCAAATGGTGGGAAGAGATGCTCGGGTTAGCAGAAGATTGGCAAAATGGATAAGAAAACCCGAGCTTAAGCCATGAGAATGCATTTCAAACCCCTAAGCAAGAATAATAGATTCATTTTTAAGTCCAGTAGTCTTAGAGTTGCTTCAAGACCATGCAGGTTTCACAAAAGTAAGTTTCTTCAAGAAAGAGTCTTCTTAAAAGATAAGGCAACAAACAACTACTTCAGAGGGCACTGATCTCATTCTTAAGTGTGAACTCATACAAATTCATAATCCCCAATGCAAATGAACGCAATCCTATATGCTCTAGACTCGATCCTAACATGCAAATGATACAATTTGAGCTATATGATTGTTTTTGGTTTTTGAAATTTCAAAAATTTCAATTTTTATGCAAAAAAGGTATGAACAATGCAATGCATAAGACTCAAGAAAACAAAACAGAACACAAGGTGAGAAGATGGTCACTCCCCCAAACTTACTTCACACAGTCCCTTGTGTGAGAGTAAAGGTGAAGAAAAGACCAAAAGAGAAAGAATAAAACAAAATCTAAATATGCAAAGGGTTGGAGAATTACATACTTGAAGCTCAGTTGGATTGGGAGGAGGGAAAACAAAGAAAACATCTTCTTTTGACCTCTAGCGATTATGATTGACCTTTGAAGGATAACAGGGGACTGCCTCCCAAGTGCACTTGTTTTAAATCTCTAAGCTTGACTTCAGAGCCTTTTTAGGCAAGTGGTGGCCCAAAGAAGGCCTTGTTGCAACAACCCTGATCACCAGGATCTTACTCATCGTAGAACCATCCCATGAATTCGTTCATCCTGATTTCCTTAAATGGTATCTTCCTTGGATCATCAACCTTCAGCTCTTTGATGGAGAGAATACCAAAATAATTCTCAAAGGGTCTGTCAACTGGAGACTCTTCTTCTTGTACCTCTTTGGAGGATTCTTCAGTGTAAATTACTCGATTCCCCGTAGACTCTTCACCCTTTGCTCCTTCCTTGGTTAAAGGGATCACATGCGTTTCTTCTTCATGCAAGAGCTCGTTTATAAGAACCAGGCTCTCTTGACTCCTCAGTGCATTCAACAACCAAACTGTCATCACCCCTATCTTCAAGAGTATTCTCAACAAAGCCTACTTCTTCTTCATCGATGTTTGTGTAATAACTCATGAATGTCACAGTCTCGGCTTGTTCCTCAGATCTTAGAATAAGATTATCATCTATTGTGCATTCAGAGAGTGATTCAACTCGTGCATAGACTCTTCAGCTTCCTGTTGGATTTCATCCTCTTCATAATCACATTCCATGTATGTGGTATGTGCTCCATATGAGTTGTTGTTGTACAGGGGGATGCACTCTTCGATTTGACCTTCAGTCCCTTGAGTGATTTTGTTGTTGTTGGACTCTGCATGTGTTATGACTCTACTTGTCTTGGAGCAAAGATCTTTGTCTATGGCATCTATTGTGGCGGAAAGTGAATCAAATTGTCTCTCTTGTCTTTCCAACAACTGCATAATCATTTCGTTGATGTTTTTGTCCTTTGAGGGTTGGGGAGACTAAACTTCTTGATCTTTACATTCCGCAACTCCAAAATTCTTCATACAAACCATAGAAATTTTCTCATTCATTCTTTCTTGTCTCTTCAAAAGCATCTTCAGCATGTTGAAAGTATTTTCTTCATCATAGGATGTGGAAGGACAAGATGCTCCATAGTTGTAATTTGTGTTCCAAGGTTGGTATTCTTCACCATGTTCCCATTGGTTATCCTGACCAAAGTTTCAATATGGTTGATACCAGTTTGAAGCGGATGGTTCATAAGCTTCATGGGATCAAATGTTATAATGGACTACTTGGACTCATAAAAATCTAAAAGAGACCTCTCCTTTTTCTAATTAATTTTCATTTTCTTTAAAAAGAGAAAAGGTAAGGAACAGACCATTATCCTTATAAAAGTTGATAAAATTACTAACCCAACCATTTAAAATTCGACCCATATAACATCATCTGGATCCGGGTCGGATTTTTTCTCAAATCCCTAATTTTTTGTTCTTCCCCCTCCCTTTCAAAACCATTGATAGTTAAATTTCTTCCTAATTTTTCATCTCAATTTATTTTTTATATTTATCGATTCTCTTCCTCAATCTGCATATTCTTCATCAACAATCATCATTTTCTTTATCAATTTTTTTTTTCGCTTTTCTTCTCCATTGATGTTTCTCTCATTCCAAATTGAAATTAAAAAAAATCTTCAGATTCTAAATTCTATCATTCTTATCTCAAATCTATCAATCATAATCATCTTTTGTCAAATCGATCAACCCATCATGTTCTTCAATCAATTGTCTACCATTTTAAATCAAATCTCATTATCAGTGTATGATATTCATGACAATGAAGAACACAGAGTATTACTAGTACAACCAGTATAACTCAAACGAGTACAACTGGTACAACTAGAGTGCGTATAACTAGAATAACTGGTACAACTCGAATGTTTATCATTAGTATAACCATTACAACTATAACACCCATAATAAGTATAACTGGTACAATTAGAATGTGAATAACCAATACAACTTTGCAATTTATTCAGACAACTTATAAGTATATCCATTTTCTGTTAAATCTATGTTTTGATTAATGATCATCGGAGATTATGTGCTGTGATCAGTTGTCTTGTTATCTTTAAATGCAACCTTCTTGGATCAACTCATAATATTATACTTAATATTTGATACTTGTTGGAGTTTTCAGAATTGCTGGAATTTTTCTATAATATTTGATCTAACTAGTTGTATTAGTTTTACTAGTTGTATTAGTTTTACTAGTTGTACTATTTTATTTACATCATCTTTAGTCCTGAAGCCGAAGAAGACAATAGCAAAGCCAAAAAAAATGTTGCAGTAGAAGAGAATTTAGAAGAGTATACTGAAAAATATAACTTAGAATTCATCACAAGTTCAAAAAGGATGCATAATCGTCACAAGTCTAGGTATTAAACAAGCTATTTGATGGAGTTAAGAGTGTTTAGGGGCTACCATTTCTTTGTAGAGGATGCAGGATATCAGACAAAATGGGAAGAGAAAATAGATTATTAATTTATTGTGTTTATTAATTTATAAATTATTAATTTGTGCATAGTTGTACTTTGGTAGTGAAATCGAAATATATTAGTTGTGCGATAATTTTCTTTTTTTTTTCAAAAATTAAAATAAATTAAGAGAATCTCTCTGAGTACACACTGGAAAATTTGATTGTTTTTCTCATATGGAATTTACGAAATGGTTTTGTCAATTTCTGAAATGTCAAAGTGTACCGGTAATACTCATCTAATATATAATAAAAATTATATCAATTGTTCATATGTATAGGTTTATGGGTTACACCAATATTTTCACAGTAGTAGTATTTCCATATATGATTTCAAATAAATTTGTATTCTTATGTTTTTCAAATTAGCAAGGTCCACTCACTATATTATAACACTTTTGATTTAAAAATTATTTGCATAAACAAATAATGACAAGTGATGATGATATATATGAATGGTAAAACTAGTACAACTACTCGAAATTAGTGTTCAATCACAGTTTTAAAACATGATACAAGTTTAAAACGTGATGCACAATACAAAACAAAATAACATTGTTGTACTAGTATTTGAATTGTACTGGTTTGTAAATAGTTGTACTGGTTTTTGAGTTGTACAGGTTTGTACATAGTTGGACTTTGGCATTGAAATCGAAAAAACTAGTTATACCACATAAAATTTAAACTTACCTCAGTTGTACCCCTTATTTATGTGTACATGTCTTTACCCCAATAAAATGAAATCATCAATTTTGTTAAAATACATTTCAGATATGTTTTTCAAAAATATAATGGACAAACAAGTTCACAAACCTTTAAAGTATAAGATGGAACATAGAAACTTATGAGATAGTGTAATAATTGCCAAAAAACATAAAAAAAAAATAGTTAGGAAAAACCATTATATAAACACAAACCAATTTGGTCAATTGATTGTTTTCTTCGTATTGGAAAACCAAATGAAATTTTAAATTTTTTACAGTTAATAAGTTGAACCAGTAGTACCAGTATTACATATCTAGTATATATGGTTATATTTTTAGTTATACGAGTTGTACTACTAGTAGTAAAAATTTAATATATAATGAAAAGTTGTTAAAAAGTAACTAGTAAATAATATGAGTTCATAAGTGAACCAGCTGTTTGTTGTGTGGAACGAAGAAGAGAACAGAGGTGAAGCGGAGTTGCCACCGAGGAGTGTGGCTCATAAGTGAATGAGTTTTTTAGAGACGCATCTGTTGTACAAACACAGAGGATTAACGTGAGTTCTTAACGGGCCAGTAACATGCATGAGAAATGGAAGATGAGATTCTTTTTATCAGAATTAGAGATGGCAACTCAGATGAACAATTAATGTGATACCACGAAACCAAGACATATAAGACTGGTAAAAGAAAGGGAATACTTTGATGGTCACCACAAGGCCCAACCTGGAGATACGCTAGTGTATCGATGGCAATTCCAAATCATTAAGGATCGATGTGGCAAATAGGGCTTGGTTGTGGACATGTGGCTCACTTGCGGTCGTGGAGGAGTTGTAGAACAAAGCTGAGGAGATGTCGTGGCGTCGGAGCTCAAGATCGAGCAAGACTGCAAGGGAAGTCACGAGTTACAATCATCGTTTTACACGACGGAGCACTTGGAGAGGACATACCGCGATAGTGAATCGTATTTTAGTGAAGACGCAGGTCCATGGCACAGTGAAAATTCGAGCTATGGTCAGGGAAGATATAAGACGATGGTGGTTGAAAGCTTCATCGATGATGGAGATGCCGTGGAGTTGAGTTCACGCCATGCAATGAAACAGTTGGGATCGGAGGTGCCATTTGCGGGCGAGGTTGAGGATGAAGAAGAGCTAACGACAAACCATGTGGCAGAAGACGACCCCACCATCACAGATTTTCTAATATTATTTTATTTGATCCTGTTTTTATTTTTAATTCAAATTCATTAAGATTAAATATGTAATTTATAAGGAAGAAGTCCATAGTGTCAAAGGATATTGATTATCCATCCAACTACACGTATACAAAACTTGTCAAGCGATACAAAAATAATGTCATGGTCAGCAGTACATATGTCTTGTATCCATAACCATAAGTATACTTGTCTGTTATTTTTTTTCCTATAAATTGGATTGTACAAGCAGTAAAGTGGGTATCTGAAAGGAATATAATCTTGACTAGTTTCTCTTTTTCATAACTTTCCCAATCAAACAAAAGAGAAGAAAGAAATACTATTATATATATCTCTCTCTCTCTTGTCGCTGTCTCACCATCATCCTCTCTCCTCCACTCACGTCAACATCAAGCTCTCTCTCCCTTGCTTTATTATTTTCACAACACGTTATCAACGCGAGGCCCTGACCAACTGAGACTTATCAATCTGAAAGTTCTTAAACCAGCCGAGGTAATGTTTAAATTTATGTATTTCAATATACTTAATTTATTTAAATTTTATTATTATTTCGGAGTGAGAGGCTGGACCTTCTTCGTTTATTTTTCGGGATGATAGGCGCTGCCTTCCCCGACTGATCGTTATGGTAGGCTATGCTTTCACGATCAGAGAAACACGTGGTAGGCTTTGCCGCCGTGAATAAAAATAAAAGGTCAAAAATGGTAGATTAAGTTTCCTCGGACCTTGAAATAAGTAAAAGTCAAAATGGTAGATCATGTCTCCTCGGACTTTGAAAAATGATCAATATGGTAGTCTATGACTCCTCGGATCATGTGGTAGGCTGAGCCTCCCGATTTTATTTATGCTATTTAAATTTCTGCAATTTAAATTTCTACAATTTAAATTTATGCAATTTAAGTTTATGCTTTTATTTTATACCATTAATTTTTGCATTTAAATTATGCATTTAAATTTTCGTATTTACTATATTTATATTATTATTTTATGAATACAGTTATCATGTCGAATTTGACAAAGCTCGAAATTAATGCCCTGGATATTACGGAAAATAATTATATGACCTGGGCAGTGGGTGCAAAAATGCACCTGAGAGGAAACATGCTTTTGGAAACCATCGATAGTTCGAAAACGGTGTCAGATGAGAAAAAGGCAAAAGCCATGATATTTTTACGACACCACATCCATGATGGTTTAAAGGATGAATATATTACGAAAGAGGATCCTTGTGACCTCTGAAAATCTTTAAAAGAGAGGTTCGATCACCAGAAATATGTGATCTTACCAAAAGCTAAACACGAGTGGATCCATCTCCGGTTCCAGGATTACAAAAATGTTAGTGAGTTTAATTCCACCGATGTTCGGAATTACTTCAAGGATAATGTTATGTGGAGAGAAAATAAGTGATTATGATATGATCGAGAAAAATCTCTCCACGTTCCATCCTGAAAATGTAATCCTGCAGCAACAATACCGGGTGAATGGATATACCCGTTACTCGGAGTTGATGCAAGTCCTCCTTGTAGCGGAGCAGAATAATCAACTCGTGACTTTAAACCATCAAGGTCGTCCCACTGGATCTGCTCCATTCCCTGAAGCGAATGTTGCATCATCCAGTTATGATAATAGAAGAGGACGAGGTCGTGGACGTGGTGGAAACCGTTATCATGGTCGTGGAAGAGGACGAGGAAGAAGATTCCGTCCCTATGATGAAAGAAATAATAAAGACTTCCACGAAAATGAAAGGAATGAAAAGGGCCAGGATGATAAAAGGCAAACTAAAAAGGTTTGCTACAGATGCGGCATCAAAGGTCATTGGGTACGTAACTGTCGTACGCCAAAATATTTAGCCGATCTGTATAGAGAATCCCAAAAGGGAAAAGAAAAAGGAAGAGGTGAAACAAACTTCATCTCTGATGAACCTAGGCCATCCTTTCATGGTTTAAACGATGATACTCATCTCGACGTATCAGATTTTCTGGTTGAGCCAGAGAGTATCGATGCGTGATGTAGATCGATGTGATATAAGTAGACTGTATTATAGTATCTATATCTTTTGTTGTAAGATATATGTTATGTTTCATGTTTAATGTTTAATAATATATATTTTATATTCAGAAAATGCCAAACTTTGAGACTATGGATGGAGATTTGTGTTTGGCAGATAGTGCGTCAACGCACACGATAATTAAAGATAAGAAATATTTCTCCAGTCTCAAAATAAAAGATTACACTGGAAGCGTAAGTACAATATCTGGTAATGCAAAGATTATTATGGGCTCTAGAAGAGCGAAATTTTTAATGCCAGGGGGAACAATATTTGAAATAAATGATGCATTGTATTCCCCCGAGTCTCATAGAAACTTGTTAAGTTTTAAGGATATCCAAAGAAATTGATATCATATTGAGACTATGAGTAAAGATGGCATTGAATTTCTTTGCATTAAGTCTGAGAGGAAACATATATTGGAAGAATTAAGAATGTTATCCTCTGGACTATATTGTACGAAAATAACCATAACTGAGTCCTATGCCGTGGTAAACATGAAGTTTACTGATACATTTAAAATATGGCATGAGAGGCTAGGACATCCTGGTTCAGTCATGATGAGAAAGATAGTGCAAAATTCGAATGGCCATCCGTTGAAAAACGGAAAATTTTTGCAAACGGGCGAGTTTACATGTAATGCATGTTCTCAAGGAAAACTTATAACTCGGCCATCACAAGCAAAAGTAGGCAATGAATCACCAATGTTTTTGGAAAGAATACATGGTGATATATGTGGGCCGACCCACCCACCGTGCGGGCCGTTTAAGTATTTCATGGTATTGATTGACGCATCTAGTATATGGTCAAGTTTGTCTCTTTTGACGACACGAAATACGGTTTTCGCAAAGTTCATTGCCCAAATAATAAAGCTGAGAACGCAGTTCTCAGAGTATGCCATTAAGAAAGTAAGGCTTGATAATGCTGGTGAATTTACATCGCAAGCCTTTGATGATTATTATATGTCAATGGAGATTGATGTGGAACATCCAGTTCCCCATGTGCATACACAAAATGGCATGGCCGAGTCATTGATAAAATGGTTGCAGTTGATTGCAAGACCGTTAGTCTTGAGAACGAAGCTCCAAATTTCTGTATGGGGACATGCTATATTGCATGCAGCTGCACTGGTTCGGTTAAGACCGAGTGCATATCATAAGTACTCCCCATTACAATTGGCATCTGGGCTAAAGCCAGATGTTTCCCATCTCCGTGTCTTTGGGTGTGCGGTCTATGTTCCGATAGCTCCGCTACAAAGAACAAAAATGGGCCCACAAAGGAGATTGAGAATATATGTGGGTTATACGTCACCAAGTGTAATAAGATATCTGGAGCCAGTAACTGGTGATATGTTTACGGCAAGGTTTGCCGATTGCCATTTTAATGAGGATGAATTTCCAGCGTTAGGGGGAGGAATTGGTAAAATTCCTCAAGAGATTACATGGTGTACACCGTCGTTGTTACACCTTGATCCCCCTACGAATCAAAGAGAACTGGAAGTTCAGAAAATTGTGCATTTGCATAATTTGGCAAACCAGTTACCAGATGCGTTCACAGATACAAGAAGGGTGACGAAGTCATGTATACCCGCTGAAAATGTTCCATCAAGATTTGATGTTCCTAAAGAACAAACTGATGGAAATAAAATGAATGAACCTAGGGTTCAGTTAAAGAGGGGGAGGCCAGCGGGTTCTAAAAATAATAATCTCCGAAAGAAAAAGAAATTGGATGAACAAAGTAAGGTTCTAGAAGAACCTGATATTGAAAGATGTCTGAAAGAAGACATAAATGGAAAGGTTCCAGAAGAACCTGATACTGAAAAATGTCTGAAAGAAGGCATAGATAAAAATGATCCAGATGACGAGAAGGGAACAGAAAAATATGAGATTTCCATCAACTACGCCCGAGATGAAATGTTATGGATCAGAAATAAGATAAAAGATGTCGATGGAATGTTCTCCTTTTCTGTGTCCAAAGAGATCGATCATGAAAATGATGATCCCGATCCAAGGTCCATTTTGGAATGTTAGAAAAGACATGATTGGGAGGAGTGGAAGAAGGCCATTCAAATTGAATTACTCTCCCTAAATAAAAGAAATGTCTTTGGACCTATAGTCATAACGCCTGAGAATATAAATCCTGTTGGGTTTAAGTGGGTATTCGTGAGAAAAGTAAATGAGAAGAATGAAGTAACACGATATAAAGCCCGATTAGTTGCCCAAGGTTTTTCTCAGAGACCGGGAATTGATTTTGAGGAAACGTATTCCCCGGTAATGGATGCAATTACGTTTAGATTTTTGATGAGCCTAACAGCGTCTAAAAATCTTGAAATGCATCTCATGGACGTTGTGACTGCATATTTGTATGGATCGTTGGATAACGATATATATATGAAGCTCCCTGAAGGATTAAAAATGCCTGAAGCATTGAAAGAAAAATCCAGGGAGATTTGTTCGGTCAAGTTACAGCGATCACTTTACGGATTAAAGTAATCCGGATGCATGTGGTACAATCTCTTAAGTGAATATCTTTTGAGTAAAGGATATGTGAATAATGCGATATGTCCATGCGTTTTTGTAAAGAAATCGTCATCTGGCTTTGTGATCATTGCTGTATATGTAGACGACCTGAACATAATTGAAACTCAAAAGGAAGTTGATGATGCTCAAACTCATATGAAAGAGGAGTATGAAATGAATGATCTCGGCAAGACAAAGTTTTGTCTTGGGCTCCAGATAGAGCATCTCCGAGAAGGAATATTTGTGCATCAATCAAACTATACGAAAAGGTTATTGAAACGCTTTCGTATGGACAAAGCGACTCCTTTGAATACTCCAATGATTAGTAGATCTCTCAATATTGAGAGTGATCCTTTTAGTCCCTGCGAAGATAGCGAGAAGATATTAGGTCCAGAAGTACCTTATATGAGTGCTATCGGTGGGCTGTTATATCTTGCAAACTGTACTAGGCCAGATATTGCCTTTGCTACTAACCTCCTGGCAAGATATAGTTCTGCTCCTACTTGCAGGCACTGGGACGGAATAAAGCATGTATTCTGTTACCTCCAAGGTACAATTGATTTAGGGTTAATGTATTTTAGAAAACCCGAGTTTGGTATGGTTGGTTTTGCAGATGCAGGATACTTATCAGATCCTCATAAGGCTCGATCGCAAACCGGCTATATTTTTACAATTGGTGGAACCGCGATCTCTTGGCGGTCCCAGAAACAAACTCTGGTTGCGACATCTTCAAATTATGCAGAAACTATTGCGCTTCACGAAGCTTGTCGAGAATGTGTGTGGCTTCGGTCAATGAGTCACCACATACAAGAATCAAGCGGAATGGTCAACGAGAAAGAACCGACGAAAATATTTGAAGATAATTCAGCTTGGGTTGCTCAACTCAAGGAAGGCTACATTAAGAGTGATAGAACAAATCACATTCCCCCAAGATTTTTCTCATACATACGGGAACTTGAGAACAATAAAGAAGTGGACATTGAGTATGTACAGTCATGCAAAAATCCGGCTGACTTGTTCACCAAAGCTTTTCCGACTACCACATTTTGAAAACACGTCTATGGTATCGGAATGCGGCATTTGCGTGACCTGTGACAAAAAATTATGTCTACTATTCTCAGGGGGAGATTACGGCAGTGTACTCTTTTTTCCTTGTCATGGTTTTTGTCCTAATGGGTTTTTTCATTACTAGGTTTTTAACGAGAAACTACGTAATACAAGATGGATAATAAATGGGGAGTGTTAAAGGATATTGATTATCCATCCAACTACAACACTTGTCAAGCGATACAAAAATAATGTCATGGTCAGCAGTACACATGTCTTGTATCCATAACCATAAGTATACGTGTCTGTTATTTTCTTTCCTATAAATAGGATTGTACAAGCAATAAAGTGGGTATCTGAAAGGAATATAATCTTGACTCGTTTCTCTTTTTGGTAACTTTCCCAATCAAACAAAAGAGAAGAAAGAAATACTATTATATATATATCTCTCTCTCTTGTCGCTGTCTCACCATCATCCTCTCTCCTTCACTCACGTCAACATCAAGCTCTCTCTCCCTTGCTTTATTATTTGCGCAACACATAATAATTTTGATGTCTAGTGGTCCATATGAGAATATTTTCCAGCTTCATAATAGCTTGTGGGATCCCAAGCTATCCTCTCTTCTCGTACTTCTAAGATGTTTCTCAAGGTGGAATCCCAGTATGAAGTCACCTTCTTCTTTTCTCGCGGTTGTACCTTGTAAAAAAACAAACACTTGAAAGGGGTTTAGTAACCAGAACAAACTATACAAAACATAAAAAAAAATGCTTAGTCGTAAAGAAATTTGAAATCCCAATGACAAATCGAACTAGTTCCCCGGCAACGGCGTCAAATTGATTACTGCGTTTTACCACAACCCAATCAACCTAATGTGCACGCTACCACAATCGAATGATATGTCATTGAAACACTTTAGGATCGTATCCACAGACAACTAGTGATATATAACATTAAGAATACACAAACCTCCTTAATCTAAGCAAACAGAGAGAGGTTTTTTTTAATCTAAACTATTAAAACAGAAACACAACTAAAACAAACAATATAAAATTAAAGAAAGACGAGCCCTTGAGTTAAGGTAATTAACCAGGGATGAATGATTTCAGACCAAGATGTCAAACATAATTAACTAACAAGTTTCTTTAACCTAGGAACACAATGATAAGCTAATCCACTCTCGTGGTAGAAGCTCCTATGCTAGTCATGTATCAATACATCAACTCTCGTTGGTCAACTACACTCAAGCATGCAAGGAAAATGAATCCTAATAGTCCAAGTGCCCTTAATGCAGCGACTCTCGTTGGTCAAGCAGCAAAACACAATAAGAGACATTCAGACATTTCATCGAACACCTTTCGGGCAAGAGATACTCCAAGATGATCTAGAAATAGAGAGATCAAGTCTATTCTAGCATTAATCACATCTCATTTGTAAGAAACATTATTAATCTAGCCTTAAGCATCTTAAATCATTCATCTTTCACCCTAATCTACCTAGCTCAAAAGCTCTAAAAGACTACTCACTATAAGCCATAGAAACCCAAGAATCTGTCACCGATCCTTGAAGAATCATGTTTAGAGAAGAGTAGAAAATATATAAACAAGATAAGTACTTAGATTAATGCAAGAACTAACAAGAGTTTCAGATCTAAAAACAGAGAAAAAGTGGTTGAGGTAGCTTATGATTTTTATCACCCTTAACAACATATATAGGCACGGTGGCATGTGGTTAATTGTCCTAGCACTAATGGGCTTCAAAACACAAATGCCCAAACAAAACAACTTCTCTAGAGCAAACACAAAAGCTGCATCAATGTGCAAGATGCAGCTTTCCTAAAGTGGTCACTTCAGGGCACTAGGTAACTTCACAGATTTTCCTACACCAACAAAGTGCTGAACACAAGTTTCTGAAGGGGCACTTCAGAGCTGTAGGTGAAACTGTGTTTCTTCTTTTTCCTCTTCGACTTTGGCCCCATAACTTCCATTTTGTGTACTTTTGTCCTCCATTTAGCCCCATAACTTTTGATTGTGCATTCCAGCCCCTGTATATGCAATATGTACAAATGCAACACCTAATGACACTTAAATACAATTCCTAAACACTAAAATGACCAAAATAAAGAGCTAAAAACATGTAAAAACACTATGCATCAAAGGGAGACAATAATAAAAAGCGGAGAAGAGATGGTGACGCAGGCGAGTTAAGAATATGTCGGCATCAGAATCCATGGGCGAACGAGTTGCTTTAATAACTGTGTCTGGGAGCGTCTATGCTTTCTTCTTTTAGGGTAAACGACTTATTTCCATACCAGAAGTATCATATAGTAACAGTTTGACACAATCTTTCATGCTGATACTAATTGCACATATTTTAAGTATATGAACCTATTTGCCTCAATTTTCAAAGATTAAAACCCGAAACAATACAGATGAAGGTTTAGCTTGATTTTAATGGTTTAGAATCTAAATCGATATCAAACCAGTTAAACCGATCAAACTAGATGGTATCGAACTGAAATTAAAATCTGACCCAACCTAATATTCAAATAGTACTCGAACCAACTCTATAGTAGGATGTTGGATAAGGTTTTATTTGGATATCAGGCCAGCTCAGGATTTAATTTCAGTTCGATACCAACTGTTTTGATATCAGTTTAATTAGTTTGATATCAATTTAGATTCTAAACCAGTAAAACCAAGCTAAACCTTCGTCTGTGCGGTTTCGGGTCTCGATCTTTAAAAACGGGGGTAAACATGTTTATATACTTAAAATGTGTACAATTAAGTTCATATATTTAAAATGTGTGCAATTAGGACGAGCATGCAAGATTGTGTGGAAGTCTTACTATACGATACTTCTAGTATGAAAATAGGTCGTTTACCCTTGTTTATTTTGGCTTTCATTTTTTCTTATCGAGAGTGCAAGACAGCCAGAATATTGAACATGGTTCATCAAATAATATTATTTTGCATGATTTTGATGTAAATTGCATTCTTATATTCATGTTGTCCCTCTTCTATAAACATCTGAGTATACTTTTTTATATATTAACTAGGTGATTTTTCCGTGCTCATGCACGTCTATAAACATTTATAAAATAATTAAATTGTGAGAATTATTAAATATTTTCTTTTGTTTGTTTATAAGTATTAGGTTATATTGTAATTTATATGTATGATAAATAAATAAAAATAGTATCAAGTATCATTATGTTACCATCATTATTAGATATGTGATTTTTAAATATAATCTTTTATATTAATTCAAATATTTATTTTTGGTACATCGAGTTACTTTTATTCTTTTTAATTTAGCAACTATTTTTGTTTGTTTTCTTAATTATGTTAAAGTTGAATTTTTATTTTCTTGACTTCATGTAGTTCGGTTCATCTTCTTATATTTGCACATATATTTTGTAAAATTTGTATATTTGATATATGTTGTTTCAGAAAAAAATAGAAAAAATATATTAAATCAAAATTTCATTAATAAACATAGCTTGTAATATTTTAAAAATTCATGCACATTTATGAATATATAAAATAATTAAATCATAAAAATTTGTTTATTTGATTCTTCATATTTTGATTAGTTTGGTTATTTATATTTTGGGAAATTGGGTTCGAATTTATTTTTGAGATGAATCAAAAGATTTAATTACAATTAGATTAAAATAAGAATAACCATGTTAGTATTAATTATTGATTCGTAATATCGTTACACCAAAAACTCATAAGTTTTCTCCCGATCAATATTTTAAAAATTCATGTACATTTATGAATATATAAAATAATTAATTCATAACAATTGGTTTATTTGATTCTTCATGTTTTGATTAGTTTGGTTATTTATATTTTGGTAAATTGGGTTCAAATTTTTATTTAGATGAATCAAAAGATTTAATTACAATTATATTAAAATAAGAATAACCATGTTAGTATTAATTATTGATTCATAATATCATTACACCAAAAACTCATAAGTTTTCTCTCGATCAATTTGTTATTTTATTTTTCAACTTATTTAGTAAATTATATCTTAAAAGCTTATATATATATATATATATATATATATATATATATATATATATATGTTTTTAAGAAATACAAAGAATAAAAAATGCGTTTATATATAGAATCTATATAATTTCTATTATTTATGGATTTAAAAATAAGGAAATTTATGTTAGAAAAGCTTATTGTCAGGACGGATAAATAAGCAAAGTTTTACGAAATGAAAAAATAGGATTGTCTTTTAGAAGAAGATTTCTAAAAGAATTTATATTTTCATTTTTTGGTGAAGCTATGTTATATATACATATATAGTTAAAGTTTATATATTTTCTTTTTATTTATGGTTTTTTAGAAAATTTAGAAAAACAATTAAAATTTCTGTATATATTTTTTTTATGTTTATATTTCATAAATATTTATTTATTTATTTATTTGTTTTTGTAAAATGGAAAATTAAATTAAAAAGTTAACTAAAATCTTATATTGAAAAAGGAATAACAATAAAATATATTAAAGTTAATATTCAAATTAAAAATATTATTATCTTTTAGAAGAATATTTTTAAAAGAATTTATATTTAAAATTTATGTGAGCTACGTTATATATATATATATATATATATATATATATATAAATATATTAAAAGTTTATATATTTTGCTTTTTATTTATGTTGTTTTAGGAAAATTTAGAAAAATAAGTTAAATTTGTTTATATATAAAATTTTATATGTTTTTATTTTATAAATATTTCCTTTTTTATTTATGTGTGTTTAAAAAAAGTAAATTAAAGTAAAAAGAACTAAAATCTTATTACGAAAAAGGAAATACATGATTATTATCAATGATATATAATATTTTGTTCATTAAGGGTATAATCAACATCGTGAGAGTTAACGTGAGTACCGACATGTAGGAAATTGATTTCTCAAATAATATTATAGAGATCTTTTGTTTCACGTTTGAGAAACTTCAATTAGGGTTCAACTCCAGAGAGTTTTATCAAATTTGAAATGAACCTATTAATTTCGGGACGGGGGTCATACTAAAACATATGTTCTCATCTTGTGTTTTTACATATTTAGATTCATTATAAAATATATAATTTTTATTGTACTTAGTCTTCTAAATGTTGACAAAAAGTCTTCTAAATAGTTTTATAAATAGTTTTGTATTATTTTTAGGTTTTAGTTCATCTTCAAAATTCTCGTTCAAATTCATTATCTAATTGTTAAGGAAAAAGTTCATTACCTAATTCATGAATTGCCAATAAATTTTTATTTTTTTTCCTTTTAGAATCTAAATTTGTTTTTATTTTCTTAAATTAAATTGTAGTTATACACTTTCAACCATTATATTTTGGTATGAATAATTTAACAATCCTAATTTAACAATCCTTTTGCCCATGCATAGCATGAACCATAATACTAGTTAAAAATTGTAAACTTCAAAAAACATGGTTATTGAAATTATATTGGTTAAAAGTTATGGAGAAAAATTAGCTACAAAAAATAATTCATTGGTAATCAAGACTATTTATGTTTTTTTTCATTGTGTTAAAAAATTAGAACATACATCTTTTTAAAACAGTGGTGGTATTCTGTAGCAACACATGTATTTTACGCCAACTTGCAAGTGACATTACATGTTTCATTGATGTCTGTGGGAGATGAAAGTATAAAAAATTTCCGGTTATTTGGGTCAACAACCCGAAGAACACAAGAGTCAGAGTCGTCTTGAGATGCTTCTTGGTGATCGTTCGAAGAAACTTTGTTGCAATTTGGACGTATTATCTCACCATATGATTTATTTGTAGACCGTAATATATTATAAATCCATGCACCTGTCAATGCTCCAATAACCGGTGAAACTATGTATAACCATAAGTCCTTATAACATCCCCATATATAAGCAGGAGCCAAGCTTCTTGCTGGATTCATTGATGCTCCCGAGATTGGTCTAATCGATTATCAAAAACCAAGCATTAAGAATCATAATAACTTTGTAAAAGTATTCTAATGGACTTCGATATAAGTACCCGCTGAACAAGATGTTGAGTACTACGGTTGCACCAATAGCAACGCCTGCGAATGATCTGTTTGCTCGTTTATCAGTAGCTACAGCCTAAATAACAAACAACAAGTTGAAAGTAGCGATGAATTCCACTACGAATGTCGCTGTGTTGGAACCTGAAGGGTGTGTTCCCACATAAACATCGCCTTTGAGGCTACAAACGTTGTTATTCAGATGGAACATGAGCCTGAGAGCTTCGGCCGCTAAGGTTGATCCGAGAAGTTGAGCGGCAATATACCCCGGTACCTAATAGAGTTTGGTACATTATGGATGAATACAAAATGTTATATATCAAGCATAAATTTATGATGAAAATCACTTAAATCATATCATATATAACCTAAATTTGATAGTATTATTTAATTCTTTTGTCACCTGTTTAAAAGGAAACTTTCTAGAAGAAGCAAGCGCAATGGAAACAGCAGGATTGAAATGTGCACCGGAGACATGACCAATTGAGTAGCTCATAACCATTACGGTTAGACCCCATGCCAAAGCTATGCCGGGAAGTGTCACCAGTTCACCGTACGTATCATTTACCACGGTTGCCGAGCAGCCGGCAAATACAAGAGAGAATGTCCCCACGAACTCGCCTATCAACTAGAGTATATATACAACAATACGATTTTAGTTATATAGCAATAAAATCAATTTAATTTATCCCCAAAAACTCAATTTCATCATCATCACATATGATGACTAAACCGAGTTCGAGTTCAATGGTATTGATCTGCTCGTTTTCAATATTTAAAACACCGTAGCTAAGAAAAATAATAGTTAACAAAATTATTAAACTACGTAATAGAAAAATATATTCTACCGAACCGATCCTGTATAGATGTTAATTTGGTTTGATTATTAGACTTCAAATTTGAATGTAGTCAAAAGTCAAATATTTGAACCAAAGACAAAACAGAACGTGCATATATGTTAAATCCCTTTTGTTTCTTCAATATATGTTTAATCTTGAATGCGACTAATCAATGTCTCGATAAAATCAAGAAAGCACATCATTACCTTTTGAACGAACGATATGCATATAAGAGAACAGGGAGAATCTGGTGACCGGGGATCACCACTGGATCTACCATCTTCGATGTTTAAGATGGTGGTTTGTGTCCGAACAGTAATACTAGAGATCTCTGCCATTGATAATATACTTTTCTCAGAAAATGTTAATGGTTTGCTCATTTGAGAACTCTAGTTTGTGTTAGTTTATAAGAAAATGATGAAGTTGAATTGTATATTCTATACAGCATGACAATTTCATGTTGACGAATTCTTCTTAGAAAAGAGCCAAAAATAACATCATAGTAAGGCGGATTTAAGGAAGTGTGGCAAGTGCCAGGTACATCAGTTTTAGATTGTTTTAGTTTATAAGGGTTTTATTAAAAAAATCAGCATGCAGGTTAAATCTACCTTATATGTTGCCCTTATTTATTTTTTTAATATAGTATGCAACGTATTTTATAACCCTTTTACAAGGATAAAATAGACGTTATAATTGATCTTAAACGTTTATAAAAGTTATAATTCGTATTGTAAATTACTTACTATGATCTATCTTTTTTTTTTTTCGTAATCAACTACAGACTCATATTGATTCTGTGAACCACTCCGGTAGATTTTGATCCATGTGAACGACAAACGACGGTTGCTTCCTGACACTCCGTGCTAGGCTATCTGTTCTTGAATTTTGCGTTCCTGGTAGATAGATAATCTCCGAACGTGTGAAACCTTCTTTCAGGAATTTAATATCTTCCAAATAACTTGCAAATGCTGGCCATTCTTCTGGTTCCGAAACCATCTTCACCAACTGAGAACAATCTGTTGCAAACGTAACCTGAAATTGGCGTAAGTTTTTCATGCATTCCATTGTCCAGAGTAGTGCTTCTATCTCTGCATGTAGAGGAGATAGACAAGCCCGGACATTCCTTGCTCCCAACAGCCCATCAAAACCTTCTAAAATACTCAGTCAACCTTGCCCGGAGAAAACTTCATTCTCCTTCCAGGAACCATCTGTAAAACACCATCTCCCCGGAATTGACGGAAGAGTCATAACCTCAACTTGGGATACTGTCCTGGTTTCGTTCAATACATGTGCATCAGCCCAAAGTCTTGACTTTGTTTCTGCCAATTTGAGCGTATCTATTGGGTCCATGTCCAGATTACTAAAAACTTTATTATTCCTTCATTTCCAAATATACCAAAGTATCCATGCAAATTGATGATCTTCCATTGATGGAGGGACACTCAAGAAGAGATGATCCTTGTTTGTAAATGTTTTTGTTAGAGACTCACTATAATCTATCCAAATATAGAATATGTGTGCCTGAGTTATAACCAAATGTCTTTGCTTTTTTTAATACAATATGTATTGTATGCTTTTTAGTTTATTGTAGAAAAGTAAAAAAAAAAACGTTAACTAGTGTTTATCCCGTATTCTATTATATATCGTAGATAAAACAGTGAGTTGTTACCTTTATGCTATGTTCTAAACATGGTAGAATTTAAATTATAACATCTTACCTAAGTTCTATCATTTTATAATATGTATTCCAACCTTTTGTCTATGTTCTTTTAAAAAAAATATATGTATTATATATTTTCATATATTTTATGTTTATAAATCTGAAAAAATCTAAGAAGAAATCCTAACTAATTTTATTCAAACTTATATGTACTTGACGTTGAGTTACATTGGATCAAATTGAATTCAACTTTTTCTTTTGATTCAACGACCTTATTCCTTTCTTCAGAGGAAGCAAGGTTTTTTGACGAGGTTTAATCCGACAATCGCCTTGAATCATCGGAAACAGAAGAGGGAGGATGGCGATGAGCTGGCGATAGTTAGCCGAAATTTCTAAAGAGAGTTCATCAGATTCCCCATGATCAATCGCCAGGATCACCAAGAGAGATTGAGAGAAAATGTTTTCTTTAATAGGAGAACACGATGTTGATCGTGACAAAGATGGACTAAATATTATAATTACTTTATTAATAAACTAAATAGATAAACTATATACATATTTAACTATTATTTCTTAATTAGCCAACATAATTTATAAATTAGATTAGAAAGTTATTTTGTATTAAATTATAAATTAGAGGGTTAATTTCGTATTTATAAAAGCAAAGATATGTTGGGACAAAAGTAATACAATCAAAGGTATAAAGGGACCAAGTATTTCTTAATATGGTCCATTAGAGCATGAATAATGGTTGTTTCTGAAGAAAAGTCTCTTACAAAAGTAATAGTAAAATATATTAAAGCAAGAAAGAGAACACGGAAAAATTGATCGAGCTGATTTCTACCGCTGTTTCTCTTTTATTGGTGTTCCTGTTTTTAAAATATTAAATTTAAATCAGATAAATAAATTGAACTAAAATATTAATATAAGTGCTTAGGAATTTGTGTTAGAGAGACTTAACCATGAATGATGTTCTTAGAGCATCATTATCCTAGAAACCCTAAATGGGTCTCTTATTTATTTTTTAATATTTTTTAACTGTAAAAGTGAATTAAGAGATTTGATTAAGAGATCCGAAAGTTTACGTACTCCATTGCAAGTCTCTTATTTAAGAGTTTTTAAACAAAAAAATTAAGTTTTAAGGCATCCAAGAGTAACAATTTTGGTCAAGGTAAAAAAAAATGTTTTTCTTCTTCGCAACTGATGATGATGACTATAGCTTGACCTGAAACTTAATCTACATCTTGATATTGTCCCAGTCAAATGAGTTTCCTTCCAAATTGTAACCTGGTTGTTGCATTCTGTTCCTCGCCAATCTGCTCATCACTGCAAACCCTGAAAGCAAGAGTTTAAGATAAGAGCAAGATTTGACTTTGATGTGGTGATAAAGATTTGTAGAGAGATGTATCTATTTACCTTCTACCATTCTATACAGTGAGAACAACCAACCGTCTCTAGATATATTATGTTGCTCAAGCGAGTCACGTTACAAACAAAGTATGAAAAAATGATGAAAACTCTCAAAATCATGCTAATGAAAAAGCTTTAATACCAATACTCTCTCCGAGATGCATAGATATAGAATTCATCTGCGCCTTGTTTTCATATAACTTGTTCACTGTTCTTCTCGAACTCACAATCTCCTTAGCAAGCGCCTGTAACACCACCACAGAACCAAAATCACAAAACACATCCAAAGATTACATTTTTTTTTAAGAGTCTACCTTAGCTGAGACCATATCATTCCGCTTAGCAGCCTCTTTAATAGCTTTCTGTACCGTTCTCTCTTCTTTCTATATATCTGAAGAAAACCAAGAATCTCGAAATCAAAAGTACACTTGCAATTGGCGATCATCGCCCGATCCCAACTCGATTCAGAGTGATTTCTCGCAGTTTTGAGTGAAATCAACCAAACCCATCACTCTAATTTCGGCTAATTTGAAAACTTTTTTTTCTTGAATCTAAAAAAGCCCTAAGTTCAATCACTGAGGAGGAGGAAGAGATGTGAAACAGAACCTCGGATTTGGCGTTCGATGTTACGGCACTCCTGGCGAAGTTTGCGTTGCCAATCACGTAAGCGTTGCTTTGGATCAGGCTTCGGCTTGATGATCTTCATCACTTTCTTCATTTTTCTTAAACCTTCGCTGCTCTATTTTGAATCTTGATGGATGACTAACTAATAACGAGCAACGACCCCTTCTCCTCACAACTAAGAATTGCTGCAACCATAGAAGAACTCAGCGTTTCGGGAACCAAACACCGCGATCTGATCTGCCTCCATCTCTCCGTAAAAATCACACAAACACCCATTGATAGAGAGATCCACAAAGTGGAAAGCTTTGAACTTTTGATGATGAAGAGCATTCCCGAGAGAGAGAAAGAGATGATAGCCCTTTGGCCAACACGTGGCTTAAAAGACCGTCTCTTCTAGAGCTTATTTAAGAAACGTTCTTTCCCATTAATCATAATTTTCTTTTTTTTAATTGCTATTAATGCTAAGAGACCTGGCCAAACCACCCCGATAAAGATGCTCTTAGAGCATAAATATAGCTGATCCTTAAAAGGATTCTTGCACTGTTCGCGTCACTGGGCCCTACAAAAAAGAAGAAGAACCGATTACTAAAGTTGCAAAATAAGGACCGTTTTTGGAGATGTCATTGCACTGTTCGCGGACTCTACTGACATGTGGCGGCCCGCGATTGGTTCGTTTTTAATTTTTTTTTTTTAAATAAGACGGAAAAAAAATAGGAACCAAATGGGATATTAGCGTTAATCATGCTCTTAGCCGATTCTTCCTTTATTCAATATTTTGTCCCTTGAGCTCAAAACAACTTTATTCAGTTTTGTCATACAAGTTTGTGACCTATATGTCCAACTTATATGCAAATATTGGTACAACACATATGTCATTTACGCCAACTTGCATGTGACATTACATGTGTCGTTAATGTCAGTGGGAGATGAAAATATGAAAATTTTCCGGTTACTCGGGTCAACCACTCGAAGAACACAAAAATCGTGTTGAGATGCTTCTTTGCGATTGTTCGAAGAAACTTTATTGCAATGTGGATATCTCACCACATGATTTATTTGTAGACCGTAACATATTATAAATTATAAGTCCGTGCACCTGCTAATCCTCCGATGACCGTTGAAACAATGTATAACCACGTGATATAAGCATGATTAACCCGTGGTTCTTAGTACGGGGTTCTTAGAGAAAATTAAGAAACTGTTTCTTAACTTTTAACTAAAAAGGCTAAAAACCGGTTTTTAAATAAGGACTTTAAGAACCGGTTTTTAGCTTTTTTTAGTTAAAAGTTAAGAAACAGTTTCTTAACTTCCGCTAAGAACTCCACTCTAAAAACCCCAGATTAATCATGGTCTTAAAGGCATGATTATTGGGGGTCATTGCTCTTGGGTCCTTAATACACATATATTTGTATGTATATATTATATATGCGTATATAATATATACATACAAATATAAGTGTATTAAGGACCCAAGAGCAATGACCCCCAATAATCATGCCCTAACATCCCCATATATATGCAGGCCGTCTAAGAGCATGATTAACCCATGGTTTTTATGATGAGGTTCTTAGCAGAAGTTAAGAAACTGTTTCTTAACTTTTAACTAAAAAACCTAAGAACCGGTTCTTAAATAAGGACTTTAAGAACCGGTTCTTAATTTTTTTAGTTAAAAGTTAAGAAACAGTTTATTAACTTACGCTAAGAACCCCACTCTAAGAACCTCGGGTTAATCATGGTGTAACCTTCTTGCTGGATTCATTGATGCCCCCGAGACTGGCCTAATCGATTTATCAAAAACAATCATAAAATAATTTTATAAAATATATTCCAATGCTTGGATTTAGCCACCCGCTAAACAAGATGTCGAGTACTATGGTTGCACCAATTCCTGCGAATGATCCGTTGGCTCCTTTATCAGTAGCTACTGCCGAAATAACAAAGATCAAGTTGAAAGTAGCGATGAATTCCACTACAAACACCGCGGTTAGAATTTTATGGGTACGTTCTTTGAGGCTGCAAACGTAGAGCTTCGTCCGCTAAGGTTGATCCGAGAACTTGAGCAACAATATAGCCCGGAACCTATATAAAGATATTGATCACAAGTAGTTGATATTATCCACACTTTTATGGCTCTAGTTGTTATTACTATATTCATGAAATCATCATGTTATCTATGTGCCTTGTGCTTATAAGCTTTGACGGACCTAAGGCAAATTTTAAGATAATTTTTTTTTAATAAAATATTTTCTAAAGCCTTTTTCAAAAAAATTATATATATTTTCTATAAAAAAATTAAGTGGAAATTGGAAGTTGTAAACGTATCTTTAAAAGAAGAATAAAATTATTTTATGATTTTTTGGGTGTTCAAAATATTATTAAAATAAAATTATCAAACATCATATACAATGCATAGTTTGTTATATAACAAATTTTCGTGTTTGTTTAAATATACTCATGAATTGATCATGCAAAATCATTATGGTCAATAAAAATGTTATCATGCATAAATGGATTATGTAAATCGTGAAATTCATATCTGGGCATTTCGTTTCGTTATCCCCCCACCCTCAGCCTCACCTCTTGATGACTATTATGAATGGAGGATAGAAGGCAGCAATGGCTCAACGTTCTCTTCAGCTCAGACATGGGAAGCATTACGACCAAAAGAGGATGAAAAGCAATGGGCGGATAGTGTTTTTTTGGTAAAAATGTTAAAATATCATTACCAATTTTAATTTTTGACAGAATTATAGAGAAAACGAGAAACAGAAAATAAAAAAAAACAACTACACTAACTAAACAACAACTCAAACTGGACAAGAAGGAGAAGATACAACCAGCTAAAAGCCCACACAAAAGAACCATCAGAGTCGGTGCAAGTCGCTTGCCGCAAAAGGATGAACCGCAGTGAATACGAGATCCTGAGTCCGGTAGAAATTGGCGTACCCGATGAACAGGTCTTTAAGATAGGTACACCCAAGAACAGCTTGCTAAAGACCTCCTAATTTGATTCCAACACGCACAGACCGCTAGACCAGAGACCTAACACGCCCACGAGCCAGTCGAGCCTTATTCCAAACAACAAACACAGGCTGCAAAGCAAACCTGAAACGATAGAACCTATACAAAAGAGGGCCGAGTGACAGCTACCACGTCCACACGAAGCTCTCCAGACCAACCAAACCACAGCGCCGGAAGAACACATCCATAAGAACACAACAACGCCGCGGCGCAAGGTTCCAGTGCTGGGATGATGTGATCAAAACATGGAGACACGAGAACCTAACCAAACCGAATGACCACGCGGGGAGGAGAGGACTCACCATGTACAGATTCTGAGAACCAGGGGACTGACCGGCAAACAGAGCAAGATCGAAACAGTGAGGCACAAACGCTAGGAGGAAGACCGGAGAAACTCGCAGTGGCGAACCACCATACGCGCAACGAGGGAGAGGCCATGAGAGGAGGAGAACAGGAAGGAAGCACTCGATCTAAGCCGGAACCAAAGCCATAGACGACTCGTTGTCCAAAACCTAGTCGAAGGAGCACGCGCTTACTCCAGCAACCACTGACTCGCCACACGACGAGAACCGGAGAGCCGCGGAACACGTCGACGCAGAGAACCACGCCGAAACCTCCCGAGCAAAAGCAAACGGTGAGACCACTTTCGACGAGACACCAAGTGAAAGAGAGAAGCACGCGCCGCCACACCACTCTGCCGGGACACCGGAAAGATAGAAGAAGCAGGGATAGGAGCAGATCCAAGGCAGAGGAGCCACCACACGAAGTCACGCGCCGTCAAACGAAGGGAGCCACCATAGATCTAAAGGTAAAGATGAACGTCCGACGAAACCCAACCCAAAAAGCCGACCACAACCTCCATCCGCCGCTACACACCCACCTCGCAGAGTCCCCAGAGATACAAACCAAGCACCAGAGTCAGCCTAGGTCCTCCGCCGGCGAGAGATCAATCTCCAGGGACGTCCACATATCAGGGGTGACCAGAAGGGGGAGAGAAGGGCAAATATAAAGACGAGGAATAGGGGAGAGGAAGGAGCCCTCCGGCGCCGGAGGAGGATATGGACTCGCCGAAGACAAACACGAAGAGGGGAGAGCGAAAGCTTAGAGAGAAATTAAGAGAGAGAGAGAATGTCATGTTTTTTTTGTGATTGATATCGTTTTATGGGCGGATAGTGTTTGGTTTGGAGGATCAGTACCTAAACATTCATTCAATATGTGGGTTGCCAATTACGACAGGCTTCCCACAAGAACAAGACTGGCCTCCTGGGGACTGCAATTACAAACAAACTGCTGCCTTTGCTCACTTGAACCGGAGACAAGGGACCACCTTCTTCTTACGTGTCAGTTCAGTAAGGACGTCTGGAATCAGGTTTTCTCCCGCTTAAATCCACCCTCTCAGCTGTTCGTGTGGGGGTTATGATACCCACTTGTTGCGAAATACAAGCTCATAATACCCCTGTCCCTTTCACTACTCATGCGATTCATATTTGTTCATGACTCAAGAATTTTTCACCTAGTTCACGGCCGCAGCGCGCTACATCTGAGGTGGATCCAGGATCGACAACATCCACTGTGAAGTATCGGAAAACACCTCCGATGTGGTTTACAAGATCATTACTCTCTCTGTCCTGGGTATATAAACCCTAGAGAGTATAAAGAGAATACAAGAGAAGTACATGGCTAAGAGCTAAGCCTAGAACAACATATCTATGTCTAGCTTACTCTATCTCTCCAAGAGATGCCATGGAAGCACTCCCTGGATGCTTGAGGCGGTGCTTGAGGCTCCTGTCTCCCAGAGACTTGGCTTTCGCCTCACTTAGAGATCTCTGTCGTGATCTCTCCTTCATTGTATCAACACTTGACCTAATGGGCTTCAACGCTTAGGTCCATATGTTGTCCGTGCGTAACTTGTACAAGCCAGCCCAACATTAAACATGTCTGATGGGCTTGACCAAACCTCACAAAACTCCACCTGTTTGGTCCAAGTCCATAACCCTTCCTTTGTGCCGACCCTTCCTGTTGCTTTGAGCAAACCAGCTCATCTTCTGCATCTCCTTGTCTTCTCTTATCTCTTCTCACTTCTCTCAGCTCCACCTTGAGCAAAACTTGAAGTCCCTTCATGATTTTCTTGAAACTTGCATAAGCTTCAACTTATACACCACAACCGCTTAAATAGATTAAACACTTAAATCCACTTAGCCCCATCAATGAACATAGACATCACGCTTAATGAAAGGTATATGACAATCCCATTGCCATTTGAATTTTCATCACCTTCATCTAGTGTGTTGAGTTGCGAATCCAGCTGCTACACTCCAAGTGTCAAGCTCAACTCCTCATTGACGTCGTGTTACTTCATATCTTGTTATTCCTCGTGAACTTATCAACAACACAACCTTGTTGTCAAAATCACGAACCTGTTCAAGTGCTTGAACAGAAACCTGAACATCTTTCTGCAAGTTAATTTCCTCCTTGGCCTTTTGATTCTATTCTTGTGCATTGAGCCTTGAATCAAAATCTTTGAATAATGTGCAACAACCTTCGAACCATATATGCTTCATACCTGAAACAACCTCTGATTCTCTACTTGTTTAAAACACTCCAGCCTTGAACACGTTTTGCACCGCTGTTACTCAGAACAGGACCCGCCATCCAACCATCACTGCTGGACATACTCTTGACACAACCTTGGTTCACCCTTCATGTTGTTAACATAAATTTCCACCACATAATTCTCCTTGAGTCAACTGCAGACCCTTGAAGTCACTCATGCTCCATATCTCTGAAATAGTCTTTGACTTAACCTTGATGTTCTTGAACAGACTGCACTTGAGCATCACTTTGTACCGCTGCACACTTAAGCATGATACGCCGCCTAAACCCACATGGTTAGGAAGACTATCGACACAAATATCTTTGCTCCACCATCTGATCAAACTGTTCTGCAATAACAGAACCTCCAATAACAGATTTAGTCTCCACTGCTAGTTGAATGAACTGAGCCTCATACCATCGAATCCATGATACGCCTTGGCTCTCTTCACGAGCTTCATGTGATATCTTTATCTAGAATCCCTGATATCCCTCCTTTTCTCAGCTGTGAATTTATTATCTCAATACCCTTCTTGTATTAAGATGTCTCCATACACCAAAATATGTGCATCACCATCAACGACTTGAACACGCCTGTTAGTCATTGAACCTGCCATTAGCCTGATGAGTACTTGGCCATCGATGAGTATCTGGCCATTTGCTAATGGACTTTCCTGAGGACACTGCCTCAATATTCCCCTGTGATGCAACCATATATCCAGAACTCCACCGGTTCCTTTTCTCTTAAATGCAAACGACTTTTCCTTGCATATAGACCTTCATGAAAGCTTCTTTCAGTTCCATGACTTGAGCTTAAGATGAGCCTGCTTGTGGAGAACAAGTCTTACCCTTCCTGAGATGGACAAACTGTAAGACAATTCCCTGCAATCCATGCAATGTCTTCTAACAGTTTCTTACTTTGCTTCATCTCACCATTCTTCATCTTCACCGCTCAATACCTCAGTTTAACTAAGTACCTCATCATGTGTTACCATGCATCATACTCGGCTCAGATTTCGTGGTCCTCTGTATCAAACCTCACTGCAGTGTATTCTTGATACATATGCCGATTTCACTTGTTTTTGCCTACAAGTTACCTTATGTAAGACTCCTCTTAAAAACTCCTTATGATGTGCCTTGTACTTCTTAACTGATCTTGACACTCCTGGCCTTGACACACTGAACATATCCACGACCCTCTTATCATGGAATAACCTTTCCTTTCAGCTCTTACTCCCTTGAGCTAACCATGTTGCTAACCGAAGCTTTTACCCTTCAGCTGAACCAATCAAGACATCTTGTAAACCAGTGACTCACTCCACCTGGAATCAGATTATATATATCTCTGATTCATCAATCCTTATATAACCTCAGTGGCTCCACCTGAATCAAATAACTCTTTAGAAGTACCATGTCTCTGTAACTAAATATCTGCAAATATTCGTTATTCCTATCGGCCTCTTAACCTTATCTCACATCATTTATGCATGTGATGCTCCTGCGATAATCCATTACAGCTTCTCATGTGTCAAACTCGAGTCTTATGACGAGTTTCTCCAGCTGTAACTATACCTGAATCCTGACTTGTTCAAGCATGAAGTTCCGACCCTATCAAGTCTGCAAATTTCTCCTTTTTCTTCTGAGCTTCGATTTTTGTCCGAGAGCTCCACCTTGACACCTATGGTCGTGACACCAGACCGGCGTCCCTTACTTCTCTTCTGAGTCTATTCATCTTGAATTTCCAACTCATACATCCTTGACGATTCCTCTAAGGTATAACTCACATACGCTTCTACTAGCTGTGGTAGCGACTTTCTGCTTCTTGAACAAGTGTTGATGACTATTGTCTCATACCCTTTTTCCTCAAGATTACAACCAGTCGTAACAACCTGTTCAACCCGATTCCGCTTGAGCATTTTTCTCTGCGTTTGACCAGAATCTTCAAGCTATGTCTAACCTTGAATCGCCTTTCTCTTTGGTTTCCTGTCACTCACACGACCTTACTAAAGCTACTACATTCTGTTACAACAAATAGCCATTTGCTCCAACATACCCTTGTGTAGGCTTTTACACACCTTGTCCTTGCTATAGTTGCTTCTTCGTGGAGGTACAACCTATTCCTGCCACACTGACTTGGTGACTATTCTTGCTTTCTTCTTACAACCAGAAACTTACGGTGTCACTCTCACGACCTCACTAAAGATTCTACATGTTGTTACCACAAATAGCGATTTGCTCCAGCATATACTTGTGTAGGCTTTTACACACTTTTCCCTTGCTCTAGTTTCCTCTTCGTGGAGGTACAACCTGTTTCAGTAACACTAACTTGGTGACTCCTCTGACTTTCTTCTACCAGCCAGAAACCTTTCCTCTCACCGACGAGCCTAACTTGAACTGACCCAAAACAAATCACCTTTGTTTCGTCATATTGTTGTCACACGACAACCAACCTGTGCAGCTCCAAGATCTGTTGGTCATCTTTCGCTAATATTACCTTCATTCCATGTGATCTCTGAAAAACCATAAGTTCATGTGAGATTGATGACCTTTGATTCCTTCTCCTTAAGCCTAGCTTTGACTTAATGTGAGTATGTCTTCCTTTGAGATATCCTCTATCCCAAACGACTCAAATCAATCTCCAACAATGCTGATCATGAACACGCCCACCTGTGCAGCCTTCTTGCTGCAGCTTACGCGAGTCTTCCCTTTCTTGCAAATACTGCTGCATCCCTTGAAAGTCTCTCATTATGATTTCACCAACCTGAAACCATCACGTGCATTGAGGTAGTCCTCTGTGAACGTTTCTTCCTCTGTCTCTGACGTTGTCATTGTCTACCACAAAATAACACCACCTACTTATTTCTCTGGCGCTACATGTTCAACGTCATCTCTGGTTTGTCACACTTAATGCGATCGTGACTACAAATATACTGATTCTTCTTTTCCAGAATTTCCAGCTGATGTCGATGCTTACTTGAAGCTTTTGTAGAACCTGAATCACCACTGCCTCAAACCAGAAGCCCTTTGACTCAATCCTTATCCAACGTCAATAGCCTATAGACACCAAACTCCTCATCATGAGAATTTCCTTTGTAACAATCTGAATGAACAATTTATCTTGAACATCACCCTGAACCGTTGTTGTTGCCAACAGATCCCGCCGCTTAACACAACTTACTAAGAAGACTTTCGACGAAAAGAATCTCTGCTCAACCTCTACTCAAACAAATCATTACCTCTGCAACTGTGATACCTTGTAGACACATTTGTTTTCTCTCATATGCCTGAGAAGCCAAAACAAACTACTACTGAATCCCATGCAGAAAACTCGAAACATACATGTTTCCATCCTGAATCAATTTCGATTTGACACCGCCACCTGTTCAGCCTAACGCTGCCTTGAACAAGTAAACTCCTTATTCTCGTAGATCCATCCCAGCAGAAAACTATGTGTTACGCCAAACACATATCTTCTTAGAAAACCACACTGCATTCCCTCTGAAAATAACAGCCTTGTAGTATCTTGTTCTCTGGACCTCTACCCAACTGTAGACTCTCATAATCACACATAGACGAACCCGCCTAAGTCGATTCCCTTCAACCCTTCTGCAACACCCTTCACGCTGACTAAGAATACCATCTGAACAGCCATGAAACACTCATATCATTCAGGGTTCTAAGGCGTCCCCTAGTTCCAAGAATTCCATGAGATACTGAGCTGAAATAACCACATATATTAGAACACCACCTGCAACTGATATACCATGTAAATTGCTCTCAAGAACACCGTGAAAACCCTCACTAAATCTTGAGACAATCTCATAGAAAACCAGTGCGAAAACCCCTTTTGCTCCACTATGCTTTCAGTTCCAATAACTTGCAGAACATGAAGAGACCCAAGACTCCAATGCATATAGTCACACACGCCTTGTGACTGCAGATCGAGGACAGCTCCCACACCTTTCTTTCTTATGCTAGTAGCCTGCCACCATATTATCTTGTGAGTAACCCGAAGTCCTTCTCACACAATAACAGATTCTTGCACCCCTAGAGAACTCTAGAGAAACCCTGATTTCATAACTAGAAATCATCTCAACCGATTCAACTGACTCGTGAATCCTTCCTCCATAAACTTGTGCAGCTGCAGCGAAGAACGTCCAACAGTTTTCCTTCTTCTCTTGTAAACCGAAAATCTCTTTGACCTGATCTTGAAACTCGGTTTATCCTCTGATTTTAACTCTGATTAGGTTAAAACCAAGTGACCACCAGCTTCCATTAAACCTTGCGAGTTTCTTCTGTTTCGCTTGGAAGCTTCTTCATATGTCTCTCCTCCTCGAGACGTGGACTCCATGAATCAATGAGCCTATGCTCTGATACCACTTGTGGGGGTTATGATACCCGCTTGTTGCGAAATACAAGCTCATAATATCCTTGTCCCTTTCACTACTCATACGATTCATCTTTGTTCATGACTCAAGAATTGTTCACCCAGTTCACGGGAGGTGTGGTTTACAAGATCATTACTCTCTCTGTCCTGGGTATACAAACCCTAGAGAGTATAAAGAGAATACAAGAGAAGTACATGGCTAATAGCTAAGCCTAGAACAACATATCTATGTCTAGCTTACTCTATCTCTCCAAGAGATGCCATGGAAGCACTCCATGGATGCTTGAGGCTCCTGCCTCCCAGAGACTTGGCTTTCGCCTCACTTAGAGATCCATGTCGTGATCTCTCCTTCTTTGTATCAGCACTTGACCTAATGGGCTTCAACGCTTAGACCCATATGTTGTTCGCGCGTAACTTGTGCTAGCTGGCCCAACATTGAACATGTCTGATGGGCTTGACCAAACCTCACATTCTGGAATTGGCGTCAGCTCCTCTGTTGGATCCGAGCCTCCTCTCCTACCAGTCTCTCCATTCTACGAAAACTTGCAGTTCAAGCTACGGTCTTCCACCTGTGGAGGCAGAGAAACAAAGTTTACCATAATAATTGTGTTATGGCTCCGGCAGAGATCGCGAAGATGGTTTACAGAGATGTCAAGAACACAATCCTGGCGAGGAGGAAGAGAAAGCAATTTCGAAACCTCTTGTCTAATTGGTTATTGTAATTTTTCTAGGTTTTTTAACCTTTATTGACCTCCCTTGTTTTTATATTTTTTGCCAAGGTGGAGCAGCCACTAGATTCTACTTTGTAAAATATGAAATCATTAATATGATATTAGCATTTTTAGCAAAAAAAAAAATTCGTTATCGGCAGCATCTCATATAAAACCCTCATATAATTATTTTTGGATTGGTACAATACTAACATTTATAAGAATGTAAGAACTGAATTTGATAGTATCTTAGTATGTTTTTTTCTCTTTGGTCACCTGTTTAAAAGGGAACTTCCTAGAAGAAGCTAAGGCAATGGAAACAGCAGGGTTGAAATGTGCACCGGAGACCTGACCAATTGAGTAGATCATAACCATTATGGTTAGTCCCCATACCATAGCTATGCCAGGAAGTGTCACCGGTTTACCATACATTTAATTTACCACGATGGCCGCTCAGCCGGCAAATACCAGAGAAAATGTCCCTAACGAACTCGCCAATCAACTAGAGTATACAACAATAAGCTTTTTAGTATTTTAATTTTATCCAAAAACACTCAATTTTGATCATCATGACATAAACACTATGCAACTGAATCAAAAACTCTACCAAACCGATCATATATAGATGTTAATTCGGTTTGATTATACTTCATAAATTTGAACAATTCAAAAGCCAGAAATTTGATCCAAACTCAAAACCAAACTCATATATACATATGTATATATATATATGATTAGGGCATCTGATCTAAAGGGGCATATTTTAGTTTTATTATCTTACTTGTGTTTATAGATAAAGAAAATTTATAAGATTTTTTTTGTTAAAAATGTACTTGGACATTTTTAATCATGATAACTTGAAGGCATTCTATTATATATTAATTGAGAAGTCAATTAAGTGATTTTTTCTTACGATCATTGGTGAAATCTTAAGAAAATTATTATACTTTGAAGGATAAATGATCTATTTTCCCACGAGAAGTATGATATAGCATTAGTTCCCCACCAAACTATGACCTAATGATAGATCTCTCCGGAATAAAAGTTTCAAATCTATTTATCTACGAATTGAAAGTTTCAGATCTATTTCTCCCTAAATTAATAATTCGAAACTTAATTACCCATACATCATGGTTTAAATTGGTTTAATCTTAACCAAATAATTTTAAACTGATTAAACCAAACAAAAACCAATTGAGTAACAAAAAAAAAAATTTACCCTGGCCAAATTTGATATTTATGACTCAACGTCGTCGAGACGTTTTCTAACTCTCAGATTAAGATAAACACCATTGGATTTGACATGGGATTCATGGCTCCAAACTCAGTAGAAGTTACCATGGAGAAGCCATAAACTTCTCTTTACAAACGGCTCAGATCCATTCTCACTCTCTGACAACAAACGAAATCTATCAGCCTAAAACAATTTTCATGGTTTCTCCTTCTCAAAGCTCCCCGAGTCCTGTGTTGTCTCTCATCCAAGCACATAAACGAAAAAGAAGATCCCAAAAGCAGAGGAGAAAAAAAGTAGTTTATCATTGGCCGTCTTAATCGATGATTACACAGCGACGTCCAGACGACGTTTAGTCAGAAATCAAATCCGGCAATGGTCATTTTTTTGTTACTCAATTAGTTTTTGTTTGGTTTAATCTATTTTAAATTATTTGGTTAACATTTAACCAATTTAAACCATGATATATGGGTAATTAAGTTTCGAATTATTAATTTGGAGAGAAATAAATCTGAAACTTTCAATTCGTGGATAAATAGATTTGAAATTTTTATTCCGGAGAAATCTAACACTAGATCATAGTTTGGTTGAGATTTGATGCTATATCATACTTCTTGTGGGGAAATAGTTCGTTTACCCTAATTTGAATGGTCTATATTTTTAATTTTAATTTATTTTAATTAGACTTAAACATAAAAGGTAAGTCTAATAATCCATTAATATCACTTGCCAAATAATCTACATAATATTACAAATAATGATTTATAGTAACCAATTGTCAAAATTATAGAAATAGTAATAATGTTTGATCAATTTTTTTTTTTTTATAAACTACATAAAATAATGAACGAAGAAAATATATAGAAATCGATATAATAATTTTATGTTCTTATATAAAGCATATGTATTCATATATAAAGTATTATAACAACTATTAATGTTTTACAAAGTCCATACATTCTTTACAAATCATTTATAAAAAATGAAAAACATCTATAAAATTATTTATCTTGGAGGTTGTAAGTCATTCATAAATTTTCCTAAGTTAATTTATGTATGTTGTAGGTTATATAAATATAAATTGTAAAATCATTTGTACAGGTTTATGAAGCTATTTATCATAAATATTTATACAGATTTATCATCATATGTGACAGAATAGATATTATGTGATGATGTCATCGATAAATTAACCAGTGTAAGAAAAAAATATTATAAAAAAATTATAAATCATATAAAATTGTATAACACATCTCGTATTAAAATAAAATTTATTTAAGTGGCTATTTCTTATGTATCTATCATAGCTAAAGCTTAAAATTGATTATTTTGATTTGATTGGTCAGTTGTACTTTTATTTTTGTTGATTTTATAAAAATATAATAATTAACCATATACAAGGCAAAAAAAAAACTGAAATTATTAAAGAAATCTTAAATATAGATAATTTGATGCAATTATAATTATAGAAATATTTTGTAGGTAGAAAATTAGAATATACATAGAAAAAATATATAAAAACTTAAATATATTTATCACGATAAATTTTACAATAATATATATATATATATATATATATATACAACCAACTAATTGACTTAAACCTCAACTTACTTTATATATATATAAGCATGTCAAATGGATGCAGAATAATCAAATATACAGCTTGAACGACCAAAAGAGATGAAAATATAATTCTTTTATAGTTGAATTCATATTTCATGCAAAGAAAAAATACAAAAGAATGATGATTTTCTTTTTGAAAAAAAAAATATTCTTAGATAAATTAGAGGCTATTGATTTTGCATTGATAATTAGACAGATAATTTGTGTGATGTGAGAGAAAAAATGATTATCCAATAATGACGAAAGAGAGAATCGTCAAAGATAGTTTTAAACAAGACCAAAATAAATAAAGATAACAGGAAAATGATACGTCGATTGTAAAACTGGAAAATTTTGGAGAAAAATGAAAATTTTACAATAAATTAATGTTATCATTTGATCGAAACTTCAAAACTATGTAGAAGAAATATTTTTAACGACTTGGATTAGTGTTATAAGCTAATCATTAAATCTCACATCGCTTCTAACAATTTAGTACTGAGATTTTTGATTTTTCAAATTATAATTAAAATTTAATTTACTTAATATTTTTAACTTTTAAATATTATTGCATACATGATATATTATTCATATAATCCGGGCAACCACCTATTAATATTTGAATATGGAAACTTCTTTAAAATGACATGCATGCAAATATAATTGGTGATAATTTGTTTATAAAACTAAATTTTATAAGAGAGTCAATACCAGATTAAAAAGCCTATTAAATATTTAGTTTTTGAAATTGGAAGATTGTTATCTAACGTACATAAATTGTTTAGTGCGTATTATTGAGTATTTTAATATCGATCACCATAGATAAAGGAATTTTTTTTTAAATTAAAATTCATAAATATTTATTTATGGTATAACATGTAACACAAGATATTACACGGAATGATTTTATTATCAATTGAGACTGATATGATTAAATAATTGATTGCATTTGTTTAACAAATGATTTTGCATACAGAAAATCGGATGGATGGCATTTTATAAATAATGGGAGATACACGGTTAAATCTGGATATCAAGTGCAGCGAGTGTATCCGGATGGAGAAACAATATCACCCGCGTATGGTCCTTCAGTCACCCCGTTAAAGGCTTTCTGCTGGAAATTACGTTGCCCACCTAAGTTGAAACATTTTTTATGGCAATTGCTGACAGGATGCATAGCGGTTAAGAAAAAATTGAGGTCTAGAAGAATTCAAGGGGATACAATTTGCGTCCGATGTGGAGCTCCTGAGGAGTCCATAAATCATGTTTTCTTTGAATGTCCACCGGCGACCTAAGTCTAGGCAGTAGGCACTATCACGAATCCCAACAAATCCATATATCTTTTCCACTCAATCACTGTTTACAAATATGGATAATTTATTTTGGAGAGTCTTTCCAGAAATGGAAAATCATCATTTTGCATGGATTTTATGGTATATATGGAAAGGAAGTAATAATAAAGTATTTAGCAATTTGGATATGGATCCAAGAGATATTCTCAAATTGGCAGAAACATAATCGTTACTTTGGGCAGAAGCACAAAACTCTCCTATACAGGGAGTCAATCAAACTCAATTACCAGTACCATCGATAGTACCGACTATACCAGGTAGATGGTGCTTTACGGATGAATCTTGGAAAATCAGAATATATTTTCAGGGCAAGGATGATATAGTACTCTGGAAGGTTTTGATGGATTAATGGGAGCAAGGAATACAAGAGCGAGTCAGTCACCACTACATTCGGAGATAGAGGCTCTCATATGGGCAATGAAATGCATGAGAAATCTCAGACAATTCTCGGTTACATTTGCAAAGGATTGTTCTCAGTTGATGAAGATGGTTTCGGAACCAGAGTAGTGGCCAGCCTTTGCAAGTTATTTGGAAGACGTAACATTTTTGAAGAGAAGTTTCAACAGCTCAGAGATCATTCATATACCACGGACACAGAATTCAAGGGCAGACAGCCTCGCACGTAATGCAAGGAAACAACTGTCTTTTATCTTTCATATGGATGCAGAGTTACCGGTGTGGTTTGCAAAATCTACATGAGGCTGCTTATGTTGCTGACAAAAAAAAACAAATGATTTTGCATGGTAAAATACAAAAAAAAAAAATAACAATTGATGTGATTTGTTTGTTTTATTCAGTTTTTAATTACTTTTATATTAATGTTTTACAGTTTAGATGAAATATATCAAAAGGCATATTTTCAAAATCAGATTAGCGTATTGTTAACCGTTGGACCGGCACTGAAAGCATATCATCACCTTTTGAACGAAGGATACGGATACAAGAGGACGGGAAGGATCCAAAGACCGGGAATCACCAGCGGATCCACCTTCTTCGATATCTAAGACGGTGGTTGGTAACTGAGCAGTAATAGCAGTGATCTCAGCCAATAATGAGAGACTTTTTCTACAAGTATAGTGTTTATGGTTTGCTCATTTGAACTCTTTTTGTGTTCATTTTATAAGCAAATAATGAAGTTGACAGTTATATTCTGTACAGCATGTGACGAATACTAAAAACATTATTTTTGATAATTTAAAGACCCAAATAGAAGAAAATAGCCAGAGATAAAGAATATCATCATACTAAAAGCGGACCTTAAGAGGTGTGACAAGTGCCTCATACATAAGTTTTAAATAGTTTTAGTTTATAATGGTTTGGCAAAAAAAAAAAAATCAGCATGCAAGTTATATCTCCGTTATATATTTCCCCCTAGTTATTAGTGTTACAATATTTTACTAGAGACTGGTCCGCGCACCCACGCGAGTATTAGTTTTTACATTTTTATATATTGATATTTTTTTTTAATAATTAATGTTATATATTTAAGATGAGTCGTAATATAACTAAGTGTATTCAAACCACATATCCGCGCGGTATTGTTTCTTACATTTTTATATATTGAAATTTGTTTTTTATAATTAATGTTATATATTTTAGATGAGTCGTAATAAAACTAATTGTATTCAGAAGACTTAGACCGAATCGGGTAATATGGTTAAATTACAAAAAGAAAAAAAAACAATACCCGAAAAGAAAAACTCATACTTAATTGGATAGCCAATGTTCATGCATAACTGATTTTATAAACTAATAAAAATAATTTTTTCTATGTGTTTGGATAAATTAAGTGAAATACAAAGAGTTTTTTATTTAGTAAAATAATTATATGGAGTGAAAATTAAGTGACAATATAAGTAAGACATTTTTATTATTTTTATTTAAGTTGTTATTTTATTCACAAAACATGTTTTTGAATCATGTTGTTGGCAACGTAATTTTTCACCTATTGAAACTAAAATTAAAAAAAAATTGTAAAACAAAATAAACTGAACGTTTAATCATACGCAAAACCCAGTTATTTTAGATTTTTGATTATAATTGGCACAAAATTAATGTTGATTAACCAATAAATAAAAATTTATATTATTATTATGGTAATATAATTAATGATGTGATGTATGGTTAAAGTAATATAATTAATGAAATTGTTAAACTAAGTGAAATATAGAAAGACAATTAATGTAATTATATTAATGAAATTACTAAAAAGACACAATACTTATTTTTGTATACTGTTATATATGTTTCCAATAAATTCTCATTTATATTGTTATCCGTGTTTCTAAAATACCAAAAAGTAATTTATTTTTAATAATATGATGACCCATACAATAATATTTTTTTTAGATCTGCATTTGAATTGATAGTTTTTTTATGTGGTCACAAAAACGGCATGAGATGTGTGGTTATTAGGTTAAAACTCCTTTAGTAAATATCAATTGAATTTTCTATATGAACATCAAAATAAATTCAAACTACTGTTAAATTCATATTAAAAGATTGAGCAATTTTTACCAAATGTCCAAAAGGTAAAATCATAAGATAGTAAGACGTAAATATACTCTTGAAACATTGATCGCCAAAATATAAGAGTTCTTGTGTGATTGTTGCAACCAGGTGGATCCATATCATAAATCAAGCGAGGCTTCAAGCACACTTCTTACTGAAAGGATTTAACTAAAGCTAGATGGACATATACTACCAACCTCATTAGGCTGGGAAAAGACATGCACAGTAACGAACAAGTTGATTTGGCTATATAATTGTTTGTATAGGATTCAGTCAATTAGGTTGAAATAACTCGAAAATTGAATGACTAAACACGTTTTATTAGATCTGATCAAAAGGGGGTACAAGAGTGACAGGAGATCAAGGAAACAAGCCGGAGCTCGAAGAGCAAACCGGAAAAGGTACAAAACAATTAGGAGTAAAGAGAGACTAAAACCCTAGATCAAGCCGCTCAGTGTGTGTGTAAAAGTGTCGATCCCCTTCTTGTTGTTGTCTCCTTTCCTTTTATAGGCTTTCCGTCCTTGTGTGCCCTAGATCCGGTCCTCCTTTGGGCCTTAACTTGAGAAGGCCGAGTATATGGGCCTTGATGGAGTTCCTCCGAGCTGGATGCTTTTGGTCGGCTTGGTCGTCGGCTAAAAGCACTCTAAAACCGAGCTGACAGCTTTACTCGCTGAGCCGAGTAAGTTTGTAGCTTGTTGGGCTAGACCTTGTTATTCGATGGGTCTTGTGGAGGGATATAATCCATCTCCTACAATAAGTCCCCCCCAGTTCACTTGTGAGCAGTGTAGCGGTCTCAGTGAATTTGTGGGTCAGGTTCGTTCGGATAACAGGTTCTAGTGTGAGAGGCACCTTGCGGTTAGTCGGTCTTCCCGGTCGTTGTTAGGCGTTTTTAGTCGCATGTCGTTTTTACTCGGGGTCAACAGAACGTATCTCTTTCTCTTGTTTCTTTGGCCATGGTGGACGCATTTAGTCGCTTGAGTAAAGTTCATCACGACTCGCCTACCCCACTCTTTTTGTCTTCGTGATGGAAGGCAAGCTTTAGTCGGGCGGAAGGTTACTCGCGAACCGTGAAATGGTAGAACCAGTTTCGCTATTTAACCGGAGACCGGTTTGGGCGAGAACCGGTTCAGATCAAAAATCGGAGATTGATCTGGTTTGGCTGTTCAACCGGAAATCGGTTGAGGCGAGAAATCGAACCGTCGCGAGTAGGTTTATGGATATTGTGGCGGCCCTTGAGGCCCATTTAGGCCCTCTTAGACCTAATGATTGCGTTTGGGAAGCGTGCCTTCGTTTTTGCCATAAATAGGTCCTTCCCTTTTGCTTTCGTCATTCCTCTCTGCAAGCTCAGGTATTCCGCTTTCTCTCCCTTCTCTCTACTTTTATTTCTCTCTCCGCTACAAGAAATATGGGTATTGGTAGTAGTTCACGGTAGCACGAATTCACGAAGTGCTACTAAAAGTTGTTAAATCCGAAACCCGACTTTTTCGTAGAGTTATTTAATCTCTAGTGAAAAAATTCATTAACCCGGGAAATAAAATGAATAAAAAATACATTAATAGCGGTAAAGTGTAAAGGACTTGGTTTATTTTTTGTCTTTTCCTCCTCTCCTTCTCATTGATACCTCGATCTCTCCAAAATTTCACGAAGATCTTCCTGCCGGTGCTGTTGACGTCGCCGGCGGTCAGATTGCAGGCGAACCCCAGTTTTGATTTTGTCTGTATTAACCCAAGTCAGGTTAGAGATAATCAAATCTGTCTCGGATTGATATCGTGAGGACTGAAGTTTGATTTTTTTGGGGCTTATACAATTTGATTTGTGGTTCTTGTTTGTTCTCTTTTGATTTGAAGGTTTGAGCTTTTGATTGTTCATTTCTGGAGTGAAGTCGAGTTGAAATTTGAAGGATCTTATTGAGGTGATTCTTTTTCGACCATTTTATATTGTGTGAGTTTTAGTATCTGATTGTTTGACGATTGAGTAGTTGATTGTTTATTGGTTCTTATGTGAATGACAATGTGTGTGTTTGGTGTTTGACATACTCTTATGGGTTTGTTTTATTTTGTTGGTTATCGGTTAGAAACTTAGAACATAAAAATGGTCGAAAAGTCATGGGTTCATCTAAACAGGTAAGGAAAAATAATATATATTATAGTTACTGTTTTTTGTGTGATTAAAAGGGTTAAAATTATGCTTTCATGTGTCTTAACCGAAGAGCTGATCCTCGTTATGAGAGAGGTGCGGGGGAGTTTGTGAGGTGTGTTGGTGCAGATTTAGCAGAGTGTGAGCTGGTCATTTTCCCATGCATAGACTGTCGCAATGTAGATCGTCACTCAGCCGATGTTGTTGTTGATCATCTAGTAACTAGGGGAATGGATTTGAGTTACAAGCTGCGGGAGGATTGGTATCATCATGGAGAAGTAATATCAGGGGCTGACTGTAGAAGCAATGCAAGTGAGAGGAACAAAGTGATTTTAGGGTTATACCAAGCAGCTGAGTTTCTTGATGAAGATTTTATTAGGCAGCGTGATCTAAGTGAGGTTGCTGAAGGTGAAGATAAGGAAGAAGATGAGTTTCTTGCTAAGCTAGCAGATGCAGAGACACCTCTGTATCCAAGTTGTGCTAACCACAGCAAGCTGTCGGCGATAGTTTCACTCTTTAGGATAAAGACACAGAGTGGTTGGTCTGATAGAAGCTTCGATCTTTTGCTGGAGACTTTGTCACAGATGCTATCCGAGGAGAATGTCTTGCACACATCCTTGTATGAAGTGAAAAGGTTTCTGAAATCTTTTGACATGGGCTATGAGAAGATACACGCTTGTGTGAATGACTGTTGTCTGTTCAGGAAGGACTTTGAGAAGCTAGACAACTGTCCGGAATGCAATGCTTCAAGATGGAAGATTAACATGCGCACAGGTGATGTGAAGAAAGGTATTCCACAGAAAGTTCTGAGATATTTTCCGATAATTCCACGTCTGAAGAGGATGTTCAGGTCTGAGGAAATGGCGAAGGACTTAAGGTGGCATTTTAGTAACAAGAGCAGTGATGGAAAAAGCAGACATCCAGTTGATTATGTTACTTGGGATCAAATGAATAACAAATACCCGTTATTTGATGCTGAAGAAAGGAATCTTAGGCTTGGACTGTCCACTGATGGGTTCAATCCTTTTAACATGAAGAATGTGAACTATAGTGCTTGGCCGGTTTTGCTAGTGAATTACAACATGTCACCTGAGAAGTGTATGAAGGAGGAGAACATCATGTTGTCATTGCTGATTCCTGGTCCAACCCAACCTGGAAACAATATTGATGTGTACTTAGAACCACTTATAGAGGATCTAAACCATATGTGGGAGCAAGGAGAGGTCACGTATGATGCATTCAGTCACACCACTTTCAAGTTAAGAGCAATGCTTCTCTGGACCATTCAGGATTTTTCTGCGTATGGAAATCTTGCAGGGTGTAAGGTAAAGGGCAAAATGGGATGTCCTGTGTGTGGGAAAAACACAGATAGTATGTGGCTGACTAATTGCAGGAAGCACGTATATATGTCCCATCGGAAAGGTCTACCTCCTACTTGGGTCCCTTAGTACGTGAACATGTTCCTGTGGTCATTGATAACTGGAGGAAGGTTACTGAAGATATCAAAATTGTGCTATGGAAGTCTATTACGGTAACCTGAATCAATTTATACATTTATCACGTATTTTGGTTATATGCTAATGTGTCTCCCATACGTGAATACAGATGAGGTTTGACGTGGATGAAGACTTCAAAAAGGATGCTTTGTTTAAGCAGATGGGATGTTTGTGGAGAGCATCCAAATCACGCCTGGTAACCACAATCAGGAATGCTCCTACAATGAAAGCAAGGATGGAGCTGCGACCCAAGAATGTAACTCCAACTGAATGGCGTAAATTCGTTCGAGAGAAGACAAGTTCTGCCTTCAAGGTTGTCAGTGACACTTACAGGGAAAGAAGACAGAAGCAGATCCCTCACACTTGCGGTCGTAAAGGAATGGTGAGATTGAGAGAAGATCTGGTTAAGGCTAGCGAAGACCCATCAAAAGTGTCAAGGCTAAGAGTGTGGGTCAAATCACGAACTAAGAAGGATGGAACGCCTGTCAATGTGAATGCGGCTGAAAAGATAGTAAGTCAAAATCAATCTGACCACATAGATTTTATGAAGTTGGATTGTCTGCTGCTTGTTGATATAATAATTTGTCATGTGTTTCCAGAGAAAGGCGTTAGAGATAGCACTTGAGGGTCGTGAAGATTCAACCTCAATGAATCCAAAGCATGATCTGATAACTGAGATATTGGGACCTAATCAACCTGGCAGGTTGAGAGCAATGGGCAGAGGCATTAGTATCACCAAATTAAATTGTTTACAAATTAAGAACAACTTCATGGCTGCCATGGAAAAAAAACATGTGTCTCTGGAGAAACAGGTTTATGATTTGCAGCAGCAAATTGCCAGGATGAATAATCAGGGACAAGAAACTGATGTCAGTGAAAAATCGAATAACAAGGTATGGACTGACTTCCTCTGTCGTAGTCTATCTCTATAATTGTAGATATGAATTGATTTGAAACTTTTGTATTTCACGTAGAGTGTAAATACCAAGTTGCTTCCGAAGTGTTATCTTGTGGACTGGTCTGCTGTCGATGTCAATGTTTCTGAGGGACGGGTTGTTTCATCGGAACCTGAGGAGTTAGTTAATGGGATTCCGTTAGGGCCTAATGCTGTGAAAGTTTTAGTTGAAACTGCAACAAAACCAGAAACCTTTTTATGGAGACCTGCACCTAATATGTTTACCATGGAGGATGCAGTAGGAGAAATGATTGCATGGCATTCCGATCATTGTATTGTTCCAACGGCAGGTTTACCAGAGGACAATGCTCCTAAGGTTAATTTTCCTCTTCCTCTGTAGCTGAATCTGAGTCTCGGTCTGAGTCTTTTTTATTCAAAATTGTTTGTTTTTGTTTTACAGAGCCCTTTCAGCAGTTCAAATAACAAATGCAAACTCATGGACTACATACATAATGGGGAAGTCGTTGCTGTAGGCCGATGCAAGACGGAAGAACCACAAACATTGGTCAATGGACTTCCTCTTGGTATAAATGCAATAAAAGTGTATGTGGATGAGGTAGTAAACCCTGATGCAAACATATGGAGGCCTACTGTGGGGAAGACAACTATGGAGGATTATCAGAACTGTTTTGTAGCATGGCCAGCAAATAGAGTTGTGTTTGACTCAACAAGTTCTAAAGCAGGAAGTTCTAAAGCAGGAAGTTCTATAGCAGGAAGTTCAAAAGCAGTAAGTTCAACTTCTAAGAATCAAAAGTCTCCACTGAGTGCAAAAGCTACTGAAAAATCTGGAACGAGTGTCAGAGATCAGTCTAGGAATGATGCGGATTCTCCATTGACTCCACCAGCTCCCACAAAGATACCTGCAGCAACAATGGAAGTCCAGTCACCTGTAATTCCAGCATCTCCTCTTCGCAGATCAGAGGTACTTTCTTTCCTTGAACTACTAGATTGGTTCTGGTTGTGATTCCTCCATATTGGTTCTTCTTTGTGGTTTGTAGTTTCTGGTTGCAGTACTTGATTGGTTCTGGTTGTGATTCCTGAATATTGGTTCTGCTGACTGGTTTGTGGTTGCAGCGTAACAAATTCAAGCCTAATCAAAAAATCAAGCTGTTGGACCTGTCTGGAGATAAGGTGGTCGTCGCTGAAGGACGATGGTCATCGAGTAATCCTGAGCATCTTGTCCATTTTCAACCTTTGGGGCCTGGTGCATGTCGAGTCTTTCTGGATGTTGTGAAGGTTAAAGATGCTGCTGTGTGGAGGACATCATCAGAGATCGAGTATATGGAAGTTGCACTTGGAAGATGTCTTGCTTGGCCAGAGGATAAAGTTCTATCGGTGAGATATGATCTCGTTTATCTGTTACATAAGTGTTGGAATATGTCAAACTAATCAGATTTGTCTTTCGGTCCAGGTTTAAAAACATAGCCAAAGGAACCAAGCAATAAGACTGTGTGTGTTTTTAATGACTTTGTTTTTTAAGACATGATCGGCTTTCTGTTTCTTTGTTTCAGAACGTGACTATGTGTTATTTGCCCCTCTTGGATGTTTCTATGCTTTTTCAATCTTAACTAATGTGTTTATGATTTCAAATGTAAGGATAGCCCAAAATTAAAATGTTTAATCACAACAAATGCCCAAAATTAAAATGACCAAATACAATTTCATATACCAAAGCAATTTAGGGTTTAGGGTAACGATAGGGTTGATTGTGTAGGCTTTAGTTTTAGGGTTTAGGGTAATGACAATGTTGAGTGATTCATTCAAAACAAAAAAAGTTATGGTGTTTATTGAAGGTTACGAAAAGATAAATAATGACAAAATTAAGAATTAGTTAAGCTTTCCACCACACCTTTTTCTTTGAGGGTTAACGTTTTAGTGTGAAGTTTTAGGGGTTAGTGTATAAATTGGTATACTTTGAGTGTTTAGGATTTATATGTTCACATAATGATGTATTCTTTGCATTTTTTTAGTTTGTATTGATTATATGATCATTTTAAAATGTAGATATATCAAATACAAGTTTACACCATCCTAAATCATCTCAAAATCGATCAACATCTATGATGTTCTTACTTACAACCATATTTTCGACATATCTAGTGGAGAAAACTAGAAAAAAAATTAGACTAATTATATCCATTCGATGGAGATGATTCAACGGTGGAGATTAGTTTTTTAGGTTATCCTCGTCCTTGTCTCTCATTGGTCGACGAGGCTTTTTGGAGGGAAAGCCAAAATTTCCTTATTTTGGGAGCCAAAGTAAATTTTATTGTCTTTATCGCCTTCTCTCCTACCCTCAAACCACCACAAATCTCTCTTAAGCCACCACGATTCTATCTCTTAATCCACCACGAATCTCTCCTTCCATCTCAAACCACCACAAATCTGTGTAAGCCACCACGATTCCATCTCATACCATCACAAATCTCTCCGACCTTCTCCACCGCCACCATTTAGGTTACAGAGTTCTCTGCCCTTACAGGTTAGTGACCTCTAAACCCTTGATTTTACTAATGTAAGCTCATTATTATATTTATCTGATTATGAAGGTAACAAATTTTACAGATCCACAAAGATTTGAAGCCTTACAGATCTCAAAGATATCTCAATTTCCACGTCAGAGAAACTCCAATATCTTGTTCGATTTGTTACCTTGTGTTCAGATAGTCAAAGATTTATATCAAACTCCAATATCTTGTTCGATTTGTTACGTTGTGTTAAGATATTTGCTAATTTTTCAGTTTAATCTTCACTAATTTATTCTTCAATTAGTTCTGTTTTCTGTCTTATTATTATTGTAAAGATCTAACTTTGTTTAACTTTTCTGTCTAGCAACTCTAATGGAAGCAATGAAGGTCATCGTCTGTGCACTCCCGGCAACCGGAGTGAAACCACAACTCAAACCAGAACAGACACAACAAGAAGCAGTCAACACAGCTCCACCACAACGAGGACAGTCCTCACGAGGAAATGATGTAGATGAGATAACCAGAGCCGAGTTCAGAAGCTACCGGTTGATACGCATTGAGGAACCTGAAGAAGACATCGACCCAGACTACCTGCGCTATCTCCGAGCAATAGGTGCCTACGACTCTGCTCCACCACAACAAGGACGGTCCTCAGGAGGCAATGGTCGTCGCTAAAACATCGACCCAATCTTCCTGCAACTCACAATCCATGGGTTCTCGTCACTACTATAATTACCATTGCTTCAGTATGTTGTATTTGCTTAAGTATGTTTTGTTAATTTGCTTCAGTACAATGTTTTTCTTTCTTGAATGTTTGTAATGCGTGTATCTCTAATCTAAATTTGAATTTGACTTATATATATTTTTTAAATTTACAATTTATGCAATTCAATATTCCAAATCAAACAATTTTAGCAGGAAATCAACCACCAAATATTTCATTATTCAATTTTCTATATAAAAAATAATTAAAGCTATCATAATTTACGTCCTAGCACAAGAAAAAAACTACCTCTTACTATTCAATGACATACAGGATATGCTATTATAGGTGCATGCATTTAGAAAAACTAAAGTTATAAAAACATATTCCATGTCTTAAACAAAACGTCATTATAAAATTTCTGATGACAAAAACAAAACGCCATATAATAATATTTACCAGTGCTAAGACATCGTTATTAAAAAGGTTTAATACAGCAATAGAGAAGCGCTATAATATCTCCGTTTATTATAGCACACGAAAATTCGCTACGATATGGGGGGGTCTATTATAGTTGCGGCTGTCAGAGCGTTTACAAAAACGCTACGAAAACGATATGATAGCGTTTTCTCGGCGCTGCTAATGCTGATATTTCTTGTAGCGCTCTAGATTTGTTTTTGGTGAGTCAGTGCTTCGAGCGTCATTTTATTCGTCCTCAGAATGACAAGTACGCCTACGAAGAGTCGACTATCACGCGAAGAGAAAGGGAAGAACATTGCTAACACTTCGAGCCCAGCTAAAGACTTGACAGCGAATGGCAGCCCGTTAGATGAGTTTGATCTGATCCATCGCGACGCCATGCGGGATACGGAGAATATGAGTCTATCTCAGCGCCTTCTAGTCGCCGAGTCTCATAGGCAAATTCGCGAAGAAACCGCTGGTCGTACCTTCGTTGGTGTAGGTAGCGACGCGAGCAGTAGTAGAGGTAGTGACCGAGAAGATCGGAGAGGTGGTTCGAGAAGTTCGGAACGTGACGGCTCTGGAGCATCAAAACAGGCTTCGACGCCTCCGAGGCGAGTTCATCTAAGAGTTCGCTTTGATCAGATTGACTGCAGGCCTACGATTTACCATCCTGGTGGAATCTTTGAGGAGCTTTACCCACTTCCGCCGGAATCCTTGCGTGATCCTAGGGCCGATGGTCAGTCGTGGAAGAACGTGTTCTATTCTTGCTCCTCTCACAAGACGGTGAAGGATTTGTTGAGGCGACATGGAGGCGCCAGCGCTACATACATCATTCCTTCTAATGGGCAGCGTCCTTGGTCGCCTCCGGTTGGCTACCAGTGTGTCTACGAATCCTATTTTAGAGACCATACGAAACTCTGGTTTCCTATCCCCCGACTGATCACATCTTATGCATTCCGTCGAGACATTGCAATCTGTCAGTTACTTAACGGGTCGCTGCGCATTGCGGTTATGCTGATGGTGATGGCCGCGGAGATAGATGTTTCGATGAGCGTGAGAGTGTTCGAAGAGTTAACTTTCACGAAGGCGGAGCCGCATGGAATATTCTCAGTGAAGATGCGTTCGAACTACAACATCTTGACCGGGCATCTGAACAAGTCGAAAGACTGGCAGCGTTCATATTTTTATTTCAAGTCCGACGAGCATGCCTTCGCAGAGCCTCCTGAGGACGACTATCGCGTTCTATGGAATAAAACGCTTGGTAGATACTGTTTGTTAACGTCATGTCTTACTCGGGGATCCTGACCATGTGTTTCTTATTATTGTTGCAGTTCGCCACCCGAACACAATCGCATACCCGGAGAAATTCTTCGAGAGTGCCCAGGCGATCGCAGCCCACAGCCATCTCCGTTGGCCTGATCTTAGTCGAGAGTGGATAAGGCATCAACAAGCTCGGATTGCTAGAGGTGAGCTCGTTGATCTTTCACCGAAAAGTTTTATTAATAACTTATTTGCGCCGGCTTTATGTTTTTGTCGTCTCTTCTGTTTTGCAGTTGATTGGGTGTCGAGGCTTCCTGTTGTACTCGGCCCTCGTAAATCTCGCTTATCCTTGTTTACCCGGAAGCAGCAAAAGCTTTTAAACAAAGCTAGAGAGATGGAGGGATTTCCAGACCTGAGTGCCTTTCTAAAAGGGAAACTTCAGATGTCGACGAAGTCGTCTTCCGCTGGTGTTTCAGACGTTAGACCTAGTCTCGTCGAAGGAGACGCAAATGTGGAGCCGTTGGCCCAAAATCCTACAAAAAAAGCGGCGGGGAAGGCGAAGAAACGTATCGCCGAAGGGGATCAGTCTGCCTCTCTTGAGGAAAGTGTTCCTTTAGAGGAAGCTCCGTCTTCCGCTGACGCTTCTAAGGTCTCGAAGAAGAAGAAGAAAAAGAAGAAGGACGGGAAGAAGAGGCCTCGTGAGGATCCTTCTAACGACCAAAATGAGGCCTCGATAGTCGTTCGGGAAGATAACACGGGGGGCCCTGCTCAGACTTGTTCTACTGAGGCATCGCCTGAGGAACGACCAAAAAAGAGAGCGAAGAAGAAATCTGTCGAGGAAGGGGCACGTCGTTCTGTTGACGGGGATCATCCCGATGATCTTCCTGCGTCTGAAGATCTGAAAATCCTTCGAGGAGTGGAGGAAAGGCGTCTGGATCCAAAGGTGATCCTCGAAGTGAATCTCCATTGAGTGAAAGGGCCGTTCCTACGTCGGCGATGAGGAAGGGGGTTCAGAGTGAGGGTTCACTATCGAAGAGGGTGAGGGTCGAATTTCCAGACCGCGTGGAGTTCATGTATGACGAGAAAACTCCCTTAGTGTTTAATCCTCTCCAGTGTGCGGAGTTGACGCGTCAGATCCGTGGCAGGACGAGGGAGTTGCCGCCAATAGGGGACCTATACTTCAAGAACGAATACATCGATGCCGCTTTCACGAGAAAACATGTAACTTACTTACCTTTTTCACTAGTTCAAACAGGACCCTTTCGTAAGCTAAAGAAAATCATTCTTGCTTTTGTTATTGTGCAGAGTGATGGGAGTATGAATTATCTCGTCGAGAAGTATGACAGTGCCCTGAAGCAGACGATGATACAATTAGGCACGGCGGAGAAACTTGTGCGGACCAAGCTGAGCGCGATTGAGAGGTTGTGGGCTGAGAACAAGAAGGCTAACGACAAGGCGGCTGAGGAAAAAGAAGTTCTTCGAGTCAAGTTCGAAGAACTCGAAGGCAATCTAAAGTCTGATCGACTTGCGAAGAAGGAGCTTATGCACGAGAAGACTCGTCTGGAGCAGACTGCTGCTGCCCTTGAGAAGGAGAAGGCGGAGCTTGAAGAAGAGAGGGATGCTGTTGTTGAGACGCTGGTCAAGGAGAGGCAGTGTTTAAGGGACTATCGAATCCGGGAAGTTACCCGCGAGAGGGTCAAGGTTCAAACTGCCATGGCAGACAAGTCTACTCGCTGCTTCGGTCGGGTGAGAGACCACTTAGCTCGCCTTGACGCCTTCGAGAAAGCCAAGAATCTGTATGGACAGGCCTCGGGAACGAGAAAATTCCTCGAGGTGATAAGGGACAATGGGACGGAGATCCCGCAGGAAATGATAAACATTTTCATAGAGCAGGAGAAGCTTCGTGAGGCTGAGGTTGCTAAACTTCGCCTTGACCCGCTTTCCGAGAGCGACTTACTTTGTCCCCACTCAACCTTCCTTCTAGGTTTGTTAACGAGGAGTTTATGGCGAGGCTTGACCCATATGGGTCGAACGTTGGCTTGATTGGGTCGGAGTCGGTTTCCCAGCTCATTACTTCACGCGGAGTCGTTGAGGACCAGTCCGGACAGTTAGCGGTAGACGTCACATCTGCCCCCACGGAACGGGTTGCGGTTACGGAGGAGAAGAGTCCTGAGAAAGAGAACCCTGAGACGGGTGACATCTTAATCCAGGAAGGGGGGACTGAGAACGTAGGTCCTGAAGACCATGTTCTCGTCTCCGACACTTCTTCCGAAAGGCGAGAGGACGAGGAGGGGGAAAGCGATCGAGGTGAGAAGACGCCATCGCTGAGACCGAACGAGGAGGAGGTAACAAGCGAGGTCGGGAAAGGAAGTAGTTCGAGCATCCCGTCCTTAGGTGTGGATCTTCCTGCTTTTGTTCCTGCTCAAGTTGAGGGTCCAACTGTTTCTGCGGCCGAAGACCCCCAGGATCCTCCTACTCCGAGTGTCCTGACTGGGAACGGAAATGACCAAGATTCCGCTGCTTGACCCTCCATCTGTGTTGTATTATTATTTTTTGTGTTTTCCGTCGGAATGTGTTTGTGGTCCTGGTCGACCCTTTTGTTGTATGTTTAGACACGTTTTTACCTTATCGGCGAGTTGATGTTTAAGCAAAATTTAGGATCGTGTGTTGTTGTTTTATTTTATCTGTATTTGCAGTGTCTAAAAAATCAAAATTTGCCTGAAAGTCTCGTAGAATGTTTGCTTAGAAACGATAGGTCCTTGATCTTTAATTTTGGCAAATAGATAACCAAACAAGCCGCTAAGGGACTTTTGCCTGTCATCGTCGCGTTTCGGTTGAGATAATGTCTAAAGACACTATTCAATTCCGAAAGACGAGAGACCGAATTTAAGAGGGAAAGGTTCTTTTATCCATTTTTCAAATGACAGTCGAGTTTTGGGTAGCTAATCCTTTACTCGTCAGTCTAAAAAAAGGGTATAGATTTCGCTCTTTTTGGTCGGTCAATGCATTTGGGGCATAGGTGACTGACGGCTGTTGGGTCCTTCAGCCAGATGTCTGATCAGGACATAGCTGAATAGTGGGATGTGAGTGTTCGCGTACTGCCTGTTGGCGGTATGGGAATCACTTGATGCGATGACCGTCTTACGACAAGCGGGGTTCATCGATCACTCGTTAGTCGATTAAGACTGAAACAAAGTTTGGATTTTGGTGTTGTTACAGCTGGACCGGTTAAGGCTGCCTACGTACCTCGGTTGAGGATCAAGCCATTCGTAGTTCATTTTACCCGAGTAAAAGTGGCTGTTTGAAGCGCATTTACTCGGTTGAGTGGAAGTGACCGCGGAGGTGAATCTACTCGGTTGAGTGGAAATGACCGCGGAGGTGCATCTACTCGGTTTTTTTTTTTTTTAGATTCGACCTTTCTACGAGTAGAAACGTTGCAACTGCATTGAGTTCCATGCTCGAGGCACTTCTTCTCCGCGCGATGTTTCAACCCGGTAGACGCCTGGTTTGACGACTTTGACGATTTTGTAGGTCCTTCCCACTTTGTCCCGAGTTTGCCGGCGTTGAGTTCCTTAGTATTCTCGAACACTTTGCGCATGACGAGGTCACCGAGTTCGAGGGGTCTGGCCCGGACCTTTTTGTTGTAGTAGCTCTCTATTTGATGCTGATAGTTTTGGATCCGGAGCAGAGCTTGGTCCCTTCGCTCTTCGATCTCGTCGAGGGCGACGAGCAGCATCTCCTTGTTGAGTTCTAGCCTCGACACCGTATGCAAGGGAGAAAGGTGTTGATTTAGTCGAACCTCTTGGTGTCGTACGGTGATTCCACAGGACTCCGTCGAGTTCGTCGGCCCAATGTCCTTTCTGCAGATTTAGACGTTTCTTGATGCCGTCGATGATAAGCTAGTTGGAGGATTCCGATTGGGCATTTCCTTGCAGGTAGCGAGGGGTGGAAGGGCTTAATCGAATGTACCATTTGCTGCAGAATTCTTTGAAGTTGCCTGACATGAACTGCGATCCGTTATCAGTAACAATTTCATAAGGTAGACCGTGGCGGCAGATAATGTTCTTCCAAACGAAGCCGCGGACTTCTTTGTCCGTGACTTGAGCGAAGGCTTCAGCCTCGATCCACTTCGTGAAGTAGTCAGTGAGGACTAAAACAAAACATCATTGTCGGGAACTGGGAAGCGGTCCTATGATGTCCATTGCCCATCGCATGAATGTATATGGTGTTGTTGTCGTGCATAACATTTCAGTCGGGCAGTGGATACTTGGTGCGTGCCGTTGGCATTTGTCGCAACGTCTAGCGTAGGACTCGCAGTCTACGTTCATTGTCGGCCAGAAGAAGCCTAGGCCTCTCACTTTGATTGCCAAGGCTCGTCCACCTAAATAGTTGCCTCCGGCGCCCTCGTGTGTTTCGGCCATAACTCTTACAGTTTCCTTGCCATGAATGCACTTGAGGAGTACTTTACTCGCGGTCCTTCGATGGAGTTCATCATCTAAGACGACGTAATGGGCACTGTGAGTTTTTAGACGGTGTGCAGCCCATTTCTCAACTGTGAGTTCTCCCCTGCTAAGATAGTCGATGAACTCCGTCCTCCAGTCGGGGTCGAACCCTTCGATATCTGCCGTGGTGGTCACGTGACTAGTCCCACGGTCGATGATCGGGGCCACGGTGACCGTTTGGTCGATCGAGGTGTCAATACTTGGCTTCTCAATTCGGTGTATTGGGATGGTTCGTTTAACCTGATCTCGAAGCTTGCTGCCAACGGCTGCGAGGGCGTCGGCGCAGACGTTCTCTCCTCTGGGGACTTTGATAAGTTCGAAGAATTCGAACTCTGCTGCTAACCCTTGGACTATCTTGAGGTAAGCATCCATTCAGTCGTTGCGGGCGTAGTAGTCGCCACTGAACTGATTGGCGACCAGCTGTGAGTCGTAGTAGGCGCTTAAAGATTCATATTCTGCCTCGTTGTTCAACGCTGGGAAGCCGAAGCTAAAAGACTGTCTGATCAATTCTCCGGTCGGGGACTGTAACTGGACCCTGGCCCCTGCGCCCTTGTTCGTTGAAGATCCGTCAACATGAAGGGTCCAGTTTGGGTTCGAGAGTGCGAGGTCTTGCTCCAGTTCCGGAGCCAACTCAACTAAGAAATACGCAAGGACCTGGGACTTTGTTGCCGTTCGGTTCTTGTAAGTGATATCAAGCTCACCGAGTTCGACAGCCCACTTCATTAGTCTTCCAGGACCTGTTGGTGTTCTGGAGTATTGTTCGGAGAGGCTGGTCGGTCAGTACCTCCACCGAATGTGACTGAAAATACGGGCGGAGCTTTCTTGCCGCTTCGACTATGCCCAGCGCCATCTTCTCCAGAGTTGGGTATCGCGTTTCTGGGCCTGTCATACGCCTGTTTGTGTAGAAGATTGGTTTTTGCTCGCCGCGGTCTTTCTTTATTAGAACACTGCTGACTGCTGCGGGGGATACCGCGACGTAAAGGGATACAACGTCCCCGACATCCGGCTTGACGAGTACAGGCGGTGTAGTCAGATATTGTTTGAGTTGAGCAAATTCTTCTTCGCACTTCTCGTCCCAGATAAACTTTTTACTCCCGTGCAGGAGATCGTAGAATGGTAAACACTTGTCGGTAGATCGAGAGATGAACAGATTAAGTGCAGCAATCCGAACCGTGAGCCGTTGGACTTCTCTACTATTTTTTGGACTTGGGAGGTTCAGGACCGCTGAGATCTGCTTCGGGTTGGCTTCGATTCCTCGTTGTGTTATGATGTAACCGAGGAATTCACCTGAGGAAACTCCGAAGGTGCACTTCGCCGGATTCAATTTCATGACGTACTTGTTGAGAGTTTCGAAGCAATCTCGTAGATGGCGGAGGTGATCGGCGGCGTGTAGCGACTTAACAAGCATGTAATCAATGTATACTTCCATGGTGTCGCCCAGCTTTTCTGCAAACATTATGTTCACGAGTCGTTGGTAAGTTGACCCTGCGTTCTTTAAGCCGAACGGCATGACCTTATAGCAGTAGGTTCCCCAATCTTTGATAAAGACCATTTTCTCGCGATCATCAGGGTGCATCATGATCTGATTGTATCCGGAGAAAGAATCCATGAACGTGAGCATCTCATTTACGGCGGTGGATTTGACTAGACGGTCAATATTGGGAAGAGGGTAGTTGTCCTTTGGGCAGGCTTTATTTAGGTCGGTGAAGTCGACGCAGACGCGCCACTTCCCGTTCTTCTTCTTGACCACCACTGGGTTTGCTAACCACTCAGGGTAACGTACCTCAGCGATTGAGTCGGCACCGAGTAGCTGTCCGACCTCTTCATTCACAGCTTTAGACCTGTCAGGACCAAGCTTTCGTCTCTTTTGACGAATGGGCTTGAAGGTTGGGTCGACATTAAGCTCGTGCGTTGTTATCGCTGGATCAATTCCTTTCATGTCCGCCATGGACCATGCGAACGTAGATACATTCTCCTTGAGGAAGTCAAGGATCGACCGCTGCATATCCTCAGATAGATATGTACCGATTCGTGCCGTTCGGTTTGGGTCCGTGTCGTCGATGGGCAACTCAAGAACTTCGTCTTTCTGGGGCCAAACTTTGGAGAGCGGGGGAGAGACGGAGTTGACAGGTAGAGAAGAATGTTGGAGCTTAACAGTGGCGATCAATAGGTCTCGAGCGGCCTTCTGTCTCCTCGCAACGTTTTAATTGCGTCGTCCGTACCGGGAAACTTGATGCATTGGTGGTAAGTGGACGGGATTGCTTGCATCGAGTGTATCCACGGGGTTGCAAGTATCGCATGATATGGTGCCTTCGTGCTTAGAACAGTGAACTTGACTGTTCGAGTAACATTGCATGCGCGTACCGGAAGACAGATCGTCCCCAGTATCGTTTCGGAAGATCCATTGAAGCCGGTTAATGTTCTGGATGATGCCTTAATGTCATCGGGGTCCACTCCCATCTTTTGCAGCGTTCCTCGGAAGATGATATCAACAGAGCTTCCCGTATCGATAAGTACTTTCGTGACGTCATACTCTCCAATTCCGAGAACGACAAGAAGAGGATCGTTGTGGGGGACGTTAATCCCGACGGTGTCATCAGGCGAGAAGGTTATCGGAGGATGATTTGATGGTCTAGTGGGCCACCTTTATGAAGTCGCAACCTACCGGCGGTAATCCTTGACGGAGCGAACAGAATTTCCACAGGGAGGAGAACCACCCATAACGACGTTTAGTCGCTGTTTTGTTTTTACTCGCTTGGGGTTTAAAAGGGCGCGCAGGTCAGCTGATGTGTTGTCGTCGTTTTGCGACAGCGTAGGGTTGCCTGGCGTCTTAGTTTGTTCCAACCGTCTACGGAGATCTGTGGGCTTTGAGCTGTTAAGGAGAACGCGAAGATCGCACACGCTGGCGTTGAGTTTGTCTCGAAGATCACCGCTGAGACGTGTCGGATGCCCTTTGGGATCAGGACCACCGGTCGAGGTACGCTGGGACTTCCTTGCATTCTGCGTTAGCCGGAGATCAGTATTTCCGGAGCTGTTGTCGTCCTTGGACTCAAGCTTTCGTTTGAGAACATTTCTCAGATCTCCGGGTATAGGCGCGTCGTCGTTCTTGTCGTCTGACGATAAGGTTTGTTGAGAAAGTATAACCTCTATGCGCCTGCGGTTAGCCGGCTGTTCTTCGTCAGCAGAGGAGTCGTCTTCACCGTCTTCCTTTGGGGGCTTTTCTTCATTTCGCTGCTGCGTTTCGTTTTGTCGGCCTTTGCCGGTAGTTTTGCGCTGGGCTCTTCTTTCTTTATTCTTTCTCCAGCTTTTGCCGTTTTTGGGCTTAGCTTTTAGGGGCTCAAATTTGAAGTCGCCGCTGGCGAGAGACAAGAGATAGTGCGCATAGAGTGATTTACACTCCGTCGTATCATGCCCTTTGACGTTGTGATATTTGCAATGTTTGGAGAGATCGATGGTTCTGGAAGGGCCTGCCGTCGGACCTGCTGCCACTGCGGGTTGAGTCGCGCAGACAGTATCAGTTGGTTCGCCAGATGAGTCGAGCTCTCTTACCCATTTGTTCCACCCTTCTCCTCGGACTACCATGGTCGAAATCGGTACGTTTTTCTCGTTGACGATGTACATGTAACCGTCTTTTTGGCTGTTCTTGTCGCGAGGAGCATGCTGCCGCGGTTTTGCTCGCTTGTCGGCATTTTTAGTCGCTGGCGTTTTCGCCGCGTTCATCTTGTTGATGATCGCATTTGTATCTTCTTCCATTCGGATGAAGTTGTGAGAACGAGCGATAGCGTCTTGGAGCGAGGTGGTTGGATTTTGGTATAGATCTTCTCGGAACTTAGAGCGGAACCACAATGTATTTCTCAGGGCGTCGATAGCGATGTCGTCGGGGATTGCAATCCTCAAGACTACTGCTTTGAACTTCTCCATGTAGTCGCAGAGGCTCTGATCTTTGGTTTGATTGAGGTTCCACAGGCTAGAAGCGGTAGCACTGCGCTTTGTGAAAATAATGTACGTCTTGAGGAAAGCCGCTGATAAGTCTCGGAAGCTTCCGATTGAGTTCTCCTCTAGTTGGGAGAGCCAGGTCAGGGCTTGCTCGTGGAGAGTCTCGACGAACAGTTGACAGTAGCCTGCGTCCCTTTCTTCATCGGAGAGTCGAGCCCGTGCCATCGCGATATTGAAAGCCGTCATGTGTTCCACCAGGTCTCCGCCGGGCTTGTACTCTGGTAGGCGCAGCTTCTCTATCTTCCTGAGTTGCACATTGGTTAGTGCGCTAGTAAAAGGGGTTCGCAAGGTCGCGGCGAGTACACTCTCGATTTGTGGAGCCGCGCTGGTAGCTTGATGGATCTTCGAGCTCATTTGCTGAAAGATGAGTTTGAGCTCGGCGATATCGCGTATGGTTGCGAGATCTGGTCCCATCTGTTGAGCATCGACGGGAAGGGTTTCGTTAGGTTCCGAGTCATCTGAGATGTGGTCACCACCCGTCGCCGTAGGGTTTGTGTTGAATAGGCGACGGCGTATCATCTGTGGATGGCTCGTTTGGCCGTCTGGAGCGGTGAGTGCTGCGACCAAAGCAGCTAGCTGGTCGTTGGTCATCTTTTGAACTTCGTCTTGTCGAGCGAATCGAGCCATGATAGAGCTCATGAAGTCTACGGGGATTGGTGGAGCAGCTTCAGGCGTAGGGGCTGGTTCTCTGCCTGGAGCGCCGAAGGTGGCGTCATCTTGAGCCATGTAGACCTAGAACGTTACTTTAGCGAGCCCCACGGTGGGCGCCAATTGTTTGTACGGGATTCAGTCGACTAGGTTGAAAGAACTCGAAAATGGGATGACTAAAGACGTTTTATTAGATCTGATCAAAAGGGGGGGGGTACAAGAGTGACAAGAGAACAAGGAAACAAGCTGGAGCTCGAAGAGCAAACCGGAAAAGGTACAGAACGATTAGGAGTAAAGAGAGACTAAAACTCTAGATCAAGCCGCTCAGTGTGTGTGTAAAAGTGTCGATCCCCTTCTTGTTGTTGTCTCCTTTCCTTTTATAAGCTTTCCGTCCTTGTGTGTCCTAGATCCGGTCCCCCTTTGGCCCTTAACTTGAGAAGGCCAAGTATATGGGCCTTGATGGAGTTCATCCGAGCTGGATGCTTTTGGTCGGCTTGGTCGTCGGCTAAAAGAACTCTAAAACCGAGCTGACAGCTTTACTCGCCGAGCCGAGTAAGTTTGTAGCTTGTTGGGCTAGACCTTGTTATTCGATGGGCTAGACCTTGTTATTCGATGGGCCTTGTGGAGGGATGTAATCCATCTCCTACAATAATTCGTCGGAACTAAACGGAGACATGCCCTTTCTCAAGAAAAAAAAATTCAACAGGGACGGTGGGTGCAACTAAGAGCATGTATATTGCTTTTTAGATACCATAAAGAATATTAGCAAATAAAATATTAGCATTTTGTACAAAAAAAAATCACATGATTAAATAGAAAACATGTACCAATATTATAATAAAATAATAGTTGACATGAGAGTTTTTAAACAAGTTCTTCGAGTTTATCAAGTTTCTTGCACCAAAAATAAAAATTTCTTCAAATTTCTGGTTGAAAAACTGTTAACGTTGTCTGGGAGCTTGTGGTCAAGTGGTAAGGGGAAGAGATTGGGATGTCAACACATTTCAGGTTCGAAGCACCTGCCATGCGAAACTAAGTCACATGTTATCTGGACATCCTACATGGATACGTGCCCTTTCGGCCCATTTGAATACCCGGAGAAATGATCTATCTATGGGCTGCACCTCCCCTTGGGGATTAGTCTGGACCCTTTCATAGGTTTGGGATACTCCCAAATTAATAAAAAAACTGTCAATGTTCTCTCTCTTCTTTTACTTAAGTCTTCATTAAATCAGTTATTAATTAGATACTCTCGTTAGATCCCTGCGAGGTTGAAAAAAAAAGATCCTTGAGAGGGTGTTGCAATTGTGAAGTTTTTGTTTTTTAACATCAATTCTTGGAAGCATGTGAAGTCTTCGCCCTACAGTGTTTGTAATGGTAAAAATAGTCCTATATACCTGGATGGATCACTTCACGAGTTCATCTTTGATAAAAATACTTAAGCAGATTGATTGTCACACAGAGATTTTCAAGTGGCCTCAGAGTTTCCAGCTCCCACTAAAGGTAAAATTTGTATACGCATGTGCAACTTGAATAATCGTAAATCACAAGATAATTGGCTAAGAAAAGGCATATAGTTATTAGATAATTTGAACAAGACACGGGAGAACGTCGTATCTCCTATATATTAATCATGAAGCATTACAACATATTTTCGTAGAAACATATCATCACGAAGATGATTCTTAGAATTTTTAGAAAAATAAGTTGGTCTATATAAACATATAGTATGATTTTTATTAAACTAACTATCAAATTAATTAATAGTGTACAAAAAATATTTTTTTTTCCTTAAATAAAAGCTACGAAATTACCTAATATGATTAACATATATATGACAATTAATGATTATGAATAATATATATTTAATAACAATTTTTGTATACTCTCCCATATATGTTATATTTTGAATTTTTAAAAATGACTATAAATTACTAAAAATGGTAAAAGTCTCACATTGAAATGTTTGTGATCAATGGTTTAACTTTTTTTTGTTCAAGCAAGATACAAATGATCATATAACGTAGGATGGGCGTTTGGATACCCGTTACCCGTTCGGATTCGTATCGGGTATTTCAGTATAAAGGTATAGAACCCGTTCGGGTATTTCTACACTTCGGGTCGGGTTCGGGTACTTTATGTTCGGGTTCAAATATTTTGGATCGGATTTGGATATTCAAATTTTGAAGAAAAAATAAATAAATTATTCGTTTTTTAATTTTTGTATTTAAAATATACTTTTAACTTAAATGGTTTTCAAATTTTTAAAAGATTAAACTATTAATAGGTTTGGAGATAAAACTTTAAAAATAGAAAGACACTAATTTAGTTGTTGTTTTGAAATTTTCGATGAAGTTTTGTTAATGCAAGAAACAAGAGGTTGATATGTATTTTAAGTGAGTAGCAAATGATTTTGTCCATAATTATATGTATATTATCTAATTTTAAGCAATGTGCCTCATTAATATAATTACTTTGAATAAAATGAGAGAAGTAAGCTAGAAATATAGGGTTAATTATATTTATGTTTGGATCGGTTCAGATTTTTGGATCGGATTCAGATACGGGTTCGGGTATCGAATAAAATACCAGCCCTAATAAATCGTATGAATATGAAGTCTCATTAATAGATATTCATATTTTTTTTTTATATATATATATATATATATATATCTTAATATCATTTGAAATAAATTATATAATATATAAAAATATAAAAATATGTTAATTTCAAAATTACAGTGAAAAAGATATTGAAATTTGTGTTGAAAAATCTTACATTAAAAGTTTTGTAATTAACGGTTTAAATTTTTGTTATAGTAAAGATACAGATGTTAAAAAATTATATGAGTAGGAAGTATCAATAATAAATATTTATATTAAAATATACTATATATCTATGTCAATATCACTAAAGTCTAATTTATACCACCATATAAAGTAAATAAAATGATTTTTTTGATTTATTTATCAAAAACGCAAAAGGTATTGGTTTTGATTTATGTGTTTACTTATATGTATATACTTTTATGTATACAAATTATTTTTTAAATAGGTAGTTTCTAATATCTTATATGATTCTGACAATCCCAGAAACACACTTCTTCAAATCGAAGTGATTTTTAATATTGGAAACACTATATATATTATTTCATTTAGCTTAAATAATTTAATCTTGAATTTGATTCCTAAAAACTTTTAATGAAATATCATGACAAAATTCTAATCACCTTCTTTTGAGTTTATTCGAAAAATGAGAGATTTGATCATTCGTCTAATATTTGTTTCTGTCTAATACCCTATCTAACTATTATAATTGTAAAAATGAGAGATTTATACTATTTAGTATAAGTTTTCTAGTTTTAGGTTTAGTAAATCAAACAATTATTAGTTTATACATAGTTTACATTTACTAGATTTATAAAGTATTATATATGTTTTTATCTGTATACTCTTAAATAACTAAACCTTAAAAGCGTAGGCAAATAAAATAAGTAATTTGTTTTGTTGTTGTAGAAATAAATGATTTTAGGACCGAACTGGTGAATATATACTAGAAAGATATTTATATTTCGAGTCTTCACTTATATTTTATAACAACTTGATATATTAGATTTGAACACTAACCTGTTAAAAGAGTTTGTCGATGATTTTCTTCAAATTTTTTATTCTTATATATGTATCTGGAGTGAAACTAATTTTTACAAATATTCATCTTTTTAAATTGACATTTATGTAATTCTCCGAATTCATAGAATAAGTTAAAAAAAAGAAATTAATCTCATATCAATGAAATATAAACGAGAACAAAAACGCAATTTTATAGAGGTAGAAAATGAAATCACTTATGGAGAGTCAACAGTAAACAAATCAAGAGCAGAAAACATAATCTCATCTCGTCGTCATTATACAATCGATGTTGTCTATTTGGTTTTTGTGATTTGTGTAAGCTGAAAAACTTAATTTCTTTTTATACATATGAAGTCTTAAAAATAATTAAAATGAGTTATAATACATTAACTCTTAACTCTTCAACAATATGATGATAAATTTAAGAGACCAACATTTGTATTCATCATTTTACAATCGATAAAAACTGTAGTGCATGTGCGCAGTTTATCATCTAGTACCTAATTATTTTTCTAAACTCCTCTCGCAATTGTTACGAAGAAGATATTGCTTTTTAGTGACTGTGAAGGCCCAAAACTCGCATAGCAATTTTGGAAACGCAATCACATGCCTTATATTTGAACTTCGAATGTGCTATGAGACCTATGCTTGTAATTTCAAAGTATGGCACTAGTTTTCCCCTAATATTATTTTCTTCTAGTCTAAATTGTGCTATATAAATATGATTAACATAATATTAAATTATCATGACAAGCTTTGTCAAATTATGCCTTCTTTTGTACGCAACCCCAATCAAGCAATTTGAAACTTTCCCCAAGAAGTGTTGTTCAAGAATAGATATCTTAATTAAGTTACCTAATAGAATCAGAAAAAGAGCAGTTAGTCCAAGCATAAGAAGTTCAAAGTGTGTCTTTACAGAAAAGAAAATATAAAAAATTATCATGGAGACACATCGTAATAATGGAAAATCTGGTAAGAATAGAATTAATTGATTACTGAAATTTTTGGCGACAGGGTTCAGTGGTTGGTGGTTTAACCAAATAAACCTGGATCAAACCTCTCTTGACTCGATAATTAGAACAATATTCAATCGAGGTTTGGCCTTGTCACTAAGTGTTGGGCCAAATATATAGCATGGTTGAACCATGTTGTTTCCATGCAGGTAGTCTAGAGGATTCATGATCTTGAATTCAACCAAGAAAGCTATGTATACGTTGTTTGAGAACTAATATATGTATCTACATTTTCATCTATCTCTTTCTTTGAAAATCTTGACGCATTATAAGGATCAATCCTTAAACAACGGGAACAGGTCTTATTAACGAGAACGTCATGGCGTTATATTGATTTGATTCAACAAGGGCAGGGTCTGAAACATGTTTATTCCATGAAAACGTGACTTTGGTGATCAAAGAAAAGGTTTAGGTTATCCTGAGAAGACTAGGAATTAATTAGGTAAGTGTTTAGGGTATGGTTCAAAGCACATTGCACTTGATGATGCAATTAGAATTCACTTAATTAAGTAAGCAGATTTCCTAAAAGTACATAACTTTATAAAGATACTAGATTTTATACTCTACGTGTGAATCTATATTAATAAATTAGATTCATTTTATAATATTTAACTTGAAATAAAATTAATATATATATATATAATTTTTCTTTTTATGAAAATGTATTTAACCTACTTATATTTATTTATAAAAATATATCTTTCAAAATAATTATTATCTAGTTATTTATTTGCTTGTATTTATAAATTATGTTTGTAAACTATATCATTTTTTATAAAACATAAAATGATCTATTTAAAATTGTATAAGTTGCTCGATGCATATAAAATAATATTACACTATTATAAATGATTAATTTATTTCTAGAATTTTAATTTGATTTGTATTTAGCAAAATGGTATAGTGAATGTATGTTTGTTCTAAAGTTACTGTGACATTTGTACTTGAAAAATTCTTTAAAATTTATACAATCATATCTACAAATTAACAATTGATTTTAACTTTATCAGAATAATATTAATGAAATTTTAAGTCGAGACTCTAAGTCACTGCAAAGTTTAGACTATAAGTGATTGCAAGTATCCATGTAGGCTTTGAAATCACTAATTAAGTACAAATTTGAGTAATATTTAAATTTTTAATCACCATAAATATTGATGAACTTTAACTAATATTAAATATTATACTTTTTTATAATATAAAATAAATATAAATATAATGAAATTTGAATGTGTTAATTAATATAATATTTATTAAGATAATGATATAAATAATATAGAGTATTATATCTATACTCTCTACTTGGTCTTATTCACCATAATGTATAGCAGTGAAGCTTATATGAATGAATAATAAATTGCAAGAGAAAAGATTTTATTTCAGGTAAGAAAATATATTCATTACAAATATATTTACATAATTATTTCCAAGTCTCTTTGAAACATATTACATAATTCAAAGAAATGTTTTCTTAAAAATATTGACATATTTAAAATATTAAATTATGATGCTGATTTAGAATATTTTTATTTGTTTATTAAAAATTATACGTGAACACTTTTAAGTAATCATATCTAGTCCTTATCGTAAAAAAACTCGTGGGGTGAATATTAATTTTTTCTGATACTCTATTAAATTTCAAATTTTCAATGATTTAATATAAGTATCCATTTATTTTATATAATAATATTTACTTTTATTAGTTATCTTTCTATATGAGTGTCAATTTTATTATTACATGATTCTTGCATTTGTAAGATAGTTTTTTCTTCTTCTTTTTTTGTTAGTTAAGTTTTATGTTGATTTCCAAATAGTTAATATGTATATCTAGTTTATCTGTTTTACTGATTTTTTTCCTTTTTATTTACTTTATTTGAAAAAAAATTTCTTTGATTTTAAAAAATATTTTTGGAAATCTATATATTTAAAACTGTTAAAATTTTAATACTTCATTCATATTAATTATTTAACTTATACGTGAACATGCTCAATTTTATATGGCCTCAATTATTTTTTTTATATATATGCTTTAGATCCATATAGCTTTTATTATTTGAAGGTCATGACTCAAGTATTTTAAGACGTAACTAGATCAGTCGGGCGGGTGTTTGCTTTAACTTGTAAAAGTATTATCAACTTATATCCAATAGGAAATTATTGGGTTGTATAAAGTATGGTCCATGTTATTCGCTATCATATGATCGTTATTGTATTTAATGTATTTGTAACACGAAAAAAAATACAAATACCTTACTATATATATATATTTTTTACATTGTTTATTTACTATTGTAACCCAAATATATAAAAATGTTATTTTAAAAATAATAATTACATACCCACATTATTAACGAACTACAAATTTTTTTGGAGAGAACTATATGTTTACCTATGTATTATATATAAACTATAAATACCAATAACTATAATAAAACAACAAAAAATTTAGTGGACCAATAAATAATGGAGTTATCAAAATGGATCATATTGGCAAATTAAATAATGTGGTCCAATTCTATAGTAACAGTTTTTTTTTCCGGGAAAAAAAACTCGTTAAACCTAACAAATTAAGGTTTTCTCTATCTCTCTCTCTGTCGGCAAGATGATCTTTCATCTTCTCACCTAAATCATTACGATATACCCTCTGAAAATTCCATCGATCAAGATGGTTCTATTTAATCAAGATTCAGCCTCGTAATTATGATGGTTTAAGATAGCAGGTTAGATCTTATTTCTCATCTGTTCTTTGTTATACTCATGTTAATTTTTAGATCTTTTTCTTTCAATCTGTTTTGTAACCGAAGATTCACTGTAAGTTAACTACAGATTGTCCATATTTCGTAGATCGAGAAAATATCTCAAGTACTTGTTCCACATGACAGTCTTCATAGTTTCAACCTCGTCCATCAATTCTGATCTTCTTCAGATATGTTATTCGTGACCATCAATACAGTGTTGGTTCAGACAATCACCAAAGGTTTATTCATAAACACTGACTTCATGCATCTGAAAAGATTAGCCAGATGACCAATTATTTACCCTGATATGTCCACAGAGAACAGAACATCAGCTCGAAGATGCGCCAAGGCGAGTATACTACAGCTCGATGACGTTACATTGCTCAAACGCCTTGTACAGAATCAAGGTGGTTTTAGTGACCTGAAACCTGAAGAATACTATGATTAGGCTCCGAGATTGTGTAAGTTAACCTTCTATAGTTTATCAATCCAACATTTAGACAAAGTTTGGAGCAGTTTTTTAGTTCTGAAGATATGTTTGAGTTCAAATCGTCTTGCAGTTTGATTCTTTGGGGGTTTATCAATAATTAAAGTTTTACTTGTGACACTTGATTTGAGTTCAAATCGCATTAGAGATTTGTTTGTGTTTTCTCTCGAGATCTTTCATCTACACATGTTATGCTTATACATTTATAATAGTTACAGGAAATCTGCAATGTACTAATCTAATTTTGTTGACTTATTCAAATGTTGCGTATCAGACGTACTTAGAAGGAAAATGTGACCGAAACTGAGGAAGAGAGTATGGTGTGAGGCTAATTTACTGGTCGGTGGCAGAGAACAAAGCACGGATCAAGTCTTTAGAACAAAGTGAAGGTTAGTGATATACGGGATTTCTCTCTGTCATCATTTGTCACATTGATATGCAAAGATTATTAGTTCATAAAATCATATAATTTAGAATCCTATCAAATTAGAGTTGAGCTTAAACTCTGCTATATCAATAGTGTTTAGGTTATGGCTGCTTCTAGTATAAGTCTCGTTGAATACTTGTGATTGCAATAGTCCTTTCTATGCAGTTCTCTCGCAACCTTGAATACTTGTGATTGCAATTGAAAAAAACTAAATTTATTGAATAGAATGACATGCATTATTATAGGAATGAAGTTGTTCGGCAATAAATTGCAATGTGCCTAAAAACAGAAAATGATTTCAGTCTAGATAACTTCTGAAAGTAGAACCCTTATCCTTGCTGCGATAAAATCTGCAATGAGCAAATATTTTATTAGACTACAGCAACATCCATTTGAGGAATATAAGCTAATACAAACTATAGTTGCATCCACGGTAAAATTGTTACAAATAAAATAGTTCAGAGAAAGTTAATATTCAAAAGACATACCTCATCACTCCCTTTGTTCAAGATTGTTGAAAATCTCTTTAAAAACAACATTCATGGTTTTTTTCTGAGGCTTGCCATCTTTGTCCAGAATCAATATTTTCAAACCTTTCTTTGACGTCACTCTAGAAATTGCCACGTATAGCTGTCCATGTGAAAAGACCGGTCTTGGCAGAAAGAGCCCAACTTCTGATAATGATTGTCCTTAGCTTTTGTTTATAGTTATAGCAAAAGACACAGCTAAAGGTAATTGCCGTCTGCGCATTTTAAAAGGAAATCTAGTATCTGATGGTGTTATCAACAATCTCGGAATATATACTATCTCTCCAACTCTTTCTCCAGTGATGATTCTAGCCTCAACCATAAAATCCATTAGCTGAGTGATCTGCAGCCTCGTTCCATTCATTAATCCTTATGTAGGAGCAATATTCCTTAGAACCATAACAGGACAACCAACCTTGAGTCTAAGACTGTGGTTTGGTAATCCAGACACCTTAATAGTGTTTAGGAAATCAGGACCAAGAGCTTCATCACTAATTGAAATTTTATCTATTGAGTCAATACTACGTGCGCTGATGTAGATCTTTTCCTCACCTGGAATGATAATTTTTAATCAGCACAAAATTCCTCAAAAAGAAAAATAGATTTTCTTTAGTTAAGGAGTAAAAACGGAATCTTACCATCAAGCTTATCTAACATGTATTCATTTATCATGTTGACATCTTAATTAGTAGGACATAGAATAGCTCTCTCTTCGAAAAATTTAGGTTCTTTGTTTTCTTGTAACGAAGCATTATCCCTATACACAGCTTTGCTAATGGCTTCTATAGGATCATCCGAATCCATAATCAAAAACTCTTCAGGAATATCGATCTCAGCTTCGCCATCGTTAGGCTCTGCAATTTTACCTTCTCCAACCGTTAAGATCCACTCAGAGAATTCCTTAAGTTCTTGTGCATTTTCTGGTGTCAAATCACCAGACAATAATTGCATGTTCTTTGTGAGTTTGAAGACTTTACAGTGCTCCCAAAGATAAGAAGAGTTCACTGCAGCCAAAACAATTTCAGCTCTTCCAGCTCCATGTATTACAGGTAGAACCTGTCGAAAATCACCTCCAAACACTACAACCTTCCCACCAAAAGGTTTAGTTCTATGCTTCCCCATAATATCAGACATGCTCCTATCTAGAGCTTCAAAACAATGCTTACTCATCATAGGGGCCTCATCCCATATAATGAGTGATGCTTCTTTTACTAAATTAGCTTGATCTGATCCAGGAGTCATAGTACACGAAGAAAACTCATCAGGGCTAAGTGGTATGCCAAATCTTGAATGAGAAGTCCTTCCCCCTTTTAACAACAAAGAGGCGATTCCACTTGATGCAACATTAAGAACAATATCTCCTTTAGAACGAATAGCTGCATGAAAGTTTTCCCAGTACCACCAAATCCGTAAACAAAAAACATTCCACCTCTTTCTTCATTCACGGCATCAAGAATTTCATCAAAAATTTTCCTCTGTTCATCTGTCATCTTCTGAACGTCTCTATCAAGAGTTTCTACCAGTGCTTGACGATCATAACTCCGCTCATCTAATATCAAAACATTTGAATCAGTATCGTCTGTAGGAGGAAGTTGTGGCATAGAAGTAAAGTTTGCAAGAGAAGTTCCATTTCGCCTCAGATGCTTCTCAATTTCTTGTAAAGCAAACTTCTTTTTCTCCTCATCACTTAACAAAAGTTCTACAAAAAAGATCAAAAACCTAAATTAGCACAGTTTGTAATCAAAAATTAGGTCCAAGTTCGTTTGAACAGATTCTGAAATTAGCACAACACAAAAATACATAATTCTAACCTGGTCTGTTGAAATAAATCTGCCGATTATGCTCAATATCTTCAGACAAAATCTGCCAAGTATTTTCCCATACTGTTTATGGCATAGATAAGGTATTATTATTCAGCATCATAACAAACACATGTCGCAGATCACATCCAAAGCTCTCAAAACTTCTCCTCACTATATCGTCAATGTACTCTTGATCCTCATCTAATAACCCACGAGCAAAACATGCATCTTTGTATTCAGGATATATAACACCATTGAAGGTTTTAATGTCTTCATAACTAGTAGGCCCTCTAACAACATTCAACAACACACGCAAATAATAAGCATCTTCCTGCTTACTGGGAGCATAATTTATCATGCCAATGCTAAATCCTCTTTTCCGCCTAGTAAACTTCTTTAGCTTCTTTTGGTAAGTATAAAAGTTGGGAATTTGGGCATAGAGGAGATTTCTAGCAAACGCATCAATTTTACACAGCTCAAACCATGCTAAGAACATAGTATTCTCAATGCGCTTCCTATTGACAACAGCTTCCATCTTATCTTTCCCTCTGAAAATAACATGTTGCTTTCCAGGTAGATGAAAAATAAGCTTCTCAACTGCTGTAGATCGAAAGTGAATTGGAAACTGAAAAATTCTCCAACCAGCTTCACATACCGAAACATATCTACCAAAAAATGATTTGTTTTAAAATAACTAAATATTTCACCAGCAATGAGTTATAAACGAATTTGTGATATGTATAAATATAGCAATGTCCATTACCTGCAGTCGAAGAAATCTTTGAATTCATTTTTCTTTTCTACATTTTCTCCTGCGGTTTCAAGCTGGTTCATAACTACATGGTCAGGTGGTTCCACAGCGACTGTCACACGGTCATGTCCTTTATTAATGTACTTAAATAAGTACTTAATAGAACCAGCTTGGTTTCACCATTCAACATTGATATGAGCTCGGTAACGAAGAGATAGTTTCTTATTGTAAGGAATTACCCATCGATTGTCACATTTCATCCCATTCTTTAGCACAAATCTTCCAGACTCCTCGCGCCTTCTGTAAACGGGAAATCCTTCTCTATTAACTCTAGTTTTTGCAGCATATGGTTTGGGATATAACTTTGTACATTGTCCATTCTCCATGCATGGTGAATTCATATTAGCAGCTCCACAAGGACCATGCATCATCATATCTTTAATCACATCATATAGCTCTGGCTCTTCGTCTTTATTAGGGATTTCCGCACAAATTATTTTATCAATGTCATCTGTGGTGGGAAACTTGAATTCTGGATGCATGAATAGCAAAATATGTGCGTGCGGCAAACCACGTTTCTGAAACTCAATAGTGTACATGGCTGTAAAATTAGGTTTAAAAGACCAGTTAGTGTATGTAACCAATTAAGAGGAAAAAATCGAACACTAATGCTGAAATTAAAGAAATAAAAAATATCTACTTACATGAAACAGTCTTCCCAAGAATGTGCTTCTTTGTTAAATCATCCGTGAGTGATTGAAGTTTCATTTTGAAGATCCTAGAAAAAATTTCTGATCTATCCTCTGCCTTCAATTTTCTTTTCCCTAGAAATCTGGTGATCTCTGGCCATTTAGGATTGCATGTGTAAGTGATGAACAGATTCGGAAATCCAAAATGCTTACAAATGGTCATAGCATCCAAATAATTGTTCTTCATATATCTTGGACCACCAGTGAAAGAAGCTGGCAACACAAATTCAGTTCCTTGGTCATGCATATCGATTTTTCCTGCAGTCTCTGACTGTTTGATAGAGTCATAACTATCAGATCGCAAAGTTGACTGATTAAAGTTGAGATATCGTAGACGGTTAGACTCAATAGTTGTGAAGGCATCCACAACAAATTGCTGAAACAGACGCCTAGCATATAAAAGAGTGTGCGACTCATTCCTACGCTCATGAAGACGAAAAGCATAATATTGCCTCATACTAATTGTCTGCTTCTTCAGCTTCTTAGTAGCTTCTGTTACTCCTTTCTGAATACCAAGCCTAAATCCATCTTCTCCATATGTAAATAATAGAGGATACTGCAGTGCTAGATATGAGGGATGTATCTCATTAATCCTCATTAATTTTCCAGAATGTTTCTGAAGCACTATATCCCTTTTATCCATATCAAGATTAAAATCTCTAGGAATCAAAGCTGCAACTTCTGATGTTGTTGGTGTGTTGTATGTTCGGCCATCCTTTAGACGATCACTTATGATCCTCATATGAAAAGCTTCTTGAGGATTAGTATTAAATCGTTCTCCTGCTGATCTGAAGTTCTTAACATATGGATTCACTTCATCTAAGATTTTCATCAAAACTTCAATAATTTCTTTCCTCAAGTTGTCCTTTTGCTTGCCTTTAAAACTCCTTTTACCTTGGCAGCAGTTCAAACGCTAATTATTAGGTTAAAATTTTTGTGATACCATATCGATCATGACATGGTAGAAATTATAGAAGTTCAATGCAAAGAGAAATATGTTTTAAAGGAGAAATTATACCTTAAGCAATTGGCTCTGTTCTCAGCTTCATTTTCAGTATCACAGATGTACATCTGTCCAAATTTGGCATCTTTACCATCTGGTGGTTTTAAACTACCCAAAAGATGGTAATTTTCTCCTTGCATTTGAAACATCTCTGGCCCAACACCTTTTCTTAGAGATCTTTCTACTTTCCTACCAAGCGAAGTAAATGAGAAGACCATGTTATAGGCTCTGATATTTTTCTGAAAATGCTTGCATCTTGGATCATCTCCTTCAATCAATCTTTTAAGTTCTGTTCGTGGATTAATAGAGGCAAAACTACTTGATCTTGACCACAACAGAGTGAAAAAGAAGGATTTTTACTATTTTTACGCTTGTTTATCCTTTCGCCATACCACATAATAGCACCACGTAATCTGTATATTTGAAAAAAAATATCTTAAAAAGTAAAATGATTCTAAGAGGTCAAATTGACAAATGGCAATGAAATACATTCTAATGTTAACATAAACTCAATTCTTACCATCATCCTTTCGACAAGTTTTGGTTTTATAACGCTTTGTTGCACGTGTACTTGTCCTCGAATCAATGAATGAATCTTTATGAAATTCAGTGTAAGGAGAACATGTTTCCGGCTCAACAGAATCATCAAAGTGGGTATCCTCACTTTCTGTGTCTGAACTCTCTTGGGAACTACAGTCAAACTCTAGAGAATCATCAATTTCCTCAATTACTCCTGGATATTATTTAAAGATCAAAAATATGTGTGTAAGCCAAAAGTAATACAAAAGAAATTTAGTAATTTAGGCCACCTCTAAAATCGATATTGCAGTCGCTCTCTGCATCGTCATCATCACTGTCATGATCTTCACATGTATCATCTCCTCTGTTTGATTTTATATTTCCCTTGTCATTTCCTAAGGTCTTTGATATATTGGTAATGTCTTTTAATACTGTTGGAGGGTTCTTTCTTCGTTTCTTTGAGATTTTAACATGATAATCATGGTCTTCTACATTGATTCTATCTCTTGCTAGCGATGGAAAGAAAAAGAACATAATTAGGTTTGTCGTATGGATGAAGAGGCCGATTCTCTTTATTAGAGACACCTTGACATGTATTTTCGTAATTTCTCATTAATTAGGTTTGTATTTTCGTAAAGAGAATCGGCCTCTTGACATGTATTTTCGTAATTTCTATTTGTGATAATTCCTATTGAAATCTTGAAGAGACCGATTCTCTTTATTAGAGACACCTTTGTCAAGATCACGTTTTCGTTTCATAGATGCTTGGAATGAGAAACTTAGGTTATTTTCCGGCTGCGATACTAATAGAACTTGACTCGGTTCTGGTGTAGAAAGTTTGTCAAAGCTCCTTGAAAATTCATGTACTGGTGGTTGACTGCTAGAACTCGTTTTTTTTTTGTTTTGGTATTTGCCAAATATTCTTAAATTCGCACTTAATAATTTTAGGAGTTTAGTTCCTTTTAAAATTTAAATAGAAACAAAATATTTTCAAAATAAAAAGTGCAATCGATATTGGTAAGATATAAAATGCAAACGTCTTGGTAAGATGTAAACTGTATTAGGATATTTGCAAACGGATTTTTTTGGATATTGTGCTTAAATAATTCAAATTGACAATCAATATTGGTAAGATGTAGACTGTATTAGATTTTGAGGATTACTTGAGGATCTTATAAACTGTATAACATTTTTTGTGATATTCTGGTTTAATCAGCGAAGAGATATAATGATTTTGTAACTTTTTATAGGGAATTTTGATTTTCTCTACGAATTTGTATAAGAATTTTGACTTTCTAACTGTATTATTTTACTAACCATAAGGTCCTATTATTTTAGGTCAATCAGAGAATCTCGGGAAATCAGAGTAATCTTCCAACTTCCACTTATGAACATACACAGAACTCATGTAAGTTGTAGAGTTTTTCCTAAACAGAATGCTAAGTTGTATGGTATAATAGGACGTGGAATTATAGGTTTTGGATCAGTTTCATATGATAGTTTATGATTATGATGATTTAGGATCTATCGATCACCCCAAGAAATAAAATAGAACAGCTAATAATGAAATACTTAAATATGGATAACGGAAAGCCACATATATAAAAAAACACATGAATCATATTATTAGAGTTCAAAACGCTCTTAAGTAAAAAAAAAAAGCATAAGAATTTAAAATTAAAAGAAATAAACCATGAAAAAAAAAACAGAGACGCAAAAACCACTTCAGCAAGCAACTAATCTGTCAATCACTTAGTGTCATCCTTAGTCTTCTCCAACTTCACTGGCTTCGTGCACAACTTCTTAGAGGTAGAGGTAATGTCTTTCAGCTCAGCATCTTCTTCCTTGCGCTTGACAGTTGGTGTTGTAAATCCTTCAGATGAACTCGCAGAATTTGGCTTGAGCATCAGAACCTTCGAATAATAAATACAAACACAAAAGATCTGAGATAAGTATATAAACAATCTTATAAAAAATCATCTGAAATGGATCCAACGAAGACTGAATAACAAACCTCTCCACTGGGCAGAGTGCTTGAATTAGTGTCTAAAGCCGAAACAGGTTCAGATTGAGTCTCGAGTTTAGGAAGATCATTACCAGTCGATACTTCAGAAACATAGAAAGTGTTGGATCCATTATCTAGATTTCCAGAGGTTATTGAAATACCAAAAGAAAAAGACTTTCCAACTAAACTCTCGAGGGGCATGGGGATTACTTCAGGATCTTCAATCTACAAATAAAATCATAGTAATACTATTAAAATTTATACAGATGAATTTATATTTTTTCTATAAAATATACTTGCCTCATCATATGAACCATCCCAAATTTGAACAGCCTCACAACCAACAATGGCACTGGTTATAGTGTCAAGCATCATCAATTTGCATGAACCACTGTCATCTTTCACATTCAAATGCAGCTTGTACCTATTTATATTCACAAACCCATTAGTGAAAACAATTATAATTCCAATTCATAGGAATACAAAAAATAACATAAAAAGAGGCACTTACTTCGGTTCAACCTTTGTGACATTTGAGTGACATTTCTCGCAATACCATAATGGTTTCTCGTTTTGAGCCAACTCATTCCTACGAATCCTAGAGACACGTTTATTGCAGCCACAACATCCAAAGTAGAACCAACCCCAATCTGTATCGACAGATTCAATTGAACATATTATTTTGCAACTCTGAACCTGCAATACACAGAAAAAAAATATCAATACAATGCTTGTTAGTGAGATATATAAAATGCTAATACAACCTCAATTCCCACCAATATCTCAGCAATGGATCTGAATTGAACATCGTCCCAATCAGTTTTTTGGCGCCATCGTCCCAATCAGTTTTTTGGCGCCTAATCACTTGATTGTCACTCTTTGTACCCATAATAGCAAGAGGACGATTCACTTGCAACAGTCTGTAAATCGCCAAAATAAAAATTTCTAATTAAAAACTGGACATCAATTCGATTTTCTTAAATACCCAATACTATCAGTCATGGCTCACTTACTTTTCTCTAAACTCGATGGCTTCTTTCATGGTTGGGTTGAGGATTACAAGTGAAGCATCAAATGCATTTGTGATTTGTATATCACCTACAAAAAATTCACATATATTTTAATGTAAAATATGATTTTATCTGAAGATATTATTAAATTTGAGGATGTATATACCTTGGTAGAAGCTGATTTTAGCAAACCTAATCAAGCAGAGTAGGGTTTCAACATTGTTATCTTCAATAAAGGGTTCAAATTGTTCTGCATATTTCCCCCACAAGCAACACCTCACATCATGACCACTGCATAAAAGTCAGACTAATATCACCACATGTTTTCTACACAAATCTTTATTAAGTTCAACAAATTGTCTGAAGCTTACTTGGTGTCACGTAAACGAAAGTGAACTCTCTTTCGGTCTTTCCCATGAACTTGCACGATTTGTATTCCGTCAAGATTGAAAACTTCACCAATGATATCTGAGTAAAAACGACATATATTTCATATAACCCAAATCCGCAAGGTACAAAATTATTGATTTATTAGAGAATATGTACAATAAAACACAAAGTAACGATCATACCGATGAGGACATTTGCATCTGAACCTTGTCCACCAATATCTTCATAACTCACAAAATTAAGATAAGGATCATCATCCTCAAACACTGACCTCCCTATGAGTGTGTCACTCGTGAAAGTTATTTTGTAAGATAGCGGAGTCGGGCGATATTTACCACCAGAAGCTGAAACCTAGAAGTTTTCAATGAATCTCCATTCACCAGGCGGGAGACTTCGTTGAAGATGAAACATCTGAGTTCTTTTGCAACTTGCGTGAATTTTTCCGCCCTAAAAAAACAACAATAGCAAAGATCAATATTGTACGCATAAAACAGATGTAGTAAATTTCTAAACAATTTTGCCTCACTGTTTGATCAGCAAGAACACATTCTAGAGTTTCCCCTCCATAAGTTGTGTTTTGAGTCCATGAATGGAGTACCTTGACGTGCACTTTCCAAGAATCCTTGTGCGGCTTCACTTTGTTAACCAACACAGAAGCTTGATTGTTAGCCATCGTTTTTTTTTGTGTGAACTTTGAAGAATGATTGTGTAGAAAATAAGTGTAGGAAGTGCTCTCTATATATAAGGCGCCGATGGTTATTATAGAAAAGAATATCTATGTATTATACGCCGATGAGGTAAATATGTAGATATTGCTAGATTTGTAGCAATTATTAAATGGGAATATCTATCTATTATACGCAAAATTGGAGATATGGAAATGTAGATACTTTCGTGGTTAGTACGTTTGTGATCTCAGTTTGAATGAGGAGATATCTCCCAGAGAAAATAAATCTAAAGTATAGGAAAATTAGGTAAATTAGTTACTTGCTACATAAGAAGGTAAATATCTCGCAAATATTTTAGAATAGTAAATTAGGAAAAAAGAAGGAAATGTAGTTATGAACCTCCACAATATTTACGTGTTAAAAAGCAAAAAATCAAAGGTTTAAATTTGGAGTTATCTCGAAGAAAACATAACCAGTTATGGCTATATACGATGGAGATATTTAACTTGCACCGTAAGTTGAGGCTTTATCAGTTGGCGTATTTTTAGGTGAGAATATTATCCAGTTACGACATTTGATAAACCCAAAAAATGTCTTAAGATATAACTAAATCAAAGGCACATTCGATATGGATTTATGTTTTTTATTTAGGCCCACGACGCAGAAGAGTTATAGTAACGATTTGTCCTAAGTTTTATATAAAACAAAAGCGGAAGATAGATGTTATCTTTGTGTCCAAACAAATTTTTTTTTAACTTTGCAATTCATGTTGCCAAACAAAATGAAAAGGTACTTCTACTTTAATAAGATAGATTTTATTTATTTTTACTTTGTGTTAGTTTCCAAAAATATAGTTTGGTTTGTATATCAAGTTAATTAATGGTTTTATATTTCGCAACTTACCTTATTTTATATTGATTTCTATTTCTAAAATAAATTATGTTTTGGAAATACTAACATTTTTAAAAATAAAAAAAATTATGATTATGAATTGTTATATTCTACATAGACATTTTTAATAGCTTATATCCTCAATTTTTATATAGTATATATATATATATAAACTTTTAAAATCATATGTGATTTAAATCAAAATACAAAAAGTTTTGTATTCTTTTAAAACAAATAATGTATGTTAAACTTCTAAAAGTAGTATATATCAAATTGTTGATTCATTTTAAATAAGTTTTTATTATGTTAGTTTAATTTATTTTGTATGGACTTTAAAGTAATATGTTATTTCAATTGTTTAACTTTAATTTTTTTTTAAGTTTATTACTCTTTTAAAAAATATTGGTTACTTTTATGTTATTTTCAAAAACCACTTTATTTATATCAAGTTGACTATTACTAGGTGATTCTCATGTGCTCATGCACGGATGTAAATATAAAATTATTTATAAAATAAATATATAATAATAACTGACTTATAATTTAATTTTAGTTCTAAACTATTTATAATTTATATGAATACTTTATATTAATAATATTATATTATTTTGATTAGACATGTGAAGTTGGATATGTACTATCTAGTCGGCTTGATATTCACTTTAGTATATTAAATATTTTAACTTTTCCAAATTCGACCATAATATTTTTTTATTGTTCTGAATTGATTAATTTTTGATTAATTTTATTATTTTACATTTAGACTGGTTGTTCTCCTATATATGTAAATATATTTAGCTAAATTATGTATACTTTTATATATATATTTTTTCGAAAATCAAACATAAAAATAAATTAAAGTGTTGATCGATTCAAAATTACATAAATTAATATAAAATAATATTTTGAAATTTCATACATATATATTTACAAAATAAATAAATGGTAACCATTAGCTAATATTATATTATATTTTTATTTATTAGTATGGTTTGTAACATATTGTAATTTATTTGTATAAAAAAAAACATTACTACAAAATAATATTTTTTATTTTCCTTTTGATTTTGTTAAAAAAAGCTTGATTGGTCCATTTACTCATTTCGTGGGTATATTGAGTGACATATATTTTTTGAATTGAAATATACTTATTTTTATTCTTATGAAACCAATTCATATTGGTTTTGTTTATCGCATTAGTTCACTTTTTTATCTTAGATGTATAATTATATTTTCATAATAATTCTAATAATCTCTTATAGTTGACTTTCAAAGCAATATTAAAAAATAGAAATGATGATCAGTAGAAAGTTGCATAAAAGAAAATGACTGATAAAATTTTGAAAGCTCATAATTCATATTTATAATAATTAAAATATTTTGTAAGCTCTAAGTAATGTTATACCATAGATTTATAAAAGGTAAACTGAAAATTACTTTAATCTTAAACATAATAATTCAGATTTGCTTATCTAATGTTATTATGGTTATATTGTTAAGGAAAACATTCATATTACTTAGAAATATATTTATGTCGTTTAAGATAATGTTTTAAAGGAAATATTATTTTTTTCTTAATGTGAAGATTATTCTGATTAACTTTCCCTTTTTATGAAATAACTTAATGTATAAATATATTTTCTTCTTTTAAATTCCTTTTCAATTTTATAAATATTTTTAATTGTATATTTTATTTGGAAGAAAAAAAATAAAAAAGAAACTTCTAATTAACATAAATTATCAAATAAAAAGGAAGATCAATTTTAATAATGATAATTATATGCTATATTTTTAATTCATTAAGGGTGTGTGTAATTAACTATCATAAAAACTAACGTGAGCGCGACGTGTATGAAACTGATTTCTCAAATAATATAATAGAGATATTAAGTTGATTCCTCTTTATTGATTTTTTGTTAATTTACCATATTGTATAAAATTCTATTTTATTTTAGGAAAAAACATTATTTTTGATGTTTGACATTTTGAAAATAATAATTGGAATAATTTGACATATTATGACATATTATAATTGTGGTTTAAAATCTTACGTGGACGCTCTCCTCAACCATTATATAGTATAGATTCAGAATTTTGTCTGTTAGGTTTTAACTGATTATGATGGTTGTATGTATATATTTAGCTTAATGATCGATGATGATTGATTTATGTATAGATATTAAGCCAAGATAAAACAAGATAACCAAAATGTGTATAGCTGTATTGTTGTGTGCTGGAGATTAACTAATTTTTTAATTAAAGATTATGAAAACCCTCATATTTCTCTGTTACTAGAGGTATTGGGTTTGTATTCTCTCTCTGTTCTGCTCCCACCACGTCTTTGCATGCACTTCCCCAAATCGTTCCCGGCTGTTGATTAAACCAAAAAACAAACATTAGTAACGGTATCAATATGATGATGAAATTCAAAATGTCTTACAACATCTCTTTGGTCACCGATATTATAATCCGGAAACCAAACTAATCAAAGGATTTTAAGTACTAAACTAGATTTGGACCCGCACAATCGTGCGGGTATTAATTTTCATGTCTATATATTTAAATGTTTATATATAATTATTTTAAATATAACAATTTGATAGTTTTCGTGCTATAAGTTAATTGATTATTTCAAATCATCACATATATTTGCTATTTTTATATTATATATATTTTAAAATTATTTTTTATTTAATTATTATGATCCTGATCATTAATTTAAAGCGCTAGATTTTTTTTATCAATATTTTTTTATGTTTATTCATTTAAGATAATAACTATATATATATATATATAAGTTTAAAATAAGTTAATTTTATACATGAATTATCTAATTTACTAATGTTAACTCGTTCTACCAACATATTATATTTCTAGCATAAATTTTTAATGCTTGTGAAATAAAATATATTAATTTATCAGTTTAAAATAATTTTATCATATTTAGTTAAATACAATGTTTTATTTTAAAATGATAAATATAACTATAAAATAGGAAAATTTGATATAATTTTTTTCATTTTATAAAAAATAACGGAGTATATATATATATATATATATATATCTATTACTGTATAATAACATTAATTTCATTACTAATTACAAAATTAGTGAAAATATTTATATACAATTTTTGATAATTAAGATATTGTTATAATGTTTTTCAACACATTTGTTAAGAAAATTAAATATATTTATATTTATATTTTAAATTAAAAGATATCAAATTATAGTATGATTTAAGTAGTTAAAAGATTATATATTAGCATTAAGGAAATACATTTAATAAAAAATTTAAATGATGATCCAAATAAAAATATCACACATGAATAAATGTGAGTTTGTTAACCAATCCGAATTTTTAGGAGTCGATGTTATATTAGGAATGATATATTATTAATCCATATTATTAGTAATAAATGAATGATAACTGATTTCTAGTGAGAGTCCATTTCTTAAAAAAATCACACATGAATCAAGGTTGTGACTTATGTTTTAATATATAAGATAACCAATTCAAATTGCTGAAAATCTTGTGAATGTTTCATACTTTAAGGTAACAGGGATCCTGAACCATGAGCCAGGGTAATCAGAGGGTTTAAACGATTGATCCTAAATGCTTAGCTTAGATGTTTGTTATACCTGAATCTGACACGACGTAACTCTCTAGTCCCATCTGCTAACTGTCTGATAGTAATGTAAACGCCTGGCTCATCCTCTTCAATCCACTCAGCCTGCATTTCACTAGCATTGCTCATGGACGGTGCCTCATCTCTCGAGGAAGTGGTGGTTCGTGATGCATCCATCAGAGGTCCTCCATTGTGACCATAGTTGCTAGAGCCACCATAGAAATGATGCGGCACATTAACTCCTGGAGGTCTGAAGTTGTGTCTTGGTGTCCAGTCTTTGCTCTCTCTCGCTGATTCCATCTTTGAGTAAGTTGAATCTCTCTGTGACTGAAAAAAAATAAACAAGACACGATTCAGTAAAGGTTCTTGTCTGGAGGAGAGAGCTTTCGGAATGTGTTTTTTACCTGGTCCTCGGATCTTGCAGGAGTTTGAAGAGCTTGGCGGTTAAATCTCTGTACATTGTAAAGCTCAACGACTTTTTCATAGTTCTCACCCCACCACCGTTGAGCTTGCCACTTGTCGAAAATCTCTCGGCTTTCAAAACAAGACACAAGTAATGGTTAGTTTTCAAAACAAGACACAAAACAGGACATGCAGGTTCTGTTTTAGTCGCCACCTACTGATCTATAAAAAACTTAAAGATCACACACAGAGGTTGTTCTGAGTAGTTCAATTTACCTAAAGCGGATCCGCTTAAGATCATTTCCTCCGGTGGGAAGCGATGCGAATGTGATATGGACACCTGGTTCTACTTGAGCCATCCATTCTTTAGGCCCTTCCTCATCTAGTACCACATCACAAGACTGAGCAGATATAGATTCCCGATCGTTTCCATAGACTGAAGTGAACTTTGCTTCTGATCGTCTGGCTGGATGGTGAGAGGAGTTTGTGAAGTCCCAAGCAGGAGTTGAGCCGGCACTTCCACCCATGTAAGGGTACGGAACACCATCAGAAGCGTTGTCATAATCTGGGAACGGTCGGTGTCCTTTCTTCATGGGGCTCGTAGTGGAACCAGTGCATGGCTTGCATTGTTTATAGGCACCAGAGAATTTTATAGCCATATCTTTAATCTGCATAACACAAGTTACCCAAAACACACACATTTTAAAACGCAATGATGTTGAATACAACAGTTTTACTACCATTATATGTAGTTTCAGGCTTTTAATCATGACTAAATGCGCCAAGAGAAGTATATATTTAGCCAAAAGAAGTAAAAAGAAGATTAATATGATCATTCTTTAAAGAGCATCGACGAGATCTAACATGATTAAAATTATATTCAAAAAACTACTTCATTGGCAAATATTAACCAAAGCATTAATCTGCCACTATACTCTCAAGAAATTATATAACTTTCAATGTGGATTTTCCGTACTTGTTTGACTTTCTTTTTTTTTGGATAAATAAACACTGACATAATCTATTAAAAAGAGATTGGTGAAAGATTCCAACAAGCAAGTACAAGGATCAACAACGAAAGAAGATATTCATAGATAGAAATGAGACCTGTGTGGTTAGGCTTTTGACGGCTTCTTTAGTATTGGGAGTGGTGCCTCCACGTGCTCCATTACCGACTTCCTCACCTCCGTCTGCTTTCGTACAAGCTATGCAACTAAACATCTTTTGTGTTCTCTCTTTGTTTGCCTTTTCAGCCCTACAAAATCGTATAAAACAGAGTCTACTTAAAATAAAGACCACACAACGAAACCTCAATGAATAATACTATACAAACCAAAACAAAATCATTACAAAACCCAAAGTAGAGACAACTAAACAATAACGAGATCCACAATCTGAAATCAAACACGGTATATATAGCTTGTGTAATCAGAGTACACATTTAATTTATTGAAATATAAAATAATAATAATAGGAAATGATGAAATGGTCCTACAATAGTAGTAACAGACAAACATTAGTTACAAGTTGGAATAGAAGAGGAATTCGGATGCCGATTTGTCGTTCTATCTAACGCAAACACAGCACAAAAGGATAAAATTTGTGACGTATCTCTCTTCTGGTTAGAAAACAACTACTCAAAAGAAATAGAAACTTGATTTGGTTTAGTTTAACTTACAAACAAAAGCTTAAATATTTTAAAGAGCAACCCATTTCATACCAAAAATAATAAAGAGGAAAAACAGTAACCTCGGAGATTTACACACTTAACTGGAATCAAATAATTTAACTTATAAGAAGCAAAGCTTAAATATTTCAAGAACTAAACCCATTTTTTATTTTTTTATTTTTTTATTTTTTTTTACAACTAAACCCATTTCTGTTCATACCAAAGATATCATGAAACTGAAAAAAAAAAACAGTAAACTCGGAGATTTTTTTTTAATCTCTGAAGCAAAGAACACTAACTGAAATTAATAAAATAATATAATCTTTTACGGAGGTTCATTATATTTAATTCGATGATCTTTGATAGAGACAAAAAGTGTTGAAAGATATTTAAACTACAATTTTTCAAAAAAAAAAAAAATATTTAAACTACAAGTTACACTTCTCTTTTTTAAAAGAAAGAAATAGAACTTGGGGATTAGAGGATAGGACCCCAGTGAGGGAAAAAAAATTTGTATGTTCTGAAAAATGATTTAAAATAGACTCTTTACTTTAAATTTGAAGTAAACAAGGTCTACGGCTATACAAGCTCTAAGAAGCTCGGTAGTGAACCCGGTTTAACCAAACCATCTAATGAAATTTCTTGTGTTACAAAAAAAAACTCTTTACTTTAAATTAATTTACGAGTAAAATAGTCCATTTTAAAAGCAACCATAATAGAGACAAAATTTTCTTCTTTGTACTTTAAAGAGTGTTTGTGAGGTATAAAAATGGTATACATAAATGCTTTTGTTTGCAGCAAAGAGCCCATCCCTCAACTAACACATATAAACGGAGATGAAAGAATAAAACCTTTTTTTTTTGCAGTAGCCGAAAGTCCTGACATTAAAAAAGAATTTTTATTGGGTTCACCCCCACCAACCAATAGAAAGTTGTCATTTTAGATCTAGTATCTTTTAATTAAGGAAACAAAATAACTTGCCAAATTATATTATGTTTTTAAAATAAAAAATAAAAAATTAAATAAATAAAAATAACAATAGTTCTAAAAAAATATTATTTAAAAAAAATATTTATTTTTAAGATTTAGAGTTTAGTGTTTAAGATTTATAATTTAGAATTTATCCAAATGTTTAGTGTTTTTCCAAGGGTTTAGGGTTTACGGTTTAGGGTTTACCCAAGGGTTTAAGGTTTTTCCAACGGTTTAGGGTTTAGGATTAGAGTTTAGGGTTTAGTGTTTTGTTGACAACATGTTTAGTATTTTTCCAAGGGTTTAGGGGTTTACCCAAGGATTTAGGGTTTACCCAAGGATTTAGGGTTTACCCAAGGATTTAGGTTTATGATTTGAGTTTAGGGTTTAGTATTAGAGTTTAGGGTTAGTGTTTTGTTGACAACATTATTTTTTTTTAATTCGTTTTTTATATATTATTTTTATTTATTTTTAAACTTTATTTTGAAAAGATAATATAATTTAGCAAGTTATTTGGTTTCCTTAATTAAAAGATACTAGATTTAAAATGACAATTTTCTATTGGTTGGTGAAAGGTTCACCCTAGGAGGTGAACCCAAGAATAACTCATTAAAAAATAAATAAAAAAATACTACTACTAACTTAACAAAGAATCAAATAATATGTTCTGATCATTAATGGAATAACTGGAAAAAGAATTATATTGAATGTATTAAACAATAGAATGGAATCTTGACGGTCACGTGTAAGGAAAAAGAAAAAGAGTTTGGTTTCTATTTTAGGGTTGTGTGTGATGATGGACCAATCTAAAGCGTGTCGAGAGATGAAAGCTACATATATGAATCTGTATTCAGAATACAAACGATCACGAATTACGAAGAATGGGGTTTTTTTATTATGAAAAGCAAAGGCAAGAATAACTGATACAAAAAGCCATTATTATAGACATTGAATTTTTGATTTGATTTGAATGGATTTTAGTAGATTTACTGACCTTTGTTTCGATATCTGCGTGTTTGCTTAGAGAGCGCTGCTGCTTTTATTTCCTCTTTAAGGTTTACTCTATTGTGATAGCCGGCACGAGTGGGGTTTGCTCTGTGTCTAAGCCTACATATAGACCATCAATGGTTGCACAACATTAGCAACCGTAATAAATGTGAGTAAAAGGACGAGCCAATTGATGATGGTGACTTTAGCTTTTTAATGGCAAGAGAGAAAAAGTTGGCGTATTCTTCTTCTTTCTTTCTTTAAACTAAAAGTTAGGAAACAATAAATACAGGGAAGCTTTTGAAACGAACAAGAAACGTAAGATTTTCCTGGAAAGATTTAAGAAAAATCTGTTTGAATATTTAGGAATCGGACACTAGAGATATCTTTTGGAAACTTATTATGCTATTTAATCCCCCAAAAAATAATAGAGACGAGTGACGAATCGATTCTGTCAAAATCAAATCAATCAAATGACAGAGTAGGTGCAACAATGTAACAGTTCAAGGCACCTTGCAATGAAAAAAGAAAACTAAGTGAATCTTTTCCCGAGAAAAAATAGTTTGAAAAGATCGATCGAAAAAAAAAACGAGTGATAAATCTCTGTTTGCTTTCTCAATCGTTTCTACAGAAGCGAAAGTACGAAAACACAAGCAACGAATCTCCCTACTGACCTGAAATGTCTGCTTCGTAGCGAAACAGAATCAGATTCTCAATATAAATCTTCACACTCACGAAGCAATACAACTCAATGCGAACAGATAATTTTCTTCAAGAACAGGACGACAAGTTCGGGTTATCGGGTCACCCGAGAACTGAAACGGAGCTCTGATATTTTGTTTTGTATGTCGAAGAGAAAGAGAGAGCAGACAAGTGCTCCTCTGTGTACGTATTTATACGTGGAGGAAAGTGAAGGTTTTAACGGCGTTAAGTCTTCATTTATTTAAAAGAAAAACACAGTCGGTTTTCTTAACGGAGAGCTCTTTGGTATGCGGTGACACTTGGTCGAGTTAAGAGACGGCAGCGAGGGCCCATGTTGTCTTACAGTGGCTTACGTGTGCTGGAACTTGATTACTTGGCTATTTATCACTCGTTCATGAAACCGGGTCGGGTTATGGTTACGATATACTTACTTGACATGCCAAGCGAACGGTCGCATCACTATTCGCTTTGTGTAGGTTCGTTTTTAAATTTAATTTAATATATATTACATTACTACTCTTTTTTTTTTATAAAAAAACAAAATATTATATACATGTAACATTTGTATCATCATTTTGTCTTGTTACAGATGTGATGATCATGTGTGATAAAAAAAAAAAATTGTTTAGGCCTTCTAATACTACATGAGTAAAGAAAAAAGTATTGGCTGAGAAGAGAACATATCATTTTATGGCTGAAACTTGAAATATACAAGTTAGAAATAGCTCAGGGATTATAGTGTTCGTATATATATATTATTAAGCAAGTATAGTATAGTACTCCGTTTGTTTCAAAATAGTTTCAAAATAGTTGATGTTTTGAACGAAGACACAAAAATTAAGATATTTACATTTTTTTAAGTAAGATTAAAAATATAAAATAAATCTAATCTAGCCAATCATAAAAAATATTATAAAACATCATTGGTCACACGGTTTTCAATAAACTTTAAACTAATTAAAAAATATCAAACATCATGTATTTTGAAACATCAATAACTCTTCAAAACATCATCTATTATGAAACGGAGGAAGTATTATATTGTAAATGCGTATAGTTGAAGTTTTTCTTAGCTAGTGTCATTATCAAAGATTAATGTTTGCATGGTGGATAGAACTTGAAGTATGGGATACATACAGCTATGCTATTTGCTTCACACGTGACATGTTTGTTTGTCATGTACGTTTCTCTTGCACATTCCTCATTCTCCGACCAAATATTTGTTGTCTATTTTGTTTTTACTTGCATATGTAAGCAGAGCCGGCCCGTGGGTTCAGTTCTGGGTTGATAAAATGTAGCCAGTCGTGATGGTTCATTCTGTGCACAAACTATATGAAGATATGTGTCTTCAAATTTCGCTAAACATTACAACAATTAACATAGGAATCATAAACTTGAACTGATCCGAGTCTTTGAAATATATGAAAAAGCACAGACACAGTGTATAGTTCTAATCAAAATGAAAATGAAAGTTTTAATCAAAATGATAATATGTATATAGTTCTTGTCATCCAAGTTCGAACTCATAGGTAAGATTCAATAAAAAAAATGTAAAAGCATGATGAACAAGCTGCTTGACTTTACTTAGTCCTGTTGTTCATCGATCTTTTCCTTTTGAGAAAACACAATTGTAGAAACGAATTACTCGAGTCCGATAAAGATGGTTAACTAAAACACACACTTTTAATTATAAAAATTACTAAATAAACGTAGGCATTAGAAGATCCGTCTCCAAAGTCACATAGGTTGATGATATTGTAACGTTGATTCGTGGTTAAGTAATAGGGACATTACACATATGTCTTCTCCGTATTATTTAATATTTTCCTCATACATATTTTGTAAGTTATTCATTTTCGAGTAATTAAAACAAACAATATGAGAACGGGAATACTTGAATTCAAGTTTGAAGTCCAAGTTATGAAACTAGTGCAAGAGTGGATTTTTAAGTTTCGGATGTATATATTTTTCATATATTTAATTTGTTTTTTGCTAAAAGAAATATTGTACTAAATGACAAAATGCAATAAACATTTACTTGAATTTACTCCAGCACGGCAGCACTATACAAACTATTGGAATTGTTTTCTGTTTAAACATCCAGTACTAAAGGCGTGTCAAACAGTTTTTTTTGTTTACTCTAAAACATTGAAAACTCTGAGGTTGCATAAAATTAAGCACTAAGATTATGTGCAACATGTTCGACGATTCTATACTTTCTTGAAAAGAAATAAAATCAGACAAATATAAAATGTATCTCTTTAACCCAAAACGTGGGGGCCTTGGGGGTGGGAACTTAGCTTTTATATATTCCTGGGGCTACCCTGTCTTTAAGCAAAGAATGCTTCGAACTGAGGGACAACAAAACTCCAAATAACTATCCAGGAAGTACATATGACGATATTATATGAAAATAAGAAGAAATTTGCATGCAGTTTTACGTTTAAAACATATTGTAATTTTAAACAATAAATGTTCAAATATTTTTACAAAAAACTAACTTCAAGAGTCTAGTTCAAAACAATAATCATGATTTCGCTATTATTAAAAAAATTAAAATACTGTGGAAGTAAAAGTTTAAAAAAAAAACTAAATATGTTTTGTGGTTTTAGTAAAAGAAAAAACATATTTGTGGTATCTTAAGGTATGATAACACAATGATCAATAGTGGCTCAATCGTTTTATATTGAAAATTTATCTTGTAAAAAGAATTGCATCAATTTATACGAAGCACTGCACTGGAAAAGCCTATCAGCCTTACATGCAGAGATGGAAGGACTCATATGGGCGATGTCCTGTTTACAAGAGTTGCAGTACATTGTGATTCATATCGAGACAGACTGTTTCGACCTGGTGGACATGATTGCTAACCCTACTGACTGGCCGACCTTTGACTCCGAGTTAGTTTCCTTCCGACTTCTACGAGCTGGCTTCTTGAATTTCAGTATCGGCCGTATACCGAAGACAAGAAATTCTCGTGCAGATTCTCTCGCCAAGGAGGCAAGATGTAGCGGTGTTCTCTTTTCCCATATAGATCAGACCCAGCCGGACAGAACGTCTCTTCGGAACGACTCAAATCCGACTACCACTTGATCTTAGAAGATGGGCGTCGACAAAAAAAAAAAAAATATGAAGCACTGCACTACGTACAGTTGAAACAAAAATGGGCTATACAAAAATATATTTTTATGGTGTAAATCAAAAGGATATGATTCTAACTTATATAATTGCGATTTAACTAATGTGCAAGAAAAGTCTATGAGACTTTTGTCCAAGTATAGTCGATGTCCCCAAAACACTTCCCATCTTGTTCTTATATATGCTATGTCTTTTGGATTTGTTTTACTAATAAAAATACAAACATGTTCTTCAGCTTTGTCGCTTTTATTTTTTATTCTTCATGTTCTTTTTAGACGAAGATCTATTTCCCCACGATAACTAACATATAGCATCAGATCTCCATCAAATCTCCATCAAACTATGATCTCGTGCTAGATCCACACAAAATAAAAGTTGCAAAACTATTTCTCCCCAAACTGATAGTTTTGTACTTATTTACCCATAGACCGATGATTTTAACTGGTTTACTGGTTTTAATCGGTTTACTGGTTTTAATCGGTTTACTCTTAACCAAATAATTTAAAATCATTTAAACCAAACAAAATTTTAATTTTTAAATATACTGTCGGCCTTTCTTTTTCCAAATCATCATCATCTCCTTCAGGCTTTATCAAGGACGCTCAAACCTTTTTTTGAGAAAGGTAAGAAAAAAATTTATAGAAAAAGCAAAATCAATGTGGCGAAGGTCAGTGTTGTTCATTCTCGATCGAAGCTCGAATTCACCTCCAATGGCCGACACCAAAGCCGAGCGGCGCATCACGGTGTCACTACACGCGACTGGGTAGCTCAGGCTCAAGCCGCCGTGGAGCAGCCTGACTGTCCCGTCTCTGATCTCGGGCCTAAGAAGTCGTTTAATGTAATAGATGAGTTCAACGGCTGGAGAAAACAGCCGGATCTTGCGAAAGCCATCGATTAGTTCACTGTAGAAAAGATTTGATTTTATCAGCTATTCATTCTACGGTGATGAAAAAAGACAACTTGAGTTCTGTTCCGGTTTTATTGTTAGTCATGGGACAAAACTAATTGCAACTCAAGACTTCACTATAGAGACTTCATCAAAGATTACTTGATGACGTTGGTCAAGAGTAAACCGATTAAAACCAATAAACCGGTTAAAATTATCGGTTTATGGGTAAATAAGTACAAAACTATCACGTCGGGGACAAATAGATTTGCAACTTTTATTTTGTGTGGATCTAGCACGAGATCATAGTTTGGTAGATATCTGATGCTATATGATAGTTTTCGTGGGGAAATAGATCGTTTCCCCGTTCCTTTTTAGATTTTTCACGGCATTGTTAGATCATATTCTATTTCTGTAGAAAATAATATATTTACTTATTTAGATATCAAAATGATCATGTAAATTAAGGAAAACAATTTTCTAAACTACCATTCGCTAATCTCTTTAAACCACCACTAAAATGTTAAGATTACAACAATTACGTACATAAACTTGTGTGTTAAAAAAAACTTGTGTTGAATAGTGTCAGTGCGCAAGATTTTGGTTTTCTTCCGTTTACGCATGTTCCTGGTCATTTCCAAGAGGCTACCAACCTCAGATTAGTGAAAAACCTGTGTTGGAACTTTGTTTTTTAATAAAAATACAGAAACTGACTTTTTTCGAATTTCCGATGATTTTTCCTCGAACTTTTCCAGTCAAACAGATGTTTTGTGGCCGGATTAATAGTTCGTTGCAAAGCTTACAACGAAAATTTAGTATATTTAAACGTCAAAAAATATTTAAATAGAATGAGATATGAAACAACAAAAATGGTAACTTAGAATTATACAAGTTTCAAAAAGATTGTGTTATTACCATTGCCCCACATCGGGGGAATGATGCCTTGAGGAGTAATATATACATGTTGCCACCCTTGTCATAGGTCAAATGCTTTTGAGAGAGACTCAGCTTGGCTCTGCTTGGCTTTTGTGTGGATCTAGCACGAGATCATAGTTTGGTGGATATCTGATGCTATATGATAGTTTTCGTGGGGAAATAGATCGTCTCCCCGTTCCTTTTTAGACTTTTCATTGCATTGTTAGATCATATTCTATTTCTGTAGAAAATAATATATTTACTTATTTAGATATCAAAATGATCATGTAAATTAAGGAAAACAATTTTCTAAACTACCATTCGCTAATCTCTTTAAACCACCACTAAAATGTTAAGATTACAACAATTACGTACATAAACTTGTGTGTTAAAAAAAACTTGTGTTGAATAGTGTCAGTGCGCAAGATTTTGGTTTTCTTCCGTTTACGCATGTTCCTGATCATTTCCAAGAGGCTACCAACCTCTGATTAGTGAAAAACCTGTGTTGGAACTCTGTTTTTTAATAAAAATACAGAAGCTGACTTTTTTCGACTTTCCGATGATTTTTCCTCGGACTTTTCCAGTCAAACAGATGTTTTGGGGCCGGATTAATAGTTCGTTGCAAAGCTTACAACGAAAATTTAGTATATTTAAACGTCAAAAAATATTTAAATAGAATGAGATATGAAACAACAAAAATGGTAACTTAAAATTATACAAGTTTCAAAAAGATTGTGTTATTACCATTGCCCCACATCGGGGGAATGATGCCTTGAGGAGTAATATATACATGTTGCCACCCTTGTCATAGGTCAAATGCTTTTGAGAGAGACTCAGCTTGGCTCTGCACCATCCCCGTTCGACTGGCTCAGGCGTGGGCTTTGGTCTAACATTGTTTTTGGACTAAGTTATTTTCAGTTTTCTAGTTCACTTTAAACGACATATAGTTCATGAAAAAAACATGTTTTTCTCTACTTTGACAAATATTTAAACGAGAAAAGATCTTGTTTAAAGAAGTTTCGTAACGCCTAACCTCTGAGATCTTCACGAGATTCCCGCTAACGTGCATACGTGCTGCAACAATTACGGTAAATAGCTCGTCTTCTCTTCTTTAAATGCTCGTCTCCTCTTATTATTTCGAGAGTGTTTCGTAGTTTCTATAGTTCGTATAAATATTTACGAGTGATGCATGAATTGTCTACTATAGTTTTATCATGTGACTCATTATTTTCTACGTCACGTCGTCTCACTACTGAGCGAATAGTAAGAGTTAAGGAAAGATATTTTATCTCGACTCCATATGCTGTTTACAAAAAAAAATTTCATATTAACTTTCATTTTGTATATTTCCTTAATATCGCTTTTATTTAATCGTTTATGTAAATTCGGCTGATATCGAATGGAAATATTCATAGCGTAAAACCTCACGCTTTAATGGACGCTTCACAAAACCACCGACTCTTTCACCATCATACACCACAGCCAGGCCAGAGGCTTCAGATCTATATCTACGATTCTTCACTGGCCTTTCCCCTGCGACCGCTCCTCCTCCACTAGTTCCGCTGAAGTCAACACAGCCACGACGAGCTCTACCTCTGCGACATTGCCCTAGCTGCTCAGCACATCATTTTCTATGTGCTCCAACGACGAGCCTAGCTAGATCCATAACTCTCAGCGAGTTAACATAGTTTGGCGCGCGTGACAACCCACCTTCTCCCAACAAAACCCTGGAGATTACAATGATCTTTAAGGGCTTGGACCTGGCCATTTGGTATGAGCATTAGACCTAACTTTACGTGTCAAGAAGGCTCTACGGTTCCAGGGTCTCCTACCCTTCAAGTCATCTGCTATTTCTTACTAGAATGGCATTTCCAGTTCTAGGTAGTTAATGCTTTTTGACTACGATTTTGGATCTCTCGACTCTTTTCGGCCAACAATCGAGCATCGTTGGAGATGATTGCAACCGCTCTCAAAACCCCTTGGTTGGATATTTCAACGTTAGTATTGAATCTGATTTCAATGTTTTCTTCCAAGCCTCGTTTTAGACTTTCAAGTAAAGCTTTTCTATAGATCTCTTCTCTTCTTTGCGATATCTATTTTTTATGTTATAGTGTTTTTTGTTTTTCGTTTTTCGTCTTGCCATCGAATGTATTTTCGGTTATAATCGTCTAAATCCATTGTGTATTTAATTTAATAAGAGAATTTGGTGTTTAAAAAATAATCATGGCCTTTAATTATTATCTATATAGTTTTAATCAGTTTGAAATTTTGATAAATACGAAATGTTTAGTTATAACTTATAATCATGCATGAGCTACGTACTTTTCTGATGTCTCCATTTTCTTTTCAACTAATGAAAAAATGTTTAATTTGTTTTTTTAGTAAAAGATCATGCATTAATCTACTCTATCATAATAGAGTCTTATTTTATCGACAAGTTTTTGGACTATCAGAATAGTTATAACAGTCCATCTAAAATTGACCTTTTTAATAATATAAGTTTAATATAAGTATTATAGCCAATCAAAATTTTTTAAGTTTAAAACTAATATTTGATTGTTTAGATTTTTTTTGAACCATCCTCGATTTTCTCAGTTAAAATAAGATTATATATAAAAATAAATTTTTTATGTATATATATATATATTAAAATTCGAAATCCATTTATATAAATATATGATATAATTATCAATATTTATAACAAAAAAATCAGATTTCTTATACCCATATCAAATGTACGTGTAATAATATAGATTTAAATATTCTAAATTTCTCTATTTTAATAAATTAATAATATCTCTATACCAAGAATCATATTTTATAAATATAAATTTAATTAAAATATGTATTTATATATAATATATATTTATAGTTATGTAAGAAATAAATCAGATTTCTTAAACTATAACAGTTATACATGTAGAATATGTATATCTTATAATCTAAAATGGAAACTGCAATTAATGATTATCCTTTGTTATGTATTGTTATATAAAATATTCAAATTTAAAATTTATATTTTTAAATAAAATTTAAACAACAAAGTAATTTTTTATATAAAATATACTATATAGATTTATAATAACAAGATTACATATAATTAATTCATCATTTAAACTATATAAAAATATACACTTTAATGTAAGGGCAATCCTCTCAAATATATTTTTTTAAATTTTTGTCACAAAAAAAACATTCAAAGAAGAAAATGACCAAAATAGGTTTTACTAAAGATGCAAAAGACTCTTATACCCTCTAGATATATAAATATAAACAAAAAAAATTGTAGGTTCGAATTATATGTTTTCATATAAAAACTTTTTTATAAATTTGTTTTTCAAAAATACTTTTTTTCATATTTTCTTTTTGAAATTCGAAAATGTTTTCTGAAACTATTTTAAAATTTTATTTTAAGACATTTAATATTTATTTTTTATTTTTTAAAATTTTAAACTCACTCTTTAATTCTAAACCCTAAGTTACAAGTGTATATTTACCTTTTTAATGAAACATTTTGGTCATTTTGATCTTTATGGGCTATATTTATTTTTTATTCTTTAGTGTGAAACCATCGTATGAGTATTAAATGTTCTTAAAATATTAAATTTATTCCAATTTCAAACAAAAAAATCATGAGAACTTTTTAACGACTCTTTAAAAATAAATATATCTCACACATTTAAAAATAGGTCCGAAAATATAATTTAAAATATTTATTTATATAAATAGTAGATAACTATCAGTTAAGATCTTTGAAACTAATAATAATAGAAAATGTAATCGTGAATTTATATTCAACTCAATTAAAATTTAAAGTCAAAATCAGTAAAGATTGTTTACTAGTTTTATAAACTTAAATAACCGGAGAAACAACAACTTTTACGTTACAGATGATTTGGAAAGAAATCAAAACAACAAATAGATTTGAGCAACAAGAAGACAAGGTCATGGGAAAGAAGATCAAACAATGTTTAATTTGAGCGTACAAACATTATGCGTACAAATATAATTTTTTTTAAAAAATTATATATATATATATATATATATATATTTGTTTATTACTTAGTTTTGAATTTTCCCCTTTAATTCAAGCAAAACATAAGGCTATGGTTACGAACAATGTGTTTGTAGAACTACAAGTAATCAAAGGTATCAGTATCACTTTGTCTTTAATTGCTTAAAACATCATTTTTCTTGGTAATGACGTGAAAAAACATCATTTACAATTTTAAATGCAACTAGTATTTAGATGATATGAAATCATGTTTTGTGTCTCATTTAAACAATCAGAAAACGGTTTATCTATAGATTGCACTTTTTTAAGAGTCTGTGAAAAGGCCAGGAAACCATCAGATCAATAAAAATAACAAGTATTAGGCTGTTTTGAAAATCAACTAGTCACGGTACCTCGAGGGATAAACTAAAAGGGCGGTTCTATTTTTTGTTTTACATTTTTTTATAAATTTAATTTTTATATTTGTGTTTTTTAGTTGTATTTGTATTTTTTGTATAATATTTTTTTAAATGATTAATAAGAAATTTTAATAATTGTATTAAAATAGTTGGATCATATCTATATCAATAGGTCATGTTGTTGTTTTAATAGAATAGATAGATTATTCATTATAAAATTACAAGATCTTATCTTTCTTTTTTTCTGAACTGCACAAGATCTTATTCTCAATCGATTAACGTATTTTAACTCCTCCAAGATTTGCCAGACAAAAGACTTAATGGAAAATAACTCAAAGGGCTTGGCTCAATCAAGAATTAAAGAATCTACTCTTTAGTTTACAAGTTGACAAGAGTCGGTTCTTTTTCATGTCTGATGTTTTAGTTTAACTTTTGGATCATTTCTATCTATACGATTCTATTTCGAAGGTGTTAAGTCGAACATCTTTATCTAAAGATATCTTAAGCAAAATCAGATTGAATTCAATTCAAGATAATATTTGTACTACTTTCTTCAACATTAAGAGTTATGTTAAACCGAAGCCATACTGTACCGTTATCTAGCATTTTAAACAATTACCAGAATTCCTCGTTGTCTTAACATATAAAACGAGTACAAACACATAGCTCCTCGGTTTAGAATGGTCCTCTCATGAACCAAACCACATTTAGCCCAACAACAAATTCTGATTTAGTTTTGGGGAATCACATATCAGAAACAGACCAAAGGTACGCTTCTCTTTCCGTTGCTTTTTTCTCACTTGTCTTCTTAAACCTGTCCTTCTCATGGCCTATATAACCCCCACAAAACAGATCACATAAATAAGCTTCTAATGGATTCTTTTTATTTTATATATGTGCAAAGGTAAAACACATAACAGAAAAAAACTTACCAGTACTGCGGTCAACTCCATCCCAATGTCTACCGGGTTTGATTCCATACCGATTAGGTGCAGCTTCTAATCCTCTTGTTATCCAGCTGTGCTTTGGGATACTTTGTGGTATTACAAATCCGGATTTTTTCATCTCCTCGTTGTCCCCAAGATCCATAAGAGGTGCCTCGTACTGCTTTTTCTGCGATACAGAGATCCGGTGATATGTTAGTTTTTTATTCAAAGGCGGGTCTTGGTCAGTGGTGAATTTTGTAGTAAGCAGAAGTACTATCAATACCTTCACCAAATGAGCCATTGGATCTCCCCATCTAACTCTTTCTTTCATCATTTGATCAAGCTCGGGATCATCCCTGAAATGACATGGATAAAACCGTTTGATTAACAACCAAGTAGATAGTAGCACAACCTCAAGCTCATGAGAAAGAGACGATATAATACCTGGTCCGAGCAAATGGCTTATCCTTCTCAAGCTCAAGTTCCTGTAGTCTAGCTTCAGCATCACGCTTCTGAGCTAAACCTTGGCCCCATTCCAATTTGATCTCCTACAAAGAATTAGCCAATTATGTTGCCAACTGTTTCTCTCTCAGATTCACAATTCATATTCTGTAAAACATAGAGTTAACAGCAAACAGTACCTTTGGCTTCTCTATGACTTTCTTTTGCTTTGATTGAAGATATTCCTCCTTCGTTATACGCTTCCCTGCAATATCAATAAATAACCAAATGGGAGTGAGTCATGCTGTATTCATTCTCACTGAAAATTATAGGGAACTAAGAACCTATACTCGGTCCTTACCTGTAATCTTGTCACGGAACACTGCTTCTGCATTCTGACCAGTTAGCTCGGAATCCATATTTTTAAACCTGCAAAATAGTTCAACTTGTCAAAATGGTTTCTTGTCAAGTCCCAAAGACGTAAAAAGACAAAATCCTAACAGAAAAAGGAATGGTTAAATCTGAAAGAAAAGTCTGCTTTTAAATTATTACCTCAGCTGTTCATCCTCCTTCTTCTTTCGATATTCACTTCCAATGTCTTTGCCACTAATTAGCCCAGTCTTCCGTTGCTCCTTGCTTGTTTGGGGAGGTGGTGATTCTCTGCGCGGTCTCCTTGGTGGAGAGCTACCAAAATTGGAACTCCTAGACACAGTTTTCCTTTGAGGCGAAAGATCCGAGTCTCGGGAACCCTTCACACTCACACTCCTGCGTGGTGGAGATAAATCAGAGTTCGAGCCAAGAGATTTTGAAGGCTTTCTACCAGGTTCAGGTGATGGAGAATGATATCGTCTTCTCCGTGGAGGAGAAAGATCATTGCTCTTTTTGTTAACATCTGAGGCAAGTGAATCCTTTTTCCTGCGAGGGGGAGATAAATCACCGTCCAACTCAAGAGAATCTGAACGCTTTCCGCTTCTTTCAGGCGATACAGGATGAACACATCTGTTCGGAGGAGGAGACAGATCTTCACCCAGACTTTTGGGGGCTGTATCTTCAGGTTCTGGTGAAGGTGAATCATTCCTGGCTCGCCTTTTGCGAGGTGGTGTCAAATCAGAATCCAAACTAACAGGCTTGGCATGTTGTCTGTTAGGTTCAGGGGAAGGTGTATAATGACGTTTTCTCCGACGTGGTGGTGACATGTCTGTTTCAGGAAGTGAACCCCTGGGCCCAGGCTCAGGAGATGGAGAGTCGTTACGAGTCCTCTGTCTCCTTGGAGGAGAAATATCATCAGATCTTTGGTCGTCACAGCCGCCCTGGTCTGAAGATAAACTCACCCACCCACTCCCATCCTCAGCAATGGCATTTTGAGCACGCCTTGCCTTGATTTCCTCCAACCTCCGCATTCTCTTAACTTCAATGTCCTCATCAACCACAGGTCTTTCCTCTTGACAAAACAGAAAAAAAAAAAAAACGTATTAGTGTCAACTGCTACTCTTTCAGGAAGGAAGTAAAGAAAGAGTTTAAGGCATTACCAGCTGAATCATTTTCATTATCTTCCTCCTCTTGGGGATCAACCTGCTTCTGCCAAACTGGATCTTCATCCACAACTAAAACACCAGTGGGTTCAGGTTTGGATGGCTTCTTCATCTTCTTCTTCTTTTTCTTTTCTATGACCTCACTACTTTCATACTTTTTCAAGTAATCTTTCATAGATTTCACCCCTGTTCTTGGAGCAGCCATCTTCCAGAATTCAAAGACTAGTAACCAATAAAATAACATAAGAGTTATATTCCATTCAGAAACAAAGAGACTCGAGCAGGAATGGCAATGCGAACCCCCTTCATCATCTTCAAATAAACGAATGAGAGAATAGCATTCAAAAGACAAATCAAGTACCAATCTACACACGAATTACTTGATTCAATCGAGTTAAGTATCAATCAAGCCCTAAATCACCATACTCTAGCAATAAGCATGGACTGAATCCAGAAGAAGAACCATAAGCGATTAGTCTTATCCCCAGAACCTAAAACCGAAGCGATTCCAAAACCCGAGAAAGAGATACGACGGAGAAGACATACCTGATCGGGAGGTTGACGCCCGAGATGAACCAGAAGCCCAAAAGTTTGAATGTTCCTTCTTCTTCTTCTAGGGTTTTCGATCCCCAAAATTCACTAGAATGGCGAAACTGAAATTAAATCAGTTAAGAGGGGTGTTTTCGTAATTTCACAAACTGATGGGCTTGTCTTTAAAAAAGGCCTTCACTTCACTGTCATTGAAACTAATCATCGGCGAGAACAATTAGGGTTTTTCTCTTTGATCCCGCCGCCACTTTCGTCCCCCTCTATATAAATCGTCCACGATTCGCATCTCCTTGATGGCGATATCTTACAATGCATTAGCACAGTCTCTGCCGGGGAGGAGTAGCTTCTTCGTCCCCAAAGCCTTGTGCATCAAGCAGAGAAGCAGATCCACTGTCGTATTCGCTTCTAATGACAAGAACATTATTGCTCTTCAAGCTAAGGTAAGTTTTTTTTGCTGCTGTAACTTGTTGATTGAACCAGACATTGTCAGGTGGCTACTCTTTAATACATGTCGGGTAAAGAAAACAGAGAGAAGGTAAGATTTTTTAAAGATGGTTTCCATCTCTAGAATCTTGGTTTCTCTTTTAAGATGCTCATCGTTTGCTTGGTCGTCTGTATTTTAGATGTTGACTGAGCTACATCTGTTCATCACATTTGATCTTAAACATATTCTCATTTTTACTTTTGTGTTGGTTCTCATTTATCCCTGTGGTCAGAGATGGTCAGGTTCCTACCCTTTTGACACTTGGGTTTGGACTGTTACATCTCTGGAAAAGAAAAGAAGGAGAAGGAAAGGCTTTTTGATGGTTTCCATCTTTAGGTTTGGATTTCTCTTTTAAGGTGCTCATCGTTTGCTTGGTCATCTTTATATTGTGATGACTTAAGCTACATCTGTTCATCACATTTGATTATCTTCCCAAGTGCTTTATGTTCAGTTAGTTTGTTACTACAATTGTTTCTTGTTTGTAAACTTTTTGATTTTGGCCAGAGATGGTCAGGTTCCTACTCTTTAACAAGTGAGTTGGAACTGTTACATCTCTGGTAAAGAAAACAGAGAGAAGGAAAGCCCTTTTGATGGTTTCCATCTTTTGATCTGAAATTCTCTCTAAAGGTGTACATCGTTTGCTTGGTCATCTGAATCTGTGATGGCATGGGCTACATCTGTCCCCCACAACTGAATAATCAATCTCCTGTTATATACTTTTAGAGAGGGCTTACGTTGTTAGTGTTGCTATTGTGATATCGTAGTTTCTGTCCCGAATCTTTGTTTATGTTTGATGCTGTATTTATCTTTCCTTGTATTTGTTTTCTTGGGTTTAGGTAGATACTTTGTTGGACCGCATAAAATGGGATGAGAAAGGATTAGCTGTGGCTATTGCACAAAACGTTGACACTGGAGCAGTATTAATGCAAGGCTTTGCTAACCGAGAGGCTCTATCCACAACCCTCACTTCTCGTAAAGCTACGTTCTTCAGTCGATCAAGATCTACCTTATGGACTAAGGGAGAGACATCCAATAACTTCATCAATGTCCTCGATGTTTATCTTGACTGCGATCGTGATTCGGTATGTTTGTCTGAACCATTGTTTTTAGAACCTTGACTAACTCTTCTTAAAATGTTATATTTATCAACTTTAGTTGGCTTGTGGTTACTCAGATAATTTACCTTGGAACACCTGATGGGCCTACTTGTCACACAGGGGCAGAGACTTGTTACTATACATCAGTTTTGGATCAATTAAACAATGATGAGGTTTGTTTTATCTTTTCCTGTGTCATGAGATGAATTGAAATCTGAAATAAAATAATAAACAACTTTCAATCGCACCACAGGCTTCTGGAGAGAAGCTAGCATCAACAACATTGTACTCGCTAGAATCAATCATTTCAAAGAGGAAGGAGGAATCAACAGTTCCTCAAGAAGGCAAACCGTCATGGACCCGTCGGTTATTGACCGATGATGCTCTGCTTTGCTCAAAGATCAGGTATTTTTGTCGGTTATCTTCAATCAATTGTTACAACAGATCGTCGACTTATGTACGAAGCTTATTGTGGTGTTTGTGATTCAGGGAAGAAGCAGACGAGTTATGCAGAACGCTTGAGGATAAGGAGGAAGTATCAAGAACAGCATCAGAGATGGCGGATATGTTGTACCATGCGATGGTGCTTCTGTCTAAAAGGGATGTCAAGTTTGAAGATGTACTTGAAGTTCTTAGGAAACGCTTCTCTCAGTCTGGGATCGAGGAGAAGCAAAGCCGTTCAAAGTGACCGTTTAAACTTGTTGTATTTGCGAGAATTTTAACGATTCCACTGCTCTTATCATGGAGGTTTTGTACATTGCAAAATCGGAAATAAATTGTAACGTGTTATGAATATTATGTAAACTATTCCTCTGCTCTCATTATGGAGCTTTGTTTAATAATCTTACATTGTTCAAAAAAAAAAGAAAGTTTAGTAACCGTACATTGATATTGTTACATCCTTTTCTTTGGCATATTATCTTTAACTCGTTATTATATCTAAATAAAAACTTTGGAGATCACAAATTTTGTTACTTGCGTAAATCTTGGTAATATCAATTTTAATATAACACTAGAGTTCAGGCCTTTAGTTCTATAATTATATAAATCAATATTTTTCTATAGTTTTTGTAGTATATATTTTTAACATTTACATGTATTAAATTTTTGTGTAATGTGATATATATACACAAAAAAAATTGTTATTATGAAGTAATTTTATTTATTTTATCTACTCGTAAATTGCATTAGTCGTTTATTTATATATATATATATAGATATATTTAACTCATTATTATATCTAAATAAAAACTTTGGAGATCAAACCAATTGTTTGATTAGAATCACTGAAATTAGAACTCGTTTGGATCAAGCTATGAGGGATACTACGGTGTCAACAAAGCCTATAAAGATGAAGAAGAATATTGGAAGTTGAAAAGTAGAAATCGGTGGCTTATCATGGATTAACAAAGTTGAAGAAAAGTAAATATAAAATATCTAAGATGAGAGATAGAAATGGAGTCATTCATAATCAAGAGGAGACTATTAATAAAGTTGCAGAGGATTATTTTGTGAGTATGTTCTCGTCTTCTCCTACCATTTCTCTTCATGACTGCTTGCCTAATATACAGCCAAAGATTACGATGGATATGAATACAATGCTGATTGCTCCGGTTACTGATATTAAAATCAAAGAAGCTTTGGATTCAATAGGAACTGATAGAGCTTCGGGCCCAGATGGATTAAGTGCACCGTTTTATCAACAGTTTTGGGAATCTATTGGATCTGATGTGTGTAGTATGATCAGGAGATTTTTTGAAACTGGAGTTATGGAAAATGGGATTAATCATACCAATATTTGTCTAATCCTTAAGTTTCTAGAGGCGGCTTCAATGGGTGATTATCGACCTATTAGCTTGTGTACGGTTGCTTATAAACTGATTTCTAAGGTGTTGGGGTTAAGACTTCAGAGATTCTTGGAAGTTGTTATATCTGAATCTCAGGCTGCTTTTGTTCCTGGTAAACAAATTTCTGATAATATTCTTGTGGCTCATGAATTGATAAGTGCTTTGAAGTCGAAAAAGGATTGCTCGGAACAGTACATGGCTATCAAGACTGATATCAGTAAAGCTTACGATCGTGTTGAATGGAGTTTTCTAGAGAATTTCATGTATAAATTGACCGGTTTGTATATCTTCAATAACGTCTTGTGTAACTTCGGTGAGCTATTCCGTATTAATCAATGGAGCTCCATATGGTGAGTTCAAGCCTTCCAGAGGAATAAGACAAGGAGATACGTTATCTCAATATTTATTTCTTCTCTGTGCTAAAGCTCTTAGTCAGATGATTGATTGTGCTCAGGAAAGTAATATGTTTTAAGGGATGAAGTTAGCAAGATATTGTCCTCGGGTTTTACATCTTTTTTTTGTTGATGATTCTTTGTTCGTTTGCCGAGCAAACGAGCAGAATGCCGGCAAACGAACAGAATGCGTCTTGTATGGCTGATATATTGAATAATTATGAGAAAGCTTCTGGTCAGAAAGTAAATTTGGAGAAATCATCAATCATCTTTGGTATAAGAGTTGATCAGCAGAAGCGAGCCAGAATTCAAAATATTTTGAAGGTTCATGTTATTGGTGGTGGGGGAAAGCATTTAGGACTACCAGAACAGTTTGGTAAAAGCAAAGTAAAATATTTTGATGGAATGGTTAAGCATATCAAGACTTTAACTACTCAATGGCATAATCAACATATCTCTCTGGCGGGAAAAAAGGTTCTTATTAAGTCAGTCCTTCAGGCTAAGCCAGTGTTCTCTATGAGTTGTTTTTTGCTTCCAAAGATTACATGTGATGAAATTAATGCTATTCTTTCTGAATTTTGGTTGGGTATATTGGAAATGTTTGTGCCTACCGAAGAAAGAAGGGGGCATGGGATTTCGGGACCTGTATAGCTTCAATAAAGATTTGTTAGCCAAGCAGGCTTGGAGGATATGGCAAAATCCTAATTCTCTTCTCAATAGAATTTATAAAGGAATATATCATCATTCGTCGACAGTTTTACAGTTTTCGAATCCTAAGCAAGCCTCTTATGGCTGGAGGTCGATTCAAGTAGGCAAAGATCTACTTCAAAAAGGTTTACATTCAATGATAGGTGATGGTAAAGACACTAACGTCTGGTTGGATCATTGGTTACCGGTTCTTCCACCTAGATGTGTAATACAAGTTTCATATTATTTGAATATGAAGGTGGAAGAATTTATTGATAAGGAAACTTACACTTGGGATATCTTGAAGTTGGAACAGTTTTTGCAACCGCAAGATATTGGTCATGTTTTGAAGATCAGGTTATCTAAGTTTGCTCTAGATTATAGACTGATTTGGCAGTTCACCAAAGATATGCAGTATATGGTTAAGTCAGGGTACTGGACAGCAACTCACTGCTACCATGATGGGGAGGACATACAACAACCTGAGGGTTCACTAGATATAAAACGAGATATTTGGAAGCTCAATATCTTACCAAAGATTAAACAGTTCCTATGGAGAGTTGTTTCAGGAGCCCTTTGATTTCTTGCATATTTGCATTGTTTTAAGCTTCCATTTTGTACATAATGATCATATAGATTAAGAGTTTAGCATCTTTAGGCTCCATTTTGCATTCATATGTCTTAATCAGGTAATGGAGTATCCTATGGAGTAATCAAAGGTGTTTAGAAGCATTGTGATCCAAAAAGAGATGAAGAATGGAGATTGATCAATCATAAGGCGATCCACGCGGGTAGCAGCACCCCGAGTCCACTGACCCGCGTCACCAAAAGACCGACTCGGAGAAGCCACACGGGAAGGATCACGCAGGGTCGACTACCCGCTCGCACGAGCTAGAAGAATCATCGAGGTCCGACGCGGGGAAAGCGACGCGGGTGATCCCCATCTTCCCTACCCGCGTTGCCGAAGATTTTGTTCGAGGAGTCACACGGGTGAAGCAGCGCGGGATCACTCACCCGCTCGCACGAAGAAGGAGTATCGTCGAAGGTCCAACGCGGGGAGAATGACGCGGGTTGGTGCCGATCGTCTCAACCCGCGTCACGAAGAGAAGGAGCCGATAGAGTCACGCGGGACGGAGTCACGCGGGATCGCCTAACCGCGCGCATGACGGAGAATCCTCGACGACGATCCGACGCGGGTTGGCTGACGCGGGTTGTGCCCGTCCATTTCTACCCGAGTCGAAACTTATCTTTAGTCGGATTTTAATGTTTTTAAGGGGCTTTTTACACTTTTTAATGGAAACCATTAGGTTTACCAAAGACATATAAATACTCTTGTAATCCCAAAGTTGGGACTTATCTTGTTTTCTATCTAATAACAAAGAACTTTAAGGTGAAATATCTGATCTTGATCATTTTCTCTTGTGATTTGCTTGATTAATTTGATCACTAATCATGATTAGCACCAAATCACCATTGATTCTTGGGCTCATCATGAAGAGTAGTGAGTAGTCATCTTTGGATTCATGGGTGAGGGAGACTAAGGGTGATTAAGCTAGATCTAAGGTGTTTTAGTATAGATCCATCTTGTTCCTTGCTAGTAGAGTACTTTTAATGCAATTTTAGAGTTGGCCTCTCTAAAGTTGAGCTCTAGGCATTTCACACCTGAAAGGTGTTTGATGAAATACCTGAACCAATTCTCCTAAGCTTTTAACATTATTTACCAAAGAGATTTGTTGTTAAAGGTGTTAAGATGACTAGTAGACTTGAGATTAATGATTACTTAGATAACATTCAACCAAAGAGATTTGATGCTTGAGTTATTTTAGTAAATGAGCATTCATCTAGAGATAGAGTTTGTTTAGGATGGTGTCTAGGTCTAAGGTAGAAAGATTGGTTGAAAGTAAACATCTTTAGATTGAAACTTGATCACCCAAAGTCAATTCCTTTAGCCCATGAGTTCTCTTATCTCATAAGAAAGAAAGCTTTGTCCTTTATTGCATTTCAGTAGCATTTTGGTTCAAAAATCATCTCATCAATTGATAGCACTTAGATTAAGCATGGTCTTGCATTCCCTTTGCTTTAGAATCACATAGAACTGGTTTGACATCCTTTATTCTACAACATTTGATTGGGAGCCGTGAAACTCCTATCACCAAATTGGCGCCGTTGCCAAATTCTAAATTGATTGTGACATTGAGATTTAGTCATTTGCTTGAGACTAAGTCAATTTTTGTTTAATTGTGTTATTGCTTTTCTTTCTTTTTTCTCCCTTTGCATTTCAGGTGTATGAACACAAGGAGCAGAGGTCCAACAAATCTAGTTCCAAGAGTTGAAGACATTAGAGCACTTGAGAGGGAGATTGCAAGACAGAGAAGAGAAGTAGAGCAACAAGCTCACTTGCAAAGGTTGAAGTTTGATATGGAGAATCTGCCTCAAGATGGTGATGCCCAAGGAGGCATTGATCAAAGAGCTGATCACCTTCGACCACAGCGCCAGCCACAACATCAACCGCGCCAAGCTCGCGCCATTGGAGCCTATGATCAACCTCACATTAATGGTCATAGGTTGGGAATCAGAGCACCACCAGTGGAGAACAACAACTTCGAGATCAAGTCAGGGCTGCTCAACACCATAGAGAACAACAAGTTTCATGGTCTTGCTGCTGAAGACCCTTTTAATCACTTGTACAAGTTTGATAAGTATTGTGGCTTGTCCAAGACAAATGGTGTTTCTGAAGATGCTTTCAAGTTGAAGCTGTTCCCTTTCTCTTTGGGAGACAAGGCACACCAATGGGAGAAGACTCTTCCAAGTGACACTGTCACTACTTGGGATGAGTGCAAGAGAGTTTTCCTTGACAAGTTCTTCTCTACTTCAAGAACAACTAAGATCAGGAACGAAATCTCTGGGTTTCAATAGAAAGGTCTAGAGAGCTTCGGTGAAGCATGGGAGAAGTTCAAGGGCTATTGGTCTCAATGCCCTCATCATGGTTTCAACAAGGAGAGTTTGCTTAGCACCTTCTACAGAGGAGCTCTACCACAGTGCAGAAACAGGCTTGACACTGCCAGCAATGGTTTCTTCTTGGGGAGAACCGAGGAAGAGGCAGAGGAACTGGTAGAGAACATGGCTAAGAGTGACTCGGTCTACAGTGAGGAGCATGATAGGGTCAACAGAAGTGATGATCAGCAAACAAAGAAAAAGATTAAGTCCTTGCAAGAGAAGATGGATTTGCTTCTTTCCAACCAAGCTAAGAAAGAGCAGATGAACTTTGTGGGTGGTCATATTCAAGAGCTTCCTCCCAATATCAATGAGGTTGATGGTTTGGAAGGCCAAGAAGAGCTGTGCTTCATCAACAACAATGGTTCTTGGTACAGGAAAGAGCCTAACTTTTAGTACAACAACTACCAGCAAAGGTCCTACTCTAACAACCAGCAAGGAGGATACCAGCAGAAACAAAACACTCAGCAAGGGAGCTATCAACCTAGACAAAACACCCCTCATGGTTTCAACAATAACAACAATCAGTCTACTCAGGCTCAAGGAAGTTCTTCCCAAGCTCCAGCTTCAGATACAAGTGTGGATGCAATGTTCAAGAAACTTTTGGATTTTCAGGCAAATAATGAGAAGACAATGGGTTATGAGTTCAAGAACATTCACTCAAAGATTAATGGAAGCTACAATGAGCTCAACAACAAAATCCGACATTTGGAGAACCAGTTTGCTTTAATGAATTCTCAACCAAGTCGCCAACAAGGGGCATTACCTGGAAAACCAGAGCAGAATCCCAAGGAAACAATGAAAGCAATCACCCTACGGAGTGGTAAACAGTTGTCTCCAAGAACTCTCACCAAGGATGGTGAAAAGCAAGGTGGGGAGGTGGCTATCAACATTGATGATGAAGTGGTGATTGTAGATGAGAAGGTTGATGAAGAAATTCTAGAAAAGATTGTTGAAGCTAAGGGTAAAGGAAAGGTTGGAGAAGATAAGAGGACAGTGAAACATGGTGAAACTGCTACTCCAACAAAGGAATCCTCTTTTGTTCCTCCTCCCTACGAGCCAAAGCTACCATTCCCTGGGAGATTCAAAAGACAGCTATTGGAGAAGTACAAGGCACTCTTTGAGAAACAAATGAGTGAAGTTCAGGTCACAATGCCCATCATTGATGCTTTTTTGTTGGTTCCTCAATACAACAAATTCTTGAAAGATGATGTAGCTGCAAAGAAGAAAGAGATGGAGGGCATGATGATCCTTACCCACGAGTGCAGTGCCATTATCCAGAGGTTAGATATTCCAAGGAAGCTAGTGGATCCATGATGTTTCACCTTACCTTGTGCTCTAGGACCCATGGTGTTTGAACGGTGTCTATGCGATCTTGGAGCTAGTGTCAGCTTGATGCATTTGTCTATTGCAAAGAAGCTTGGATTTACTCAATACAAGAAGTGTAAACTCTCTTTGGTGTTGACTGATAGATCAGTGAAGATTCCTGTTGGTATTTTAGAAGACCTTCCATTGATGGTTGGTAACTTTGAGATCCCTACTGATTTTGTTGTGTTGGAGATGGGGGAGGAAGCCCAAGACCCTTTGATCCTTGGAAGACCATTCTTAGCCACAGCAGGAGCTATTGTGAATGTTAGACAAAGAAAAATTGATCTTCATCTTGGACAAGGGAACATCCTCCACTTTGACATCAATGAAGTGATGAAGAAGCCAACCATCCAGAACGAAGTTTTCTACATTGATGAAATGGATACTCTAGCTGATGAGCTTCTAGAGGAGTAGACACTTGAAGACTCTACAGTATGCCTTAACAATTGAGAGAGAAGTCCAAGTGATTGAGAACAAGGAAAGTGTTGCCTATGTGAAGATGTTGGACTCTCACAAGGGGATTAGTGGTGAAGAACAGAATGAGGAGCTTTCATATGAGATTCACCATGCTTCCTCAACTACTCAACAAGAGAACCTCTAAGAGGATGATTGGAGTGAACTCAAGGAACCAAAAGTGGAGCTTAAACCTCTTCCCCATGGTGTAAGGTATGCCTTCCTTGGCCCTAATGATACCTACCCTGTCATAGTGAGTAGTGAGATTAGTGAAGATGAATTGTCTAAACTTTTGAATGAACTTAAAAAGTATAGAAAGGCAATAGGCTACTCACTAGATGATATTAAAGGGATATCACCTTCTTTATGCATGCATAGGATACATCTAGAGGATGAATAATACACTCCTAGGATGCTTCTCTGGTTGGAATGAGATAGATCCTTGCAAACAGAGAATCAAAGACTCAATCTGCTTCAAGGTTTGTGGAATGAATGGTGACACAAAGAGATGTGAGAGGTCTCCTTGATACTCCTAAGTGAATCCCTTGGATATGACACACCAAGACAATCACTCTTGTGGTTTTGTTAGATATGACACACTAACAAAGACTCAAGAAATCTCAGATCTACAACACAAGCTTGCGGCCGACTAGAGAGAAACAAGAGTTTAGAAATAAAGATTGGATAGTTCTATTAGGGTTTTCAGACACATATTTATAGAGAAGGCAAAGAACAGGCTCCTTGGTCTCTAAATGAGCCTTAAAAATAAACCTTATAAAACCTTATAAAAACCTTATAAAACCTTATAAGGGTTCTCAAGTCTGGCAGCTTAATTCTCAAGTCTAGCAGCCTAATTCTGCTTCATGTTAACAAAGATAAATAATTAAAATAAAGTCTTGAACTGAGATCATCAAATGAGTGATAGGAAAGCAACATATGGCCTCATTAAAAACCTATCTTTGGAAAACCCAGTGGGACAAAACCAAAGATAGGGAAAAAAAGCACACATATGTTACTTGCTCATTTGATGTCTATCTTGGAGCTGAGATGGCTTGAATTGTGGCAAGTGTGTCTTGGTTGATCAAGCTTCTTCCAAGACTCTCTTCTTGCTTCAGTGATGTCTTAAGTAATCCTCCAATGGCTTCTTTGAGTTGCTTGCTTCTGGCTCGAGTCATAGGACCTTCAGATATGACTAGAGCTCCTCCATCAGCTGGATCATCCATGCTCTCATTATCTTCTTTGTTTGGCTGGTCCATGATCATATCATCCCCTCCCTCTTGAAAAGGATTTGTCCTCAAATCTAGCTCATCTGCAACAAAAGGAGCCAAGTCAGTAACATTAACGTTGATAATCAGATTACACTTACCTTGCAAGCCTCTTTGATAGGCATTGTTGCTGACTGGATATGTTTGGTAGAAGGAACTGATACGTTGGGCTCTCCATACTCCTGATGCATTCCCCAAACCCGATTCACACACACTGAAACAAAACAAGTTAGCACATGCGAAGTTGTCATAAAGTAAGAGTCTTATCCCAAATTTGTTTCTGCTCGGTTTTGGATTGTAGGCTGCATCTGGAGGTGCTTCTTTGATGATGATAAAGCCAGGGACGTCTTGGTGGTTATCCTGGTCTAGATCAGGTGGTTTGAATCTCTTATCTTCCTCATTTTTGTAGTTTCTTCTTATATGCTTCCAAGCTCTCTTAAAATCTGCACATGGCTCTTTTGACAAAAACAAGTGCATCATATCTGTATAATCAGTGATAAAAGAATTCTTGAGAACATGATCACTTACATTAAAATACTCACCTGGTCGCCATAGATAGAATTGAGATGTTCTAAACTCAGAAAATTTCAAACAAAGCAAACACAGGATCACCCGACTTCTAAAACTCATAACTATTTCACCTGAGAAGCTTTGGACATGATTCCAATTCGACGTGAGACCCAGATGAGTTAAGTTTCTATTGCAGTCGAGTTTGTTGCTTAATTCCTTTTGGTTGTTGAGATATGATCCTCGGACTGCTCCTATGTCAAAGCTGGCGGCTAGACAGCTTCTAAGATTTGATTGTTGCATCTCCAATTTAGCCAAGGATCCATTCTTGATACTCTGATCATTACTATAGCCTCTCCTTTCGAAAAGTATAGCACTCAAAACTGTTTGTCCTGTACCAATAGAAAGCAAATCAGGTTTCATGCGTTTCTTTGAATCTAGATAATTACCTCGGGTTGGTTTATTTGGAGATTGATGTAGACTGAGTTCATCTGGTGGTTTCTCCTTGATTTGAGAAGAAAACATGAGTTCTCCTCCTACTCCAGTAATCACTTCACCATTTACTCTAATGAAATCTCCATCTCCACTCTTGGTTTGACAATCTCTGAAATGGTATTGAAGCTTTTGCAAATCTAGTGGCTTCCACACCTTGACATGATCAAGAAGCAAGACATTTTGATCAGCTTCCAAATCTTTATTACCCAAGCTGGTTCTAGCACGAGCAGAGCACTCTCCAGGGATGATAAGTATGCTGTCATATGCTCCAGGTTTCCATAAGTAGATCTGTAACCTTCCAGCCCAATTGCGTTGTCTGGTTTGTTGGATCCAGGAAAGAGTGGGTAACATTCTCCAATTGTTTTCGTAGTGAAACTCTTGCTGAGCTGAGACGTGCATCCCTTTAACTTCAGATGGTAAAAGATCACCAAAAACAATTGTTGTTGCTGCCGATTTCTTCTCAATCACTATGGGATTGTTCCTGTGATTCCACAAATCTCCTCCAGGCTCAAATACAACATGCTTCATGCCCAGTTCGTGTCTTGAAAGCTCTACTGCTCTGGTCTTGTTCCAGACAAAGAGATGGATCAGAAAAGTATCCAAGAATGTCTTTTGGAGATCACACGGATCAAAGACAATCAGTTGTCCCTTTTTGCAAGCTGTCTGTGGTTCCCTGGGTGTCTCTTCTGGTACTATGGCTTGTTTGAAAGGAACCATGACGTTCTGAACAGGCTGCTCATCTTTCTGAATGGCAACTGATGATTCTTTGGCTTGATCTCCTTGAATAGAGGTAGTTGATACCGGCTCTGCTGAATTAAGTTCTGAGACTGAAGTGATTAACTCCTGGTTCTGTTCTTCTAAGGATGGACGTGTAGTATGGGTATCCCTGAATTGTTTCTCCACATCCATAATCACCTGAGACAGCTTCTTTATGTCCTCCTCACTGAACCAGCTCGTTGTCTTGTTAGGTAAACCAATAACACTGGTTGAACTTGATCTCATTCTGCTTTGTTGTTCCTGGACTGAGTTTGAAGAGCATGGCTTTGTTTCAGACTGTTTTCGAAGTACTTCCTTGTGGTACTGTCTTGGAACATACTTATGACGCATCAAAGCCCTCAATTTGAGCCAGGTTGCAACAGGTTCTTTTCCATAGTGTCTCCTAGATGACACCAATTGATTCCACCAGCTTGAAGCATAACCATAAAACTCAGCAGTAGCCATTTGAACCTTCTTTCTTTCAGCAGAGTGTTGACAGTTAAAAATCAACTCCATCTTCTCTTCCCACTCCACGTATGCAGCAGGGTCAGCATCACCATAGAAAGGAGGGATTTTTAGCTTCTGATCAGCCAATTTATCTTTGTGATTGCTTCGGCCTTCATGCCCACGTCTTTGTCTCCTCTCACTGCTTCTAGAATCAAAACTCTGACCAGTAGCTTGTTGGAGTTCCTGTCTCAACTCATGCCGGAATTTATCAAGGCTGGCTTTCATCTTCTCCTGCATCTGAGCACTCATAACCTTAAGTAAAAGCTTTTCATCCTTAGTGAGTTCTCCTTTTTGATCTCCTGCCATGGTACCTGAGACAAGAGAAAGACTAAGCCAGTAAGTAGTTCGAAATCAAAATTAAATAAGGAAAACAAACAAGAGATGAAACAGATTCAGCACAGATCTAGAATAAAAATTCTCAGATTTATCACATTCAAAGCACAGAACAACAGATCTATCAATATTGAACTCAGATTGAAAATAACAAGCCCTAAATCAGACAATAATCAGATACTCAACCTGAGATTAGATCTAGAACAGTTTGACCAAAAACTCAAACAGATCAAGAAAAACTCACCTATTCAAGCCCAAATCGAATCAGATTCAAATCTAGACAGAGAATTTCGACCACAAACCCAAACAGAACAGATCTAAACAGATTAGAAGAATTTCAATTTTTTTTTTTTTTCAGATCTAGGGTTCATAAGAAAATTTCGAAATTGAAAATAGAAGTAGAGAATTTAGAAACTTCCTTCCAGAGATTTGCTCTGATACCACATAATACACTCCTAGGATGCTTCTCTGGTTGGAATGGGATAGATCCTTGCAAACAGAGAATCAAAGACTCAATCTGCTTCAAGGTTTGTGGAATGAATGGTGACACAAAGAGATGTGAGAGGTCTCCTTGATACTCCTAAGTGAATCCCTTGGATATGACACACCAAGACAATCACTCTTGTGGTTTTGTTAGATATGACACACTAACAAAGACTCAAGAAATCTCAGATCTACAAGACAAGCTTGCGGCCGACTAGAGAGAAACAAGAGTTTAGAAATAAAGATTGGATAGTTCTATTAGGGTTTTCAGACACATATTTATAGAGAAGGCAAGGAACAGGCTCCTTGGTCTCTAAATGAGCCTTAAAAATAAACCTTATAAAACCTTATAAAAACCTTATAAAAACCTTATAAGGGTTCTCAAGTCTGGCAGCTTAATTCTCAAGTCTAGCAGCCTAATTCTGCTTCATGTTAACAAAGATAAATAATTAAAATAAAGTCTTGAACTGAGATCATCAAATGAGTGTTAGGAAAGCAACATATGGCCTCATTAAAAACCTATCTTTGGAAAACCTAGTGGGACAAAACCAAAGATAGGGAAAAAGAGCACACATATGTTACTTGCTCATTTGATGTCTATCTTGGAGCTGAGATGGCTTGAATTGTGGCAAGTGTGTCTTGGTTGATCAAGCTTCTTCCAAGACTCTCTTCTTTCTTCAGTGATGTCTTAAGTAATCCTCCAATGGCTTCTTTGAGTTGCTTGCTTCTGGCTCGAGTCATAGGACCTTCAGATATGACTAGAGCTCCTCCATCAGCTGGATCATCCATGCTCTCATTATCTTCTTTGTTTGGCTGGTCCATGATCATATCAATGAACCTATGACTTGTATAGAACATCAAAGAAAGTTGAATCCCAACTTGAAAAATGTTGTTAAGAAAGAGATTCTAAAACTCTTAGATGCAGGAGTAATATATCCTATTTCGGATAGCAAATGGGTGTCTCCTGTGCATGTTGTCCCAAAGAAGGGAGGAATTACTGTGGTCAAAAATGATAAGGATGAACTAATACCAACAAGAACAATAACATGACATAGGATGTGCATAGATTATCGAAAACTTAACTCAGCATCTAGAAATGATCATTTTCCATTGTCATTCATTGATCAAATGCTAGAGAGACTTGCAAATCATCCATATTATTGTTTTCTTGATGGGTATTCAGGGTTCTTCCAAATCCCCATACATCCAAATGATCAAGAGAAAACGACTTTCACATGCCCCTATGGTACCTTTGCTTATCGAAGGATGCCATTTGGGCTATGTAATGCTCCAGCCACTTTCCAAAGATGCATGATGTCTATTTTCTCTGATCTTATAAAGGATGTTGTGGAGGTATTTATGGATGACTTCTCTGTCTACGGATCTTCGTTTTCTGCTTGTTTGTCCAATCTTAGCAGGGTCCTCAAGAGATGTGAAGAGACCAACCTTGTGCTGAACTGGAAGAAGTGTCACTTCATGGTTAAGGAAGGGATTGTGCTTGGACACAAGATTTCAGAGAGGGGGATTGAGGTAGAGAAGGCCAAGATCGGAGTGATGGTTGGACTAGCTCCACCAAAGATGGTTAAAGACATTAGAAGCTTCCTTGGTCATGTTGGATTCTATAGAAGATTCATCCAAGACTTCTCAATGGTAGCAAGGCCAATGACTAAGCTTTTATGCAAGGAAGTTGCATTCAACTTTGATTGGGAATGTCTGGAAGCATTCAAGAAGTTGAAAGATAAGCTGGTTAGTGCCCCCATTGTGCAGCCACAAGATTGGGATCTCCCCTTTGAAATCATGTGTGATGCTAGTGACTATGCTGTGGGAGTTGTTCTTGGTCAAAAGAAGGACAAAAAGACTCATGTGATCTACTATGCGAGTAAAACTCTTGATGAAGCCCAAATGAAGTATGCTACAACTGAGAAGGAGCTGCTAGCCATTGTCTATGCCTTTGAGAAGTTCAGAAGCTACTTGGTTGGGTCAAAAGTCATAGTCTACACTGATCATGCTGCATTAAGACATCTCATGGCCAAGGAGGATGCTAAGCCAAGACTGTTGAGGTGGATCTTGCTGCTACAAGAGTTTGACCTTGAGATCAGAGACAAGCCAGGAGTTGAGAATGGTGTAGCTGATCATTTGTCTAGACTGAAGATTGATAGTGGGATCCCTATTGATGAAGGGCTTTCAGAAGAACAGATCATGTCAATTGGAGCAGTAGTAGCAGTTTGTGAAACTGGAAAAAAACTTGAAGAGGTGAAGGCAACTGAAGAGAAAGGTCCTTGGTATGCTGATCTGGTGAACTACTTAGCTTGTGGAAGAGAGCCAATGGGTCTTGACGGATATGCCAAGAAGAAGTTCTACAAAGATGTGAAGAGATACTATTGGGATGAGCCTTACCTCTACATCCTTTGTAGAGATCAACTCTATAGTAGAGTAGTAGCTGAAGATGAAGTTGAAGGGATTCTCACACACTGTCATGGATCATCATATGGAGGTTATTTCGCTACTTTCAAGACTGTCTCAAAGGTGTTCAAGCTGGGTTTTGGTGGCCTCATATGTTCAAGAACACTCAAGACTTTGTCTCTAGGTGTGATTCATGCCAAAGAAGAGGAAATATCACCAAAAGGAATGAGATGCCTCAAAACCCAATTCTAGAAGTGGAGATGTTTGATGTGTGGGGTATTGATTTCATGGGACCATTCCCATCATCTTTTGGCAACAAATACATCCTTGTAGCTGTTGACTATGTCTCCAAGTGGGTAGAAGCTGTAGCAAGTCCTACCAATGATTCTAGAGTGGTGATCAAGATGTTCAAAAGCACTATCTTTCCAAGGTTTGGAGTTCCAAGAGTTGTCATCAGTGATGGAGGCTCCCACTTCATCAACAAACTGTTTGAAAGTCTTCTCAAGAAGAATGGTGTGAAGCATAAGGTTGCAACTCCCTACCATCCTCAGACAAGTGGTCAAGTTGAGATCTCCAACAGAGAAATCAAGTCTATTTTGGAGAAAACTGTGGGGACTACAAGGAAAGACTGGTCTATCAAGCTAGATGATGCACTTTGGACTTATAGGACAGCTTACAAGACCCCTTTGGGAACCACACCTTTCAACCTTGTGTATGGAAAGACTTGTCATCTACCAGTTGAGCTTGAATACAAGGCATTATGGGCTGTTAAGTTGCTGAACTTTGACATCAAGAGTGCCAAAGAGAAGAGACTTCTCCAACTCAATGAGCTTGATGAGATTAGACTGGATGCTTTTGAGAACTCAAGGATTTACAAAGAGAAAACCAAAGCTTTTCATGACAAGAAGATCTTGAAGAGAGAATTCAGTGCTGGAGATCAAGTGCTTCTCTACAACTCTAGACTGAAGTTGTTTTCCGGGAAGCTCAAGTCACGATGGTCCGGTCCTTTCAAGATAAAGGAAGTTAGGCCATATGGGGCAATTGTGTTATGGGATAAGAATGGTGGAGACTTTACAATCAATGGACAAAGAGTTAAGCTCTACATGGTGATGCACCTCGGATCATAGACCCGGGCCAGGATGATGCGACCATGGCTGAGCCAGATGATTCTTCAACAAAAGACAAACCATGATGGATTAATGGTGAGGATACTGATCTAAAACCAGCTGATGAGACTGAGGACGAGCTGGAACCAGCTGAAGAGAGTATGCTTGAGCTGAAACCAGCTGAAGTGATAGTAGATGAGCTAGATGAGCTGAGTGAGCTAAGTGATACTAGCTTGGAGCTGAATGAGCTAAGTAACACTGAAGATGGAGCTGGTTTAGTTGCTGGGCGAAATGAGCATTTTTCAGCCCAAAGAAAAATTCATAACAAATTCAATTTGGGTCGGTTTTACACCAAATTCGACCAGACCTTTCCTCAGTCCATTTCAAGCCCATTCTCATCAAGAATGCCAAGAGGGAGTCAGCAAGGAAGTCTTGGTCGTGCATGGGAAAAAGAATTCAACAAAAATCATTAATTTCGGTCTTTAGTCAAAGTCTTCATTTCTAGTTTCCATGTCTTGTTTTTAGCACATTCTTCTTTGGATTTCTACAACTTGTAATCCTATATATAGGGCCTAAGAGCCACGAAATAACACAAGCTTTTTCCCCTTTTATTTGAGTTTATCTATTTGTTCTTTGTAGAACACTTCTTTGTTTCTTGGTGAGGTTATCTCCGAGTAAACAGCCTCTAATTCGTTGGACCTGTGCGTCATATCAGGCAACGTTTAGAAATCCTTCTTTTGGTGGACTTGTGAGTCATATCAAGCACCAACTGAAGTCTGGTAGTATCATTGGGCCATCCGCAACCCATTGTGTCACCGTTCAATCCATCAGTTCTCCCTTTTGGCGAGTTCATATCCCTTTAGTCCGGTCGAGTGATCCTTCCCTATTTTAGGGCGTATCAAGTGGTATCAGAGCCACTCAACCGGTACTATCTATCCATCTTTCTCATCTTTCATTTCTAAACACTTCTTCTTCATCTTTCTATCTCAAATTCGGGCCACTACCTTACCTATCGCCATTCTTCTATAAAAAAAAAAAGAGAAAAGAAAAGAAAAAAAAAAAAGATCTATCAAAAAAAAAGAGAAAAGAAAAAAAAAGTTTGATTTATTTGGCTAGGTGGTGGAAGAGAAATCCTGCTGGCTGAGGAGAAATCCAGCCTTGGAGTGGTTAATACGGATTTCAAAACAATTCTCTTTATCTTTCTATCTTGTGTTCATCTCTTGCTTGCTTGGAGAAATCCATTGGGTTATTTGATTTGTTCTCTTAGAACTTTGAGAGGAGACTCTTGAGTGACCATAAAATCTGAGAGAAACACTTGTGTGGGTGAGATCAAACACTTGAGAGTGTGAGGATTATTTTTATCTGTTAACCTTTTGTGTTGAGAACTTTCAGGTTAAGATGTTTGAAGCTGATCAAAGAAGGCTTTTCAGTCAGTTTGAAGTCTGGGAGTTTTGTGACAACCTTGTGGAGGGTGTGGTGAAAGCCCTCAAGGACGTCAGCAAGATCCAAAAGAAGAGCACAACCACACGTGCATCTGTAGCTAAGCCTTCCTTATTCATCAATGAAAAACCCAAAGGTAAATCTGAAAACAACCTTGAAGATCAAAAAGATTTTTCAGATTCTTTACCAATTTTTGATGAGTATGATGAAGAGATGATTGAAAGTTTGATCATTTGTGAGGATGAATGTGATCTTCCATCTCCAAAATCTGATTTTATGTTTGATGATGAAGAGACTAATGGACTAACCTGTTTTGAACCGGAGCATCCGAGTAGTCTTGTTCTATTTTCACAGGATTTTAAGGAAGAACCATTCGACTACTCACATCAAGGACTGCTTCTTGGCACCAGGAGACCCATGGACGATGATCTAGGTCCCATATTTGATGAGGAAGGCGAACCTGGTCCAACCTTTGAAGCGGAAGCACCAAGCATAAAATCCATCATCATGGAGAACCAACTTTGCTTTGATCCCGACACAACTCCTACGCCTTTGACCACATACATTCAAGAGCACTGTGAGAAACTTGATTTGATTAATTTTCTGTCTGATCTGTTAGATAAAGTCAGTTCCAATGACATAAAACTTTCTGGTCTTGATCATCTTGAAAAGTCATCTGAGCTTGATTTGCAACAACTAGTTTTCTGCTCTAGAAAATCGTTTGATTCATTTGTCTTCAAAGAAAATAGCTTTAGTCTGAGATCTTATGGACATGAACTGATCACTGGAATTTTGTTTGCATCCTCATATGCTTTGGAAGATTTTATGGTTAGCACATTGCTGGAACAGAATTCACATAAAGCTGAAACAGATTTTTGTGGTGATTCTGTTTTGAAACCTGTCCATTCTTATTCTGAATCTGATCTTGAACTAAAACTTTTGTGTTCTGAATCTGATCAAGTTAGGCACGTTTTGGAAATGTTCTATGGTAGTTCATGCCTCGAAAACATTCTGATTTACAACACCTTCTTTGATAAACATGCTGAGCCTTGGATAAGAAATTCTCAATTTGAACTTAATCTTTTGTGTTCTAAATCTGAGAAACTTGCGCATGATTTGAATTTGTTCTTTAGGAACTGTGCTATCACGTGCCCTGACACCATTCTGGTGTACAAGACTTACTTTGATAGGCTTCATGATGATCTGAAACGTGTGCTACATGTTCTAGGGAAAGAAACTGTGGTTTATGATCTGAACAAGTACTTGTCTTGTACATATGATCCTGGTATTTTAATGTTTGTTTTGAGTGTCCAGGATAAACAGGATCAGTCTCCAAGAGGTGTCAGGAACAGAAGCAGAGATCGTGCTTATCAGTTTAAGACTTGGAGATGCATGTACTCGAGGAAACCAACTTCAAAACTCCAAGGAAGTTTCTTTCCAAAATTTTCCTTCACTAAATTTTACATGATTTTTAAATTCTTTTTGTCTGATTCATTTCCTTTTGATACAGGTAAAATGGATTTGAGGTCAAATCCTTTTCAAGAGGGAGGGAATGATGCGCCTCGGATCATAGACCCGGGCCAGGATGATGCGACCATGGCTGAGCCAGATGATTCTTCAACAAAAGACAAACCAGGATGGATTAATGGTGAGGATACTGATCTAAAACCAGCTGATGAGACTGAGGACGAGCTGGAACCAGCTGAAGAGAGTATGCTTGAGCTGAAACCAGCTGAAGTGATAGTAGATGAGCTAGATGAGCTGAGTGAGCTAAGTGATACTAGCTTGGAGCTGAATGAGCTAAGTGACACTGAAGATGGAGCTGGTTTAGTTGCTGGGCGAAATGAGCATTTTTCAGCCCAAAGAAAAATTCATAACAAATTCAATTTGGGTCGGTTTTACACCAAATTCGACCAGACCTTTCCTCAGTCCATTTCAAGCCCATTCTCATCAAGAATGCCAAGAGGGAGTCAGCAAGGAAGTCTTGGTCGTGCATGGGAAAAATAATTCAACAAAAATCATTAATTTCGGTCTTTAGTCAAAGTCTTCATTTCTAGTTTCCATGTCTTGTTTTTAGCACATTCTTCTTTGGATTTCTACAACTTGTAATCCTATATAGAGGGCCTAAGAGCCACGAAATAACACAAGCTTTTTCCCCTTTTATTTGAGTTTATCTATTTGTTCTTTGTAGAACACTTCTTTGTTTCTTGGTGAGGTTATCTCCGAGTAAACAGCCTCTAATTCGTTGGACCTGTGCGTCATATCAGGCAACGTTTAGAAATCCTTCTTTTGGTGGACTTGTGAGTCATATCAAGCACCAACTGAAGTCTGGTAGTATCATTGGGCCATCCGCAACCCATTGTGTCACCGTTCAATCCATCAGTTCTCCCTTTTGGCGAGTTCATATCCCTTTAGTCCGGTCGAGTGATCCTTCCCTATTTTAGGGCGTATCACATGGGAACCACAATAGAGGAGAAAATAAATCTCGGTTTCACTCTCCGACCCCATCACCGCCTTGCCAAAGGGAAGCAAAGTCAAGCTAGAGACTTAAAACAAGCTCACTTGGGAGGAAGTCCCATGTCTGTCCTTGTAAAAAAAAAAAAAAAAAAAAACAAACAGAAAATCTCACGCGGGTTGAGGTCACGCAGGTTCTTCTACCCGCTCGCACGAATTTGGTCGGAGACAGCAATCCGACGCGGGATGACCCATGCGGGTTGTCTTACCCGCGTCGCTTCGTCGTAGGCTCGACGCGGGATGCATCGACGCGGGATCCTCTACCCGCTCGCACGACCACGCATTCGGAGACATATGACGCGGGGTGAAGCACGCGGGGTCACACGAGGTTCATTCACCCGTGTCGACTGGTCAAAACTCACTCAGGTATGATTTCTATCCTTAAACCCGGTGACCCGACCCGACAACCCGACAAATCGACCTGGTTCAACCCTAAAACACCCCCTACCCGCGTCTCACTCTCCCTTTTCCTCTATCTCTCTTTCACAAAACATCCAAACTTCCCACACCAAATCACCCCATATCTCACTCAATTTTCCACCAAATCACTCCATTCTTTTTCCTAAATCCAAGTTTTCGCCCCTGTAGTCTATATTCTTGTATCACATCTTCATTTCTTTTCATCCAAAGCAAGATATCGTATCATAAAGTTCAATTTCGTAGGTCTCATGAACCCTAAAAATTTGAACTTGAAATTTAATCGTTCTCCTGCTTGATACTTGTGAAATAGACTAGGGAAAGCTTATATATCATGTTGAGTTGTTGATTATATGGTGAAATTGAGTTGAATTTGAACTTTGATAAATTAGGGTTCATGAGATTTGGGGATTTTTCGAAATTGCTTTATTCCCATATGATTATTTTGGTTTGGTTTGGTTTGTTAGGGTGTTTGAGAACTTAATTAGAGAACTTACTAATTGAAGAACTCATTTGATGCTTAAATTTTGCTTAAAAGCCTTATTCTTTGCTTATGATCATATCTTTTGTGGAATGTGATAGTTTTGTTAAAACAGAATCATTATGAATTGAATTCACATTTGCATTTTCAAGTTTTCTTCTCCCATTTGCTTATCCTTTTCCAAAGTTTGAAATTTTTAGATACAAATGGGGAGAAAGGACCAACATAAGATGGAAGCTGAGAAACAAGAGCTTGCAAGGCAAGAGACTACTAGACATGGGAAGTCTCTATCCTCAGTATCTACGCCGGGAGGAACTTCTAGGCAGCAAGTATTGGCAGCAAAGAAGAGAGAAGGCAAGCAAGTCGCCACTGCTGAGAGTGTGGATGCTGGTGGTAGAAGGTCAGCCCATTCCAAAAGGTCAAAGGAACCGAAAGGCAAGGGGGTAGCTCTTCCCCAAGAGGAGGAGAATGAAGACATCACTGAAGAAGACCAAGCCCCGCACAAGAGAGCCAAAGTTTCTAAGGGGAAGAAGGTCGACACTGATAGGGATAGAACCAAGAAACCAACTGAAGATGAGCTATATGGGCATTTGAAGAATGGTGTATTGTGGCCTCCAACTCGATTTGCAGATATCAAGATCATGGAAGAATTGGAGATAGGTGACGACATCAAGCAAATGTTGGAGCACATGAACATGCAAAGCTTCTTCACTATGGTCTATCCTACCTACGAAGATGAGTCTTGTCAGTTCTTGTCATCATTGGTGGTTACTTTTCACACCACCAAACATGTGAGGCAAGGATGGGGAAAGATCAAGTTCAAGATCCATGGGAAGGTTTACAACATGACCTTCAAGGAGATTGGACAAGCCCTTGGTCTTCATGATTTGGAGGAATCACCTATCCCTATCCTATATGATGCCCCTAGAAAGGAGAGCATTGCTAGAATAGTTTGGAAGGTGTTGGCGGGGAAGACTCGCAAGCCAAGCCGTGACAAGAATGCTTCCATTCGCCACCCTTCAGTGCGCTATCTCCACCGGTTAATTGTCCACACCATCTTTCCAAGAAAGGAACCATGCACTGTTAATGATGAGGAGCTACAACTTCTTCACCAAACCGTTCAGCATTATGCTCATCCTTCTCAGTTGCCTTTTGTCGATACTGATTTTTACAAGAACTTTGGAATGGTGGGATTCTTTGTGAAGGGCCTCGTCCACTACAAGGAATGGGTTTGGACAACAAGTGACTCAGAGCCTCAGGTTGGCATTGGTGTTTTGATAACCCCATTGCTTCAGTTCAAGGATATACCCTTAGAAGATGATCCAACTGGTCCCGCCCTCTTAGACGGAAGCTACTTGAAGAAAGCTCAGTACTTCAGTGGAAGGTTCAATGGAACTTGCGTCTACTCTTACATACAGTCTACACGAGAGGTTGAAGTGCTTTTCCCAAACACCGCCCTAACAAGCTTGAGTAGGTCTGGAGCTATTAGATTTGATATTGGGAGTGAGCACTTCCTTGGTCCCCATGGTCCTTTAGGCCCCATGCGATCTCCCAAGAGGAAGAAGACAGCAGATAAATGTGGTGTGTTCCAAGAAGAAGCTTCCAGTCTAAACTCCGAGCTCCTCTATGTCCTCCTCGTTACCACTTTGAGCAGCATCTGGGAGCTCTTCCCCATGGACCCCTTCGCCAGGCTCATGAGCATATCAGCAACCTCCAACGTTGGAACAAGGCTCAGGATAGAAAAATCTTCAAGCTCAAAGACAAGTGTAAGGCGTTGAGTAAGACCGTGAAGAGGCAAGCAGAAGCTTCAGCTCAGTTCATGAAGAAGGTAGCTGATATACTGACTAGAGGAGCTGTAGCGGGATGTTCATCATCAGACTTTAACTTCCTTACCCCCAGCCTCAGCCTTCAATTGGTCCTTTAGCACTCAGACTTCCCGCCACCGAGAAAGAGCTGCTCCGCCAGAAGAGAAACCCACCAGCTCAACCGTCCGACTCAGGAAACAAATCTCCATCCCTTGCCTCTACAGATGAGGAAGCTGACACAGAGGATGAGGCATAGGCCTCCTCCCACGCTTCATAGAGAGGTACTCCACCACTTCTCATTGTATATACTAGTTTTTCTTTGCATTTATCTCTCTTTTTGATATCTCCTTCAACTTCCTAACACAGAGACTGTGTGAACTAAGTTTGGGGGAGGTATCAAGTATTTTATCATGTTTTCTTTGATGATTTGAGTCTCATGCATTGCATTGTACATACATATATGCATAGAAACCACCAAAAATAAAAAAACACAAAAAGAAACATATAGTTCCATCACTTGCACTTTTAGGATTGAGTCTAGAGCATATATGTTGCATTCACTTGCATTGGGAACAATGATTTAAAATGCCTTGCAAAGAACCCTTGTCTAGAACTCAAAATGACATCCTAGTTAAACATATCAAGTAGCTTAAGCATCTCTTGAAAACCTTACACGCTTCGAGCCTTGAAAACTCTTCTTGAAACTTGTTTGCTTGCTTGATGTTGGCATTGTTCTTGAGATCAGCTCCATCCCGAACTTGGCTTGAATGAACTTAATCTCTCTTGCATATGGGCATTTGCATACTTGATCATGGATCTCATACACATTTGGGTTATCTTATTCTTTTATATACCAATCTTTGTTAACCCAAATGGCACTCCATACCCTACAACCCTAGCCATTCTTTGAGACCAAACATTTAATTGCATGAGTGAGGCCTCTTTTGATAGTTTGTCATGTGCAAAATCTTGAGAGTATTGAAGGCGACATAGGTTTATTCTCATCTCTTGCTAGCACAATGAGTTAGCATCTGGGAATGGTGAGAGGGGTTTGTGTATTCTAAACTTCAATATCTTGGGTTTGGAGAGTGAAAAAGATGAGAGAGATGAGCAAAAGAGTATAAATAGAAAAGAAAACTCTAGGGATAAAAAGAAAATATGAAGCTCTTGATTATGCAACAAAGAACCTTCCCCCTAAAAAAAAAAAAAAAAAAAAAAAGAATCAAAGAGAAGTTGGGGAAGAGAATGAAAAAGAGTTAGAGCTTATAAAAAGCGAGTTAAAATCCCTAGTGGTTGAGTCAAAAGAAAAATAGAGTTGTTCATTGGGTGAGTGATGTGAGGGGTTTATTTTGATTTTGAGATTATGATAAAGAGGGTAGAACTTGAGATTACTTATAACAAAAGGGGGTAGTATGATGAGAATGAATCTATGTATGCATGAGTTGCTTCTAATCTTAGATAAATTTTGCATAATGATCAAGTTTCTTGTTTTTGAGTGATAGCCACCTTGAAATGATGACATTTGAACCCTTCTCTCTTTATTCATACTAGACCATACTTACCTAGCCAAATGATTGAGATCATGTGCCCATTTGTGAGAACTCACCATGTGTGTGTGTGTGAATCAATGTGAGAGCTGGTTTAAAGAACTTGTTGGTTGATGAGTATTGCAACTTGTATAGAGGCATAAGGAGTATTGATAGGCCTAGAGAATCTAAAGTTTAATAAGAGAGTTGCTCATGCTATTTGCTATGTTTCTTTAGGATGTTAAGTTGGGTACTAGGAAGTGTTACTTTTGGCTATGAGTTCCCACTTTCAAACCTCTTTCCCTTATGAGTTCTTGCAAAGTCACTTGAGGACAAGTAAAGAACAAGTTTGGGGGAGTTGATATCTTGCATATTTGCATTGTTTTAAGCTTCCATTTTGTACATAATGATCATATAGATTAAGAGTTTAGCATCTTTAGGATCCATTTTGCATTCATATGTCTTAATCAGGTAATGGAGTATCCTATGGAGTAATCAAAGGTGTTTAGAAGCATTGTGATCCAAAAAGAGATGAAGAATGGAGATTGATCAATCATAAGGCGATCCACGCGGGTAGCAGCACCCCGAGTCCACTGACCCGCATCACCAAAAGACCGACTCGGAGAAGCCACGTGGGAAGGATCACGCGGGGTCGACTACCCGCTCGCACGAGCTAGAAGAACCATCGAGGTCCGACGCGGGGAAAGTAACGCGGGTGATCCCCATCTTCCCTACGCGCATTGTCGAAGATTTTGTTCGAGGAGTCACGCGGGTGAAGCAGCGCGTGATCACTCACCCGCTCGCACGAAGAAGGAGTATCGTCGAAGGTCCAACGTGGGGAGAATGACGCGGGTTGGTGCCGATTGTCTCAACCCGCGTGACGAAGAGAAGGAGCCGATAGAGTCACGCTGGACAGAGCCACGCGGGATCGCCTACCCGCGCGTATGACGGAGAATCCTCGACGACTATCCGACGCCGGTTCGCTGACGCGGGTTGTGCCCGTCCATTTCTACCCGAGTCAAAACTTATCTTTAGTCGGATTTTAATATTTTAAGGGGCTTTTTACACTTTTTAATGGAAACCATTAGGTTTACCAAAGACAAATAAATACTCTTGTAATCCCAAAGTTGGGACTTATCTTGTTTTCTATCTAATAACAAAGAACTTTTAGGTGAAAGATCTGATCTTGATCATTTTCTCTTGTGATTTTCTTGATTAATTTGATCACTAATCATGATTAGCACCTAATCACCATTGATTCTTGGGCTCATCATGAAGAGTAGTGAGTAGTCATTTTTGGATTCATGGGTGAGGGAGACTAAGGGTGATTAAGCTAGAGCTAAGGTGTTTTAGTATAGATCCATCTTGTTCCTTGCTAGTAGAGTACTTTTAATGCAATTTTAGAGTTGGCCTTTCTAAAGTTGAGCTCTAGGCATTTCACACCTGAAAGGTGTTTGATGAAATACCTGAACCAATTCTCCTAAGCTTTTAACATTATTTACCAAAGAGATTTGTTGCTAAAGGTGTTAAGATGGCTAGTAGACTTAAGATCAATGATTACTTAGATAACATTCAACCAAAGAGATTTGATGCTTGAGTTATCTTAGTAAATGAGCATTCATCTAGAGATAGAGTTTGTTTAGGATGGTGTCTAGGTCTAAGGTAGAAAGATTGGTTGAAAGTAAACATCTTTAGATTGAAACTTGATCACCCAAAGTCAATTCCTTTAGCCCATGAGTTCTCTTATCTCATAAGAAAGAAAGTTTTGTCCTTTATTGCATTTCAGTAGCATTTTGGTTCAAAAATCATCTCATCAATTGATAGCACTTAGATTAAGCATGGTCTTGCATTCCCTTTGTTTTAGAATCACTTAGAACTGGTTTGACATCCTTTATTCTACAACATTTGATTGGGAGCCTTGAAACTCCTATCACCATCCTTCCAACCTCTACTAGATTATATTCGAGAGGGATTCAGATTGATCCTACTTGCCAAAGATGTTGTTATAAGGATGAATCTATCAATTATTTATTGTTCTTATGTCCACATGCGTCTGCAATTTGGAGAAGCTCGGGGATCCATAGTAATCATGTTTTTCTATTGGATTGGAAGATAATATCAGAACTCTCTTCGGAGTGATGAATTATATGCCAAAGTATGAGGCAAATAAACTGTTGGTATTTTGGGTTCTTTGGCTGATCTGAAAATCTAGGAATGAATTCATCTTTTCAAAAAGAAATGTTCATCCAATTGAAGATGTTAGACGTACGATGGATGCTAATATTGAATGGCATAAAAATGTCGTGTATTCTAAACGGCGTAATGGAGTACAATAGGTTAGATCACCGAAATGGGAGCCTCCCCCTAGTGGATGGGTAAAGTGTAACTTTGATTATAGTTCGGGTACTCAAGATGGTGGAGCTGGAATAGCTTGGTTAATGCGTGATGAAAAAGGAAGTTTTCTGGGATCAAGATGTGCTCGAGTGGAAAAAATGTATTCATCACTTGAAGGTGAAGCTATTAGTTTTCTTTTCGCGCTTCAACGGGTTTGGATTAGAGGATGGAGAAGAGTATGGTTTGAAGGAAATAACCAAGAGGTGTGTAATCTCACTAATCAAGTTAAGAACCATGTGGAACTGGGGAATTTGCTTTGTGATGTTCGTTATTGGATGACTTTGCTACCAGAAAGTTCGTTGGATCATGTTAACAAAGAGAAAAATCAAGCGGCAGATATATTGGCTAAAAAGGCCTCATCAAGAAATTTTTTTTGAATTTTATAATATTCCTTATATATGGTTGATTCAATTTTTTATGTACCGTTTACAATTTAGTTTTTAATAAAGTTATGTGGTTACATAAAAAAAAAAATTTTGGAGATCACAAATTTTGTAACTTGCGTAAATCTTCGTAACATATCAATTTTAATAAAACATGTTTGTTTGTTATTAAAAAAAAACAATTAATAAAACATGTATTGTTGCTTAGCTATGACAAAGACCTGCTTTTCTTTGTTCATAACTTCAGAATACATACTAACAATCTTATTTTATTATATAAACTAGAGTTTTCTCTCCCCTGATGATGATGCCACGTAACCAAATAGAGAGAGGAAAACTCAACACATGTCCTTAAGTATTTATTACTTTCGTTTGTTTCGTTAATGGGCTTCAACAAATTATTTTTATTCTTCTGAATTTGTTTGTGATGTTAACGGGCTTTACCGTCTCTTTAATTTATGGGCTACGAATCATATTATTGGACTTTACAAAAAAGACACAAGAGATTCGGTGGAAAGATACTGCAGAGTAAACATGAGGGAGCAGAAGGTGAGCAAAAAACGCCGATGAAGCGATGGCCTTAGCATCTTCCATCGCTTTTGTTGTATGTTGCCCCACGTCTTCTTAGAAAAATAGAAAAACCAGAGCTTTTTCAATTCTTATTCTACTTTTTTGGAAGTCTCTAAGAAAGCAAGAAAAGCAAGATTTAAAGCCTCTTAACCGGCTTGCTTTGCGATGTGAAAAGTAGTGTCCAAAGCTGGTTAAAGCCTTTTAACCCACTACTTGAAATACACGCTGCGTTGCTTCAAAAATACTCGAACCAGCTTCTTGAACTCGGTCTTTTCTCCACCTATTAAGCCAAAGAATTCATCAGCAAAAGGTTTCAAAAGAGAGAGAAGTTAAATGAAAAGTTATGCGAAGATGTTAAAGAAAACCATATGAATTCAATACAAAAGCATGAAACCCATAAACGCTGCAAATAGACAAAAATAGCTTATTAAACAACCAAATTATTAGGAAGAGCAAATCGACATAATACAGCTTTAGCCCAAATTTACGTTATGGGATGTATGCAATCTCCTCAGATTTTCCAATAACTCTTTACTCTAATATGATATAGGGTTCCACATACATATGAAAACATCAATAAAACAGACAATTAAGTAATAGACAAACATATGAAAACCTTTGACCAGTTTGAGAAGTCGTTACAAACACACGGTAACTTATCAAAAAAAAAATATTATACAAGATATTCTATTGAAAGCAAGAATAAATGAAACTGCTTACAGAAACTAACAGGAAGCAAGCCACCGCACAACCAAATCAGAGCTGTTACCACAACAAGAATTGGGTCCAAGAAGGCCACCTACACCAGATGTTGGAAACTGTCGGTGGACTAATCCAAAGAAGACTACCGCCATATTTGACACGATCTACATATCTATACACCAGACACGAGATCTAAAGACCCGAGTTATATCTTCGACTCCTATGGCAAGATGGACTCCGATAACACACCGAAACTCCAGAGATCTTTGATAGAGACAGCAACATAAAACATTATGAGACGGAGAGAACATAGAAATGGGAAGAAGACGTAGACATAAGCGAGAGACCCTGAGAACCTCTCCTTCCCATCCAAAGAGACTGTGGCGGTGACATTTGCTTAGGCGGTGGGGACGAGAGACGAGACAGAAATTGCTTTCACAACACGTTAAACGGCTGTAAGAAAATCCACAGCTCAAACTTCAAACATACAAAAAACCTAAACAACAGGCCCATGTAACAAAAAGCCTATTTCAAAATGTAAGACCAATTTTGTAAAAAAAAAATTGTCAACATCAATTCAAGAGAGAAGCCCAAAAACAGGCTACACTTTTCCACTTTTTTTTTTTTGTCAAACATATACTATAATGATTATTTGTTAAATCAGTCCATTTTAAATTATTGGTTATGAATTTGTTTTTTATATATACCGATAAAAAGTACTATTCCTTACCAATATCTTTGAACAACAAGAATTTCTTACAAATCTTTGAACAAAAAAGAAATAGAGGGCAACTGTCTACTTTTCCGGGAAAGATGTAGCAAAAATCAGTATGAGAACCTCGATTACTCTTTTCGTTGAAATTATATAAGTTGTTGTTATATATCTTACTATATAAAAGACATATTTACTCACTTCTCAGACTGACGTAATAGTGAAAGGAAAAAGTGTCACACATCATGTTCTGGTAGAATTTTGATTTCTTCCATTTGGTTTAACGGGATCTCACAAATGAATAAAGTATGGATTCTTTTGATATCATAATTTATGCTGAAACCCAACAAAAGTTTGGCCCACAGAATCACTTTCACCTTCGTTACGAGAAGCTGCAATACATTCTTCGGTTTATCCTCTCCTGCAAATTCTGATTATGTTTGCCATCAATGAAGGCTCGAAGAGGGCGTAGAGCCAAGTCTTCGTGAGTAAGCTATATGTCATTTTCATGTTATGTCGTTTCGTTAGTTATTCTTCACCCTGGAACCATACAAGTAGCATTGATTCACCGTCTGCTGTGAACAAACGCGAATCAACTCGAAGAAAGCAAAAGAGAGCAAAAATATATTAAGGCAAATATCCGTTTAGGATTTTTTTATTATTATGTGAATAATAACTTTACAACTCTTAGACCCATATCTATAGCAGTTCCAAAACCCGATTTATTTATCCTTTTAGAAATACATAATTATCTAGAAAAAATAAATTTTTCTAATCCTATAAGATTTATCGTACCTCAAAATCCAACCCAACGAATGCTGGACTTTTACCGGAGCACGGAGATTTAAGACACATTCAGATGCAACACCGTCATTAATTTCATGTCCCCATTCCTTTCACGTTTTCACATTCATTGCATCCTCCTTTCTTCGAGATAGTAAATCTGCAATTATAAATGGCTTAGATTGCATCCATGAATTCAAAATTTCATTGCTCACAATCATAATATATATCACAAAAACTTTTTCACATGATTGAATCTGATGTTGAAAGACTTGAACTGAGATCAACTGAGGAAACATCGGCGTCTCTGCAAGTCATGCTATGGAAGGTATCATCTAACTAAAAGGTAATTACGTTATCTGATATATTGTTACGTTGAGTATGCACATAAATTATACTATGCTAATTGCCAAGTACCATTTATTTATAAAATTCTAATCATGAGTTTCTTAGATTACCTGATAGTTTTATTTTCAAACACAATAGTAATGTATTTAAGACTCAAAAAATGTATAATTTCAAATAGTAATGATCACTAGCAAATTTTTCTGTAGTCTATCTAACTTAAATATAGATGCAGTTAGAATGGATCAAACTTCGCACTACTTATTACTTATAACTTTGGTAAACTCATCGAGTAATTTTTAAAACTAATTCTAACTATTACTACAGATAAACTAAAACAAACATTAAAATAACGCAAAATAATAATATTTTATAAAAAAAATTATAATTAAAAAGTTTATAGTTTTAAAATAAATTGTCAAATAAATCGATAAATTGTTTTAAAAAAACCTGAAAATTAATTTTAATTTTAGTTAAGAATAAGTTAAACATTTTAAATCAATTTATATTATTTGTTCATTTATTTACCCGCCCGTAGGGCGGGCCTACCTAATTAGATATATTTGATTCATTAAAAGTATCATCGTAACCAACCACCATGAAAGTTAACGTGAGCGCGATACGTAGGAAATTGACTTCTCAAATAATATTAATAATAATATTATAGAGATTTCTCAAAATCTCTAAATAAAATAATAAAGTAATATATTACCTATAAATTTGGATAACATATGTAAAAAATACCTAAATTAACATATAAATTAGTTTGGTTTGAATATTTTAATAGAGAATCAATAGATATTTCAAGTATTTTTGGTGTTTTGAGTAATATTTTAGCTATTTTAGATATTTACTTTTGACTATTTTTATATATTTTTAAGTATTAAAGACAACTTAAAAGTATCTTATATATTTTGAATGTTTTTTTTTTAATATACATTAAATCTAAAATAATTAATATATTTAGGTATATAAATCTATTTCGGTTATATTCGGATACCAGAAATACTTTGGTTCGGGTCAGATTCGGTTTTGGTTCTCTGGATACCAAGATTTTGAACCTGTTTGGATATGTAATTAATTTTGGTTTGGTTTCAGTACTATTTTTTTGATCGGGTTCGATATGGTTCTTCTGATTCGGTTTTTTCGCGAGGCAATTAGAAATTTAGAACCGTGTTTCCTCTTTCCATAATTATCATAAGGAAAAGCCCAATTATCTTAAGCAAAGGCCCAATAACAGACGACGTTTGAATAACCGCCTAATAAGCACACCGCCTTCTGACTTGTCCATCCATTAGAACCTTTAATGGACTTTTAAGAGTAATTTAATAGTTAATAAAGTGAATTAAGTACTTAAAAACTTTTGTTATTGGAAATTATGTTTTTCTCCTCCAATGGAAAAACCTCAAAGGGGTTCTTAGATAATTTTTTTTTAAGTAGAATGATTTAAAAGAAATTGAATGATTAGATTTGATAACATAAAAATAACATAGTTACACTTAAAAGATGAAAGTGTGACCTTTGATGTAATTATGACTATCAACATGTTCTCTTTGTATCAATCAATGATCTTGAAACATGAAGCAGGGTCTAAAGTGGTATCCCATGAAACTTTTTGATTGGTGAATCAACGCAGGGACACCTTCTTGCTGTTACATAAAAATACCAAAATAAGTAATTTTCTTGATGCAGCATTTCACAACATCCCCAACACGAAGCTTACCCATCAGATTTCGTTTTTTTCTCAACCTCCTCTTCGTTTTCTCTTGGCCTCATGGAGAATATAAGCTTCCTTGTGTTTCTATTATAGCCATAACCACATTCACTTTGATATTCTGCATTGAGTTAATTGTTCAGAGGGGACAATATAAGCATTTCCACATTATTTTTTAGATTTCTTTTTCTGGATCAAACCTGACCGACAAAAGAAGACAAGAACTTCTGCTTCTCTTTGTCATATACCATAAGAAGATCATCCAGCTTCATACCAGAATCAACTTCTCCATTGACTACGTTACCAACTCTCAGAATTTGAAACCTGTAAAAAAGGAGTGTGGAGAGAAATAATTGTTGGATCAATTAAATGCCTTTGGGCTTTAATTAAAAGGTGAATGTAAATGACATGGGCTTTAGATATAATAAACCCAAGAAAATGTCAATTAAATGAATAAGAGGTCATTGGAAGTATCCCACATCGGCCAAGAGGAAAAAATTTGAGTGATATAAATATGCCTTCTCACTATGAGAGCTTAAACAGCTTGGAGAGAGAGGAAGGCTCCCCACGCGCGCGCCGCCGCCGTCCGGCCGGCTCGGCTCGGCGTGGGCTTGGGCTTGGGCTTGGTGGAGCTTAAACAGCTTGGAGAGAGAGGAAGGCTCCCCACGCGCGCGGCGCCGCCGCCGTCCGGCCGGCTCGGCTCGGCTTGGGCTTGGGTCTTGGTGGAGGGCCTCCGGCCCAATAAGATTCTTTTTGGACCAAGTTAGCTCAACCGTTTTTTGCCATTTCATTTCTAAAAAACAGCATGACATTTGTGTATAAACGACATGTAGTTTGTCTAAAAACGACACGAAGTTTATCTGTTCGAAATGGATCAGAACCGAGTCAACAAGAGAGAAACTTGCGGAGAAAGTTGCTCAACGTTCCACTACGAGATCCTTGAGAGATTTTCGGAAAACGTTGGCAACAGTTTCGAAAAACCGCTCCTCGTCTCTTCTTTATATATCGACTCTCTTCTCTCTTCATTTCTTAACTTTTTCCGCATCGAAACCAACAGCAAAAATCCCTTACCGTAAGTCGTGAATACGAGAGTGTTTCGTAGAGTTTATAGTTCGATAGGGCGATTCATGAGTGAAGCGTGATCATCTGCCATGGTTGTATCCTGGGACTCGATATTCGTACATTACCGTCTCACTAACGGAGCGAATATTTAGAGTTAAGGAAAGAGATTATATTTCGACTCCATGTATATTTGTGAATACAATTTCTTATCGTTCTTGTATTCGCTTTACAAACCGTCAATTTCCTTAACATGTTATTTTGTTATATCGTTTATCTCAGTCTGGTTATCCGACTTCTACAATCTTAACTCTAATTTCGCTTTCTATTTAAAGCGTTTAATCGGATTGAAAAACGGTTCAACAAAGATTTGTTAACAGTTTTTAGAACGATGTTCGCGATTTGCTCTGTACCATTTCCGCGAAACGTTTCTTACTTATTTCATAAACGATGTTTGCGATTTGCTATATGCTTATCCGCGAAACGTTTCTATTTTTTTTTTTTTCTTGAAAACGAGTTTGCGATTTGCTTTATAGCCCTTCCGCGAAACGTTTCTTATTTTGTTTCATAACGCTTTGCGGATTGCTTTCTAGCATTATCGCGAAACGTTTTTGATACATTATCAAAATGTTATTTACATGAATCGTTTCAATAACCGCTTTCTTAAGCGAGTTTGTGAAACATTCTAAGTCTATACAAAACGATTTCTGCGAACGCTTTTAAGCGAGTCTGCAAAACGTTTTTTTCTCAAGACTTATATCGATATGATTTGGTTCAAACACCAAAAATGAAAATCGATTTTAGACTATTATTTTTTGCTTAAAAATAATATGTTATTTGTTGATTGGAGTACTAATCCGTCTTCATGTTTTCTCTACACAAAAAATGACAAGCGATAACAACACCCCCATTGACACCACGGATGTCATTCAGACTCCACTCAACGCTGCAGCAACTGATGCAACTGGCGTGACAACCGCTGCAGCAACAACGAGCACTATCCTCCCTGTGGGAAATGCTGCTGATGAAACCACACGACGTAGCCTATTCGGTGCTGGTCTTTATCAGACGGGTTCAGTATCAGCAACTGCAAGTGGTCCGATGGCAGTTCAAACTCCTCTGGCTGTACCTAGCTTGTTCACTCAAGGACTGATGCCAGACAAGTTTGATGGCAAAGGCTTCAAAACGTGGCAGAAGAAGATGATGTTCTTCCTGACAACGATGAAACTGTACAAGTTCATCCAGGAGGACAAGCCTCTGATTCCGTACGGGATTGATGATGTTCACAGTCTAATAACTGTTGACATATGGGTGCATTCTGACTATATCTGCAAAGGCTACATTTTGGGTCGTCTCATTGACCCATTGTACTGTGTCTACTGTGAGATCCCCACGGCGAAAGAGCTATGGAGATCACTGGACAAGAAGTATAGAGGTGAGGACGCTGGCTGCCAGAAGTATGTGGTCTCAAAGTTCCACGACTTCAAAATGGTGGATTCAAAACCCATCATGGATCTGGTGGAAGCGCTTCAGCTCATTTGCCATGAAATCGCTGCTGAAGGAATGTCCATCTGCGAGACATTCACAACTCTCAGCTTCATTGAAAAGCTTCCTCCAAGCTATGCGGATTTCAAGAACTACTTGAAGCACAAGAAGAAGAAGATGGGGCTCGAGGAGCTCATCATGAGGCTTCAGATGGAATCCAGAAACCGAATTGCTGACAAGGTCACTGCTAAGGAGCACAGTGTCAACATGGCTGAGCACAAAGGCAAAGGAAAGGCACACGCCCATTCTCCTGCCAAGCCTTCCAAAACTGCTGCAGCCCTGAAGGCTTCTGGAAAAAACTTCAAGAACAAAGGCATTGAAATCAATGCGAATGCGAATGTGGAGAAGTTCAGGGGGAAATGTCACTACTGCCACAAAGTGGGGCACAAGACTGTTGAGTGTCGCAAAAAGATCAAGGATGAGAAGGCTCAGGCAAATCTCACTGAGGAGGATCTCGTTGCTGTGGTGACTGAAGCCAACATGGTTGAAAGCAACAACCCCAAGGAATGGTGGTATGACACTGGTGCAACCACCCACATTTGCACCGATAGGGCGATGTTCAGCACCTATCAGAAAAGCATGACTGAGGAGAAGCTCAAGATGGGAAACACTGCAGTCTCCAAGATTGAAGGACGCGGCAATGTGATTTTGAAGATGACATCTGGACATGAGGTCACTCTGACGAATGTGAAGCATGTGCCTGACATGAGGAAGAACCTGGTCTCGGGAACCTTGCTCAGCAAGAATGGATTCGCCACAAATTTTGAGGCGGACAAGCTCGTGATTAGGAAAAATGGGATGTATTTGGGAAGAGGGTATGTTAAGGGTGGACTTGTCAAGTTGAATGTAATGACAGTCCCTCCGAAAGTTGTAGCTTCAAAAGTTTCAATGAATAAGAAAGAGCCAGTTGCTTATTTGGTTGAGTCTTTTAATATATGGCATGAAAGATTAGGCCATGTAAACTACAAATCTATACAAAGATTAATGAATTTAAATCTAATTCCTAAATGCAAAACAAGTAAACAAAAATGTGAAGTATGCGTACAGGCTAAGCTCACGAAAACGCCATCACCTCGTGTTGAAAGAACTAATAAACCTCTAGATTTAATTCACACCGATTTATGTGATTTAAAATACTTACAAACTAGAGGTGGTAAAAAGTACTTTGTGACCTTCATAGATGACTGCACAAAATATTGTTATGTATATTTATTACATAGCAAAGACGAAACCTTAGAAAAAATTTAAAGAATTTAAACTCGAGGTCGAAAATCAGCTTAAAACAACTATTAAAGTAGTTAGAAGCGACAGAGGAGGCGAGTATGATGGTCCATTCAATGCATTCTGTAAAGAACATGGAATAATCCATCAAACTACAGCTCCTTACTCACCAGAATCTAATGGAGTTGCTGAACGCAAAAATCGAACTCTAAAAGAGATGATGAATGCAATGTTGCAGGAATCTGGGTTACCCCAGAACATGTGGGGGGAAGCGTTGCTTACCACTAATTATATCCTCAACAAAATTCCACACAAAGTAACTGGCAAAACACCATATGAATTATGGAAAGGTAATTTACCTTCGTATAAATACCTCAAAGTGTGGGGGTGCTTGGCAAAAGTTGCGGTACCGCCACCAAAAAAGGTCACTATTGGACCTAAAACAGTGGATTGCATCTTCATCGGATATGCACATAATAGTAATGCTTATCGATTTCTGGTACATAAATCCGAAATATCAGACATTCATGAAAAAACAGTCATGGAATCAAGAAATGCATCTTTTTCGAAAATATTTTTCCATATAAGGAAAAACAAGGTTCAAAACGAACTCGAGAAGAAAGAGACAATGACAAGAACTCAGAAACTGAGACAAACGTCGAGATTTCTATAAATGATATTTCAGAAAATGAAGAAAAAGATGAACCTCGAAGGAGCAAAAGAGCTCGAAAAGAAAAATCTTTTGGAGAAGATTTCCTAATGGCATTTTTAGTAGAAAATGTTCCAAAAACTTTGGCAGAAGCCATGACTTCACCAGAAGCTCCATTCTGGAACGAAGCTGTCAGGAGTGAATTTGATTCGATCATGCAAAATTATACTTATTACATAACGGATTTACCACCTGGCTGCAAAGCATTAGGGAATAAATGGATAATGACACGAAAACCTGGTGGAAAATACAAGTCTAGGCTTGTAGTTCAAGGATTCCGACAAAAAGAAGGCCTTGACTATTTTGATACATATCTCCAGTGACGAGAATAACATCAATAAGACTGATGATAGCAATCGCAGCCTTAAGAGACTTAGAAATCCATCAAATGGATGTAAAAACTGCTTTTCTAAATGGGGATTTAGAAGAGGAAATTTACATGAAACAACCTGAAGGTTTTGTCATTCCCGGACAGGAAGACAAAGTATGTCGACTTGTAAAGTCACTTTATGGGCTTAAACAAGCTCCTAAACAATGGCACGAAAAATTTGACAATACAATGATGTCAAATGGTTTCAAAATAAATGAATGTGACAAATGCATATACTACAAAACTACCAAAAATGCGTATGTTTTGCTATGTCTATATGTAGATGATATGCTCATTATTGGAAGCAATAAAGACATTATCAATCAAACAAAAAACATGCTCAAAGGGACATTTGAGATGAAAGACTTGGGATTAGTAGATGTAATTCTCGGGGTTAAAGTCACAAGAAATTCAAACGGAATTATCTTAACCCAATCTCATTATGCTCAAACAATATTAGAGAGATTTAAAAATTACTCTAATAGTACGGCGAAAACTCCGTTAGATCCCCAAATGTACTTGACAAAGAATTCAGGTGAAGCGGTTTCACAAAACGAGTATGCACGTGTGATCGGAAGTCTCATGTACTTGACCAATTGTACTAGACCGGATCTGGCGCATGCAGTAAACGTACTTAGTCGATATACAAGTAATCCAGGTCATACACACTGGAAAGCTATAACGAGGGTACTCAATTACTTGCGCTACACCAAAGATTTTGGGCTTCACTATGGTAAAGAACCAGCAGTTTTAGAAGGATACAGTGATGCTAACTGGATATCAGATTCTAAAAACTCAAAATCCACGAGTGGATATATCTTTACACTAGGAGGAGCAACAATATCATGGAAATCTACCAAACAAACAGTGTTAGCAAGATCTACCATGGAATCTGAGTTCATAGCCTTAGACAAAGCAGCAGAAGAAGTCGAATGGCTTAGAAATTTTTTGGAAGATATTCTGATGTGGGAGAAACCTGTGTCAGCTATACGCATACATTGTGATAGTCAATCAGCAATAGCTCGGGCTCAGAATAATCTCTACAATGGAAAATCTCGTCACATCAGAAGACGACATAAAACCATTAGACAACTTATCTCAACTGGTGTAATCACAATAGACTACATCAAATCGACTGACAACCTAGCGGATCCATTTACTAAAGGTTTGCCACGAGATGTTGTTGCTAAATCATCAAAAGGAATGGGTTTAAAGCCTATAACGAATGAGGATGCTTGATTGCAACCCTACCTATCATGACTGGAGATCCCAAGACGTAGGTTCAAAGGGAAAACAAAATCAAACAGAATCTAACCAAAGCACTTGAGACAAAGTAGTCTATTCCCAGCTCTTAAGATGATAAAAGTGCTAACAAATGTGTGAAGGATAAGCATAAGCTTTTAATGATTCCATAGCTTCTAAGCGGGGTATTACTCAATACTTTTCATGGTCAATCACCTAATGAGTGTGAAATGGGGCCGTTTCTAGGAGAATGAATGCAAGGTTATATTCTCTAAGTTCACTCATGAAAACCAGGAATAGTTCAGGGCCACAATGATACGACCAAAATATGGATCACTCTTTCGGTAAGGTTGATATGAACTCAGATCCGAGAGGATTGAGAACTGATGGATCGAGGGGTGACACTAAGGGTTGCGGAATAGCCCAAAGATACTACCAGACTTCGATCGTTGTCGGATGTGACGCACCGGTCCAACAAAAGAAGGATCGAGACTTGGAGATAACCTCACCAAGAAACTAAGAAGTGTTCTAAACAAAGAACAATGAGAGAAACTCATAAAAAGGGAAAAACAATCTGTTTTATTTCGTGGCTCTAAGGCCTTATTTATAGGATTACAAGTTGTAGAGATCCAAAGAAAAATGTGCTAAAAACAAGACATTGGAAATAGAAACAAAGACTTGACTAAATAAAGTCTTTGACTGAAACTTGGACTACCTCTTCATATAGCCACGACCACGACTTTGAAAGGTGAAGAATATACTCCTGATATGGGCCAAGACATGTCCCTTTGAGGCCTGGTCGAAATCCATCTTTTCCTTTAGCCAATATTTATCGGTTTCTCCATTTGGCCCAAACAAGTTCGTTTTTGAATCTTTTTGAAAACCATCAAGCCCAATGCTTTCTTGAACATTTAGAAAATGAATAATAACCTTTTTCATGATTGAATTGACCGTTGGTTCATCAGAAAGAAGGTTAGCTATTTCGAGCTTCTCGGGTGGTCTGAATTCGCGAGAACTGAAGATCACCTGATTTGTAAATAGCATAACTATCACATATGAACTCAGTTTGATCTGATTCTTCTTCAAGGAGCTCCGTAATTGAGTTGAGACCATTCTCCAAGTGATTTCATGCGTAGAAGCCTCGTGGTTTGTAAGATATGAGTCAAACAATGAACATATATCTTTACTGCTTTCCATGATCAAGCCATGCATGCCTATTTTGCCCGGTGCGCTACCCCACGGCACATCATTCCCTCCCTCTTGAAAAGGATTTGACCTCAAATCCATTTCACCTCTATCAAAAGGAAATGAATAAGAGAAAACGAATTTTAAAATCATATAAAATTCAATGAAGGAAAAGTATGGACAGAAAGTTCCTTGGAGTTTTGGACTTGTTTTCCTCAAGTACTTCCAGTTCCATGTCCCTGATACATAAGAACTTTGGCGTTCACCAGTGTTTTCTCTCCTTGGGAACTGATCATACTTATCCTGTACTTTCAAAACAACTAGGGAAACCACATCAAATCTGCGAGAGAAATAATCAAAGAGTTTCTCTATCCTTAGGACATCAAGAACATGATCCAAGCTCTTAGGATAATCATCAAAGAATGTGTTGTAAACCAAGATGACATCAAAGCTCAAGACAACACAATTTTCAAACATTGGTTTCAAATTATGCCAAGGTTTATCAGTTTCAACACACAAGTTATCAAGCTTCAAAACAGAATCAAAAATAAAATCGGTTTCAGCTCTATGTGATTTTTGTTTCAGCAACTTCTTAACCAAAAATTCGTCCAAGGCACAAGTGGATGCAAATAAATTACCAGTGATCAGTTCATGTCTATAAGGGCTCAGATTAAAGTCATTTTCTTTGAAGACAGATGAATCAAACGATTTTCTAGCACAAAAATCAGACTGTTGCAAATCAAGCTCAAATGACTTTTCAAGATGATCAAAACTTTTGCTATGTTTCAAAAACTGATCAAGACTCAAAACAAATCCAAAATGGATGTCATTGCCATTTTGAAAACGTTTTTGATCAAGAATTCCGTCAAGTTCAAATTTCTCAGAAGAATGAATCATGTTATCAAAAACAGAATTTGAAACACAAAATCTTTAACTTTGTCAAAACCAAAACGATTTACAACAGGAGAACTGATCTTAACAAACATTTCAGGCAGAGAATTAAGTAAATAAAGTTTCTCACAGTGCTTTTTAGGCAAAGGCGTAGAAGTTGTGCCTGGATCAAAGCAAAGATGTTTCTCTATGATGATGGATGATGTGCTTGGTGCTTCCTCATCAAAGATTGGATCAAGCTCGTCTTCTTCATCAAAGATGGGACTAAGATCATTGTCCAAGGGTCTCCTAGTCTCAAGACGTGGTCCTTGATGTTGGTAGTTCAATGGTTCTTCCTCAAAAACCTGTGAAACTAGAACAAGACTACTCGGATGCTCCGGTTCAAAACAGGTTAGTCCATTAGTCTCTTCATTATCAATATCAAACATAAGATCAGGTTTTGGAGAAGGAAGATCACATTCATCCTCACAAGTGATCCAACTTTCCATTAGCTCTTCATCATACTTATCAAAAATTGGTAAAGAATCTGAAAAATCTTTTAGATCTTCAAGGTTGTTTTCAGATTTACCTTTGGGTTTTTCACTGATGAAAATTGATGGCTCAGCTACTGGGGCACGTGTGGGTGTGCTCTTCTTTTGGCTCTTGCTGACGTCCTTGAGGGCTTTGTCCACACCCTTCACAAAGTTATCACAAAATTGTTGGACATCAAACTGAAAATGTTTCCTTTTTGGATCAGCTTCGCCTTTGGACGTTTTGAACTGCTCTTTGCACCTCCTGTTCGGCATCTTATGTGGTCTTCTTTGGGCTAGTCTTTCCTGCACAGGAACAAAATCATCAAAAACATTCAATGAATTTTGAGATGAAGATTTAAAGTTAGCCTCTCGCTGGAATTTCTTCTTGCTACTTCCCTTGTGAAGACCAAACATCTTTATCCTGAAAAATTACTTAACACAAAAGGGTTAACAGATAAAATAATCCTCACACTCTCAAGTGTTTGATCTCACCCACACAAGTGTTTCTCTAAGATTTTAGTGGTCACTCAAGAGTCTCCTCAAGGTTCTAAGAGAACAAATCAAGAATCCCAATGGGTAGATCCAAAGCAAACAAAGGGTTTTTCTCAAGATAGATAGATAAGAGATTTTTGATTTTTGAAATCCGTTTTAACCACCTTTCAGGCTGGATTTCTCCTCAGCCAGCAGGCTTTCTCTTCCACCACCAATCCACAAAACAAACTTTGAACTTTTTCTATTTTTTTTTTTTTTTTTTTTTTTGAATCAAATCGTAAATTTTTTTTTTTTATATAAATGGATGGTAATGAAGGGCCCGGATTCAAGAAAGGTAGAAGAAGAAATGTTTGAAGAAGATGGAGAGATGAGAAGATGAAATGATAATAGAGTTACCGGAAGAGTGGCTCTGATACCACTTGATACGACCAAAATATGGATCACTCTTTCGGTAAGGTTGATATGAACTCAGATCCGAGAGGATTGAGAACTGATGGATCGAGGGGTGACACTAAGGGTTGCGGAATAGCCCAAAGATACTACCAGACTTCGATCGTTGCCAGATGTGACGCACCGGTCCAACAAAAGAAGGATCGAGACTTGGAGATAACCTCACCAAGAAACTAAGAAGTGTTCTAAACAAAGAACAATGAGAGAAACTCATAAAAAGGGAAAAACAATCTGTTTTATTTCGTGGTTCTAAGGCCTTATTTATAGGATTACAAGTTGTAGAGATCCAAAGAAAAATGTGCTAAAAACAAGACATTGGAAATAGAAACAAAGACTTGACTAAATAAAGTCTTTGACTGAAACTTGGACTACCTCTTCATATAGCCACGACCAGGAATTTGAAAGGTGAAGAATATACTCCTGATATGGGCCAAGACATGTCCCTTTGAGGCCTGGTCGAAATCCATCTTTTCCTTTAGCCAATATTTATCGGTTTCTCCATTTGGCCCAAACAAGTTCGTTTTTGAATCTTTTTGAAAACCACCAAGCCCAATGCTTTCTTGAACATTTAGAAAATGAATAATAACCTTTGTCATGATTGAATTGACCGTTGGTTCATCAGAAAGAAGGTTAGCCATTTCGAGCTTCTCGGGTGGTCTGAATTCGCGAGAACTGAAGATCACCTGATTTGTAAATAGCATAACTATCACATATGAACTCCGTTTGATCTGATTCTTCTTCAAGGAGCTCCGTAATTGAGTTGAGAACATTCTCCAAGTGATTTCATGCGTAGAAGCCTCGTGGTTTGTAAGATATGAGTCAAACAATGAACATATATCTTTACTGCTTTCCATGATCAAGCCATGCATGCCTGTTTTGCCCGGTGCGCTACCCCACGGCACATCACACAATGAACACAATAGAGAACTAAGTTCTAAGAGAAAATGAAGCTGTGTTATGCCTGTTGTCTCGGTTTACATAAAACACCGGTTGGTTCAAGACATCATGTTCACCTTCTGGTAAAGTAAACCCGACAAATATTAACTATGAGTGGTTCAAGGCTTAAAAATGCCACCAACTCAAACACAGTGAATTTTTCGCAAACACTCTCGATAAGTCTGTCTAGTCTAGTCAGGATTAGAATAAGTATAGTTTTTTTTTTTAGAGTCTATCGAGTCTGCATTTAGTTTGCATATGTTTAGAAGATCCATTTCTATTCATGTGGGGATTGTTGGATCAATTAAATGCCTTTGGGCTTTAATTAAAAGGTGAATGTAAATGACATGGGCTTTAGATATAATAAACCCAAGGAAATGTCAATTAAATGAATAAGAGGTCATGGGGAAGTATCCCACATCGGCCAAGAGGAAAAAAATTGGGTCTTGGGTCTTGGGTCTTGGGTCTTGGGTCTTGGGTCTTGGTCTTGGGTCTTGGTGGAGGGCCTCCGTCCCAATAAGATTCTTTTTGGACCAAGTTAAGCTCAACCGTTTTTTGCCATTTCATTTCTAAAAACCAGTAGGACATTTGTGTATAAACGACATGTAGTTTGTCTAAAAACGACATGTAGTTTGTCTAAAAACGACACAAAGTTTATCTGTTCGAAATGGATCAGAACCGAGTCAACAAGAGAGAAACTTGCGGAGAAAGTTGCTCAACGTTCCACTACGAGATCCTTGAGAGATTTTCGGAAAACGTTGGCAACAGTTTCGAAAAACCGCTCCTCGTCTCTTCTTTATATATCGACTCTCTTCTCTCTTCATTTCTTAACTTTTTCCGCATCGAAACCAACAGCAAAAATCCCTTACCGTAAGTCGTGAATACGAGAGTGTTTCGTAGAGTTTATAGTTCGATAGGGCGATTCATGAGTGAAGCGTGATCGTCTGCCATGGTTGTATCCTGGGACTCGATATTCGTACAGTACCGTCTCACTAACGGAGCGAATATTTAGAGTTAAGGAAAGAGATTATATCTCGACTCCATGTATATTTGCGAATACAATTTCTTATCGTTCTTGTATTCGCTTTACAAATCGTCAATTTCCTTAACATGTTATTTTGTTATATCGTTTATCTCAGTCTGGTTATCCGACTTCTACGATAATAACCAAAACGAGATGATACCATAAACCATAAACCATAAATGAATACTTACAGCAAACCCTCTAGTGCTGGATCTTATAAGCTCAACATCCGCTTGTAGTTCTACCTTAACTAGAGACTCTGCCTTACTCCAATCACTATTCTATCAAATTCACACAAAACCAGTTAATAACCTGCCTCTTTTATTTATGGACGATAAATGGTAAAAAAGTTTTAGTTCCAAAACCTCCAAAGAAGATCTAGAAGGAGGACCCTTGAGCTCCACAGGGACCCGACGGCCTTCATGATCACTATTACCCGTTGTCCTCTGTTTGAAACTGATGGCTCTGAGTAAGATGGGTCTAATTTAACCAGCCAAGTCAAAATGAGAAAGAAACCGCAACAGAACTAATCAAGTTACTAAACCGGAACTAACCTTTGTGGTTTCCCTTGTAAAGAAGCTTCCACGGTGGTTTGAGAAACTTGATTCAAAGGAATTATCTCCACTGGATCAATGGCTTTCTCCTCAGAGGATCCCGAGGACGTCGCACTATCAATCTCTTGATAAAACAAGAAGCATATTGTATTTTACCAACTTCAATTAATAGGATTTGTGGCTCTCAGTCCTCACCCATGGCAAAGAAACGTAAACGCCCTAATTTTGTTGAGAAAATCAACACAAAAACTCATCTCAAGTATGATCAAAGAATCAGAGCACCTCCAAAGAAATTGAGGTTTCACTCGATGAAAGAGAGACGGAGAGCTCTAATTTTTCCTCTTTTTGCCTAAAACGATTAGCCTATACCAAGCAGCTACGTTAAGGGGTTTTTAGCAACTCTACAAATGCTGTTTTAGACAGCGGTTCTGTGGCTTTTTCTCTTTTTCGTTTATTTTTTTTGCTTTTTTTTTGAAGAGACCTTGTTTATATCCTCCGTTGGAGGTGGTCTTACTCGTTTCCGATGATAAAAAAAAAAAAAAAAAAAAAAAAGCGACTCCACCAAAAATAGTTTTAGGGGTTTTCATTACTCGATTAGCCTCACTAATAGATTCACGACGTTGATACAGATCTCGTTCTAAGATTTACACCTCAGCGACTCTTTTCGGCGTTTGGATTTGAAAACCCTAGCCATGTGGAACAACGACGATGCTATGCCCTATGCCCTTAGCGCACTATTAACCCTAAAACCCCATTTGGGTTCTTATTTTTATTTACTTAAAAAAAAAATTAAAAACGAACCAATCGCGGATCGCCATGTGTCAATGGAGTCCGCGAACAATACAAGAACCCTACCAAACTTGCCTCTTGCAGAAGAGAAGGAATATGTGGTTTTAAAAAAACCCACTTAGGCCATCATTATCCCAGTTTCTAAGTGGATTTTTAAAGAAAATAACTGATTTAATTAAATCCAAACAAAATTAAAAGAATATAACCGATCCTTAATATGGGAATTTGAGGACCGATCTTTAGTGGATTTTTTACACCACGTGTCAGCAAACCGTCAAATATCAATTTTTTTTCTTTTCTTTCATCTTCTCGTCTTCTCTCCTCGTCTCCGTCTTCTCTCGTGTTCTCTGCAGGACGACGATGACTTTTGTTAATGTTCTCTCCTCAGAATCTCTAATCAGCAGAAGCGACATGAAAACCGTCTCTCTTGCGAGAACTCCGATGTGTCTTCTCTAATCCTTCTTCGGAAACTCCTTTAACAATGGCAAATTGAGTGTTCACTGGACACTACAAGAAAACATATTTTTTACGAGGTCAATATTCATTGTAAATTCGTCGTAAACGGGGTTTTACGACGAATTAACCTCGAAAAACGTTTCGTTGTAAAACGTCCGTCGTAACGGAGATTTCGTCGTAAACGACTTGTTACGTTTACGAAGACAAAAATTCCTCATAAAGCGCAGGGCAAGGTTTCGTCGTAAACGAGACGTAAGTTTTCGTGGTAAACTCCACGTAACCGTTTCGATGTAAAGCAGACGTAAATACTTTCGTTGTAACGAACACGTGAACATTTTGATGTAAAACCCTCGTAAATCTTTCGATGTTAATCACTCGTAAACATTTACGTGAAGTTTACATCGATTCCTATTATTAATATATATAATAAATTTGAATTTATTTAATATTCGGAATTTAAAATAATTTAAATTTTAAAACGAAATATGAAAATGAAAAACATATTTTACAAAAAGCATTTAAAAGTCATACAATAATATTTAAATTCATAATACAAACAGAAATATAAAAAAAACTACATATCCTCGAAGTAGTCGGTGGGGTTGCTCGGCTGTTGACGGGTTGGATCGGACTCTTGGGGATCTCGTACTGGCAACCCAAGAGCGGCTCGTCTCTCACTCAACATTCTCTGCGTAACCGGGTTTTCCACGGCCATCACGTCTAGTAAATCCTCAAGAGAGTCTAAACGAACCTGCTGGCTATCCATTCGAGCTATCATTTGAGAAGTCTCTTCATCCCGTCTCGAAGTGTATGACGAAGTTGCCCTTGCAACTTCGTTAACAGAGCCTATACCGACTATATGTCCTTTCTTTTTAGGAGCCACCTATAAAATTAAAACATATATTAATATAGTTAATAATGTAAACAAAAATTTTAAGTTGTACCTCTTCGAAGATTCTGTCGGCATCTTCGGTGGACAATGTGACGGGTAATCCATCGGGAGACTCCTGGGTTAGTTGCGTCTCCCGTTCTTCAATCCGAGCAGCCACTGCTTGGAAGAGTTTCTCAGATGCAGGATCCACAAAAACTCCGTCGGATGTGGCGTGAGTCATCTTGAATAGGTCAAATAGAGATGGTAAGAGTCCCGTCTTCTCGAACTACAAAAAAAAATTAAATTAAATATTAAAAATTAAATTATTGAATATTTTAAAATATATATTTAAAACAAAACTTACAGCTTCTAGACGGATTCCTGCATGAGGTTTCTGTCCGGTTCTGTGAAGCATGGGCAAATGACCATCTTTATCATTCGCCCTTCGAGAAGCCGAGGACGAATTGGCCTTTTTGATCGAATAGGGGTGCTCCCAATAGGCGATAAGGCCATCCCACACATCCTTCGTGAACTCAGTGGGCTTTCTCTCATACCCGTAGATCTCCCACTTGTCCTTCCAATCGGAGACTGTGTTGCAGAGGCGGATCTTTGCCTTTGCAACGAATTCTGCCTTCACTCTCTCGGTGATTCCCAAAGACCAATGCCACTTTTGCTGAAACACAAAAAATTTGAAAAAATTACAATTAATAATAAATATTAAAATATATATATATATATATATATATATATATATATATATATATATATTTAAAAGTGAAAATTTAATTAAATTTAAAAATCTTACCGCAAAAAATTTAAACCAAGTGATCTTAACGTGATTTGGTGTCTTGCTCCAGTTCGGATATGCCCCGTCGTAGTAACCCTTAATCGTCGCCGAAACGCTCCAGCTAACACGGTGTTAGCCCCAAACCTGAAAAAAAAAACAATTTAACCGTTAGAAAATAAAAATAATTTAAATTTTAATGTAATAAAAATTAATAACTTACCATAAGTTCATCGGGGTCTATCGGGGTCTAGAACATCCAAACCCTCCCGTCCAGGCTGGGCAAGCAAATCCTCCACCGTATATCTCGCGAATGGAGCATATGAAGGCACACGCAAATCCGGATGAACTGCAGCTTCTGGGACAGGCTGAGGTGCAGCCGCTGGAGGAGGTGGTGGAGGCATCTGCGGTGGAAGAGGAGGACTCGAAGAAACTCTCTGAGAAGTTTGAGAGTCTGGAACTGCATCGGAAGACGATGGACCGGAAGAAGATGTACCGGAACCATCGCCAAACAAATCCGGAAGATGTAGGTGCTGCTGGTTTCCTCCTAGGAGCCATCTAAAAAAATTAAAATAAATTTAATCAATTACGACATAATTAAAAAATTATTCTGTTACCTAACTAATCACCTAAACTATAGTATTCCGTCACCTAACTAATCACCTAAACTAATTACCTAACTAATTAATCACCTAAACTAACTTTAAAAAAAATAGAAGAGGAAAGGGAGTGTACCTTAGAGGGAAAGCAAAGGAGTTTGGGAGGAATGAACGAGGCAGCCTCGCTCTCGGCGTCTCAATATATAGAAAACGTTTCATCGTAAATGCGACGTAATATTACGACGAAGTTACCAGGCCCGCGTTTTTTCATTTACGACGAAGTTACCAGGCCCGCGTCTGTTTACGACGAAATTACGTCGAATCGATTTACCAGGCTTTCCGTTTACGACGAAGTTACCAGGCCCGTCTTTTTCCATTTACGACGAAATTACGTCGAATCGATTTACCAGGCTTTTCCGTTTACGACGAAGTTACTAGACCCGTCTTTTTCCATTTACGACGAAATTACGTGGAATCGATTTAACCATTTACGACGAAGTTACCAAGCCCGTGTTATTTTTACAACGATTTTACAACGCTTAGCCCTAAACACCGAGAATGAAATCCCTAAACCCCAAAGTCACATATCATATAACATCATATCTTCTTCTCTACTACTTCTTGCTCTTTCTCCAACTTAAACTCTAAAACCCTAAAACTCCAAATAAATTTTTAAAAACTAAAGAAATACATATTATATAAAACAACATTTGTTACACATACATTAAGATGGTAAAAAAATAATATTTCTTTAAACATACGTTACAATAGAGAAATACAACATTTGTTACATATATTACATCACTCTAAATCGTTTTCGTTCTCATCAATATTACATCACTCTAAATCATTTTCGTTCTCATCACTATCATTACAATCATCATCGTCGCTTCTCTCGAACTCGTCTTCACGTGCTTCATCTGTCGCATCTTCGGAAATATCTTCATATTGAAAGTTTTGCGGGTCGATCAAAAGGATTTCATCAGTTGGTTGTTCTGGTACCTCAACTTCATTGATAGCGTCTTCTTCTTGCAAGGGCGGTTCTTCTCCAGCGACAATGCGTCCACGAGGTGTAATTTTGATAGCAGCTAACCAGTTTATCCCGGAAGTTCGAAGCCGAGGATAAGGAAGGAAGCTAACTTGCTCGGCTTGTGAAGCTAAAATGAAAGGCTCAAATTTGTTGTATCTTCTCCCAAAATTGACATCCACAACACCAAATTTGTTATACCGAATCCCTCGGTTCACAACAGGATCGAACCATTCACATTTGAAGAGGACGCATTTTAGCTTCAATAACCCCGGAAATTCCACTTCAATAATCTCCTGCAAGATCCCGTAAAAGTCTGTTTCACCTTTCACACATATTCCGTAGTTACTCGTTGCCCGATGTCTCCCATACTCGTATGTGTGAAAGGTAAATCCTCGTGTGAAATACATAGGTGATGTGGTGACCTTTGCAACTGGACCTTGAACCAATTCGTGAAACCATACGGGATAATAAGGATCGTCATAATCAACCTGCAAAAAGCAGATATTCTTAATTAATATTGAAGTATCAAAACACTTACTTAATTAATCAATATATGAGATATATTACGTACATGTGATTTTAACCACTTGACAAAGTGCTTATCTTTACGTGTGTCCACATTAGTTGCAGATATTCCTGGTATTGCTTCTTCAACTTGAGATACAAACATGCTGCAAATTAAACAAATAATCAAGTCATACATAATTAACTTCAATTCATATAATTAACATTCACAAAAATATTTACCTTTCAAAGTAACGGGTAACTGCATCCTCGCAGTTGAGCAGAATATAAGTGTGGGCACTATGTTTATCCTCTTCACATGACCACCATACTTCTTTCGTTTTACCACCAAACCGTGCAATTTCGCAGAAAATGTCAGGAACACCATCAATTGGATATGATGTCGGTACTCCACCATCATCATATCTTCTAGGAACTCCCTTTTCTCGTACGAACAGTTGGAGCAAAGTAGTATGATGTGAAGTTAGATGTTTCGGCTGTCAAACTCCCCGCAACTATTGAACCTTCCACCTTTGCAAGATTTCTTGCTTTCCCCTTCAAATGTTTCATCTGTCGCTCATACGGATACATCCATCCGTTGTGAACAGGTCCACGAAGCAATGCTTCATACGGTAGGTGGACAACTAGATGCTCCATGACGTCAAAAAATGAAGGAGAAAATATCTTCTCCAGGTTGCACAATATGATCGGAATGTTCTGATGAAGTTGTTCGATGACTTCTTCCTTGAACGTACGTGTGCTAAGATCTCTGGAAAATGCTCTGATGGTTGTATATTGCAAAAGTAATCAAATTAATAACATTTCATAACATATGTATATATATTATAAAAATATAATTACCTGCAAGTGCTTCATGGATATTTGCTGGAAGGAGCTCGGCAAAAGCAAATGGAAGTAGTCGTTGCATAAACACATGACAATCATGACTCTTCATTCTGGAGAACTTTTGACCTCGTTCAACACATCTTGACAGATTTGAAACATAACCATCAGGAAACTTAACTTCTGATGCAACCCAGTCAAACAAGGTTGTTTTGGCTTCTGATGACAACCGGAAGATGGAAACAGGAACGTTTCCATTGCTCTTGATATGTAACTCACTTCTTGAGCAAATATCAGGTATGTCCATCCTTGACGTTTTGTTATCTTTTGTCTTCCTAGGGACGTTAAGTAATGTATTCATGATGTTCTCAAAAAAGTTCTTCTCAATATGCATGACATCCAGATTGTGGCGTAAGAGAAGATCCTTCCAATAGGGTAGCTCCCAAAATATACTCTTCTTATGCCAATTGTGAGAGACACCATACCCATCAGGCATATTTCCAGGAACATGCCAATTTCCCACAACCTTAACTGTTTCCTGAGCTCCGTAATAATCAATGTCTGCTTCGATCTGCTGGACGGTGAGATATGGAGGAGGACTGTCTCTGACAATTTTCTTGTGCCGAAACAATGTCTTATTTCTTCTGTACGGATGGGCAAGTGGAAGAAAGCGACGATGACAATCAAACCAACAACTCTTCCTACCATTCTTCAGTTGAAAAGCATCTGTCGATCCAAGACAATATGGACAAGTTAATCTTCCATGTGTTGTCCAGCCAGACAACATCCCATAAGCAGGGAAATCACTTATCGTCCACAGCAGAACTGCTCGCATCGTAAAATTGTTTTTCAAGGAACAATCGTACGTCCTCACCCCTTCTGACCACAATTGCTTTAGCCCTCTATCAACGGTTGAAGAAAAACATCAAGAGACCGTTTTGGATGCTTCGGCCCAGGGATTAATATGGTCAAAAATAGAAATTCTTGTTCCATGCACATATCCGGCGGTAAATTGTACGGCGTAAGAATGACTGGCCATAAAGAATATTGTCTACCAGACATTCCAAATGGACTAAATCCATTGGTGCATAACCTAAGATAGACATTCCGAATATTTGTAGCAAAATCTGCGTGTACCTTGGTGAAATGTTTCCACGCTCTTGCATCTGATGGATGTGCAACCTCACCATCTCTTTGGACATGTTCCGCATGCCACCTCATCGACGCAGCAGTCCTCTCAGATTGATATAATCTTTTCAATATGTTTGTAATTGGTAGGTACCACATCCTTTGGTACGGTACCCTATTCCTCCCATGGCCTTGCGGTTTGAATCGTGGTTTTTTGCAGAATCGACACTCTTCTAACTTGTCATCTTCTTTCCAGTAGATCGTGCAGTTGTCGATGCAAACATCAATCATCTCCGAAGGCAACCCAAGACTATAAACCAATTTCTGAATCTCATAATAAGATTCAGCAGACACGTTGTCTTCTGGCAAATACTCTTTAAACAACTCCGCCCATGCATCCATGCAATTCTCAGGTAAATTATGATCCGTTATAATATTCATCATCCTAGCTGCTAGAGACAATTTAGAGAGACCTTCTCTACAACCAGTGTAGATTGGTTGATTTGCAGCATCTAGCATTTCATAAAACTTTTTTGCATCCAAATTAGGTTCTTCTACATTTCCAGTTCCATCAGATATTGTTGTAGTTGTTTTTAAAAATGCATCACTAATCATATCTTGAACCCTATCATGATCTACCATCTGCTCCTCTTGATGATAATTATATTCATTATGCAAATGATTCGGTTCTTCACTATGATGAGCATCCTCAAAATTATTATTACTACTACTAGCTTCATTTCCCCCATAACCCTCTCCATGTTGATACCAAATGTAGTATTGTGGTGTAAATCCTTTGTTTACTAAATGCTTCCATACAGTTTCACTACGTGCAAATTTTGAATTCTTGCATTTCTGACAGGGGCAGAACATCTTACTGCTTTCCTGCTTGATCGGTGTACAGCCCGCCTGGTGCATGAATGTCTCTAGCCCGCTCAAAAATGCGTTCGTCACCCTCCCGTCAGAATCTCAAAAATGCGTTCGTCACCCTCCCGTCAGAATCTTTGTGCAAATACATCCAACTCCGTAACTCATAAATACTACCGCCACCGGCCATTTTTTTCTTAGATTTTTTTTTGAAATTTTTTTTTCTGATTTTTTTTTTCCGTTTGTGTGTTGTGAGGAAGAGAGTTGTGAGAAATGACATATATATAGAGAAATTTTTGAGTTGGGTAGTTGAAATATAACAACAATTTTACAAGGAATGTTTTACATGGATTTTACATGGTTTTAACATAATATTTACAACGACTTTACGACGAAATTAGGTAAGTTAAAGCACATTGAATACACGTTTTCACCTAAATATAACGGTAACATGTTTCGTTGTAATGTCGATGTAACGATTACGACGTATTTCTCATTCCACGTACTTTCGTCGTAAACTTACATGGACTTTACGACGAAAATATTTCCTCGTAAATTTACATGGAGTTTACGACGAAATTTGGTCTCCTCGTAACTGCGTTGTAAACACCATGTAAATTTACGAGGAAATATTTTCGTCGTAAACCTTCGTTGTTATGGAGACGTTTTCTTGTAGTGGGATCAATTATCTCTACACCTGTTGGTTCATGAACTGCTTTGTAGACTCCAAAACTAGCGATGATGATGAAATCCAAAAGCCTTGTGTCATCATTCCCTCTGATGGTTTTATTCGGGAACGGCTTCTCGAAAGTGGGTTGGTCCTTGACCTCACTGTTGGAATCTCTCTTTTCACAATGTACTCCAAGTGTGGTAGTTTGGAAGAATCATTTAGTTTATTCCAGGAGATACCTGTTAAAGACAATGCTTGCTGGGCTTCTATGATATCTGGTGACAATGAGTACGGTTATCTAAAGGAAGCTATTAGACTATTCGGCGAGATGTTGTCTGATGGGACCAGTCCTGATGAGAGTACTCTATCTGCTGTTCTTACTGTTTGTGCTTTTCTTCCATTTTTAAAGCCACTTCTCTCTCGGACGCATCATCTCTAGGAGCTCAAGTTCATGCCTACATCACAAAGATTGGATTATGCACAGAGCCTTCTGTGGGGTGTTCTCTACTGACAATGTATTCGAAATTTGGAAGCATTGAGGATTGCTGTAAAGCATTCAACCAGATCAATGGTCCAAACTTAATCACATGGACTTCGCTGATTGCAAGTTTTGCGCAACATGGAAAGGGCACTGAAGCGTTACAAATGTTCAATCTCATGAAGCAAAAAGGAATCAAGCCTGATAAAGTGACTTTTGTGGGAGTCTTGTCCGCTTGTAGTCATGGTGGTTTGGCCGAAGAAGCTTATATGCATCTAAACTCGATGGTAGAAAACTACGGTATGGAACCTGAGAACCGCCATTATGCCTGCATGGTCGATGCTTTGGGGAGGTCAGGAAGACTTACAGAAGCTGAGAGTTTTATCAACAATATGCCTATTAAAGCAGACACTTTGGTCTGGGGAACATTGCTTGCTGCTTGCAGACTTCACGAGGATGTTGAACTCGGGAAGCTAGCTGCCAAAAAGGCTATAGAGCTAGAGCCGTCAGACGCTGGAGCGTATGTTTCACTCTCGAACATCCTTGCACAGGTTGGTGAATGGGAAGAAGTGGAGGAAACTCGGAAGTTGATGAAAGGAAAAGGTGTAGAGAAGGAACCAGGGTGGAGTTCTCTCTGACATGTAAGCTTTGGTCATTCATTTGAATACAGTCCAAGATAATTCAATATTAAACTCTTTGCACTTGTTCCATTCATCTTAAAGATAAAGTGACAACTATGAAATTTTATTATTTATTATTTAATAAATAAATTTTATCTTTAAAAAAAAAATTATAAGAACCCTTAATTAAAAAACTCTCATTAGACCATTCAAAATGAAAGTTTCTTAACTAAAGTTCTTAAGTTCACTTAAGTACATTTTATATAATTAAATAATCATTAAGAAACACAAGTGGGTTTCTGTGGATAAACATGGTCTTAAGAGGTGGGATTAATCATGCTCTTAGCCCCTCCCGGCACAGGTCCTTGTAATCCGACTCCTACTCTCGAAGAGAAGTCTCGTAGATGGACGCAGCTAAATTCGAAACGCTACGGGGACAACAAGAGGAGGTTCGGACACGTGGAGACTCAAAAGGAAGACATGCCGCCTGAGCACGTCAGGAAGATCATCAAGGACCACGGCGACATGTCATCGAAGAAATTCACTCACGAGAAACGCGTATACCTAGGAGCACTCAAATTCGTTCCTCACGTCGTCTTCAAGCTTCTTGAGAACATGCCAATGCCCTGGGAGCAGGTCCGAGACGTCAAGGTTTTGTACCACGTCACGGGAGCCATCACGTTCGTGAACGAGATCCCGTGGGTCGTGGAACCTATCTACATGGCTCAGTGGGGAACTATGTGGATCATCACTACAAGAAAACAGGGGGATTCTGATGGCCGAAATCGTCGGAAATTCGTCGGAATCGGTCTATTCCGACGAATTTCCGACGAACCCGTCCGTCGGTATCGTTTCGTCGGAAAAAAAAAATTCGTCGGAATTTCGTCAGAAATTCCGACGACTTTCTGACGAATACCGAGAAACATCATTCTGACGAACTTCCGACGATATTACGATGCGGCTACACGAGACCAGAGTTCATCGGAAAACTACAATTCCGACGAACGTGGTTCCTCGGTTTATTCCGACGAACTTTGGGCGTCGGAATTTACCGACGGACATCGGTCGTCGGAATATACCGACGAACCACGTTCGTCGGTATATTCCGACGGAAATGAGTTTGTCGGTAAATTCCGACGGATATATGTCCGTCGGTATATTCCGACGACCGTTGTCCGTCGGTATATACCCTTTTTTTTTTACAAATTAATTTTGCATTTTTATATATTTTTTGATATTAATAAATTTAAAAAATTGGAAATTTAAAACTAATAATATTATAAAATTTAAATTCATAAAAACCGAAATAGGAAAAAAACATTCATAAAGTTTAAAATTCATACAAACCGAAATAGAAAAAAAAAACATTCCGAAAGTTTTATAAAGCCGAAATAAACTAAGATGAACTCGAAGACATCAAACGATCTAGCTTCTGCATAATCTCGGTGTTGAACTTCTTCTGGGATGCCAACTCAGCAAGGATAGTGGCATTCTCCGAACGGATAGTGGCATTCTCCGAAAGGATAGTGGTGTTCTGCTCCTCCAATGCCCCAATCCGTTCATCTTTGTCATGTAGCTCCTCGAGAATCATGGGATCGGCATACGGAGCTTGCGAAGAAGATGCCGGATACGAAGAAGCACGACGGGCCAACCCAACTAAACGGCCTCCTTTCCTTTTAGGAACCGCCTACAAAAATATTTAAAGTAAGTAAATATGGACAAGTAAGTAATCGACATTATAAAAAAAATATATTAATAAAAAAAATTACCTTTTCAACCATCTCATTTATTTGCAATAGAGACAGGTTGGTTGAAGCTCCCGTGGAGTCGCCGTCATCAGAGAGAGGCTGAGATTGAGAAACTATCTCAGCTTCCACCAAATCAACTACACCTCTGATCACGGGGTCCTGAATTTGACCCGTCGTCTTGTTAGTGTGAGCCACCTTAATGAGTTGGAGACGATCAACGGGATTACCGTCATTTGCTTCGATCTAAAAAAACCGCCATTATTAGCCAAAAAATATATAAAATATTTATTTAAAAAATATAAAGATAAATAATAATAAAAAACTTACAAGTTCATCCTCCTTAGTAGACATGGAGCAAGCGCCGAGGTTGTGCACATACATACCTTTCCCGCCACGATCGCTCTTCCGGTTCCTGGAGTTCCTAGAAGACGTCTCTGCAGTGTCTTCCCTCTCCCAATGAGCTATCAACTGCTCCCACACCCCCCCGTTGATGAACCGTGGCTTCTTGTTCTTCTGCCAAACTGTCTTCCACGCGTTTATCTGCTTTGTGTAAGAGTCCATGGCCTTTTCGTTGAATTTCTTACGGACTGTTTCCGTAAGATCGGAGTGCCAGTTGAACTCTTGCTACAAAACAAACACAATTTAATAAGTAAATATATGTAAAAAAATGTAAAAACTTAAAAAAAATGAAGGGTTACTATACCGCAAACTGACGAAACCACAACTCTCGTTCGTCGGAAGGGATCACACTCCACTTTGGATATCCAAAACGGAGCATGGAGTACATCATCTGGTTGATGCTCCGGCTAATGCCATTTTTCGACTTGGTGAACCTTTAAAAAAAATACAAGTTAGCAAGTTAATTAAAGCAAAAAATATAACGGTACAAATAAAAAAAATACTAACCAAGTGCTATGGCCTCGTCGTGGGTTGAGTTGGAGAAACGGGAGATGCTCTCGACCTGGTTGTTGAACCAATAGATGAACCGGCATGACCCCCGGATCCTGTTGAGCAGCAGCGTGAGGGGCAGCGTGAGGGGCAGCGTGAGGGGCAGAGGGAGCTGGAGCGGGAATATATGCGGGAACCGAGTCATGAGACGATACCGATGCACGGGAACCGCTCACCGAACTACGTCGAAGACGGGCTGCGGGGCGGGCTTCATCCTCGGCCCTAAAAAAAAAAATTAACCCATCAAACATATTTTCATTTATATATTTACAAAAGGTTTTATAAACGTTTTAAAAAAAACTATTAAACCTTTTATATATATATATATATATATGTATACAAAATTATAAAAAATTTATAAATATAGAAAAATGTTGTTAAAAATTTATAAATGAAGAAAAATGTTGTTAAATATTTATATTTTAAAAAAAAAATGTTGTTAAATATTTATTAGTGGAAACTTAAAAAAAAATATAAAAAATTTTAAAATTTTAAAATTTTTACTATACATGATTTACATATATATATATGTATACAAAATTATAAAAAATTTATAAATATAGAAAAATGTTGTTAAAATTTATAAATGAAGAAAAATGGTGTTAAATATTTATATTTTTTTCAAAAAATCGTTTTTAAAAATCAAAAAACGTTTTTAAAAATCAAAAAACGTTTTTAAAAATCAAAAAACGTTTTTAAAAATCAAAAAACGTTTTTAAAAATAAAAAAAAACGTTTTAAAAAATCAAAAAACGTTTTTAAAAATCAAAAAATGTTCCAAAAAAAACTAAAACAACAATCCTAACTTATATATCCTAAACTATCCATTCAATCCTAAAATGTTCAATCAAACAACCTAAAATCCGAGATCAACTTCCAAAACCCTAAACAATTGAAAAAAAAAAGGTTTGGGATGATTCTTACATGATTTGGGGTTTGGGGAAGAGATAGGAGGGTGAGGAGAGGATTCGCCGGTGAAGAGAGGCCGGAATCGCCGGAGAGTCGCCGAAATCGCCGAAATCGCCGGAGAGTTTTGAGAGAGAGAGAGGCCGCGGAGATAACGAAGAAGAAAGGAGAAGGGTTTTTATTTCCGTGGATTCCGACGGACACGGGTTCGTCGGTATTCCGTCGGTATATTTAAAATATACCAAATGCCGATTCGCGAAAATTTTCAAGCGGTTTGGTTCTCCCGGGCTAATTGAAATTCCGACGGAACGTGTCCGTCAGTATTTTCCGACGGACACATTCCGTCGGTATATTCCGACGGAATTCCGACGACTTAGTGTTTAGGGTGTTCTTTTCAAGTTTCTAAATGCAAAATCCAAACCTTTGATAATATATATAGTATTTGCATAAAGATTTAACAATAAAAATGTTTTATAACACGATTTTACACAACAATATTTTTTGTAGTGTAAGCTTATATAAATATGATTGTATAAGTACATAATGTTAAGATGAGATGTTATGAAAACAATGATATGCATACATAAATATTTTAATGAGTTGTTATATTTGAACGGTTGCGATCTAATACTATACTAAACACTTATTATGTGTTATTTTCATAGTTTTGGCATCTAAATTTATAGATTTTTATGATTGAAACTTTATAGAAAAACATGTCGTCGGTATTTCGTCGGAAAATATCGACGACATTCCGACGAACTCGACAAGTTCGTCGGAATGTCGTCGGTATTTTCCGACGAAATACCGACGACCTTTCCAATTTTCAATGAAACCCGTTGTTGTCGCTATGTCGTCGGTATATTGCGAGGGATTTCCGACGGACCATTAAAAAAAAAAAAAAAAAAAAAAACTAATCAGAATCTTCTGAATCTTCATCAAACTCCCCAACCTCGGCTTCCGGCTCTGAATGTACGACAGCATCATGTCCAAACACAGTCAAATTCTCAACGAGTTGAACATTTTCCAAATCTTCAACTGCCTGGGCGTTGCTGGTAGACTCTGGTTGCAATGGTTCATCATCATCAGAAGTTCCATCCACTCGTCCTCTTGGGTTGATTTGCGTTACAGTAACCCATGGATCGTCTCTGTACGTCACCCGAGGGTAACTGATGTAGCACACCTATACATATCAATTATACAAAGTATTAGTTCAATATATAACATTAATTAATTATATTGGTAAAAAATTATGAATATATTGACATACCTGATCAGCTTGCGAACCAAGAATGAAGGGATCATAATATTGAAGTTTCCGCCGCGAATGAACTGATGTAACACCAAACGCATCAATCTTCACTCCTCTATCTGGGGTGGTGTCATACCAATCACAATAGAATACTACACAACGCAATCCAACCATTCCAGGAAATTGGATTTCCAATATTTCTTTTATGTTGCCGTAGTAGACATCGTCACCAGAAGAAGATGAAACACCAGCATCATATGTTGTCTTAGAATGACCTTTCCTTGTGAATGCATATCCTCGCGTACAAAATTTAGGATATGATTTGACCACATAGTTTGGTCCCTGCACAAATTCGCGTATCCAATCATCGAACACAAGACCTCTGGCCAAACCATCATTCACCTATAAAAAAAAACATATATGATTGCAAAATTAATTAGTTTATATATATTAAATTTAAACTAATCATTTGCATAGGGTAATAGGATATATGACTCACATAACTACGAAGCCACGCAGCAAATCCGTTATCTCTAAGTTGTCGAAGCTCATCTTCTGTTGCATGCCTGTGAGTCATACGCAACTCCGCCATATATACACTATATACAAAAATATTATCAATATGAAATAAATACTATAGATCCTTCCACCCTGCTTTGATTTTTGACCATCTTCTTCAGATGATGCATATAACGCTCAAAAATATACATCCATCTGTACTGCACAGGACCACCAAGTTCCAATTCTCTTGCGAGATGAATAGCAAGATGTTCCATTACATCAAAGAATGATGGAGGAAATATCTTCTCAAGGTTGCACATGCTGACTGGTGCGTTTGTCTTCAAATTATTAATACCCTCTTCAGTCAATACTCTGCTGCATAAGTCACGGAAAAAAACACTAATCCCTGCAATTGCTTCATGAACATTACGTGGCAATAATGCTGAAAAGGCAAACGGAAGGAGGCGCTGCATAATTACATGACAATCATGACTCTTCAAGCCAGTAAACTTTCCTTCGCTTCTATCAACGCAGTTCCCCAAATTTGATGCATATCCGTCAGGAAATTTCACTTTCTCTGTAATCCAATCAAAGAACTCTTCTTTTCTAGCACCATCTAGCCGATAAATGGGAAAAGGGGCCGTACCGTTCTCATCAACGTGAAGTTCAGAACGATCACAAATATCGACTAAATCCAACCTTGACTTCAAATTATCCTTCGTTTTACCTTGGATGTTAAGGACTGTGTTCATCAGATTATCGAAGAAGTTCTTCTCAATATGCATGACATCTAAATTATGCCGCAATAGATGACTCTCCCAATATGGTAGATCCCAGAAAATACTCTTTTTGTGCCAGTTATGTAGCTCTCCAACCGCATTGACTCGAATGTTTTCATGTCCACCTACATCTGGCGTCCTTTCTGCATCAAAATACCTAAACTGCTTCAACAAATCTTTCCCACTAACTTCCTCAGGTGGACCATCAAACACCTGCTTGTTCTTCGTAAACGAAGTCTTACTCCTGCGGTATGGATGATCAGGTGGTAGAAATCGTCTGTGACAGTCAAACCAACACGTTTTCCTTCCGTTCTTTAGTTGGAAAGCATCTGTGTCATCTTGACAATATGGACATGATAGCTTCCCATGTGTTGTCCATCCAGATAACATACCATATGCTGGAAAGTCACTTATTGTCCACATAAGTACTGCCCGCATCTGAAAGTTTTCTTTGCGCGAAACATCGTATGTCTCAAAACCATGCGCCCATAGTTGTTGCAACTCATATATTAGTGGTTGAAGAAACACATCTAGTGATCTTTTAGGATGATCTGGCCCGGGGACTAGAATTGAGAGAAACAAAAACTCTCGTCGCATGCACAAGCTCGGCCGTAAGTTGTACGGTGTCACAATAACTGGCCATAGAGAATACTGCCTTCCATGCTTTCCAAATGGGCTGAAACCATCAGTAGATAATCCAAGATAAACATTTCTTCTCTCTTCCGCAAATTCTGGATATGTTGACTGGAAATGTTTCCAAGCCTTTGCATCTGAAGGATGTCTAATCTCACCATTTGTGGAATGCTCTGCATGCCATCTCATTGCTTTTGCTGTGCGCTCACACTGATACAACCTCTTCAATCTTTCCGTCAAAGGCAAATACCACATTCTTTTGAATGGGATCGGAACTCTTCCCCTCGTCTCCTGATAACGAGGTTTCCCACAAAATTTGCATACATTCCGTGTCTCATCCGCTCTCCAGTAGATCATGCAGTTGTCAATACATACATCTATCACTTCATACGGTAGTTGAAGACCTGCAACAAGTTTCTGAACCTCGTAGTATGAACCCGGTGCAAGGTTATCCTCAGGTAGAATACCTTTGACAAAATCAGTAATCGCATCCATACATTCTTCAGCCAAATTATAGTCTGTCTTAATACCCATTAATCTAGTTGCAGATGATAAGACTGAATGACCATCTCTACAATTTTGATACAAAGGTTGTTTTCCTGCATCCAACATGTCAAAAAATCTCCTAGACTCGGGGTTTGGTTCTTCCCCTCTATAATGATCATGTACCATCTGCTCAGTACCTACACCATAATCTATATCCGTTCTAGATTCTTCTAACCTAATATCAGGCTGAGGTTCACTAACAGGCTGAGGTTCGCTAGTACTACCATATTCATAACCAGTTTCCCCATGAAGGTACCAAACTTTATAATTACGTGAAAACCCTTTCATATACAAATGAGTCCAAACATCAAATTCTTTTATAACCTTATTATTATTGCAAGAAGAGCAGGGACATCTTAACATACCACTTTTTGCATCCGGTTGCTGTTGAACAAGCCTCATGAATTCTCCAATCCCTTGAACGTATTCTTCCGTAAGCAAATTGGTGTTCGGATCCAAATGAGGTTTATCCATCCACGAACGATAATAAACTTCTGAAGACATGATTTTCACGGAATTGTTATGACTAAAGAGAATGAAGAGAGAATGAAGTGTGAATGAGTTGAATGAGGAGGGGTTGTATTTATAGGAAATTGCTTACGGACCTCCGACGACTTTCCGACGAAATTCCGACGGATATAAAGAAGTCCGTCGGAATTCCGTCGGAATTGTCCAATCCCAAACGGCTATACAACGGTCATATGTATTTGTCGGCAACGGTCACATGGTTCGTCGGAATTCCGTCGGAAAATACCGATGGAATTCCGACGACTTTGCTGTTAATCGGAATGTCGTCGGAATTCCGTCGGAATATACCGACGAACTTCCGACGACTACAACGGTTACATTTTTTATCGGAATGTCGTCGAAAAGTCGTCGGAAAATTCCGACGAACCGTATGTCGTCGGAATTCCGTCGGAAATGGCCGACGGAATTCCGACGACTTCATTTTTTTGGATTTGGTCGGAAATTTGTCAGTATTCCGTCGCAAATGTCCGACGACCTTGGTGTCCGTCGGAACCTCCGTCGGAATTCGGTGTGTTTTCTTGTAGTGCATGATGCGGAGGGAGAAGCGGGACCGTCGCCACTTCAAGAGAATGAGGTTTCCTCCGTTTGATGACGAGGAGCCTCACCATGGAGTCCGTAGGGGTGTTCAATCCGGTAAAACCGAACCAATTAAAACCGAACCGAACCGAAATAGAAAAAATGGTTTGGATTTGGTAGTACCGAATATACCGAATGGATGTCATTTTTAAGAAACCGTGGTATATGGATATGGTTTGGTATATAAACCGATCAAACCGAATAAACCGATCAATTAAATATAAAGTATAAGTATAAGTATATGTAAATTATATAATATAATTAATAATATATACCTAATTTATTTTATTTGTATGATCTTCCTACTTAAATGTTTATTTTAGTTATTTAATATTTTATTTTAAGTTCAAATTTTTTTTATCAAATTAAAAAAAAACATATTTTTTACTTTTTTGTTTAATAGTATTATGGATTACTGATATTTCTTACTTTTATTCCATAAAACTATTACTGTTATTAAATAAATATGTTTACTGATTATTTAAATAGTAAAATAAAAAATAGATTATTTAAAAACCAAAATATTGCCATGTTATAATTAAATTTAAAGCCGATATCTAATTTTATAAAGTAAAATTCACAAAATATTTTAAAAGATAAATATATTTACGGTTTTTTGGTATAAAACCGAATAAACCGAAAACCGACGGTATATAAACCGAACCAAACCATATTAAATATGGTTTTAATATGGTAGATATTTTTTTATAAACCGAAACACCGAAAAACCGAAAAAACCGAATCGAAACCGAACCGATATCCGGATTGAACACCCCTAGTCCTTAGGCTTATTTTACTTTTTTTTTTTTAATAGTTAAAGATCCTAATCAAATATGTTAGTCCAATCGTGAGTTTCACTTTTGGAATCCTTACTAATAAAAAAATATATTTTAAAAAAAAAAAGTGAAATTAAAATTTTTTATTTATAACATGATTTAATAGAAAGATACAATATTTATTAATAATCTTCAATCACCAAATTTGTTCCAAATATTTTCAATCAAATCATTTTTCAATCGTTGATGTAAACGCTTATCGTGAACATCATCCCGAATGCTAAGCATATTAGCGATATTTGTAGGCCTGTCGGTATGTACCCGTGAACTTCTCGTGCTGTCTTCTTCAAATTCAGATATATCGTACTGAATGTATCATATTGTGTAGTATGATACATGCTCTCATAATATTTCCTATCCTTTCGTTGTCCAATGAAAGAGCCGGGTTTTTCACAATCGCAAATCGAGCTTGCAAAACTCTAAAAGCCCGTTCCACATCTTTTCGAGTTGCTTCTTGAAGTCTAGCAAATAACTCTGCTTTAGGACCTTGAAGGTGTGAGATAGATTGGATAAAGGTCGACCATTTGGGATATATACCGTCTGTGAGATAATACGCCAACTTATACATGTGTCCGTTGACCACATACTCTAACCTGGGAGCTCGGCTTTCTGCTCATTGCTGGCGACAGGGTCCTTACTGGTGTTAAGCCAAGCAACAATAAGGATTTTATCCTCTTTGGGAGACCATTTCCTCCTCTCCTTCACACCAGAGTCGCCACCAGTGTCGACACCACACTCGACAACAGGCTCGAGAACAGACTCATTAGGACCTTGGCTACCGAACCTTTACCGAACCAAAAAGGTTCGGGTGAATCAAGGTCCACTGGAGTCTGAAATTGACTAAACAGTAGGTTCATATAACTAGTGTTCTTATCCATGTTAACAGATTGGTCTGTGTCACTCTAATAGCAACACAGAGACTTAAGTAGGCGAGCTTAAACTAAGAAACATTTAAAGCCAATAAAAACCGAGCAGTTAGGAAGATAGAAAGCTAACTAGTTGCATTAAACACCAATCAAATCAGACTAACACCCATTTGCAAAGTACTATAACATTTAAAACAATCAAATCTGAGGCGGTAGGAAGGTAGCATTTACTCAAGAACAATCAAACTTTAATCTTTCATACAAAAAAATTCTACTCAACACAACTAACATCTTCTCGGGTTTTATTTTTTTTTAAACAAATAAAATACACTAATATATGTTTTTATTAATTCAAAGAAAAGAGAGTAGGAGGTTGTAGTAATCGTACCTAATTATACAGACACTCTCGAGCTTGAGGACTCTCTAATTTACTTCTTTGAAGCTCTTCCTGCAAACACATAAGATGAAACAGTCAAAAGTTTTACTAGATAGCATTAACAACAACCAAAAGCACAAGAGAGATACTTACCAGTCAGAAACATATCCGCCAAACCTATAAAAACTAATGCGGAGACCATTACACAAACTGCCAATGCAAAGCCATTTGTAGTCGCTGATTTCTTCTTTAGCTCACAGACGGTCTTCTGTAGCTTAACCAGCTTCTGGTCACACTCAAAAGATTGATCCTTAAGCTGCCGGAGTTGTCTCTGAAACTCACACATCTCCTCCGTAACGGCCACATCCCACCATTTCCAAATGTGGCAATCCCCATCATCGACATTGTCGCACGTGAAGTACCTTCTGTAGGGATCTTTAGGAGTGTAAGATATTCCGACAGCAGGCTGAGCTCCACAATAGCATGTCCTCGGGATTCCATCATCAGCCTCTGGTTGAGGTGCGAACTGATCCGGCTCTGCATCCGTGTACAGCTGAGCTTCTGCTTCAAGAAGGGAGGTCATGTCTAGAGAGTTTGATGATGAAGAAGGCTGGCTGTAGCTGTAATCTTGTCCCATTTTCGTTAACCTGAGACAAATGATGAAAGAACATAGTTAAAGAACAATAACTTATAGCAACAAAAGCAAGGACCGATTGAAAGAACATACTTAAAGAACAATAACTTCTCATATGGATTGAAAAAAATGACAAATCATTTACAACCGATTGAAAGCGTACATATATAAACCTAAAAGGTTTTGAAACTGTTAAGAAAAAAGAGAAGTTCCGCTTGAGCTCGAAACCAAAATCGTTTCGAAACCGTATAAGAAAAAAAAACATATCCGATTCCGATTGAAACCAAAATCGTTTCGAAACCCTTTCTACAATAGCCCATACTCGATTTTAACCCCAAATCGATTTAACCCCAAATCTTTTTGAAACCAAATCTTTTTGAAACCCTAATTTCAATCGTAACCGCAAATCGATTGAAACCCCATTCCCGAACCCTTAATTGAGAGGAAACAAGATGAAAACTGATCTAAATCGAACAAATATACAAGTTCAGGCTTCAATTTACCTTCGTGAAGCCGATGGAGAGAAATCGCCGCGCTATCGCCTAATCGTCGAGAGCTCTCTTTTTTTCGGTCTCGGTCGAGAATGACCTAATTTTTCTAAACCCAACCCAAGCCCAAACCGAACCCGTCCCACTCAAACGTTGCCACGTACACGAGGATCAGCTCCTTAAACTCCTTCCCACGGACCAATCCTTAAGCTAAATTAACATAATAACTATTATTATATTAAAACTAACCTAAGGATTAAAGCTAAGAGACAGTCATGGACCCCGTTGCGGTTGGTCTTAGCCCCTCCTGGCACGGGTCCTTGTAATCCGACTCCTACTCTCGAAGAGAAGTCTCGTAGATGGACGCAGCTAAATTCGAAACGCTACGGGAACAACAAGAGGAGGTTCGGACACGTGGAGACTCAAAAGGAAGAAATGCCGCCTGAGCACGTCAGGAAGATCATCAAGGACCACGGCGACATGTCATCGAAGAAATTCACTCACGACAAACGCGTATACCTAGGAGCACTCAAATTCGTTCCTCACGCCGTCTTCAAGCTTCTTGAGAACATGCCAATGCCCTGGGAGCAGGTCCGAGACGTGAAGGTTTTGTACCACGTCACGGGAGCCATCACGTTCGTGAACGAGATCCCGTGGGTCGTGGAACCTATCTACATGGCTCAGTGGAAAACTATGTGGATCATGATGCGGAGGGAGAAGCGGGACCGACGCCACTTCAAGAGAATGAGGTTTCCTCCGTTTGATGACGAGGAGCCTCCGCTTGACTACGCGGATAACTTGCTGGACGTGGAGACTCTCGAGGCGATTCAGATGGAGCTTGACGAGGAGAGGATTCCGCTGTGTACACTTGGTTTTACGACCACAAGCCGTTGGTAAAGACCAAACTCAGTAACGGTCCCAGCTACAGGAGGTGGAATCTTTCGCTTCCGATAATGGCGACGCCTCACAGGCTTGCGGGACAGTTGCTGTCTGATAATATAATCGATCGAAACTACTTCTACTTGTTTGACAAGGAATCTTTCTTCACAGCGAAGGCTTTGAACATGTGCATACCCGGCGGTCCTAAGTTTGAGCCTTTGTACCGAGATATGGACCAAGGGGATGAGGATTGGAATGAGTTTAATGACATCACGAAGCTTATCATTCGCTCTCCTTTGCGAACTGAATACAGAATAGCTTTTCCTAATTTGTATAATAATAGGCCGAGGAAGGTTAAACTAGGTGCGTATCACAGCCCTATGGTTATGTACGTAAAGACCGAGGATCCTGATCTTCCTGCTTTTTATTATGATCCGTTGATTCACCCAATAAGCAGCAATACTAATAAAGAAAGGCGGAAAAGGAAGTTTTATGATGATTATGATGACGAGGAGAAGGATGATTTTACCTTACCTGAAGGAGTAGAGCCTTTGCTAAAAGACACAAAGCTCTATACCGACACTACATCTGCTGGAATCTCGTTGTTGTTTGCGCCACGGCCTTTCAATATGAGGTCAGGGAGGACGAGGCGGTCCGAAGATATCCCACTGGTGTCAGAGTGGTTCAAGGAGCACTGTCCTCAGTCCTATCCTGTTAAAGTTCGTGTCAGTTACCAAAAGCTTTTGAAATGTTACGTGTTGAACGAGCTGCACAGTAGACCACCCAAATCTCACAAGAAGAAGCATTTATTCCGCTCTGTGGCGGCTACTAAGTTTTTCCAAAGCATCGAGCTGGACTGGGTCGAAGCGGGTCTGCAAGTCTGCCGGCAAGGGCATAACATGCTGAACCTGCTGATTCACCGGAAGGGTTTGAACTACCTTCATCTAGACTACATCTAGATTCGGGAACGCTTTCCATCTCTGCCGCGAGATCCTCCGGCTGACGAAACTCGTAGTCGATGCAAACGTCCAGTTTCGCCTCGGTAACGTAGACGCCTTCCAGCTGGCTGATGGGCTACGGTACATTTTCTCCCACGTTGGCCAGCTGACTGGCATGTACCGTTACAAATACAGACTGATGAGGCAGATCAGGATGTGCAAGGATTTAAAGTGTAAGACCCGATCCTGGTCTCTCGACCCAACTGGATACGAATGCTTACTTATTAATTTCTTTGCTTGTTTGATTCATCTTAAGTCTTTATTTACTAAGTCATATTCGAATATGAGGTTCATAAACAAACGAACAGATTTGCACAGCGGAATATAAATGTGTATAAATTGTATTACTTAGAAACATGAGATCCAATACACAACTTCTTAACAGTTTCATAGACAATCACTAGTTCATCCCTAGCATCAGTTAACCACACGTTACACAGCCTCTCACTGACAGAGCCTTCACGGCTCCTTGGCTTGACCATAACCATCCTTAGTTCCTGAAACCACAACCAGATAAGCATTAATCATAACCGAGAGTAGAACTGGACGATTCTACAATGCTTGGCTGGGTTCCTAGAACATAGATAAACCTCAGACAATATACTGTATCCTAAGTCATTCAACCAACCACCCCTTGACTTAGAATCAGATAGACGGTCCAGAATAGATAAGCAGATCACACGAACAGGTCCAGATCGTCCCCAAAGACCAATCCGTCTAACCGGATAGAATCTAGGTGCGACCGGTCCACGAAGTCCGGCTCAATGGCCCAACGGAATTCCTTACCTGATCCGGCCTTGGGCCTGGATCCAAATGGCCGAGTAAGCCTCAAGCCCAATCCGGTAGGCTTAGCAACCGATCGGACCATGCGACTCTTTCCTGGCTTAGACAAACCGTGAACCATGTCTTGACTTAGCAAGTCATAGACTGATCCATATGGATCGGACACAACCTGTCTCAACAGACAACGTTTGGAACATGCACCCCTTCGGTCCTTAGTACCTCTTGGTCCTCGTACCTCTTGATCCTCGTACCTATTGGTCCTCGTACCTCTTGATGTTCGTAACCCTTGGCAACTTGTACCCTTTGGTTACTTACACCCTTTGGTAACTCACAACCTTTGGTAACTCGTGACCTTTGGTAACTCACAACCCTTGGTAACTCGTGACCTTTGGCAACTTGTGTCTTTTGGGACATGTCCAACCGTTTATCCCAACCGCCCAGTCCATGGTGCGATTCGAACCATCCACTTAGCCGACCCATGTCAAGGCTAATGGTTCGGTTATGAAAGGCAAAGTCTAGGGACGTGTCCCTTGGACTGAACCAACACAACCCTTCGTGTGTAAACAGAAAGAACAGAAAGAGATCGGATAGAAAACAAGTAAGAGAAGCCGGATGGGACTTAGGAACCGACAGAGCCGTGGTGCGATCGCATGGACCGTCCGTTCGGTCTGATGGAGCCACGGCCCATCACATACCTTCTGAACCACCTCTGGGTTCTCCACGTTCTTCTCCTTGTCTTGATCTCCCATCTTGGTCGGAGGTTGCTTCACAAACGATCAGAGTCGCCGGAAACCTAACCACCCTAAACTCGGTCTTTCCTTGGCCGGAACTCTCTCTCTCTCTCTTTCTCTCTCTCTACGTTTTTCTCTGAGTATTTTACTCTGGAATTGGATACTGAAATCAACAGGAGGGCCCCCATATTTATAGAAAACGAGGGGGTAAGTCTTGCCCCACGAACAGGCACGACTTGCTAGCGAATGGGCACCATCGGCCAAGGGTTGTGCCCTTTCGGCCACTTGCATCCCATCGCCCCTTTCTGATTGGGTTTGGGGTCGGTCACAAGCCCAACCCACTCCCCAAGCCCTCTAGACTTAGCCCACGGCCTTGTCCAAAGACCCAACAGTCCATGGCCCCATGGCTGGACCTCACAGCCCACCACTGGCCCGGACTCGGTTGCCGAAACCCGAACAGTCTGTCTAGCTGAGATGAGCTGACTCCCAGCTGCTTCAGCTGAGTGAGCTAGTAGTCCAGCTAGTGGAGCTGACTTAGTAGTGGTTGAGCTGGAGTGAACTTAACCTAGCTCCTGTGAGCTGGTCGAGCTTCTCGCATACTTCTTCCAGCTACCGTCTTACTCGTCCTAGCTGTCTCTTTGCTCTTATAAGGTTAAGTATAAGTTTCCTTATGTTTTTAACCTTCTTTCTTGGCCATGGAACGTCTGCCTTCATGTCTCAAGACTGGCTAGTACGTTTCCTCGATCCATGGCCGTCCCAACGATCCTATTCAGGATCGGGGATGCGACATAAAGCACTTGATATATTACCGTTTCAACACCGGTCCTGTGGGTAAAGGACCAGGGTGTGGCTTCTGGGCTCCGATGTGGAGAGTATGGCTGTTTTTCCTGAGAGGAATAGTTCCTCTTCTCGAACGATGGCTAGGGAACCTTCTCGGCCGTCAGTTCGAGGGGCGTCACTCGAAAGGAGTTGCGAAAACCGTCACGAAGCAGAGAGTCGAAAGCCATTTTGATCTGGAGCTTCGAGCTGCCGTCATGCATGACGTTCTCGATGCAATGCCTCAAGGTATCAGGAAAAACAAAGCGAAGACGATATTACAGCATCTTAGCGAGGCATGGCGGTGCTGGAAAGCTAATATCGCTTGGAAGGTCCCTGGTTTGCCCGTACCAGTCGAGAATATGATCCTTCGTTATGTTAAGTCTAAGGCTGATTGGTGGACTAACGTTGCTCACTACAACCGTGAGCGTATCAGAAGAGGAGCCACCGTTGATAAGACTGTTTGTAAGAAAAATCTCGGAAGGTTGACTCGTCTCTGGTTAAAGGCGGAACAGGAGCGGCAGCATAATTACTTGAAAGACGGTCCGTATGTGAACTCGGAAGAAGCAGTGTCGATTCATACAACGACTTTTCATTGGCTGGAGTCGAGGAAGTTTTCTCCGATTCCATTCCCTCCACTGTCATACAAACACGACACGAAGATTCTCATCCTGGCCCTTGAGAGACTGAAGGAATCATACGGTGGTGCTGTGAGGTTGAACCAGCAGCAGCGGGAGGAGCTTGGTTTAATTGAGCAAGCTTACGACAATCCTCATGAAGCTTTGTGACGTATTAAACGTCTTCTTCTCACGCAGCGTAACATGAAAGAGGTCGGCATACAGTTTATGGATCTATACAGCTACTTGATTCCAGTGTACGAGATAGATCCTCTGGAGAAAATCACCGATGCTTATCTTGATCAATACTTGTGGTACGAGGGTGATAAGCGCGGTTTGTTTTCGAACTGGATCAAGCCGGCAGACTCAGAGCCGCCGCCGCTTCTGGTTTACAAGTGGTGTCAAGGTATCAATAACTTGCAAGGCGTATGGGACACGAGTGATGGGCAGTGTGTGGTGATGCTCCAGACGAAGTTCGAAAAGCTCTTTGAGAAGATCGATTTGACTATGTTGAACAGGCTTCTCCGTTTGATTCTTGATCACAATCTCGCAGATTATATGTGCGCCAAGAACAGCGTGCTTCTGGCTTACAAGGATATGAGTCATACCAACTCTCACGGTCTGATCAGGGGACTCCAGTTTGCGTCGTTTGTCGTTCAGTTTTACGGACTGTCTCTTGATCTCTTGCTTCTTGGTTTGACTCGAGCTAGTGAGATCGCTGGACCGCCGCAGACGCCTAACGAGTTTATGACGTTTTGTGATACAAAAGTTGAGACGTGTCATCCCATAAGGATGTATGCTCGGTACATAGACAGAGTTCATATAATGTTTAGATTTACACACGAGGAGGCACGTGATCTTATTCAGCGGTATCTTATGGAGCATCCCGATCCCAACAATGAGAACATGGTGGGATACAACAATAAGAAGTGCTGGCCGAGAGATGCGAGGATGAGGCTGATGAAACACGATGTCAATCTCGGTAGAAGCGTGTTCTGGGGCATAAAGAACCGTCTGCCTCGGAGCATCACGACTCTGGAGTGGGAGAACGGTTTCGTCTCTGTCTACAGCAAGGATAATCCCAACCTTCTCTTCAGCATGTGTGGATTCGAAGTTCGGATACTTCCGAAAATCAGGACGACGCAAAGCAATACTAAAGATGGCGTGTGGAATCTACAAAATGAACATACCAAGGAGAGGACTGCGGCTGCTTTTCTCCGAGTCGACGACGAGCACATGAAGTCGTTTGAGAATCGCGTGAGGCAGATTCTCATGTCGTCAGGATCAACCACTTTCACCAACAAGTGGAACACTGCTCTGATCGGTCTCATGACTTACTTTCGCGAAGCCACGGTGCACACGCAGGATCAAGATAGGGCTGAACTCAAAGATGCCTAGCCGGTTTCCTCCTGTTGTCTTCTACGCTCCAAAGGAGCTAGGCGGGCTGGGAATGTTGTCGATGGGTCATAGTTTGATCCCACAAAGCGACCTTAAGCACAGCAAGCAGACAGACGTTGGTGTAACCCACTTTAGAAGCGGGATGAGCCATGAGGAAGATCAGCTCATACCAAACTTGTACCGTTACATACAGCCATGGGAAAGCGAGTTTATCGACTCACAGCGCGTGTGGGCAAAGTATGCTTTAAAGAGGCAGGAAGCGCAGGCCAAAAACAGGCGTCTTACATTAGAAGATCTTGAAGACTCTTGGGATAGGGGCATCCCTCGTATAAACACACTGTTCCAGAAAGATAGGCACACGCTAGCGTACGACAAAGGCCGGAGGGTCCGGACCGAGTTTAAGCAGTACCAAGTCCTTAAACAAAACCCTTTCTGGTGGACGCACCAGAGGCACGACGGGAAGCTGTGGAACTTGAACAACTACGGAACCGATGTTATCCAAGCTCTTGGAGGCGTCGAGGGCATTCTCGAGCATACGCTCTTCAAGGGAACGTATTTCCCTACGTGGGAGGGTCTTTTCTGGGAGAAGGCATCTGGTTTCGAGGAGTCGATGAAGTACAAGAAGCTGACGAACGCGCAGAGGTCTGGTCTGAACCAGATTCCTAACAGGAGATTCACTCTCTGGTGGTCGCCCACGATTAACCGGGCGAATGTTTACTTGGGTTTCCAGGTGCAGTTGGACCTGACGGGAGTGTTCATGCATGGAAAGATTCCTACGCTGAAGATATCTTTGATTCAGATTTTCCGCGCCCATTTGTGGCAAAAAGATCCACGAGAGTGTAGTCATGGATCTTTGCCATGAGCTGGAGGCTTTGGAGATAGAAACTGTGCAGAAGGAGACGATTCATCCAAGGAAGAGTTATAAGATGAACAGCTCTTGCGCTGACGTTCTTCTATTCGCTTCAGGTAAATGGCCAATGTCGAAACCTAGCCTGCTCGCCGAGTCAAAAGACGCCTTCGACCAGAAGGCGAGTAACAAGTACTGGATCGATGTGCAGCTTCGATGGGGAGGGGGAGATTATGACTCCCACGATATTGAGCGTTACGCCAGGGCCAAGTTTATGGACTACACAGCGGATAGCATGTCTATCTATCCGTCTCCGACCGGGGTAGTGATTGGGATTGATCTTGCGTACAACTTGCACTCCGCATTTGGTAATTGGTTTCCTGGTTCGAAGCCTCTTCTTACTCAAGCGATGAATAAGATTATGAAGGCGAATCCGGCTCTACCCGCGTTGAGGGATAGGATAAGGAAAGGCTTGCAGCTATACTCGTCCGAGCCCACGGAGCCGTATTTGTCATCTCAAAACTATGGGGAGATATTCAATAATCCGATTAAATGGTTTGTGGATGATACCAATGTCTACCGTGTCACGATTCACAAGACGTTTGAGGGGAATCTAAACGACTAAGCCGATCAACGGTGCGGTTTTTGTTTTCAATCCGAGAACCGGACAGCTGTTTTTGAAGGTTATTCATACGAGTGTTTGGGCTGGTCAGAAGCGTCTTGGACAGTTGGCGAAATGGAAAACTGCTGAAGAGGTTGCTACGCTTGTGAGGTCTCTCCCTGTTGAAGAACAGCCGAAGCAAATCATTGTTACACGTAAAGGAATGTTGGATCCGTTCGAGGTTCACTTGCTGGACTTCCCAAACGTTGTTATCAAGGGAAGCGAGCTTCAGCTTCCGTTCCAGGCTTGTCTCAAGATTGAGAAGTTCGGCAATATGATTCTGAAGGCGACGGAGCCGAAGATGGTTTTGTTCAATATCTATGATGATTGGTTGAAGAGTGTTTCTTCTTATACCTGCTTTTCGAGACTTATTCTAATCCTACGCGCGCTTCATGCGAATAACGAGAAGGCTAAGATGCTGTTAAGGCCAGACAAGTCTGTTGTCACTGAGCCGCATCACATGTGGCCATCACTCACTGGTGACCAGTGGATGAAGGTGGAGGTAGCACTAAGAGATTTAATCCTTTCTGACTACGCGAAGAAGAACAACGTCAACACTTCCGCTCTGACGCAATCAGAGATGAGAGATATTATTGTAGGAGCTGAGATCACTCCACCCTCTCAGCAGAGGCAACAAATAGCTGAGATTGAGAAACAAGCCAGCCAGGCTGTTGCAGTTACAACGAAAACGAGAAACGTTCATGGAGACGAGCTCATCGTCTCCACCGTCACACCCTACGAGCAAGCTGCGTTTAACTCCAAGACGGACTGGCGCGTGCGTGCAATATCAGCAACCAACCTCTACCTAAGAGTCAACCACATCTACGTGAACTCAGACAACGTAAACGAGTCCGGATACACGTACAACATGCCGAAGAACCTCCTGAAGAGGTTCATATGCGTAGCGGATCTCCGCACCCAAATCGCTGGATACTTGTACGGTGTCAGCGCCCCGGATAACCCTCGAGTGAAGGAGATCCGTTGCGTTGTGATGGTGCCACAGCGGGAAAGCTCCCAGGATGTTCACTTGCCGTCGTCCTCCCTGAGAATGATTTGTTAAACGGTCTCGAGCCCTTGGGGTGGTTGCACACGCAGCCTAACGAGCTCCCGGAGCTCTCGCCGCAGGATGTTGTCTCTCATTCACGCATTCTTGAGAAGAACAAGAGGCAATGGGATGGAGACAAATGCATCATCATGACGTGTAGTTTTACTCCGGGTTCGTGCTCTTTGACGGCTTAGAAGCTGACTCAAAGTGACGGGAGGAGCGATCCTCGGGGTTACGTTCCAACGCATTATGAGAAGGTTCAGATGCTGTTGAGTGTTCGTTTTCTTGGGTTTTATATGGTTCCTGAAAACGGATCTTGGAACTATAATTTTATGGGAACGAAGCATGCGGTGGATATGAAGTACAGCGTCAGACTTGGATACCCGAAGGAGTACTTTGACGTGGAGCATCGACCTACTCATTTCTTGGAGTTTAGTAGCATGGAGGATGTTGAAATGGCCGAGGGAGATCGAGAGGACATCTTTGGTTGATAATAGATACGCACTCACTTGTGTGCATGAAGAAAATGTATGCTTACTACTATCTTAAGAGTATGATTTATGCAATGTTAAAGAGCAGGATTAACGGGGGATTAAAAGGGAGGTGTTTACAAAAAAAAATTAATATAATACTCGGTGGGTCTCACAAGAAAACCAACAATGGTTGCTTCTGTCACCTATTTTAGCGTCGTTGTTTGTATTGTTTGCGGGCTCACTAACACGTGGCGGCCCGCAATTAATTCTTTTATTAATTTTTTTTTTTTTTTAAATCAGAAAAAAAAAAATTTAAGCACCCTATAAGGGGGTGTAGGGATAATCCTGCTCTAAGTGCCTTTGCAACTGTTTTGTTTTTCGTCTTTATTTTGAGATCTTGAGTTTTGCTTACTGGCTGCTGCTATTGCTTAGTTTACAATTCAATTTTACAGAGAAATTCTTATTACTGAGACATCACTTTTGTTGTTTTGTCGTATTAGATATTTGTAGTAGTTTGGATGTAAATGTACTAGAAGATATTTGTCTGAGAATTGAGAAGCTTGTGCCCCAAGTTATATGCTGGTTTTGCTTTTCTTTAATGTCCGTCTTCTTTCAGTTTCTAGTGGTCAAGTAAAGACAGGAGCTTCAGCTCATGGAAGAGTTGGTGCCACTGCTACTGTCTACACGGCATCCATTCTCTGCAGAAGTTCTTGAGTTAGCTGGAAACGCCACTCTCATCAAAGGAACTATTGATGGTGGAGGTGTGATTCCTCACATCCACAAGTCCCTCGTCTCAAATAAAAAAAAACAATATCAGAGAGAAAAGATAGTATAAAATATGTAAAGCTTTGAAAATGTTTATGAACCGGAAAATTAGTTTTTCCGATGTTATATATGTGTGTAAACGGGTTGCGTAATTAACAATGAACTGCATTGCCTTTTGTATTGGGTTTGACAGACAGTTCAACAATGAAACAAACTATAACTAAAAATATAATATGTATCTATACCCGATAAATTTAACATAAGCCAAAAAATGGAAAAATGTTTATAGCTATTATATCTTTGTTTTAAAGAACCAGATCTCTTTATTAAGAGTCATGAGGTACAAAACGACAAAGTTGCAGTAATGGATATAAAAGGGAAAGCTAAAGTGGGCCTTGAGGAGATAGGACCCAAGACAAGGAACGCAGGCCCAAGAGAGGAAGCTTTACCCGCGCAACGGTCGGATTTTGAAGTTAAAGATAAGAAGAGAAGAGAAAGCAAAGTACAGATGACGCAAGAGGTCAGAAGGGAGAATGGGTTAAAACTGTACAACCAATTCTCAGCCTTAGATGCACAAGAAGAATAGGATCATGCCATGTGGATTGAACCTTTAGGGTTTCCTCTTCTTGTATAAATAAACTCATATGTAATCGTTTATAAAACAGAGGAAAAAGCATGAAATGAAAATTCAGTAAAACAAGCTTTCTTCTTTATCTCAAAGTTTCACAAACTTCTTTATGGTATCAGAGCACTAGGACTCTAGATCCATGGACCCTTACAATCCACCCTCGTTAAAGATCACCAACTATGTTACGGTAAAACTCACAGACAAGAACTACATCCTTTGGAAGAGGCAATTTGAAGCGTTTCTCAATGGCCAAAGTCTCCTGGGTTTCGTCACCGGCTCTCTCCCGTCTCCGGTTCAGACCATCATGGCTCCGACCATCAACGACAACACCACTCCAGTACCAAATCCAGACCATAGTCTCTGGTTTCAGACAGACCAAGTGGTGCAGTCATGGCTTTTGGGGTCGTTCTCTGAGGAGATCCAAAGCATAGTGCTTCACTGCACCACCTCTCAAGAGATCTGGTGTACGTTGGACAGTCACTTCAACAGGGCTTCTTCGTCTCGTCTCTTTGAACTACAACGTAAGCTTCAGACAACCGCAAAGAAGCAGACTCCCATGGTTGAGTATCTGCGAGAGATTAAAAACATTTGCGACCAACTCTATGCCATAGGAAGTCCGGTTCCTGAGCGTATGATGATATTTGCGGCGTTGTTAGGGCTTGGAAGAGACTACGAACCCATCAAGACTAGTATTGAAGGCTCAATGGATGTTCAGAACACTCCTACTTTTGACGATATAGTCCCTCGTCTGATAGCCTTTGATGACAGACTCCAAAGTTATCAAAAGGATACTGAAGTTACACCCCACCTGGCGTTTAATACTACCAGAGGAAGACCCTTCTTTGGAAGAAACAGAGGTCGGAACAGAGGACACAACTTCTTCTCAACAAGAGGAAGAGGCTTCCCTCAGCATATTTCTTCAGCATCATCTTCAAGATCTTCTGTCTCTGCAGATAGTGACTCCAAACCAGTGTGTCAAATCTGTGGCAAGCCAGGACACGCAGCCATAAGATGCTGGCACAGATTCGATAACTCATACCAAACGGAGGACGCTCATCAAGCCCTTGCAGCGCTCAGACTATCAGATTTCACAGAGGCGACGGGCCATGAGTGGTTTCCAGATACAGGAGCTTCAGCACATGTCACAAACTCTCCAAGACATCTTCAGAACTCTCAGACATACTATGGATCAGACTCAGTTATGGTAGGCAATGGGGAGTTCCTCCCAATCACTCATACCGGATCCACAAGTATCGCTTCCTCCTCAGGTAACATTCCAATGAATGATATCTTGGTTTGTCCGACGATAGCAAAACCTTTACTATCTGTATCCAAATTCACCAAGGACTTTCCTTGTGGTTTTAACTTCGACTGTGACAATGTCCTTGTTTATGATAAGGGAACCAAGAAGGTTCTACTCAGGGGAAGAAACACTAACGGGTTATACATACTGAGAGCTCCAGCGGTCCAGGCTTTCTACACTACCAAGCAAGGTGCGGCAAGTGATGGAGTGTGGCACCAACGTCTGGGGCATCCCAACCCTCACCTCCTCCAGCATCTATCATCTACTAGGACTATCTCAATAAATAAAGCCTCCAAGTCACAGTGTGAAGCGTGCAAGCTGGGCAAGAGTGCAAGACTTCCGTTCCCTGCATCAACGTACACTGCCTCAAGACCTCTTGAACGGATCCACTGCGACCTATGGGGACCTGCACCTGTTACCTCTGTCCAAGGGTTTCAGTATTATGTAGTGTTTGTGGACAACTACTCTAGATTTAGTTGGATGTTTCCTTTAAAGAAGAAATTAGACTTCTTCTCAGTTTTTGTTGCTTTTCAAGCCTTAGTTCAGAATCAGCTATGTACTACAATTGGTTCTTTTCAATGTGATGGGGGTGGTGAGTTTATAAGTAACCAATTCCTTCTTCATCTGCGAGAAAATGGTATCCAACAACTCATGTCTTGTCCACACACACCACAACAAAATAGCTTAGCAGAGAGGAAACATAGGCAAATCGTTGAAGTCGGCTTGTCTCTGATATTTCAAAGCAAAGTTCCTCACAAGTACTGGGTTGAGAGCTTCTTCACAGCCAACTTCCTGAGCAATTTGCTACCTCACAGTGCATTGTCAGAATCCAGAAGTCCATCTGAAGTTTTATACAAGAGAGCTCCTGTGTACTCAGCTCTGAAGGTGTTTGGGTGTGCGTGCTATCCAACGTTACGGGACTATGCCAAAAACAAATTTGATCCTCGTTCCTTGAAGTGTGTGTTTCTTGGTTATAGCGACAAGTTCAAAGGGTATCGTTGCTTGATGCCGTCAACAGGAAGAGTCTACCTTAGTAGACATGTTACGTTTGATGAAATGGATTTCCCATTTTCAAACACATACAAGCATCTGCAACCTCCACACATCACTCCTCTGATGGGAGCTTGGTATAAAAGCTTCAACACGTCTGATATCTCTCAACCAACACAGACTGAACATTCAGAAACCACTTCAACTCATCACCCAAGTATAGTGGTCACAAGAATGTTACCTTCTACTGGACGAATGCAGAATCAAACATCTGAAACACGATCATCACCAGTCAATGTGGGTAATGAGCCAAGATCACCATCAGAAACAGAAGAGAGCTCAAGGTCTGGATCAACCTCAGAGTTATCACCAACGGCTCAACCTACAGAAAACGGGTCTCAGACAGAGAATCCCACTGGATCAAGGCACAACATGGTAACGAGATCTAAAGCCGGTATAACCAAGCCGAATCCTAGATATGCTCTCCTTACTTCGAAAGTGAAGTGTGAGGAGCCTAAGACTGTGGCAGAGGCGCTACAGCATCCAGGATGGAACAGTTCCATGACAGAAGAGTATGATAACTGCATGATTACTAAAACATGGTCTTTGGTTCCTTACAAGCCTGAGATGAACGTCTTAGGGAGCAAGTGGATCTATCGAATCAAGATGAATGCAGAAGGAGAAGTAGAAAAGCTGAGATCAAGACTAGTAGTTCAAGGTTGTGGTCAAGAAGAAGGAGTGGACTACTGGGAAACCTACAGCCCAGTAGTGAGGACTGCAACAGTTCGGTTAGTACTGCACACAGCAACTGTGATGAAATGGAACATCAAACAGATGGATGTATCCAACGCTTTTCTTCATGGAGAGCTAACTGAAACGGTCTACATGAAACAACCTGCGGGATTTGTAGACAAAGATAACCCAAAGCATGTATGTCTTCTCCATAAATCCCTATATGGTCTTAAACAGTCACCCAGAGCATGGTTCGACAAGTTCAGTTCATATCTATTGGAGTTTGGGTTTCGTTGCAGTATAAAGGACCCGTCTCTGTTTGTCTACTCGAAGGGAAAAGACGTCATGATGCTCCTCCTCTACGTAGACGACATGCTTCTTACAGGAAATAACTCAGAAGCGCAGCAAAGGTTCCTTGAAGATATTCACAAGCAGTTTCGCATGAAAGATCTTGGACAAATGCGTTACTTCTTGGGAATTCAGGCAATGTTTCATGACGCAGGACTGTTTCTATCTCAGGAAAGATATGCATTGGATCTTCTGGCTGTTGCAGGGATGAGTGAATGCAATGCGGTGGCAACTCCTTTGCCAATACAACTAAACAAAGTTCCAGATCAAAACAGATTGTTCGAGAACCCTCATTACTTCAGGAGTCTTGCAGGAAAGCTGCAGTATCTTACTCTAACAAGACCAGATATTCAGTTCTCCGTCAACTATGTTTGCCAGAAGATGCATGCTCCAACGGTCTCTGACTTTAATCTGCTCAAACGAGTGCTGAGGTATGTGAAAGGAACTGTCAAGCTCGGCATTAACTTAAGTCCAGACACAGACTTCACAATAAGGGCATATAGTGACAGTGACTGGGCTGGCTGTTCAAGCACAAGAAGATCAACAGGGGGTTTCTGCACATTCCTTGGCAACAACATCATTTCTTGGTCTTCCAAGAAACAACCCACGGTCTCCAGAAGCTCAACTGAAGCTGAATACAGATCTTTGTCGGAAACAGCTGCAGAGTTGAGTTGGGTATGCTCTGCTATGCGTGAGCTTGGAGTTCCAGTTCTCCAAACACCAGAGCTCTACTGTGATAACCTGTCATCGGTGCATCTCACAGCTAACCCACGCTTTCATAAACGATCAAAGCACTTTGAGCTTGACTATCACTATGTGCAGGAGCGAGTAGCAATGGGAGTCCTTCTGGTCAAGCATGTGCCTGCATCTCAGCAACTGGCCGACATCTTCACAAAGTCGCTCCCATATCATGCCTTCGATAACTTGCGTTTCAAACTTGGCATATGTTCTCCACCTATACCAAGTTTGAGGGGGACTATTAAGAGTCATGAGGTACAAAACGACAAAGTTGCAGTAATGGATATAAAAGGGAAAGCTAAAGTGGACCTTGAGGAGATAGGACCCAAGACAAGGAACGCAGGCCCAAGAGAGGAAGCTTTACCTGCGCAACGGTCGGATTTTGAAGTTGAAGATAAGAAGAGAAGAGAAAGCAAAGTACAGATGACGCAAGAGGTCAGAAGGGAGAATGGGTTAAAACTGTACAACCAATTCTCAACCTTAGATGCACAAGAAGAATAGGATCATGCCATGTGGATTGAACCTTTAGGGTTTCCTCTTCTTGTTTAAATAAACTCATATGTAATCGTTTATAAAACAGAAGAAAAAGCATGAAATGAAAATTCAGTAAAACAAGCTTTCTTCTTTATCTCAAAGTTTCACAAACTTCTTTACTCTTAACACCTCAGAAGAGTATACATCCCATGAGATTCATGAGAACTAAGATTAATCCAACATCTTCGGTTTAAACTTTGGTATAGTGCCTCATCAAGAGGTTTGGTTAGACGAAAACCAAAGCTTTTTCTGGCAAACCAGAATCTTCTCGCTTTCCACGGCATACTCAGTCTCCTCTCTCCGACAATTCCACCTCGTCCCCTTGGCCAACATTGTGATTGCGTCCATGAAATAACTCGATTCTCGCATTATTACATATCCACCCGGTCTCAATATCCGGTCCATCTCCAGCAAAACGTACTTCATCTCACACCTGTTTCACATTACCACACGGTTCACATACACATAAATACCAGAACCTGTGCGAAACCAATCTTAAATTCAATTTAACCGGTGCTTAATTTTGATAAACCAAACCGTTCCGGTCCAAACAACCATAATTTTGATCCGAAAACCAAAACTATTCTTAAATTTGTTGAATAGGTTTTGATAAAAAATCGAAACTGAATTTGAGCCAGACCAAACCCGGAATTGCTTCCAAAAACAAAATTAAAACTGAAATTTTAACCATACCAAACCGAGATCTAAACCGTACCTGTGGCTCTCAAGTGTAAAAAGGCTGTCAAGGTGAAGAAGATCATATGTTCTTGGATACGTAGAGAAAGCTTCGCACCTACAGTTCCAGTTCAACGTTAACATCCTTCACATACACATAACAAAAACAGAGAAGAGACTGATTCTTTTACCAATCGTGGTAGGTGCCGATGAGACCACGATCAAAGACAACAGGAAGCGTATTCGCACTGTGAGACGAGACAACGTTCATGACCCAAACAGGATCCTTGACAAGAGCAGCAGCGAAGCCTCCATAAACCGTGTTCATATCCATAACATTCCTTATCTTGTCTGTCCCAAGAGCTGGTAACACGTTCTTGTAATGCTTAACCCTGCTCTTCCACTTACCATCATCGTGTTTCAAACCACTAGCGCTCCCTCCATGAACATCAGAGATCCTCTCCGGTGCTACGTTCAATCTCTCAGGCCATTTCGGTATCGACCCGAGTCCAGAGTTCTTGACTTTAGCAGTCGGTGCAACCACGCAGGGACGGAGGGGAGTGTACCAAGCAGAGTCAGGTTCAATGCTGTCGTCACATTTTGGAGGGTAAGCTTCCATATTCTTCGCGATCTTGTCGTAACAAGATTTGTCTGAGAGTTTCTGCCACACGGCTATGTCGTCTTTTTGTGCGTACTTTTTGAAGCACATGGAGGTTAGAAGTGACTGGAGCTTGTTGTAGTCTGATTTCTGATCTTCCATGGTTGTGTTCCATCCGCGCCACCGTCTGTTGTAGTTCACTGGTGGACCTGAGAGAACCCAGAAACCTCCAGGTCGGACTATCCGGTGAATTTCAAGCAAATAGATCCCACCTGCAAGATCATACAATCACATTTTATTATTCAGATGTTTGACAGAAAATGAAATAATAAACCAATTGCAAGAACTCAGAATCAATTGATTGTCTGTTAAATCCAGATTAACCAAACCAAACCGATTCTAACCAAACCACAATAAACGATCTGAAAAAGTCAATACGGATTAAATGGATTTATTTTTATACCCAAAAACCCGAAATCGAGCAGGAAAACCTAAAACCAAAATTTATTTGAGAATTAAGAGTATTATTTTACTAAAACCTGAATCGGATCTAAACCAAACATATTAAATTTGGTTTATCTTGGGTATTAATATTTTATAAACCGAAAAAACTATCCTAAACCAAACCAAAATCCGGATTGAACACCCCCCAGTTAGATACGGATCAAGACTTGGTTCGGTTTATGCAATCAGATTGTAATATAAACTATGAAGCAGAAGCTTACCAAACTCAGTCCAGGGAATGAGACATCTAGAGCAATGGGCCATATCAAAAGAATTTGAAGGGAAAGGGAGACGCTGCGTAGAGATAACACCGAGAATAGCAGGGATCCCACGTTCAAGAGCAAACTGAACCTGAGCTTCATGGTTATCTCTAGGAGCCAGAGAGATTGTTAGTATCCCACGGTCCAAAAGATCACCTCCCCAGCTCGCTACCTACATAACAAAAACCAAACTCAAAAACTTTATAAACCGGAACCGGTTAGAGAAACTTGAGTTAGTTGAAAAGAAAGAAAGAGAGAGAGAGAGAGAGAGAGAGACTAACCCCACAGCCAGTGTCAATGGCGGTCCTGACTGTACCGTCTTTCATCTCGGGAATCAGATCTTGCATCTGATCAACGTAGTGACTAACTCCACGTGGAAACATGGTGCCACCACCAGGGAAATGGAACTTGTCACCTTCTTTCTTGAGCCAATGCTGGTTTGATTTCTGCTTGTTGATCCAATCATAAGGCACGTTCTTGTACCAACACTGGTCTCTGCTCTTCGGCCATCTTATAGGCGGTTTGTACCCGTCTGGTGGTGGGATCAAACACTCGTTCTTCTCGTAAACTGGAGGACAGTGACGCTCCAAGAAACTTAGGCGATGTACACCGTACCTCTTCCATCTCTGAGAACAATAAAACACCACAACAAAAACAGTTCAGCTTTATGCAACAGAGTAAGAGTAGGTTTTTATTTGTGTACCTTTGGATCGGTGCAGGGTGTGTAATCTTGCAATTCTGAGCTGCATTCAGGGAAAGAGACGGATTTGATTTGTAGAGGCGAAACTGTTGGTTTCATAGGGGAAGCTACAGCCTTTGTAGTGGTGCTTGTGACGTCGTTGACTTCGATCTTGACTCTCTCAGAGCAAAACATACCACCGAGATAAAAGGAGAAACCGCACAAAGCGATGAACAGAACTGTGAGTGATAAGATCCTAGAAGAACCTTTTTCGGGTTGCGAAGATTGCTTCCCGTTCTTCATGATTCTATAGACCTCACCTGTAGAAACCAAAGTAAGGAATCAGATCAACCAAACTTCTTATTATCGTTACAGTTTCACTATGAAATATACAAAAATGACTTTGATATGGCTTGATCAGGAATAAATATGAATCTTTACTCAATAAATAGTATGAATGAGATTTAGATTTAGAAGATGAGATCTCGAAGAGACACTTTTTTCCAACACAGTGCAACTTCTGTCGCATTTTCACATGTCCTGAAAGACATGATATATATGGGTCCCCAATATTAAAGGCACCCCTAAAGCATCACACTAGGTCAAAAGAAGTTTAAATTGGAAGACATCAGAGGCGACTACTCATTTGTTTTAACGCTGAAAATAACCCTTAAAAACGTGTACAGTTGAGAGTTCTACAGCTCTATATTTATCATCTATCCATAGATCGAAACTTTACAGCAGAATAATTTCAATTTAAGAAACTTTGGGAGGAAAAAGGGTTATCAACAAAATACATCGAAATATGAGATCTTTAGATGGGCTTAGTAGTGCACATCAACAGAAACAAACGGAAAGAAGTATGACTTGATCAATGAGTACAGCTCACTAAAATGGATCTGACGCGTACACAGAAGAAAAAACAGAGGAATATGAACAGAACATAAAGAAAAGAACTAAGGATTTACTTACTTAGAATTTTTTTGTTTTGAGATGAAGATTTTAAGTAAGAGATTGGGATAAGAAGTGAGGACTCCTCTCTCCACAGATCTCTCAATCTATCACTCTCCAAGTCTGTGTGTTTTATCAGACAAGAAGTGAAGCTAACAGCTAGATAGAGAAAGCTTTTTATATAAAAGTATCTCTTCTTTTATTTTCTTCTTCCTCGTTGGTTCATTCGCCTCTTTCCCTCCTCCCCATTACCTCCTCCTCTCTTTCACTAGATTTTTCGTTCTCTTTCTTTAGTATTTTTTCTAATTTTGTAGTATTTGATATTTATTAAACTATTTTAAGACAGAGGTAACTAGGGATGGGCACAAATACTGTCTTATACCCGTTATTTAACCCGTATTCGTCTCATTTTTTCAAGTACTCATCGTTGCCAAGTCAAGTATCAAATCGTTGAGTTTTGCTACTTGCAAGTACAAAGCAAGTAACAAGTATCACAAAAAAAAATACGACTCGCCTTGATATTACTCGTTACTTGTTTTATGACCGAAAAAATGATAACTAAACTATAAAAACTAAAGTACTAAATAGATATTTTCTTGTTGTAAAAAGTAAACAATACTTTCGTATCGAAATATATGTATTAAGTTTCTTCTTCTTTTTATGCAAATATTTTATTTAAAATAACTATCGTGTTTTTAACAAGTCGAGTAAATAAAACAAACTTCCATAACCTTATTTCATAGATTATTATCTATCAAGTAATTCTTATAAACTTAGAAATATATCCAAATTATTAATAAGCACTTGTAACTAGTAAGTAATCGAATAAGACAAGTAACTTGCAAGTAACATATTTTTGGACAAGTACTCGAAACAACAAGTACTCGTTTCCGACAAGTCAAGTACAAGTCTAAAAATTCATTACTCGTTCAAAGCAAGTCAAGTATCAACTACACGTAAAAAAACAAGTACTCGCCTTGCGCCCAACCTTAGAAGTAATAAAGGATTTCTTTTTTTTATAATAGACAAATGGCTGTCATTTCTCCTTTTTCTGTTTTTCTTTGGCTAGGATTTTTAAAAAAGGAACTTAAAATATACTTTAAAGTTCTAAACTCATGATAATTTGAGAAAAACTTATGAATATTTGGAATATCTGTAATACCGTGGTAATATATCATTTATCTATGATATACTTAGACCTGGGACTTCGGATATTCGGATCAGGTTCGGGTACGATCCATTCAGGTCCGGGTCTTTCGGATAAATGAATTCTCTATCCAATAGATACTTGGTAAATTTTGGTTCGGGTTTCGGATCGGATACCACCGGTTCCGGGTCGGTTCTGGATACTCATTTATTATGTAAATCATATACATATTTACTAAATAAAATAATTAACGTGTAAATTGAAGTGGTTCAGTGGTTACATACTCTACTTTTAGTGTGGCCAATCCGGGTTCGAATCCCAAACACGTCAATTTTATAAAAAAATAATATTGAAATACTATATATATTTACAATATAGAAGAATACATATAAGTTGAAGTGGTATGGTGGTAACATAGCCACTTTTCAACTTATCCAACCCGTGTTCGAGTTGTGGTAATAACATTTTTTCTAATATTCTGGGTTTTAGGCTATCCATTTCGGTTTAAATGGGTACCCGATAGGGTTTCAGATAATAACCGGAACCGACCCGATACCTACATGTATTTGAAGCTATGACCCATCGGGTAATATGGCCATATCCGAAACCGAACCGAACCGGTCCATTTCGGGTTGGATCCGGTTCGGGTAAACAGTTAAGGTTAAAAGTCTCAGCTCTAGATATACTCCTTCCGTTTCACAAATATAGATTTTTTATCGTTTTCACACATATTAAGAAAATATATTAAATCACTATAATAAATGTATTGTTTTCTGCAATTTTCAATATCTTTTAACCAATAGTAATTCAATAAAATCAATTAATTTTTTTGAAGTTTACAGTTTTTTCATAAAAACAAACAAAAGATATATCTTTGTGAAACAATTTTTTTTTCTAAAACATCTATCTTTTTGAAATGGATGGAGTAATTAATAGCATCATCTTTACATCTTATGCTACCAAACCTTCCTACCCAACCTCAAATCCCAAAATTGAAAATTTTGTCATTTCAACCGAATATCAAATCCTCAAAATTGTTATTTATTTCTTTTTAGTCTTTATAATTATTATTTTTTACATATACATATACTAAACTTAATTTATAATATCTAAGTGCACCAAAATAAAAACATTTAGGATAAATATAACATAACATTAAAATAATTTTCACAAAACATAAAAAATATATTAAATAAAGCTCACACAAAATTAAAATAAATCAAACAAACTTAACACAAAGTAAAGCAAATTACATAAACACGTAAAATATTACATATCTAAAATTTGTGTATATGTATGTTGTATTATTATATATGTAATTTATATTATCTCTTATTATATAATATTATAATATTGTATGTTGTATAATATATTAAATGTATATTTTATATGTATTAGTGAAGTTTTATCATTATTAGTAACTTTTGTTAATGTTTGGAACTATAACGCAAATGAATAAACTTTTAATTTTTTTTAAAGATTCATGATCGTAGCGATCAACCCTCAAATCTTCGAATACGGACAAAGGTGTACTCATCAACTTTGTCCCTCATCAAGATTTAAGGGAATATACATCTTTCCGCCCCTAGCTTTCTCTCTGTAACTTTCTCTCTAAAAGTCCATCCTTCTTTCTTGCGGCTACCGGAGGTGTTGTTTTTTTCCTTCTTTTACCTTGTGCTTACTGGCCAATTCATCTCCATTGCTCGATATGTTGTGGACCCTGAAGTTGAGCGAATCTGGTCCCAGATCTAATGTCGTAGGCTTTGTTCCGATGTTCTCTCGGTAGTGCTTTGGTGTCGCGACGAGGGTTGTGGGTGTACTTTGTTGGGAAGTCGGCTCTTAGGGTTTGGCGGAGAAGTGGGTTGAAGTTTTCAGATATATCGATCTACTCCTATGCCTGGCGGTGGGGGCGCGTGGTCGAGTGTTTATGGCTCCTCTCTTCAGATCCGGTGTACTTGGCGAGCATGTGTTTGATTTGGGGCAGAGTGGTCAGGAGCTGAGGTTGTCTGTGTCCGCTCTGTGTCGATTGTCGGCTCTCTCCCTTTTTTCCTCCGGTTAAGTAGGGTTCTGGTGGTCTCCCCAGAGGCTCGGTTTCTTGTGCAAAAGTTATTGTGTGGTAGCTGTAGCTACATGAGTCGTCTTGTGCTGCTAAAGGTTTCGGCTTCAGGCAGGGCCGTCTAAGACCTAGCATCTGTATGCGGCTCCTACTTTGTCTCCTCGGTTCTCTCTGCTCTTGGTGTTGTCAAGGTATTCCGTGGGGCCTGGCTTGTTCTTCTTCTCCGTCTTGTCGGGTTGCTTAGCGGTTCCCCCCCCCCCCCATTATGTCTATCTAGCGAGTCTCTTTGGAGCTTATACCGGTGCTCGGTGTTGACGCGAGGCGGTTTACTCGGTTCTTCGTTGGTTCTGCGGAGTGTCGGTACATCGAGGGAGACTCGTATTTGGAAAGGTCATCCCAGAACCATTGTTGGGCCTCTTGGTCTCCAATGGTGGATCGGTCCTTTTTCTATCTTGATGGTTTTGAAGTAAAGCACCAGGATGTGGCTCTCACCGCAACTCGACTTTCTGCTCCGGTTCTCATTTGTTTCCAAGTGTGACTCTCGTGGTCTGGAGTTGCATACCCAGTCCGCGCAAAAGAGTGACTATGGTATGAATTGAGGTTTATGCTCTTGGTTTCTTTTTCCTGCTTTCGGTGGAGGTTGGGTTTCAGGTTATCCATCAATCGGGGGTCTAGCAAAGCTGCGGGGGAATGGGGTTAATCAATTGGAGCAGCGGTTTGGGCAAGCCGAGATCTACCGAGTGTGGTCTCATGGTTTATCAAAGGCACCATAACCTTGTGGCAATGTTTCATTCCCTATCAAGCTTCTCCTTCTTATCATCCTAGTTAGTTCAAGCTTATAGTTGTTCACATTGCTCTCCAGTTCCTCGGGAGTTACTTCTTCTCACTCTTGTTGTGTAGTTAGTTTAGATTCTTTATGCTACTTGTTTACCGTGTAATGTATGTCAAAACTTAAAAGCTTTGGTATAAAATTTTAACATCTACACCAAAATACTCTCAAAATTTTATTTTGAGATTTTTTTCCCCTTAAAATTAGGTGCATGGTAGGAAATGCTCTAAGCAATGCAATTTTCACAATAAATCTAGAATATTAAATAATATTTCAATTCTAAATATTCTGAGATGAAATTTCATGGTTTAAAAATACGAAGACAAATATTTAGATATAAATATATATATATATATATATATATATAATAAATTTTAGTTTGAGAATTTCCCCAATTACTTTTATTAAAAATTAAAATATGCATTGTTTATTGCTCACAAAGTTCTAAAAGCATTTTCCTCTTTTGTAATTACGTCTTATATATCTTCTTTTTCTTCATCTTGAGATAATGATTATTACGATGATCTTGAAAGGCAAGTAGTGTATCAAATTACTGCGAACAATAAGTGTGTCATCACTCAAAATATTTTTAATGGAAGATCCCATGGAGGATATATTTGTGGTCATATTGGTATCAACCATGATCGGGAGAATGCTTCATGTAATCTCTTCAGCCACTACTTTTCTAGAAATCCTTTGTTTCCAGCAATGATGTTTCGACGAAGATTTTGGATGAGTCGTAATTTGTTTCTTTATATTTATGACACTATACAAAGACATGACAATTATTTTGTCCAACGAAGAGATGGCCTTGGTAGACTTGGGTTGTCTGGTTTGTAAAAAGTAAATGTTGTATTTTGAATGTTAGCGTACGGTTTACCAGTGGATTCCACCGATGAGTATGTCAAATAGGGGAATTTGCTGCGTTGGAAAGTTTAAAAGGATTTTGTCGTGCAATTGTTGATGTATTTGGAGGTCGTTATCTTCGATCATCTGACAATAATGATGTTGTACAGTTACTTTATATGGTGAACACCGAGAATTTCCATGTAACTTAGATTGTATGCAATGGAAATGAAAAAAATGTCTAACTGTTTGGGGAGAACAATATGTTGGCAGTAGTGGTTCTCCTACCTTGTAGAGGTTGTAATTGATTATAAATTTTGGATTTGATATGATAATTCTTGTTTACCAAGATCTAATAACGATATTAATGTGCTAGAGACATCTTATCGTTTTGTTGATCTAGCCGAAAGTACTGTTACACCTGCAAATTATGTTATGAATGAAAATAATATAATATTGTATATTAGCTAGACCAACACGATTATGGAATAAAAAATGTTACATGATATAATGCCAATTTGTATCTTTTGTTTTTGACAATATCAACTAAAAACTACCTAGAAACTCCAACCGGTCTAGCAAACCAAACCGGTGGGACTGAATCGACATAAAGCAAAGATGAAGGAGAACTCTTCGCACCGCGTGCACGCTTGTCCGCCAAGGTATTTTGTGCTCTAAGGATATGTTTGATCCGGAAGTGAGGGAAGAAAGTCTTACTGCGGTTGAATTCTTCCATGTGTATAGAGAAAGCATGCCATTCATCAGGTGTCGATACCATCTTCACCAACTGAGAACAATCCGTCGCAAAAACTACGTCAGAAAATTGGAGGGTCTTCATGCATTTCATTGCCAAAATTAGTGCTTCAAACTCAGCATGCAAAGGTGACAGACTTCTACGAAGATTCATTGCCCCCATCATGACATCAGCCGAGCTACTCTTTCTGCAAAACCACCCTTGTCCCGTAAACATGTCTCCCTCTTACCAGGCTCCGTCAATATAACAAACTCTAGAACCTTCCAGGGCTATAGCCGCAGATTGTTGTAAACTCCCACTATATGAATTCTCCACAAGACCATTCACGGTTAACTGTGCCTCCATCCATATCTTACTTTCCACATCGGCCATTCGCAATATCTCCTGTGGGTTGCCATCCCTGTTTGAATAAATCTTGTCATTTCTAGCCTTCCAAATATACCATAATATCCATGGATAATAATTAAAATCCTCCTCCTTTGGTAGTCTCTAAAATAGATAATCCATATTGGTGAAAATGGACGACGATGGAAAGATCGCTGGAGAGGAAGGAATCCTAGAAAGTGCCCATGTTTGCAAAGCTGGGGGACACTCGAAGAGTACATGGTTAGTTGATTCATCTTCTGCCCACACATACTACAACGTGTATCACAAACAATCCCTCGAGTTGTAAGATTCTTTGAAAATGGTAGCGTACCAGAAAGAAATTGCCACACAAAATGTCTCAATTTTGGAGGACACTTCAGTTTCCAAGAAAAAGCCAATAACGGTTTAATATTTGGTCCATAGAAATTACTCCTTTGAACTCTATCTTGATATAAAGATTCAGTTCTGAAACCTGATTTAACCGAATATTTACCAGACTCCGTAAAACTTCATCCCACTGTGTCTGGTTTGTGAGATCTACTTACTGCTAAACCTCTAATGAGTTTCACATCATCAGTATGTATATAAGCATTAAGCAAATCCACATTCCATGAACAGTCAATCGGATTGATGAAATGTTCCACCTTTAATGAAGGATTTAAAAATTGAGTATTTGTTTTTGGTATTGCTGACCTCGGGTGAGGAGCGGGGATCCACGGATCTGTCCATACAGAGATGGATTGTCATGTTCCCACTCTTTTGATTAGCCCTTTTTAACCAGAGATCTAGCTGAACAGATGCTTCTCCATCCATAAGAGGATGAGTATGCTCTGTGTTCGTCCAAAGGATCGATATTCCGAAAATAACGTCCTTTAAAAACTTTTGAAAACAAACAATCTGGTTTATCTATTAACCGCCAAAATTGTTTAGCCAACAGAGCTGTATTAAAATCTTGAAGATCTCTAAAACTCACCCCCCCCCCCCCCTCCTCCTTAGGAGTACACACTCTATAAGCCAATGAATTCCTTTTTTAATTCCACTTCCACCCCACCAGAAGTGAGAGAGGGTGCTCGTTATTTTCGTCGTCACTCCTTTAGGAAGCCTGAAACATGACATTACATGCGTTGACATCGGTGCAGCCACTGATTTGATCAAAACTTCCTTTCCCCCCTCTTGTGAGAAACCGAACTGTCCAGCCATTAACTTTATTATTCACTCGGTCACTTAGGTAACCAAAAAATTGTATTTTGGACCCCCCAAGACTTTCCGAAACACCCAAATAATTGCTCATCCCTCCCAAATTGGTAATCCCCAGAATATTGTGAATATCCGATCTTATATTGTCTTGATCCTTGTGACCAAACTGTACTGATGATTTCTGAAAGTTAATTTGTTGGCCCGAAACTGCCTCGTAGTCTTTTAGCAGTTTTAAAATTACACCACATTCCTCCTTCGTAGCATTACAAAAGAATAAACTATCATCCGCAAATAAAAGATGGAAGATATGCGGGCTGCCGCACGCGATTTTCAATCCCGTTAGTCTTTTCTCTCGCTCCTCCTTCTTAATATTTGCTATAAGGGCTTCGGTACATAAAATAAATAAATACGGAGACAACAGATCTCTTTGCCTTAAACCTCTTTATGGGACAATATGCCCTTTCGGCTGCCCGTTCAAGAGAACCTTATAATTAACGGAAGAGATACATTGCATCATCAGAGCCACCCAATCATTAGAGAAACCCATCTTCAAAAGTAGTCGCTTGACAAAAGGCCACTCAACTCGATCATAAGCCTTACTCATATCCGTTTTGATTGCTAAAAATTTATCTTTGCATGCATTATTTGTACGGAGAACGTGGAACATTTCCTGGGCAATGAGAATATTATCCGAAATTAATCTTCCAGACACAAACGAAGATCTGAAATCAGCTTTGGTAATAAACCTCTGAGTCGCTGACATAATACTTTTGAAATAATCTTATATCCAACATTACATAAGCTAATTGGCCGCAATTCAGTCATCCTGTTAGGTCTCGCCGTTTTGGGAATAAGACAGATATTTGTCATATTTAATTTATCATCGAAATTTCCTGAATTAAGGAAATTATTAACAATATTCACCACATCCTCTTTGATGATTGACCAGGATTGTTGACAGAAAAGTGCAGTCATTCCGTCAGGCCCAGAGGTTTTTTCTGGATGCATCATAAAGAGAGCTGCTTTAACCTCTTCTTCCGTAGCCTCAGCCATTAGTTTCCGATTTTGAGAATCTGTTATCGAGGTAGGAACTTCCTCTAGAAAACTATTGAAATCCTCTGGAGATGAAGTATGGAACAAATCCATAAAATATTTAACTGCGACTTCCTCAACCTTGGATTCCGAATTAACCCAATAACCTTCTTCATTATACAAACTAGTAATCCCATTCTGAATCCTTCTTTGTTTAGTAAGAGCATGGTAAAATTTTGTATTCCGATAACCGCAAGTATGCCATTTCGTTCTACTCTTATGTTCCCAATATTGTTCCTCATCCCGGTATGCTTCATGTAGTTTCCGAGAAACTCCCAGGACCTCATCATTTGTTTTGGAAAAATCATTCTGAATTTCTTCAAGAGCCTTTTGTAAAGTATTTATTTTATCCTTTCCATATGGTGGGTTAGCTTTTCTCCAAACCGAGGTCTCATGCCTAATTATGGATCTTTTCAACGATTCCTGCATCTCCCCGTCTTTGTCTCGAATTCCAGCCTCTCGTAATAGATTCCATAAGACCTTCTTCCCCTATCCATCTCTTGTCAAAACATAACTGCCGACGAAATTATAGTTTTTTATTCTCAATAGAAGCCACTATGGGTCTATGATCCGACCCAATCATTCCCAAATATTCTACATGAGAACATAGAAACAGATTGTGCCACTCATTATTTCCTAATGCCCGATCTAAACGACATTTTATCACTTTCTTATTCCTCCTCCCACTCCATGATAAAGTATTACCTAAACTTGGGAACTCTAACAAACCACAATTCTCTATCATATTATTAAAAAATATGAAGGTATCTGCATGCCGCAGGACCCCTCCTTCTTTTTCATGATTCCCTGTAATCTCAATTAGATCTCCAATAATAAACCATGGTTCATCGCGAACTATACCAATTCGAGTTACTTTCTCCCAGACATGATCTCGCAGATTTTGATTTGGTTCCCCATAAATAAAAGATATAAATGTCTGTTTCCCTTCATATTCTGTCTCTACACCAATAATACGATTATTTGATCACAGAATGGTAACCTTATAGGATGAATCATAGAAAAGAGCTAGACCCCCACTTCTACCCCGGAGATCAACCGTATGAAGATGACTATAGCCAAAATGAAACTGAACCGATTGTACAAAATCAAATTGTTGCTTTGTCTCTGATAGAAAAATAAAAGCGGGTTTATGTTTTGACCAAATTTTCCGTAGATAACTGAAAGTCTAATGACTGCCCAAACCTTGACAATTTCAACTTAAAATTTTCATAATTCTACAATAAACAATTTTGGGAAACTGATCCTCTTGATAAAAGTATTTCTACTTGACCGTATTATCAGTTCAAAAACCACTGCGTACATCAAAACCCCAAATGCCGTGCAAACCTCTAACAACAATAATAACCAAACTTTATAGATCCTCCAAATCAAGCCATCTCCACCATACACTTGAGCAACCAAGCATAGCCTAACCAAACTGAGCCTTAAGAACAACCGAATAATCAGATCAATAAACCATAAGCTCCAAAAGAACAATTCCATATATCTCCATAAACAAAAAACTAAAACGCAACCATAGTATAACAGAACCGTGAATAAACTACCCGAGATCCTTGCGTCCATATGTTCTCTCCTTTTAGTGTCAGCTAGACAAAACCCAAGTAAAGCCATGACCCTGTTTTGAATAACCGAAGCCAGCAACACCTGATAAACATCCCTATGCCTTTTGCTCGCATTAACAATCCATTCTAGAAAGAGGCCAATATGAAATAAAACCAGTAACACCTTATGGTCATCCTTAGACTTTATGATCACCTTATCAATCCAGCCTAGCAAGAAAGAAATAAAGATCATGCCAAAGCAGATTGCGAGATAGTTATAAGCCAAGAACATATCAAAATCATACTGATGCCAAAGAGAAAAACGTTTATTAAAACCCTTAGACCACACGCATACCATGAAGAACACATCGTAACTCTGACACGACCATACCAAGCCAAAGAAATAACCATGCTTAAGTCTAAAGGAACTGAAAGACATAACAATTAAACCACTAGGACCAGACTCGATTCTAACGGATTTCATAACTGAATCCAACATTATTCAAAGTAAATTGAGAAACTGCAGACCCCTTACTCGACTGGGTTCTATGCCTTTGGTAGGCCCTTTTTAGCCTTGTCCCCCTGCTTCGCAGCCACCTTCGCCGGAAGCTTCTTGCGGGGAGAGGCAAAGGCGTGCCCCACACGTTTCTTAACTCCTCTTGTCATCGCAGCCTCTTGCTTCATCTCCTTCTTCTTTGACGCCTTCTCATCATTTGGCTCCTCCCCGCTCTTATTCTCTGGTACCTGCACAGTCACCTCATCAACTGGATCATTCTGTTCCTGAACCCAGCTCCTGATCACCCAGCTCCTGATCACCCACAGCTAAACCATCTTCATCGGCAAAATCCATAATCTCACCTTGTTCCCAGTCCTCTAGATCATCTCCCTCCACTTGAAGCTCTGAGTCAGACAGGATCACTCCATCAATCATCAGATTCGCCTCATCTAACGCCTCATAATGATAAGACTGCTCCGCGGCCGCTTTAGCTTCCGCAACAAGTTCACCTTGTTCCTGAACTGCCAATTTGTATTATAGTGCATAATATAATTATAGAGAATAAACGTGATATAAATACTACAATTGAGGAAACTGTAGTTCAAATCCGGAAGTTGAGATAACATATGTTGACGATGTGCAATTTAAAAAAAAAAAAATTTGTCACAAGCAAATCAAAGATCAAAAATTCATAAACTTTAAAATGCATTGATTGAACATTTGTGGTATTAATATACTAACTTTTAAATTTAGTATAATTCAATTTAGCTTTTGTTTGTGTGTTTTAGTTATTTAACGTAAAAATATGTTTTAATAATAATATTTAATATAATATTATGTTATATAATATATTAATATTTGAAATAAAAATACTATTTTAATTATAATTCTAATATCAGTTAATACTTTTAAGTTATAAAATAATCAGTATTTATTAAAACTACTAAGAAATTAAAGAATTTGACTGATAATATAATACTAAAAATATTTTTATTGTGATATTTGGCGTTGTGGTCGGAGACATAAAAATGACTAATATTAAAATTTTATTTGTTTGAACTAGTTTCTATTTTTAATTTTTAGATTTTGATTTTTTTTATATTTGTATTTAAAATATATCAAAATGTAGTGAGTTTTATTTAAAATAAAAAAAATACATTAACATGTTTTAAAATAATTTTATTTTAAGTATTATATTAAAATATTAAATAAAAATATCTATAAATTATACAAAATTTAAATACCAAAATTTGAAACTATTTATAAAATTTATTAAATAAATTAGTAATATTTAAAAAAATTAAATTGCTATTTTATTTTTAAATTTAATACACTATATTTAACTAATAATGTTTTATATTTTTACAACTTTTGATATTTTTAATGTGTCTAATAGTTATAATAATTATTCAATAGTGCTATTTGTAGAAGTAAATAACTAAAAATTTACAACTAATTAATATTATATATAAATATCTAAATTCATTTTACAGATTCGAATTACAAATAATTATTTTATATTATTTTAAAAATAATATTTTATGTACAAAAACTTGTATGCCAATTTTATCTTTACGAAGATATTTTTATTTAAATATAAATTAATTCTAATGTAATATTTTCTACAAAAAGAAACCAAATTTGTTTTTTTTTATTCAAAACCCACAAAAGTTGGTTTTTGGTTTTTCTTCATCTATATATATTATTAAAAGAGAAGTACAAAAATAAATTACCCCTTAGTTTTCCAATTTAATTACAATTATATGCCACCTAAGTAATAAATTTATCTACATTATAGTATTCTTGTCTTTTACAGTTTAATTAATGTATTTTCCTAAATTGAACAACAATAAATTAAGTACAATTTAGTTAAAGAATATTTCCTATAATCTAGCTAGAAAATAAATTATAATTAATCAATTTCAAAAATGTATATTATTATGGGTTGTTTATTTATTTTTGGTATATTAACTATGTCAAAAAGACACCATAAAGTATTATAAAATACGTAATATGAAACACAAAAATATAAATAATATATTGAATTATTTGATTTAATAAATCAAATATAGCCATTGATAACAATTTGTTTTATAGTTTTAAACAAGATAAATTACACAAAATAATTATTATAAAATTAATTAAGCTATATAAAAAAGAGTAATATGATCAAGACATATTTATAGTTGTTAATTATTTTATATATATCCTTTTCCTATCAATTTATTTTAGAAACGTCATAATTTCATAAAATTCTAAAACAATAAACTTTAAAAAATTGGATTAAAAGGTGACAAATTATGAAACTATAACAATTTAAATCAAATTGGATTATATATTGGTCATCCATCAGTTCAATCGGTTAGTCTCAGGTTTTAGTGATTTTTAAATATGAATATTTTTAAAAACCTATATCGAATTGTTGGATCACCTGATTAACCGATTAGACCGTGGGTTCGTATCGAATTCAAAATCATTGATTTAAACGCAAAAATATAATAAATACACAAAATTCTTCCAAATTAACAAAATATTTGTTCAGTTATAAGTGATATTTTTCGTCATAAAATAATATGCGCTTACAAAGCGCGGATCAAGATCTAGTAAATTAGTTAAAACTTTGAAAAACAGTAAATCTTGATTGGCAAATTAAATGGCTTAAAAAAATAAAAACTAAAAGCTAAAACTTGATTGGAGGAGAAATGATTTTTGAGAAAACAAAAACCAAAAACAAAAACCAAAACCAAAAACAATCATCATATAATATAATATAATTTTGACATAAAAATAGTATATGATATCAAGATGCCCTTACACGTATATTCTCTTTTAAACGAACATGAAACAATTTTATTTATATTTTTAACAAAGGTCGGACCATCCTATGGACGGGATGTTTATTTTTTAAGTTGAGATTTAAATTTTTATAGATGTAATTTATGATAATTCTATTTTAAAACTTTTAGCCTTGCACGTCACATTTTAGTTATTTTATTTCAGTGTTGTATTCATGTGCTTAATAGAAAGAAATCACAACGGTTTACTGCTGACTTTTTCTCACTGCAAAACATTTTAAAATTAATGTATGAGAAAATTTTATGTTTACCACTTTCATGCTGCCACTTTTCATCTTTACCATCACTAAATGGACATTTTCAAAAATACATTTTTCATTAAGTGGCAAAAGACTCTTATGCCATTGTTATTTGTATATATAAAAAAAAATATTTAAAACATCGACTCTAAACCCTAAACATAAACCCTAAAACCCTGAAACATCAACTCTAAACCCTAAACCCCAAAACATCAACTCTAAACCGTAAACCCTAAACCTTCAACTCTAAACCCTAAAACGTCAACTCTAAACCCTAAATCCTAAATCCTAAATTTCAACTCTAAACCTAAACCCTAAACCCTAAAAAATTAACTCTAAACCCTAAAACATCAACTCTAAACCCTAAACCTTAAACTTTCAATTCTAAACCCTAAACCCTAAAACATCAACTCTAAACTCTAAACCCTAAAACATCAACTCTAAACCCTAAACCCTAAACCTTCAATTCTAAACCGTAAACCCTAAACATTAAAACCCTAGAGTTGATGTTTTAGGGTTTAGATTTGAAGGTTTAGGATTTTAGAGTTTAGGGTTTATGTTTAGGGTTTAGAGTTGATGTTTTAGGGTTTAGATTTGAAGGTTTAGGGTTTTAGGGTTTAAGGTTTGAATTTCAGAAATATATAGGGTTTAGGGTTCACGTTTAGGATTTAGAGTTTATGTTTTAGGGTTTAGATTTGAAGGTTTAGGGTTTAGGGTTTAGAGTTGATGTTTCAGGGTTTATGGTTCAGAGTTGATGTTTCATGGTTTAGGGTTTAGAGTTGATGATTTAGGGTTTAGAGTTTAGGGTAGATATTTACATTTGATGTTTTAGGGTTTAGATTTGAAGGATTCAAGGTTTAGGGTTTAAAAAGTTGATGATTTTGGGTTGATAGTTGATGTTTTAAGTTTAGATTAAACTTATGTTTTTTTGTCATAGTTAATTCTAGGGTTATAAATGTCTTTTACCCTTCATTAAAGAGGAGGGTAAAATTAATTAGTATAAACATGAAAAGTGGTACTTTGAAAATTGTATTTTTGGCAATTTCCCTTAATGTATTTAATGTATTTTGAAGTTACTGTACTTTTAAAATTAATATATCACAATCATATAATTAATGTATTTTTATCATTGTCATAACATAAATAATTTATAGACTGAAATATTTCATTAAGAAGGTAAATATATATTTATACTCAAGGGGTTAAAAATCTAGAATTATGATTTAGAGTTAAAGAGGTGAAAATTTGGTAATGAGCTTTAATTTTTTAAAAAAAATTAAATTAAAATTTTTAAAATTGTTTCAAAAATTATTTTGAATTTCAAAAAAAAAAATATGAAAAAATAAAACATTTTAAATAATTTTTGGAAATTATTTTTATAAAAAGTTCAAAATTGAAACACATAACGAAACTATAAATTTATTTTATTTTTGATGTTTTTATTTATTTATTTATTTATTTGTATTTATATATTTAGAGTATAAATTTTTTTTTTGTTATTTGATAAAATTTATTTTAGTAATTGTTTTTTGGGAACTCTTCTGTGACAACAAACTTAAAATGAATCTATTTCGGACAATTGTCCTTGTTATATTCATCGAATCTTTTTATTCTTTCTTCATTAATTGATGTTACAATTTATATATGTTTTTAAAAATGATGTTATTATTATAATAAGTTAAAACAATGAGTTTCAGATATATATATATATATCATTTATAATAAATGAAGTCAAATTTAGTTAAGTTAATTTTAAAAGTGAGCCTAATAGTTGTATCATTTATATTATTACTTTAAATTAGTATTACTGTTTATAGATAATTAATATTAAATTTATCTCTGTAAAAAATTAACTAAAATATTTTATTAATTTATTTTCATATTTCTTTCCATCGATGGTACAATTAAAAGAAAAAAACGTAATAAAAACAGGAAAAAGAAGAAAAATGAATTCAAAAGAAAATAATTACAAACAAACATAATTTGCCATTTTCAACCAAAAATTTTCTTCTGCTTTTTATGGTGGAGTTTTAAACCAACAGCTTCTTATACAAAACAAAATCATCTTATAAGAAAAGTACAGATTCATATAAATTAACCAAAAGAAAGATCTGCCCGTGACTGTTGATGTTACTAACCATAACGAATGATGCCGCGAGGTAAACAACAACACTTCCTTCACGCAAGATCCAAGAGTATCTTGTTCAAAAACTGCAGATTCAACATTTGTTACAAACTATGCCTTAACATAAATTATATTTTCTAGAAGAAACCATGTCCAACATCATATCAAACTGGGTTGAAAAAATTGTGTGTAGAAGAAAAAGACTGTAAAAAGAGATGTGTAATGTATAGTTGACTTTTTTCAGTTTAGACAGTTTAGTTGGTAGTACCGATCGAATATCGCTCACCAATGTTGTTGTGTAAACATAGTTTATGATGCAGACAAATTGAAGAATGGAAGAGAAGAAACACTAACCTTTGCCTTATCGTTGAACTATAGCTTTCCCTTCTGGTTTGATGCCATCAAAACTGAGCAACAGCCTCATGAAAAGCTATGCAGTCATGTCAGCCTCCTCCACCACAACTTTCATTCCTCCAATGACAGAAACTTTGTAAGCACGAACCTAATTTTTTCAAAACAAAATCAACTCAAACACAATCCTTCATTTCCCTTTCGTACAAAAACAAACCAAAAAAGATTGCAGCTGGTATAAACACACCCTCCTGTCATTGTTATCTCCGTTGCTTGATCCATGGCTGTCCAGATCACTCTCTCCGTCACTTGCTCCATCAGCTCAATGCCGATTGCTCTGTTACTATCCACCGCTAACCCAGTGTCGCTCTCCATCTTGCTCTATTGACATTGTACTATTGTCTTAGCCATCTGCGAAGCTGGCTTGTCTGGTAATGGAGCAAGAGACAAAGTAAAATCTAAATGACTTAGAAAAGCTACCATTAGTATCTCTGAAGATGATATCCTCTGCTGCAAGAGTTCCGCTACTGTGTTTTTATGTAAAAGTAATATCCCAGGGCATGACCTAGTATCCGCAAGCTCTTGTGCTTCATGTGCAAATGGCAAGCCTTCTTTCTTGTTTGTGAAAGTTTTGGATCACTTCCTGATAGTATTCCCTGGGACTCGCCTGCATTAGAGCTCTGTATACTGTTTAAAACCATGTTCTTATCCGAGCAGCAGGAGAAAGCTCTTTGATGTTGATGATCAATACATGAATAAACTGAAATAAAATCAACAAACAAAATCAGAATCTATCTCCGGTAAAAAAAAGTTTTCAAATTAAAATTTTAATAATCAATAAAAGAACAAACTGAATCAAAATTACCCAACAAAATCGAAAACTAAATCATCTCACATAAATAAACACTCAATTATGAGGAGGTCTCAGTTCAGGTTCATATATACACTGAATGAAATGGGTGACGAATGCAGGGAAGATGGATCGTTGAGAGTACTGGACTGGTTTGATTGAATGATACATTAATAACAGTTACCTAATTGCAGGAAAGTGGGGGATAGGTTACGTCTTAGGTTTAAGAAAATAGTGGTTTCTGGAAACAGCGGAATAACATATTAGACTTTGCCTCCTCTGTAATATCTCCAGTACGACAAAAGTCTGATTGTGTAAGGCTTCAATGATTGGAGGTGAGATCGACGATTTTGGGAGCTATGAGATATCGTAGCTTTTGGTTGCAAGCTTAGGAGGTCACAGTGGTGATACGATGAACGTGGGCTCACGCCGCAAAGGATGCTTGATCACGACAATGGAGGGAGTCAATCGCGTTTGGACCACCGGAGATCAACCGGAGCCGCGACAGAGATGACATGAGGAGTCGCGGAATGCCATGGCGAGGAGTCGAGGTAGCAGAGAAGATGAAGTCTTTAAAGTTGAGATGGCTATGTTGGGCTGTGAAGGAAAAAATGAAGCCCAAGAAAGAAACCCATCAAAGACTAAAGTCGAACCATACATCGAGAGTCATGGGCCACATGGCATTCCTAGCTGGATGCTGAAGTGGCAACACTAGGAGAGAACAAACTCTACTTTATAATAATATATAGGTTTTTTTGGAAATTTTGACACATTAAAACGTGCATGTGATGTGTATGATATACTTGATATTTCAAGCAACGAATTATTAATACTAACACGTTGATCGGTGAGCTATTGGTTGTTTTTGGTTTAGGTCCTTGTGATGGTTTTACAGATAGCCTTTAAAGTTCTTTGCTGGTTCTGTTTCTTACCAATCGGACCCTTAATATCATCAGTTGACTTAGAAAAAAAGTATACTCCTTACCGTCTACCGAGACAATAACGATGCAATTTGTAGTCTTAAATCAGTAAAAAAACTGTGATAAAACAATTTTACTATTTTTTCAAGGCTTGGAGAAAAAGAGGAAGAAAACGAATTGTCTTGAATCAGTAAAAGAACTGTGATAAAAAAAACATTAAATATTTAATAATTTCAGATGAGGAATAAAGGCTCACCGACAGAAGAATGGGATATGTCTTTATTCTTTGATTCGGAACATTCAAAACATTAATAGCAATACTTTGGTTCTCTCTCTATAAATATCTTCCCCACGCATATTGATTTCCTACTTGTAAATAGGTATTTTTGAACTTTGGCTTACTTGTAAATAATTATAGGTACTTAGTTTTTAGTGGAGTTGTCATTATGATGAATCATGAGAAGTTAGTCAAAACGTAGATATCAAAAAGAATAACGTTGGTGACAATAACATATGGATCCTGTAGCACAAAAAGAAAAAAACGCAACATTTCAAAATGAAAAGTCTAATGCGACTTATGTAAATATGGATGACTAATACTAAGATGTTTATTTTGTTATAATGACAAAAAAATGTTTATGAGTAAATGGTAATGGTTTACAAAAAAAGAGTAAATGGTAATATTAATGTATACTAAAAAATATAACATATAAATATAAAATATATATTTATAAATTTAGATATAAAATGTGAATGTAAAATTAAAAAAACTGAAAGCTACTTTTTATTATACATAAATTTAAATGAAACTAATAGGTTTTGTGTTATTATGAATAAAAATGAATAAAATATAGATATTTAATCAAAAATATAATATATAATTTACACTAAATTTTGCTAAAATAAAAGAGAATAAAAATATTGTTAGTTTAATTTTTTTTTTTTTCAAATAAGGTTCCCGGAACTTCAAAGACCGGCTCTGATTATTGCGTCAGACGAACATTAAACTGTTAGGCACGTAAAGGGAAGCGAGGCTCACTCCTATTGCTGGGATGCTGGTCTTATAATAGTGGTGACTATCTGCACTGTAATATGTTCCCAGTCGTAAACCTCATAAGAAAATTTGGAAATGGACTATTTGTTATGTCTGATTCTGTGTCTCTTGGATGATTGGTTAGAACTTGGTCCAGACATCCGAATTAAAGGAAAAGAAAAAACATTTTGTAATGAATCGACTTAACACGACACGAACGGACGCAACAAAGAATGTGGGCTTTAATAAGTTAGCCCAGTATAATTTTCTTTAACGGTTTAACGGAAGCGTCTCCCTCCATCGTCAAACCTTAAATTTTCGTTACGTAGTGGGTTAACCTCAACCCGACCCGAAGAAATAAAATATATGGGCTTTACTGGGACGGCCCATCTAAGTGATGATAAACATTGGTTTATTTAACGAAGCTATCTCCTCTCTCAAAACCCTAATTTTGTTTGTCTTGTATAAATCGCAGCGCTCCGTCGTTCTCCGTCAGCAAACCAGTGTCGAGGCTTCTTATCCATTAGTTTCGTTTATAGATAGATGTCTTTTGGTTCTGTTTTACGGATAACATTTTATTTTCGAATCTGTAGCATCAATATTTTGTTTTGATTCGTTTGGTTGGTTTCGTATTTGATAATTTTCCTGCACTATGTTTCGAAGGCTATGTCAAATCGAATGGCATAGTCATTGAGCAACAGCGCATAAAGCGAGAGCTGTTAAATCAGCAAGCGGCCAGACAACCGCTGGGATAGATCCACAGGTGAAACAGATGTTTCTCTGTTTTCAGCTACTAAATCTATTCTACACTTTGTTTTTTTTTTTAAATTGAATATGGAGTTGTATGTTTTGCACCTTGTATCTAAAGGTCATGCCTCGTTCTGGTGGCATGGCCATTTTTCGAGGATGCGTAGAGGAATTGCTGTTAAGTCCGTAAGCGGCCAGACAACCGTTGGGATAGATCCACAGGTGTTATGCGGTTTCTCTCTCCGCTCTCAGCTACTAAATCTATCCCACAATTCGATCCGAGTTTTTTTTTTGGAGATGTGTTGTTATGTTTGGCATGAGGTTTGTCCGAGATATTTACCAAAAGAGTCAGTTGTGCTTGTAAGACAAGCACGGTTGGGATGATGGAGAGTAAATGACATTCAGATCTGCAAAGCTTATGGTCCCCTAACTTTGAAAATGTATAGGGTGTATGAGTTTGTTGACCTGAATGTCTTTCTCTTCATCAAAACAGCCTCTAGTGTTTGTGTGTGTGTGTTATGTAGACTTGGTCCTAATTTAGGATTAATGGATCTACTTGGACAGCACTTTTGAGAAGGCTAGAGTGTGGTTAAGATCACACATTGACACAATGTTTGTTTTTATCAGAGGGGATCAATGCGGACTTGTTGGATGTTGAACAAAAGGGATTTTAGTGTCAGTTAGTTCCATATATTTGTTAGAATGAGAATGAAACATCCGGCAGCATCGACACCGTATACGAAGCAGCCGTTCGTTCGGTTTGATCAGTATTCCTCTCATCGTATTGATCTATCTCGTTGTGTGATGGCAATGACTGGTTTCTTAATGAAATCTTTTATCGAATCATATTGATCGAAATAGATAAGGTTAAATTCTCAGTCAGTTCTGATTTGCAGCTGGTGATCACGACCAAACTCAAGAATTTTTTTATGGTCTCAAATCAATCTATTTTTTTTTTCCTGTTTGTTTATGTTCCAATCCTTGTTATGTTCTGTTGTTCGTAAAGCGTGAGAAGGCGTGTCTTCTTCGTATCACATTCTTTCTCGTCGCCATTGTGCTGGAATGAAAGACACGTTAAAACAAATGGGCCAATGGGTTATCGAGGCCCATTTGAAGTGAAACGCCCAATGAGAAATGAGTAACAGTGAGCTCGTTTTACACTGTCATGTGCTGATGATGTTGTGTTATGAAAATCTTTAATTTTGTGATTAGGGGCTCTTAATTTCATTTTACTCAGGATTATTATATCATTTTCTTAAAAGAGTTACAAGTTTGGCAATAATTGCCCCATGTAGAGCTTAGTTATTTACCTTAGTTGTGTCATTCTGTGGAACAGCTTTATTCTTTATCTTGTATTGAGTGATTGTTTCTTTCACAGAGCAAGGCCCAGTTCCTGGAGACTCTGAGAGCAAGTCAGGCTTACCAAATCCTAACGCGTCGCCCTTCAAAAGTTTCAGTGAAATAAAAGCAGGTTTATCCAACACTGGAGGAAAGAGTTTCAATACTTTCAGTGAAGATATGAGATCAGGCCTGACTCCTAATGCTCCTCCTACCGTCAAAAATCCCATGAGATCACGCTTTCCAAACACCAACCTACCTGATCAGTTGAATTTACCAAGCACAGCAGGAAGCGGTTCCTCTGCTCCGAGCTACCAAAGCTTCACTCAGTCTATCGAAAGACCTGGACTTTGTTAGAAGAGGATGAAGGACGGGGAGCCTCGTGGCTATTCTCTCATTTCCATCGACCGAACCTTGAGACTAACGCCGACATCATCCACATCAAGCTGCTGCGGAACAACACTTTTGTCACCGTTACAGATTCCAAAGGCAACGTCAAATGCAAAGCTACGTCTGGTAGTTTGCCTGATCTGAAAGGTGGACGGAAGATGACGAGTTACACGGCTGATGCGACCGCTGAGAACATTGGGAGAAGAGTTAAGGCTATGGGTTTGAAATCTGTGGTGGTTAAGGCGAATGGGTTTACGCATTTCAAGAAGAAGAGAAATGCCATTGTTGCCTTCAGAAGCGGTTACTCCAGTTCCAGGAATGATCAGAATCCTATAGTGTACATCGAGGACACTACTAGGAAGGCTCATAATGGTTGCAGATTGCCAAGGAAACGTAGGGTGTGATAAAAAGAAAAGAAATCGTGTTTGCAGATTTTCTTTTGTTATTCTATAGAAACCGAGTTGTCTCTTTGTTTGGTTATGTTTACTTCAAGACCTGATGAAATTATTGGACCAAAGGGATTGTTTTAAAATTTGCTACGGATTACAATCTGACAATCCCAATACAGAGTCAGCAACAGCCGCTTTTGCCTGATCCTAGCCACAATTTAAAAGTGAACCCATTTGGTCTGTTGAGCTCATCAATACATGGCAACCCATTGGCTCTATATGGATTGGAATCAGATCCACCTTTACTACTCAAGCTGTCTACTATAAGCAGAAGACTGGTCATGGTGGATATGGATTACGACCTACCAACCTTGCTATCCTCGTTGGTATTATATCTAGTATACGACTATCTGGGAAGGGAAGCAATGTGTTTCTAGTCGAAAGAGGTAGACTCTTAACTCTTAAGTGTTTTGTTACTGAACATCAAGAACTTTTTTCTCAAATGTTCAAATAGAATAAAACTTAATATTGTCGCAGTTTTTCTGTACATCTTTTGTAGTCTACTGCTCTCTTGTTTATGAGTTTACTTGTGGAGGAATGGTCTTTTATGGATTGATCTTACATTTCTAATCTTTGATTTTGTAGATAACCTGCCAAGATTTACTTTCTTAATATGTTTTGAGTGCAAGACAATATAACTTTTTAACACTTCTATGTTATTAAAATTGAAGTATTTTTTGGTACTGTTTGATAACAAGGATAACAATTAAAAAATGTTTGTTTCGCAACATGGATAACCTTAAAAAATAGCATGTCCAAACATCATCTAACCAAACAAAAAACAAAGATTTATCTCTTCAATGTTATTTTTTAAATTAAATCGGTATTAAATAGATGATAGCCTCAAAATCGGTTAATTGGGTACATCACAAGATGGGCTTCATTAAAAGTGAGCTTCATTAATAATCTATAAAACGTGTTATCCACTTTCATTATTCTATAAATCTCTATGAAATCGGTTAAGTTAATTGGTACATCACAAGACGGGAATATATGGAAAACGTGTTGTCCAATATATCTTTCTTACAATCAAGCTTAGTTAATTTGAAATCATAACTTCCCAAATATGAATATTACAATTGCATCAAATTATAAAATTATAAATATAATAATATGTATATATAAAAAAAATATTATCAAACATCTATAATATCATGACGATTTTATCACCGAAAACAACGCAAATAATTTTAAAGACATATCTATAATATCATGACGATTTTATTAGAGACTAACGTAAATACCTAAACGTTCATGTACCTACATTAGTAGGTGGACTTTTAGGGGGGGGGGGGGGGGGGGGGGGGGGTGGGTAATACCTTTTAAGATGACACAACAATTCTCTTAATTTAAATAATTTTTTAAATTGCCTTTGTCAATTGTTCAGTATTAGTTTTGGAAAAGCACAATGAATAAAATGAACATAACGCAAAATAGAACACCTACCAAACAGATTAATAAAGATAGGAAATTTAGACATAAAAACACACGAACGCAAGAAAAATTCAACCTAAGATAAAAGATATAAGAATTCGGTGACTAAAATAAAAACCTTATGCGAGAACCGTTGTTGCAGCACTGAATCATATCCATCACAATTGGCCAATGCACGATCTAATAAACTGAAATAGACTCAAGCAAGGTTCAATGGGGTGAAAGGAGATCTTGATTCATTAAGTTTTGGACCGAAAAAAAGCCAGAGTTACAACCTTCATAGAGTGTGGAGGATCAATGCTTGGTCATTAAATGGAATGGACAAACATGTTTGGACAGGAAATGGTCTGAAAAAGTAGAAATGATCGAGTAATGAACTTTTCGGGGAAAAATGGGCAAAAAATGACTTGGAAATGGAAGATGAAGATGTTGGGCTTCAAATGGATTATCAATAGCATTTTCATCAACCAAATTAGCATGATGAGCAACTTGATCGGGCCAGAATTGAAATGGGACTAGCCGAACAAGCCAGCTTAGCCTAAACTTGGTCCAAAAAGATTTATGACGTCCATGTGCTTTATTTCAATTGTAAATAAGTTTTTATTTAAGTTTAATACAGTTTGGGATAGATTTGGTTATCTTAAATTAAAATTATGAATAAACCATATAAATCAATTAGGATTACGAGTTGGTTTGCTCAAACCATTTGGGGGTTAGGCTTAAGGTTTTCTTAAACATTAGGGACATGTTTTGCTGTTTTCTTTATATCTTGTAACAAGCTGAATTTTTAGATTCAACCATTACTCAATCTAAATATTTTAATTTAAAAAGCTTGTCTCGTTTCCTTTGCTTTCTCTGTTCAGCATAAGGACATTGACCATCGCACTAGGTAGAGTGATCTATCTTGACTCATCTCAGACACTAAACTGGGTTATCCTGCGTCTAGAGGATAGCAACACATCCTTTGAGTAACCACAAATCGAAGGAGAAGTTCCATCATCCATTCAAGAGTGCTAGTAATCTCTTGATCATTTCATCCACACCCTTTTAATTAATCCATGTAGACCAGCCTACCCAAAAACGCACCTAAATACGTAATTTGGATAATTTTGAGTACTTTGAGTTTCTCAAATTCTTCTGGATAATTTATTAGGTTTATAAACTATATTTGTAGAAATTTTTTTATTTTTTAAATATAATTAATATTTATATGTAATCGAGTTAATTTTGTTTATTCGGATAATCATCAGCTATCGGTTCAGTTTCAATTTGGTTCAGAGATTTCCGATATAGAAATATATGAATCATTTACAAACCAAAAAATGCATAGAATTTTAATAATCGAGAAGAACAAGGGTGAATTCGAATAAAGGGAAAATATGAAAAAGAGAATGTTGTAGGATGAAAAACATATTTTTTAAGCTTCAATGTAGAAAACGAAGAAATAAAATATGGGAAGATTTAGGAAAACAATTTGTAATGATTTTTTTCTTTTGGAAATTTTCTTTGAAATTTTTCACACATAAAGCATATTTCATCAACCTTAGAAATAAAATAAAGCGGTAAATTTTATATTATATATTTTGTAGAATGTAGAGAATAAAGATGTTAATGGAAAATATATTCTATAGACTATATGAATATACGATTAACTTAATTTCAGAACATAAATTGCATATTTACAGTAGTAGATCGTATCATAATATTTATAGTTTACATTTTACGACTGGTAATTAATGTGTAATTAGGTGTTCCGTCCGCGCATGCTGGCATAATTTTTTTATAGTTACTTATTAATATATGCATTACTAATTAACAGACTATACTGATAAATTATTCTTTATCCTTTCATTTGAGAATTCTTACGTAGTATAATTTTTTTGAAATTTTCTTTGTACATTATATTCATTATATAGAAAAAAATATATTAAAAATCACTCAATATTCTCTTTTTAATTATATAAAATTAAAAAAATTACTTGATTAAATTTTGTTATTTTATTTAATTTTTAACTTTCTTATATTAAAAGAAGTTTTCAGATAACAACATAAAATATATAAGAATTATCTTTTTTTTTAAAATATATTTTAGATTTTGGATAATGGTTATTATTATTAATTTTAATCACTTATCTAATCAAATAAGTTTTAAGTTCGTTTAATTTCATAACTAATATATATATATATATATATATATATATATTTCATTCACTAATGATATAAACATATTACCCACTCTAACTTTTAACGTGAGAGTCCGAATGCCAAAAATCATTTCGTAAATAATAGTATAGATAAGATCTATCTCCAACCCAACACCAAAACTCTATTTTAGTGTGGTTTTGACACCAAAACCTTCTCCAACTTAACACTAAAAATCCCACCATTTTAGTGCAACACTACAATTTTACACTAAATTTGGTGTGATACTATTCACCACATAAAACACTATTCACCCACTAAAACACTGTTAATTTATTTTATTAATATAATAGACAATTAAATAAATGACAAATAAAAACATAAATACATCCCCTATATATTAATCATGAGAATTACAACATGTTTTCATAGCCACGTGTTATCACTAGGATGATTCTTAGAATCTTTAAAAAAATCTGTTGGTTCATAAAAATATATGTTATATTTTTTATTAGATTAACTATCAAATTGATTAGTAGTGTACAAAAGATTATTCTCAATTCTTTCCTTCAATAAAAGATACGAAATTAACTAATATGATTAACATATATATGTCAATTAATTATTATGAATAATACGTATTTGATAATAATTTTCGTATACTTTCTATTTTTTGTGTACTTTTATATTATTAAAATTAAATAATTACATTAATTATATAATAAAATTTTTGATTTTTCTTATATGTTATATTTTGATTTTTAAAAAATCAACTATAAATTACTAAAAATAATAAAACTCTCACATTTGAAATTTTGTGATCAATGGTTTAATTTTTTCTTTTCAGGAAAGATATAAATGATCATAAATCGTATGAATATGAAGTCTCATTAATAGATATTCATATTATATAGTAATATCATTTAAATTAAATTATATAATATATAAAATATAAAAATATGTTAATTTCGAAATTTGAACTGAAAAATTATTGAGATATTAATATTTTAATTTTGAAATTTGTATTGATAAATATCACATTAAAAGTTTTGTCATTAACAATTTAAATTTTTGTTACTGCAAATATACATCTGTTAATAAAATCATATGAGTAGAAAATGTCAAAAATAATTATTTATATTAAAATATACTATATATATCTATTTCAATAAAGTTTAATTATATACCTTATAAAGTAAATAAAATGACTGTTTTGATTTATTTACCGAAAACATGATTGTAAATAAATAAAAGGTATTAATTTTGATTTATGTGGTTACTCTAATGTATATACTTTTATGTATACAAATTATTCTTTAAATATGTGGTTTCTAATATATTATTTGATCATGACAATTCCTGAAATACACTTCTTCAAATTGAAGAGATTTTTAATATTGGAAACACTATATATATATATATATATATATATTATTTCATTCAGATTAAATATTTAGTCTTGATTTTTATTCCTAAAAATCTTTTAATGAAATATCATGACAATATTCCAACCATCTCCTTTTGATTTTGTTCGAAAAATGAGAGATTTGATCATTCATATAATATTTGTTTCTCCCTAATACTATATCTAGCTATTATAATTGTAAAAATGAGAGATTTGAATTATTTATTATAAATTTTCAGGTTTATCATTTAATAAATCAAGGAGTTATTAGTTTTATAAATAGTTTAAATATACTGGAATAGTAAAGTATTATATATTTTTATCGGTATACTCTTAAGTAACTAAACCTCAAAAGTGTAGGTTAATTAAAGAAGTAATTTGTTTTGTAGTTCTATAATTAGATGATTTTTAGACCGAACTGGTGAATATATACTAGACATACATTTATATTTCAAGGCTGCACTTATATTCTATAACTGCTTGATATATTAGATTTGAACACTAACCTGTGTATAGAGTTTGTCAGTGATTTTTTTTCAAAAATTTGATTCTTAGATGTGTATCTGGAATGAAGCTAATTTTTACATATGTCCATCTTTTTAAATTGACGCTTATGTAATTCACCAAATTCCCAAATGAAGTTAAAAAAAAAGAAACAAAACTGATGTCAGTAAAACAAAAACGAGAACGAAAACACAATGTTATAAATGTAGAAAATGAAATCACTTATAGCGAGTCAATAGTAAATAAATCGAGAGCAGAAAACCTAATTTTCTTTCGTTATTTTACCATCGATGTTGTCTATCTGATTTTTATGATTTGCGTCAGCCGCAAAACTTAATTATCCTTTTGTGCATATGAATTCTTACAAATAATTAAAATGAGTTGTAATACGTTAACTCTTAACAACGATGATTCATGTAAGAGACCAATATTTGTATTCATCATTTTACAATTGATAAAAGTTGTAGTGTTGTAAAATGTTAAAACCATTTAATGAACAAACATTAATATAAAGAACTCACTCCGCGCATGCGCACGAGTTATCATCTAGTATAATATTATAAAATCACTTTTAGCGTGAAGTTTGGTGTTGTGATTGGAGAAGAAAAAAAAATTTAGTGCTAGAACTGCAGTAAAATAGTATATTTTTGACTCTAAAATAGTGTTATGAGTCGGAGATGCCCTAAACTGAATTCACCTAGAGTATTATGAGGTCCGTAGAACACAATTGAGTTTTTAACCTTAACTTAATCATAAAAGTCCGTTAATAAAAATTTATATATGTTTTTGTCCGTAATTTTCTTAGTTTTTTTTTATTTTTAAATAGTTTTAATATTTATTAGAAAAATATAAAATATCAAAAGTCCAAAATCAGGAAGATGTGAATTTATGACATAAGGTCTTAAGTACAAAGAAATCAATAAAATCTCTTTTGGTTAAAAAAAAATCTCTTTCTTGTGCCCACGGGATTAAGTCAAGGTGTCTCTGAGTTCACGTGTGTATATTTAAGATTTTTTTTTTTTTTAATCCTAAAAACAATTAATATCACTTTTATTTCAGAAATTAAAAATATATTTGAGCCAGAGAGCCTCGCCGATGTATAAATAACAAACGCGTAGTCCTCGTCTTCTCCGTCTTACGCTGATTTTATCTCTGCAATTTATCTCAACTTCTGACGTCTAATCATCATGGGTTTGAAGGTAGGATCAAATCCATATGGACCTATTTAATTCTTTGTTTCGGTTTATATTCAGATCTAAATGTTTCGTTTATCATTTCATATATAATTTAGACAAGTTTGTAATCGATCTCATCGGTTAAGCTTGTGTTAGGTTTGCATAGAGTAATAAAAGTTCGAATCTGAGTTAGGTTTATGCCTTGTTGTCTTTTCACTTACTGTTGTCTGATGATGGTGTTGTAGGCAATTAAGATTGTTTCTCATGACTTATCATTTCATATATGATTCAGACAAGTTTGTAATCCATCTCACCTGCGAAGCTTGTGTTAGGTTTGAATAGTGTAATAAAGATTCAATCTGAGTAGGCTTAGGCCTTTTGTTGAGTTTGATTTGATGGTGCTGTAGACAATTAAGATCTGTTTCTGTTGATTTATAAATCTGTAGGAGGAATTTGAGGAGCAGGCTGAGAAAGTCAAGAAGCTCACCGCGAGCCCATCGAACGAGGACTTGCTCATCCTCTACGGTCTCTACAAGCAAGCCACCGTTGGGCCAGTGACCACCAGTTAATATTATTACCCTTTTTTTTTCTCTCTGCACGCCTTAAGAAAGCTTCATTTTAAGATCCTGCGGTTTGCTTCTTGGTTCAACCTCTTCTTTTGTTTGATTCAAAGGTCGTCCTGGGATGTTCAGCATGAAGGAAAGAGCCAAGTGGGACGCTTGGAAGGCCGTTGAAGGTAATCCGCTTCATACTGAGTTGCTACTGGTTTGCTTGGAACCAATGTAGCTGGTGATTCTTGTCCCAAGTTCCATCACTTAACCGAATCTGACTTGTGATTGTTTTGGATGTCAGGGAAATCAACGGACGAAGCCATGAGTGACTACATCACTAAGGTGAAGCAACTCCTTGAAGCAGAGGCTTCCTCCGCTTCAGCTTGATGGTGTGATTTATTAAGTGCTCTTATGCAGTAATTCTATCTAAGCTTCAAATAACTTTTAGCATAAGACGTGTTCTTTACTTCTTGTGTGTTTTCTAGCGTTAAGAATCTTTTGATGCAAAATTGAAGTGATTTGTGCAATTTAGTAACGTGTACGCATTATCTCTTTTAATGTCGCTGTTAATCAAACTCCTCGAAATATTTTACACATGTATAAACAGTTAAACACAAAACACACGGCCCTCAGTCCACAAAGGTAAGTGATGTCCAGGCGCAACCTCTGCGCGTATGATAATTATGCTTCACGTCATTTTCATGTATTTGTAAATTTGTAATCAATGTTAATGGGCTCTAATTTTGAGCAATTTATGGGCTTTTATCAGATTCATTTCTTAATCGAGCCGGTTAGCTTACAAAACAAACGGACATAAAATTAGTGCACGCTGAACCGAACCGGCGTAGCTTATTTAGGTGGGGGTATTGGATTTAGATGTTTGAATGAATTTGAATGAATTATAGTTTCCATTAAATTATATTGTTATTCAATTACGGATTTCATTAATTCTTTCAAATTCTTGTGTTATTGGATTAAAAATTTGTAACCACCTTTCTAATTACTTTAAATTCTAGTGTTATTCAATATTCAGTAGATTTTGTAGTAATGGCATTTCAAAGGAATTTAATGGAAAATATATAGTAAAAATGTGAAGAACCAATTCCCTACTTTTATGATGAGATTTGTCATCATTGTAAGAAAACACAAAATATTGTTGGATATGAAGTAGTTGACGATCAAAGTAACAAAATATTCACATTCGTTAATGCTTCTTTTTTTTCTTACGTAATGAGAACAAAGTGAAAAAAATTGAAATAACAAAAATGTTTCCCATCGTCAAAGTGCTAGTATTTTAATATGTAAAGTTTTATGCAACGTCTACAAATAATATACCCGTATTTTGAAATCTCTACAAAATAGTAATTATCAAAAATTCTAATTACAAAATTTCAAATTGTTGTTGATAATATATTTTAATAAATAATATATCATAAAATCTTAACAAAGTAGTACCTATTGTTTTTCTGAATGAGTTTTTGTTAGATCATCTTCTATATATTCTAGTCAATCCTATATTAAAAAATCTCAAATCCATATAAAATAGTTCGTATTTTTTTTTATAAAGTTTTTAGATTGCTTCACCTATATATAGTAGTTGTAATTGTTATTTTCCTTTCAGTTTTATGATTAAAATAATGTTCTTTATCTTTTCAATATACAAAGATTCAAAAGTTTCACATATTTTAGAGAAAGTGATATTCTATTAAATTTATGTACATTCCATTAAAATCCATAAGAAAAGAAAACAAAAGAAAATTATAAATGCATTAAAGTCTCATCAAATCTTTTAAACTACTGCAAAAATTCTTATTTATTAATTCAATCAAATTCTATTAAATTCCTAGATCGAATACCTTCGTCTTCTTCTTCCTCCTACCTACTAAAGAAATTACAGAATGAGAACTCTGGAATTAGCTTTATCGCCACCTCCGGCATCTTATATTCCTTCTTTCAATCTTATCTCCACCACACAAAGCGTCGGAATTAATGTGCAGACCAGCTTCGATGTGCAGCTTCTCCTAAGGAGACCCAAACACCAAAACCCAGAACCCGTCGTCGTCCCTCAACCCCAGATTCCGATAGTCAGACCTCAAATTCCAATTCCTCGTTGCTCGACTACCGATATTCTCCGAATCATGGACTCTCTGTCTCTACCTGGTAACGAAGACCTATACACTTGTCTTGCCAAGGAATCAACCAGCGAACGCGATCAGCGTGGAGCTTACGAACTAACAGTTCATATCATGAAGTCAAGTGTAAGACCCAGAACGACGTTCCTCAACCGTCTTCTCCTGTTGCACGTGTCATGTGGTCGTCTTGATACGGCACGCCAGGTGTTCGATAGAATGCCTCACAGAGATTTTCATTCCTGGGCTATCGTTATCCTCGGCTATATTGAGATGGGTGATTTTGAAGAAGCTGCTTTGCTCTTTGTTTCTATGTTGAAACACCAGAACGCTGCTTCCAAGATCACGCCTTGGATCATGGGCTGCGTTCTAAAAGCGTCTGCTATGATCAGAGATTTGGGTTTAGGGCAACAGTTACATGGCTTCTGTCAGAAGCTAGGGTTTATAGAGGAAGAAGACTCATGTCTCTCCGGTTCCTTGATACGCTTCTACGGGGAGTTCGGATGCTTGGAAGACGCTAATCTTGTGCTGCACCAGCTCTCCAATGCTGACACCGTTGTTTGGGCAGCCAAGGTTAGTAACGACTACAGAGAAGGGGAATTTCAACAGGTGATCCGCGATTTCATAGAAATGGGTAAGCACGGGGTCCAGAAGAATGCTTTGGTATTCTCTAGCGTTTTGAAAGCAAGCACATGGGTCAGTGACGGTGGGAGAAGCGGTGGAGGAGTGCACGCAGATGCTATAAAGCTCGGGTTTGACTCGGATTGTCTGATCCGATGTCGGTTAATTGAAATGTATGGCAAGTATGGGAAGGTGAAAGATGCAGAGAAGGCGTTCATGAGTAGAGAGGATGACACGAATGTTAGTTGCTGGAACGCTATGGTTGCGGGTTATATGCAGAATGGGTGTTATATTGAAGCCATCAAGCTTCTCTATCAAATGAAAGCCCACCTTTAGATAAATAACAAACATTAGATAAAGAAATTGACGAGTTTTTTTTTTTTTTTTTGTCAAACAAGAAATTGACGAGCTTGATATGTAAATATAGCTTGTATATTAATTGAATAACATTGCAACATTTTTTTTTGACCACGTGTCATCGTTACAATGATTTTTGGAATTTTTAGAAAAATTAGTTGGTTCATCTAAACATATATTATATTTTTTATTAAATTAAATATAAAATTGATTAATATTGTACAAAAAAAAATTATGGGGAATTTGCCAAATATGATTTAAAACTTGACTTTGATTGCAAAAGTGTATCCAAACTTGAATCAAATGTAAAAGTAACCCAAAAGCTCTGTGAAATTTCATTCAGCCCCTTGTGACCAAAAAAAAAAAAAAACAGAACTCATTTTTACGGATATAGTCCCGAAAAGTCTTCTGAGTCTTCTGAGATACTGTACGTCGTCTAAACGATGTCCATGGAAGTCTTCTGGTATAGTTGATCTTAAAAATAATTTTTAAATTTTTCAAAAATATTTTGACAAGTGAAAAATTAAAATCATGTAATTATAAACATTTTTAAGTGATATAAATTAAGATATAATAAAATTGAATAGTTTTCAACATAGTGAAAGTAGTTAATCATGATATTCTCTGGCTTAGGGTTTGACAACATATGTTATAGTATTGTATGTATTCTTAGGGTTAGATTTAAGAAAGCTTAAATGTTTTTTTGAAAAATTAAAATTTTACCTATATGTGTTTATTTCTGTATATAGTAAACACATTTTAAGTTTAATTTGATTTTATGAAGTGTTTAGTTAGTTAATTTAGTTTAGGGGTTATGTTTAGGATCTACAAGACTAACATGTAAGTCGTCTGGCGATTAGAAAATTTCTCTGAAAGTCTTCTAACTCCCGCTAAAAATATTTTAGTTTCCCGCTAAAAATATTGAAGTCTTCTGAGCGACTTACAAGTAAGTCGTCTAGGAAACCTTCTATTAGAAGACTTACTTGAAAGTCTTCTGAACCGAAAATATTTAACCTTATTGGAATTTTTGTCTCCATATATAAAGAAAAATTTACACATTCTCACTCCTCCTCTCAAATGGCTGCAACAAAAATGTTATGTTCCTCATTCTAAAACTCTCCAACCATCTCTCTAATCTCTTTGAACTTATAAACACCAAATTTTATATCAATTTATTGTTTTTGTCTTATGTCTTTCTCACTAGTTTATCTTGTTTTGCAGGTTTTTCATCACATGGTTCTCATCTTTCACTCATTTAAAGATAGATCTATTAATTTTAGATATGTATTTTTGTGTGTTTTATAAGGGTAGATCTATCTAATCTTCCAGTCATTTTTCTGTTTTTAAGTCATTTGAACGTTTTTTGATATTTAGGTTTTTCAGATCTGGGTTTGATATACATGTTTTTTAGATCTGGAGCAGACTTTGGAAGACTTATGGGAAGTCTTTCAAAGTCTTCTAAAATATAATGTGCTAGAAGACTTCCATTCTGACGGAGTCTTCTTCTATATCAAGTGGAGTCCAAGCTTGTTTTTGTAGAGGAATGATTTATAATAGTTTTGCTTGTGGTCTGCTTTGTGATTTGCATGTGTACTCCTTTAGTTGTAAACATAAAATTTCCCCAGCATTTTATTTATTAATATTTCTGTAATACTTTTCATATACAGTAAAACCTCTATAAATTAATAATGTTGGGAATTTAAAATTTTATTAATTTTTGAGATATTAATTTATAAAATTTTCCTTATTTATATTTATTATTTTAAGATATATTTATTCTAAGATAAGAAAAATATTTGATTTTAATGCATAGATATTAGTTGTTATTTTTTTTAATTTGACATTCATATTAATTTTATTATATTATTTGGTGTATATAATATATATTGCATAGAACTTAAATGTGGTTTTAGATATAATATTACTAAATCTCATAAAAAATATATTAAGTGTTAAAAAAATATAAAGATAATTTTATTATGAATATAAAACAAACAATATAATAATAGTTTCTTACTTATATAAAATATGTATACATATAAATTATTAATTTATAATTTAAATGGGACCATATATTTACATAGAATTTTTTAGAATATTATTATCTTATTATTTTATCGATTTGTGTCAAATTTTAAACCGGTTCAAATTGGGACCGGCGAAATTTATTAATGTACATAAATTATTAATTTATCGAGTACTAATTTATAGAGGTTCTACTGTATGTGCTAATTATCTATAAGTTTTTATGAATTTTAAATAATTATGACGAATATAAGGATTATAGTATAATATATATATATTTTTAAAGTTAAATTTCAAGTTTGATTTTGGATAAAAACACTTTTTTTGTCAAGGATAAAAACACTTTTAAACTTTAAATAGATTTTTTTAGATGCTCTTATAGCCAATCAACTGAAAATGGTTTTTTCTATTTTGTTTTTGTTGTTCGGTTTGTTTCAAATGATTAGGTCCACATATTATAGGTTATAGGCACACTCAGATACTCTAATCCACAATTATACATTCAATAGAATTAACGAGTGGCGGATCTAGAATTTATTTTGACTGTATTATATATATGAAATAAAAATGGTTTTCACTATATGATTTTGGAAGTTTCTTTGGTCCAGTGGTTTGACTAAATGTTCATTAATGCTTGTATACTAGGAGGTCTGGGTTTTGATTATCAGAGAAGGCAGAATTATGCGAATTAATGGAGAAAATGCTTACAAGAGATCTGCAGCATCACCATAGGACGGCTCAGGTAATGCAGTCACGCGTGCATCTTCATAAGGTAGATAGAATTGTCGGCTGTAGAATCACATGTAATATTTTTCATAGTTTGTAATATTAGAAAAATAGTTTTAGCTATAATGTTTATACATTATTTAAAAAATATTTAAAACAACCATAAATAAATATGACCACAATGTTTATTGAGAAATAAATTGCATTGTTAAAAACAGTAACTCAACATAAAATTAAAACTATTAAGTTAAATAGTAAAAAATGGTAAAAATACCAGGAATATGTAAATAGATCATTTAATCATTGGGGAGATAGAATCAGTTTTTTTTTTCTCGTAATAAAATATAAATATGCAAGATAAAGAAATAGAAAAGAACTCTACAAATGATAATTATTTATTTTTTGGTAATAAAAGACTCTTAAATCGTGTGAGAGATGAAAATGTAAGGTATAATTATACATGCTAAAATAAAAAATAATTATGCAAAAAGAAACAAAGGTTTATTTGTGTAATAGTCATATTTGAAAGACAAATTAGATGAGTGACAATGACATTGACATAATGCAATGTCAAACATTTAAGTCACAAATCATCTGGTTTTGTCCCTGCATGTAAAAGGTTTCGAGTTGCAAGAGAATGTAGTATTGACAATCACATATTTATACACAACATAATATAAAGCATTATTAAAATAAAATAGTAATAAACGGAATAACACAGAACATATTGTTCAAATTTTGAAATGTCTATAATTGTAAAGAAAAAAATAATGTTTACCCCAACGTCAACCCAAAATTTTTATAAACTAAACCCAAAACACTGATCACTAAACCATAAAATGAAATATAAATCATAATCCAAATATGAAAATATGCAAATAGTACATAATATAAAACACTATTAAAATAGAATAGTAAAAAATGAAATATCATAGTACATATTGTTCAAATTTTAAAATATCTATGGTTGCACGGAAAGAGGTAATGCTTACTCCAACGTCAACCCAAACTTTCTATAAACTAAACCCAATATACTAATCACTAAACCTTAAAAGAAAATATACTAATCACTAAACCTTAAAAGAAAATATAAACCCTATCCCACATATCAATTATGCAAATGATGCATAATATGAAACAATATTAAAATAGAATAGTAACAAACTAAATACGATAGTACATATTGTTCAAATTTTGAAATGACTATAATTGGAGGGAACGAGGTAATGGTTACCCCAACGTCGACTCAAACGTTCAATAAACTAAACCTAAAACATTAATCACTAAACCATAACCCAAACATCAAAATATGCAAATAGTACTTGATATAAAGCGTTATTAAAATATATACCTTTAACCCAAATAGAATGAAACAAAAATAAATAGCATAATACAAATTGATGAAATTATGAAATTACTATGATTGCATGAAAGAAGTTAATATTGACTTCAACCTTCTTTCCAAATACTAAACCCTAAACCTTAATCACTAAACCCTAAACCCAAATATAAATTTCATATTCAAAAATAAATTTTAAATTTAATCACTAAACCCTAAACCTAAATATAAATTTTATATTAAAAATAAATCTTAAATCCAAATAAAATGAAAAATAGAGAAAGTTAGTAAAAAAAAAAGTTACAAAAAAAGATGTGAATATTAAAGAGTTACGAGTTACTTTTGACAAGTAATAATTATCAGTTTTTTTACATGCAGGTATCACCGGTTGTTTGAAAGGATAAAACAACATTACTATATAAAAGCTATGTTGTGTATAAGTGTACTAGGAAAATTGGACATCTAGCTAATTAGCGTCTTTTCATCGTTATAAAGCCCAATTTCCCAAGAAACAAAGGGGTTTCAAATCGTGGACAAGGTCTTGTGGGGACAACAACCGTTACAGCAAGCATATAGTTACGACTTTGGTCACAATTACTACTATTTATAATAATCCACTGGGGGCAGCTGTCACTGTTAACTAACTATTCATATGTGTTCACATGGACGAAGGCTTAGCAGCCTACTGACTATTGAACTAAATGAATGAATGTGTAAATAGAGGTAAAATTTGTTACAGCATTCCTTAAATACTCTGGATAAGCAAAAGGAAACCTAAACTAGATGATTAACTCTTAACCATAATAAACCGATATACTCTATCTAATAGTGACTCGTCATTTTCATTTATACGGCCATATAAATATATATATATATATATGTTTTAACCTGGTTCCTCTATTTGGAATTTATATAGTTCATCATGAGACGACTCGCGATAAAAACAACATAAGTGTATACATCGAATGATAAAGTTTTACTTATAAATCATCCTAGTTGAAAACTTAGAATTATTTTTATTATGTTAATTATTATATGTGTGTGTGTATCGCACTCCCACAATGGTATGATATGCTAAGATAGTCAACTTCACAATGATATCAAAAATTATATCATAATATTTTCCTCCACTCACAAGAGAATATGTTTGGTAACTAACTCGCTAGTAATCATTGAGCACGTATGTTATGTTTATAGTAATAGTTTTTACTATACTAGTCTTACCGGACTTTTTCTTATTCCATTTTACTATATTCTTTTCTTTTGTCGGCTACTATGTATATATTCTATTATGCACCATGAATATTGAATATTATGCGACCGAAGGTTGTTTTCTCTTTTAATTAGGTTTGGGGGTTGGAGACCGCGACTTCTCTCTCTCTTCTCTGAGATGAGGTGAAGCTTTCGTCGGAGCTCTAGCGACGGTTTCGATTCTCTTTCTTTGAGCTGTTGTCTCTGGGAAGCCTTGCTTTTTAAGTAGGCTTCGCCGGCTCTGTTTCCGGGAGAAGGTGACTCCCTTAGCATCTTTCTCGCCGGCTCTTCCCCGCGTCGTACGATCTCCGATTGATCTCTTATCTGGACGGATAATTTGGGATTGATTGGAAGATGATCTTGATGAAAGGCTTGCTTTGTGGCAAAGGTTATGGGTTTGGATGAGATCTCGGCTTATGCGATTGATTCTCTCTAAACGGGGTTGGTGTGTTGCTGATAAAGCCCAAAACGTTCAATACAGTCGTTGGATGTGGGCTCTGTCGGTGTTTGTGGCTGAGTGCCCGGTGATTCTGATGGCCGATTTGCTTTGCTTGGATCGATGGTGAAGTTTGGAATCGGAAACGTTGGTGAAGAATCGTGTTCCCGATTTGGCTTCGGTGATAACACGGTGGATTACGGTGAATTGTCGGAGAGTATCGCCGGCGTTGATTTCTTGGATCGATGAAAGCGGTGAAGGAATTGGCGACACGTTGCTCCTCGTAGCCGAGATATAAACACGTGCCCTGTCATTCTGTTTGTTTTGCCGCTTGGCGTCTTACGAGATATTTTGATGGGCTTCTAGGGCTGCTCTGGTTTGTTGGGCCTCTTTATTAGGGGTTTATGTGTTTGTTTTTGTTGTATGGGCTCTGCCCATTTGGGCTTCTGCCTTTTAATAAAAATATTCAGACGGAAAAAAAAAAAAAAGGTTTGCCTAGAATCGAACTTATTAATTAAAATATTACTCTTCCTAAGTTTTGCAGTTCCTTTGGTCAAATGATCATGCATATTATAGCATTTCGGATTCTACTGGCTTTGGCTGGTTGAGCGAAATAGAGTTTAATTCCAGCAAAATTTAATTTTACTTTTACCAAAAAAGAAATTTTTAATTTACTCTGTGTTCTCTATTGTTTTTACTAACTAAAAATAGAAAGAACTAATTTATTGATTATATTTGTTTGCTGGAAACCGAAAGAAGGGTTTTACAGGAAAAATATTTCTTCTATGGAAATTGTACTCATCTCTTTTTCTTCTAATTCCATTTGGTACTCAATTTTACCAGTCAAATTTAGTCCATATTTTCTAAATCTATGAATAGTATAACATTAATAAAGGAAATATAAAAATGAAAAAGTTATATTGGCACCAAAGGAGTGAAAATAGAATATTTAAAAGTTCCAAAAATCGAATAAGATCATAGGGAAGGAACAAAAAGCTATATAGTTAGTGATTTGAATACATGAATGTAATCATCTTTATTCGAGAGTATAATTATAAAATATTGGGTAAAGGATGTTTACTGCAAGTTAATTCTGTGAGAAAAGAAGTTAAGTCTGTGATATAATTCTTTTATTATGTGTGTCAACAAATATAATACAAAAGAATACACGAATTTACATTAAATATGTTTAAGATGAACAGAATATATAGTAGACTCATTTTTATTAGTATTGCATTCTCATATTTGTATATTTTGCATGGGTTAATCTTCTGATGACATGCCACAATCGACTACGTTTAGAGACCACCTACTCAATAAGAAAAAAACTACATATAATAACTGATACAAAAAGTATTGTATCAAGCCGATGTCACACACGATTATCCTTAGGTCACACACACAATGAACTCTAGGTCACACACACAAAATTGGGTCGCACACAATTAATAAGAACTCAACTCTTATTGCTTTAGAAAATAACCTCAAAACTAAAGCTCACAACTCATAAGTTATGCAACACATTTTGCATCTCTTTATATATAACTCAAACTTTCCTAAACTCATTAGGAATCACAAATATATATTTTCCTATTTCTATGACTCAATAGAATTAGGTAACTTGCACAATAAGTTATTTCAAGTTTATCTCAACATTCTCCCTTTTAAGCTTGAAATCTCTTTTCTCCAAATCCTGCATGCCAATGAAGTCTCTCATTTCTCGAAACTTGATTTTTCCCAACGCCTTGGTTAGAACGTCCGCCTTTTGCTCAGTGCCAGGTACATGCTCAACTTCTATCAACTTCCTCTCAAAACATTCGCGTATGAAGTGATATCGAGAATGTATATGTTTACTCCTTACCATGAAAAACAAGATTTTTGGTCAAAGCAATAGCAGACCGATTATCAATTCGTATGGTGACCTTATCACAAGGATCTCCGGTGATCTCGCTTAGAAACTCTTGCAGCCATAACGCTTGTCTTGCAGCTTCAATTCCCGCCATGAATTCTGCCTCACACGATGAGAGCACAACAACATCTTGTTTCTGTGAACACCAAGTAATTGGACTCTCTCCAAGATAAAAGATGTGACCCGTAGTACTCTTGCCATCATCAAGATCATTGTTAAAACTACTATCACTGTATCCAAGAAGCCTTGGTACTTTCGAAGTGATCCTTTGACACCTCAAGCCAAGACTAGTAGAGCCTTGTAAATACCTTAGACACTGTTTCATTGCAGCACCATGCGACTCCTTTGGATTATGCATATAGCGACTCAACACTCCGACACAATAGGCCATGTCTGGACGTGTGTGAAGCAAATATCGTAGGCAGCCAACGTTCTTTTTGAACTCTGTGGCGTCAATTTGTCTTTCTTCATTGGCTCCAGCTTCACACCAGCTTCCATCGGTGTATGCACAAGATTGCATTGGCTCGTCCCGGATTCTTGTAAAATCTTTTGTGCATATCGGTTTTGATTCAAAGTTATCCCTTCTCCATGTTGACATAATTCTATCCCTAGATAGTAAGTTAATCTTCCAAGATCACTCATGTCGAACTTCGCGGCCATCATTGCCTTAAACTCATCGATGATTCCTTTGTTGGTTCCTGTAACAAATAAATCGTCTACATAGACAGCAACTAGAAGAAGGTGTCCGTTGATCATCTTTCGGTACACAGATGGCTCCTTTGTATATTTTTAAACTCCATCTCAAGAAGAATATTGTTTAACTTTGTGTTCCAAGCCCTTGGCGCTTGTCGCAGTCCGTATAAAGCTTTATTGAGTTTGTACACCTTACGCTCTTCTCCTTTCTTCTCGAACCCCTATGGCTGTGAAACATACACGACTTCCTTAAGCTCACCATGCAAGAATGCTGTCTTTACATCAAGGTGATGCACTTCCCAACCATAAGCTGCTGCCAAATTGATGAGAAGTCTGATTGTTTCCAGTCGAGCCACCGGTGCGAAGACCTCATCGAAATCTATCCCATATTGCTGCACATATCCTTTTACAACAAGTCGAGCCTTGAACGTATTGATACTCCCATCTGAGTTTCTCTTGATCTTGAAGACCCACTTCAAACCTATTGGCTTGATTCCATATGGGAGTTCGACTAGCTCCCATGTATTATTTTTCTCAATAGAATCAATCTCATCTTCACATGCTAATGTCCATTCTCTTGATTCACTTGCTTCTCCATAATTCAGTGGCTCGTTGTTGAGGCATAGCAAGAGCTTTTCTCCTTCTTCTATCGCAAGCAAGATATAGTCGTCTAAATACTTTGGTTTGTTGCTTTGACGTTCTGATCTCCTCAAGACAGGATGAGTTTCTTCTTCTTCCTCTGTTTCTAGTTCGTCATGCTCAGACGATCTGTACTGCTCGTCTACAACAGTCTCTGTTTGACCCTCTTCAATCCTCTTGATCTCGCCTATACACTCTGTACTGGAGTTATCTTGGAGCCCACGATTTCCATATGTTCCAAGTGTAAGTTTAAAACTCTCATCTTGTCTCTGTTCACGATCATTTTTACTGCAATCCCAGCTTCTCAACTCGTCAAAAACAACATCTCGGCTTACTACTATCTTGCGAGTTTGTGGATAATATAGGCGATAAGCTTTTGATCCTGGTTCCGTTCCAAGGTTCACAAGCATCTTTGATCTATCGTCAAGCTTTCTCAATTGTGTCTTCTCAATCTTCGCATATCTTATACATCCAAAAATTCTGAGATGATTGATGTTTGGTTTCTTCTCATGAAACAACTCATATGGAGTCCTATCTTATAGAGCTCTTGTAGCAATTCTATTCAGGAGATACGTTGAATGTAGAATTGCCTCTCCCCAGAAGTAGTTTGGCACATCCATGTGTTTCAAAATGCTTCTTGTCATCTCTAGTAAGGTTTTGTTTCTCCTCTCGACTACGCCGTTCTGCTGTGGTGTGTACGGGGCTGTAAGATGCCTCTTAATCCCCGCATTTTTGCAGTAAACATTGAACTCAGTGGAGGCAAACTCTCCTCCTCTATCTGTTCTGAAGGATTGTATCTTCTCTCCAGCCTCAAGTTCCACTAAGCTCTTTAACCTTTTAAACTTCGTGAAGGCTTCACTTTTCTTCTCAAGCACGATAGTCCACATATACCTTACGTAGTCATCAATGACAACGAAGATATATCTCTTACCACCTTGAGTACTTGGAGTTATTGGACCGCATAAATCCCCATGTAAAAGCTGAAGCTTCTTATTTGCTCGGTATTGCGTTGCTTGAGGAAACACTTGCCTTGCTTGTTTTCCTTTTAGACATGATCCACATACCTCTTTCTCGATATTGATACTCGGAACCCCCAACACGAGTTCTCTTTGTATCATTGCTCTCATCGTCTCAGGGTTTACATGCCCAAGTCTTGCATGCCACTTGCTTGACTCGCTTGATCTAGTTAAGTGTATACTTGTGTCCTGTTTTAATCCCATGCGAACCTTATAAAGCCGATTTCTCGATCGGTTTGCTGTAGCAAGTAACTTCCCGTTCTGGTCATGCATTGTTAGTTCTTCTCCTCTCATCCGTATGTCGCAACCATCTTCAGTAGCTTGACCTAGACTGATTATGTTACTCTTTAAATCTGGAATGTAATACACTTCTGTCATCTTTCTTGATTCGCCATTCATATCAATGAATGATATTGTCCCCTTGCCTTTTATATCAATACGTGAGTCGTCGCCAAATCTGACATTTCCCGTGATCGAAGTATTGATTGAGGAGAAGTATCTCTTATCTCCTGTCATATGATTACTCGCACCGTTGTCAAGATACCATATGTTTTCTCCTCCAGTGTTTGTCTCATATATTTCTGGCACAACGTGTTTTTCATTCAAGAAAACGGTTTCAAGCATCATCAGCTCCTCTGCATCTTGTGTCTCAGTGTTATATGTTTCGTGAGCTTCTTGAAGCTTTAGCAGGCGATCCGGACAATCCGCAGCAAAGTGTCCATTCTTATCGCAACGATAACACATGATTCTTGAGTAATCAAAATTTCTTCCACGACCTCTCCCTTGGTTATAGAAGCGTCCTCCTCGACCTCTGCCTCTGTATTCTCTATTGTAATCACGGGTTTGCTGTTCATTGTAGTTAGTCGCACGTCTATTATAGCTTCGGTTAGACTGACTACCTTGACCCTCTGTATTTGTATACATCAATTTCCCTTGTTCTTCCTCAGCTTCTACTTCTTCAGACACACACTCTTCGTATGCTTTTAGATGACCTATTATGTCCTCAAAACTCGTAGTGTTTAGATCCAACACTTGTTCCAATGAAGCCACAATTTATATGTATTTCTTCCTTGGGAGACACTTAAGAAACTTTCGGACTAGCTTTGGTTCTTCAATATTAGCTCCGAGCGCCGCAGATTTTGATGAAAGCTCTGAAAGTTTTCCAGCGAAATCATCAATGTTGTCGGAATCTTTCATCTTTAACCGATCAAACTTAGCCATCAATGTTTTAAGTCGTGCATCGTTTACTCTCTCTGCTCCCATGTTTCTTAATTTGATTGCATCCCACACTTTCTTTGCTGTATCAAGTTCTCCAACTTCAAGTATGAGAGCCTCAGGAATGGATTGAAACAACAAGGCCGTAGCCATGTCATTCTTATCACCGTCCGCAGACTCTGTCTCAATCACCTCCCAAACCTTATGCACTTTCAACAGTATCTTCATTCTCATAGCCCATACCGTGTAGTTGCTTGAGGTGAGCATCAGACACTTTATAGACGAAGAACCTCCGCCTTCTTTCCTCCCTGTAACCGGAATCAAATCTCCCATATCTTCTTCTGTGGCTCTAATACCACTTATTGAAGCAAGCCGATGTCACACACGATTATCCTTAGGTCACACACACAATGAACCCTAGGTCACACACACACAGAATTGCTTCGCACACAATTAATAAGAACTCAACTCTTATTGCTTTAGAAAATAACCTCAAAACTAAAGCTCACAACTCATAAGTTATGCAACACACTTTGCATCTCCTTATATATAACTCAAACTTTCCCGAACTCATTAGGAATCACAAATAGATATTTTCCTATTTCTATAACTCAATAGAATTAGGTAACTTGCACAATAAGTTATTTCAAGCTTATCTCAACAAAAAGCACTCATACCGTAAAATCGCCAGATATATATCATAATGAACTTAAGCACGGAACGGATGGAGTCTCCTATACTTTCCAGATCCACATTAGCTAAAATAACCATGCTTGCAATTTTGAAGCAAATTGCAAGGAACAAATGTAACAATGTTTAATGAGATAAGGCTCATGCTTGTAGAGAAGAACACTCAAATACTGTGCGACTACTTTTTCTCTTCTATCATGCATTCTTGATATATTATGTCATAATTTATCTCTAATTGGTGCAATGTAAAATCATACTGAATAATCTTAAAAGTGATATATTTATGATTTTAAAAAGAATAACAAAAATGGAGAAAGCATTCTAGTATTTATATATTCACATGTTATTGATTGCTTTCACCATTTTATTGTTTTTTTCAAGTTATTGTAAACATGTTACTTAAGAAAAACATGTTACTTCAAGTTTTTTTTTTTTAATTTCTGATCGCATATTATTTGGGTGGTATATAGACATATCTGGCCTAGCGTCAAGCGATGTATAATGATTCTTATATTAGCAGCATGTTTTCATTTGGATATAGACTTGCAGGTCTTATATTAGCAGCATGTTTTCATTTATATCATTGTAATTAATTTTATTAATTTTGGGGATTATAATACAAAATTGATAGTTTTAGAGAGAAAAACAATTGAAGATTTTCCTTGGAGTAATGCACTTTCAAATCTGTATTTCAAAGACATATCTGGCCTAGCGTCTAGCGATGTATAATGATTCTTATATTAGCAGCATGTTTTCATTTGGATATAGACTTGGAGGTCTTATATTAGCAGCATGTTTTCAATTATATCATTGTATAATTAATTTTCTTAATTTTGGGGATTATAATACAAAATTGATAGTTTTAGAGAAATAAATTGAAGATTTATCCTTGGAGTAATGCACTTTCAAATCTGTATTTCAAAGATAAACCACCCTCAAAAGAAAAGGGCTGAGATTCTTTTAGTTATGGTCATATTATAGTGTGTGGGAATTTTTCATGCCAATCCCCGTTTCCAACAGCACGATCTAAACGACATTGTACATATCCATTGGATCGTTTTCCGGTCCATGACAGTTGGTTCCCAGTACATGGAAACTTAAGCATACCATAATCTGAAATCATTTGGTTAAATGAAAGAAATGATATATTAGATCGTCGTTTTCCTCCTTCTTTCTCATGGTGTCCCGTTATTTCATTAAAATCTCCTATCATGAACCAAAGTCTATCTCTAGTTGCGGCAAAAAACGCGTAAGACGTTCCCAAACTTGATCTCTCTTTTCTAAAACAGGGTCCCCATAAACGAAGGCCATATAGACATTTATTCCACTAATGACTGCTTTTACATCAATCATTCGATTATTCGAAAACAAAATATCAATTTGAAATTCATCCATAAAAAATAAAGCGAAACCACCACATTGGCCAAGTACAATACCTTCGCATGTGGGGTTCGGACCATCGTCTGATACTAGCAGATATCTCAACCAAGCCAACAAGAAAAAGGAAAACATTCAAGTTTGATAAGCGATGGCTGAACAATGAAGAGATAAGACAAGTGATTTTAGATGGCTGGAACTCTTCTGAGCTCTCTCCTAATACAACTATCATGGATCATATATCCAGCTGTAGGAAAGCACTAGGACAATGGAAAAGAGAAAATGACTTAAATGCTGCAAAAAAAATTGAAGAGCTTAAATCGAAGGTGGATAATCTCTACTCAGATGATGATGCCACAGAGAAGAAATAGGAGCAGCGCTTAAGGAACTTACAGAAGCTCTTAAGGCTGAAGAACGGTTCACGAAACAAAAGAGTAGAGTTTTCTGACTCAGAGAAGGGGATTTGAACACAATTTTTTTTCATGCTATTAAAAAACAGAGAAGGGCCAAAAATAAAATTACGGGTCTTTTGGATTCTGCTGGGAATCTAGTGGAGGATGAAGAAAAATTGGTAACCATCGCTACTGATTACTTTAGAGACCTATTTGCAACTTCCAACCCGGAGCTGATTGTGGAGGCCCTGGCCAATGTCACCACATCAATGTTTGACCAAATCAATGCAGATCTTACGTCTCCTGTTTCAGAATGGGAGGTAAAGCTGGCTCTATTTGCAATGCACCCAGAAAAAGTACCTAAACCCGATGGCCTGACAGCTCTGTTCTATCAAAAATTATGGGATATTGTGAAAGATGACTTAACCCGTATGGTTAATGAATTTCTCTTCGAGGGTATTATGACCAATGGTCTCAATGATGCCAATATTTATCTCATTCCTAAGAAAGACAATCCAAATGAAATGTCTCAGTTTCGACCCATTAGTCTTTGCAGTGTGAGCTACAAGATAATATCTAAAGTCTGATGTCAGCGATTAAAGAAAATACTACAAGACCGGATATCGGAAATCCAGCCAGCCTTTGTTGCAGAAAGACAAATATCTGATAATGTACTAATAGCACATGAGTTGTTTCATGCTCTTCATACAGATCTCGGCGGAAGAAATAGGAAGATGGCAATAAAGACAGGCATGAGTAAATCTTATGATTGGTTAGAATGGGATTTTCAGGCTTATGGATTGAGTGGATAATGCGGTGCGTAACATCAGTGAAATATCATGTTCTGTTCAATGGCTAGCCTAGAGGAAATATAACCTTAAAGAGGGGATTGCGTCAAGGAGATCCTTTATCTCCTTTTCTTTTTATCTTATGCACAGAAGCGCTCGTTAACCTTCTCAATCACGCAGAGAATCAATGTATGATAACGGGGATGCGCGTTTCACGCGCTAGCCCTCTGGTATCACACCTTCTCTTCGCTGATGATAGAATGTTCTTTTGTAAGGCAGAGCCCTGTGAATGCGATGAAGTCATGGAAGTTCTTAAGACTTATGGGAAAGCTTATGGATAGTGTATTAATTTTGAAAAATCATCCTTGCTCTTTGGTAAGAAGATACCTGGAAATGTGAAGGAGGCTATAAAAAGCTCAATGAGAATTACAAATGAGGGATGGATGGGAACTTATCTTGGTATCCCTGAGGACATTAGTGGCTCAAAATGGAAGTTGTTTGCTTTCCTGAAGGATCGGTTGCAAAATTGGGTAAATGGCTGGACAGGCCGATGGCTAACAAAGGGAGGAAAGTAAGTGCTCATAAAGTCAATCCTACTGGCTCTACCTACCTACGTAATGTCGACTCTGCTACTACCATTAGAGACATGTGAAAATTTAGCGAGTGTCATTGCACAGTTCTGGTGGAGTTCAAACCTCCCTAAAAGAGGTATACATTAGGTAAAATGGGAAAAACTATGCAAACCAAGAGAAGAGGGAGGGATATGATTCAAAATGATCCATCAATTCAATCTTGCCCTAACAAAAAATATGGCGATTAGTACAGTACCTAGATTTTTTAGTGGCTAGAGTTCTAAGGGGAAAATCCTTCAGATGTAGCACGCCCTTGCGGCTAAACAAGGCAGATAGGCCCTCTTATGGATGGACAAGTATAATGGCAGCCACACCTTTGATGCTGTTGGGGATAAGAAAAAAGATACACTCTGGGAATGAGATTAGAGTCTAGGAAGACTGTTGGATACCAACGATACCAGCAAGACCAATAGCACCAGTGGTCCACCTGATGATGCCAGTTTGTGACCTAATGATAGCGAATCCAAAAAGATGGAACTCAGAAATGCTTGAAAACTATGTCATTCCAGAAGATATCCCCATGATTCAATCTTCGGCCATAAGTCAAGGATATCAGCGGGATAAATATTGCTGGAGCTATACTAAGAGTGGGATGTACACTATAAAGTCAGGATACTGGGTAGCCAAGAACATTCTCAACAGGGATATGATTGACACTCTGGTAGAGCCGAGTATTACAAAACTCCAAGCTTTTGCTTAGAAGATACAAACTCCACCAAAACTAAAACATTTTATCTAGCAAACAATCTCTGGACAATTAGTAGTAACAAGAAACCTAGCACATCGTCATATGCGGTGTGACAACCATTGTCCTAGATGTGGAGCAGAGGATGAAACTATAAACCATGCCATCTTTTAATGTCCCCCAGCTTTGCAAACATGGGCACATGCGGCAACCCCAACTCCACCATCGATGTTCCCCGGCGCAAGCCACTACACGAACGTAGACTATCTTTTTTGGAGGAAGAATGATATAGAAGACCCTGAGCTGGATAAAGACTCATATCTTTGGATTATGTGGTACATTTTGAAAACGAGGAATAAAAAATTATTCAGAGGGATAGACATGGACCCATTGGAAACTGTCAGACATGCTGAGTCAGAATGCCATGCTTGGTTCGAAGTAAACATCAAACATGAAGAACCAAAAGTTACATAAAACCTTGAACAAATAACAAATTCTGAGAGATACATGATAGATGGATCATGGACAAATGACGCACTATTCAGTGGTTATGGATGAGACTTGGACAAATTCTAGAGGAGTAACTCAGCTATTGGGAGCACGGAACCAGCAACAAAGAATGTCACCACTTCACTCGGAGCTCGAGGCCCTCTCATGGGCGATGGAGTGGATGCTTCAGATATCGACATGTCAGGCTTTTGCCACCGATTGCAAGGATCAAGTCTCGATGATGCAAGACCCAGGAGCATGACCAACTTTTTCACTCAATTAAAGGAGCTAATGGAGCTGAAGAGTAGATTTACTGAGTTCTCGATTGTCTTTATTCCTCCCTCTGAAAATGTATCGTGTGATTCATTAGCTAAGATAGCAAGATCTTTTCATAGGGATCTATACTACATTGGTTGTTCTGTTCCGATCTGGTTTCCCAGACCACCTCAAGCTTAAGTAATAGAATAGCCGTTTGATGTAAAAAAAAAGAAGAATTTATGGTTATATTATCTTATTTTCTTGGGAAAATTGCCAAATATGACTCACAACTTGATTTCAAATCCAAAAGTAAACCCAAACTTGAATCAAATGCAAAAGTAACCTAAAAGGCTATTGAAATTACAACCAACCCCTTGTGAACAAACAAAAAAAACCTAAATTTTCTTACGTTTCTAACCCCCGTAAGTCGTCTGTCCAGTCGAGCGTTTTTTCTATGTTCGAATCGATGGTGAATACGTCGAGGAGAACTGTCTCCCCTTGTTCCGTGGCAAATGGAACTTTCATTGTGGTACGACGGTTGGAAATTTGGTTCGTATAGATACTCGGAGGTATCTAACGCATTTTTTTTGTAGCGAACAGTATCCTCCCCGCGATCCTCAGGGACCTGTTTGCTAAACGCGATATTCTCCGCAATGGTCCATTCTTTTGGGATTCCTTCACCCTAGACAGGATCTGGAATGCAGTGGCGCTCTACCGATCGCGAGGCATCTCCCGACCTTTACGTGCATCGGACATGGCCGAGCCACACCCCGACGCTGTTCCCGATCAGAGGGAGAGAGTTAGTCCCCGAAAGGACAAGGGAATCGCTCTCGAAGACAAAAACTTTGTCTCAGAAGATCTTCCGCTACCCGGATGGAACCGGGTTTCACCCCGGGTGATGGGAGTGGAACCAGCGAGGCTCCTCTTCCGGACGACTTCTTTGCCAACCTTCCTCCCGGTTTTACTACTCCAGCGTCACTGGATGAAGCGTCGAGGAGAGAAGTGGTCGCGGAAGGTTCTCGGTTGATCAACGAGATTTAGTCTCTGAAATTATTTTTATTTTTTTTTGGCGAATCTTCGTTTGTCGCTTCCATGTTTGACCCTTGATTTGTGTAGGGAATGCGGGTCTTTAATTCAATGCTTGACGGAATTTTCAGAAAGGCGCGTCTTTCGCACTTCAAGTTCGAAGAGATCGAGAGGAAATTCATCCGTTTTCAGAACGAGGTTGCGGAAAGAGAGCGCAGACAGGCTGAGTCCCATTTCCGAGCTCTCATTCGTGCGTAGAGGAAAGGGAGGAGGACGATTGCTGCTGACTTAGCGACGAGAGCTACATTGTTTGATGCTGAGTTCAGGAGTTTCAAGGACGCTCAAGACTACGTGGGTGACTTCCGCGAATGCCGCGGTTCGGTTGGTACCCTTTGGAAGTCGCAGAACCCTGATTTCTCTTTTCTCTCTGAGGTTGCTGAGATGTCGGGCCTCATGGATGTGTGCGCCCAGGCCGAGTCGATGGTTCCTCCAATCGAGGGGAGGATCCGAGAGCTTTGGGAACCCATCGAGGTTTCGGAGGACACGACGGAAGCTGGAGCCGATGCTGCGGACGAGGGAGGAGAAGTGGATCAGCCCGCGGACTCATTTGGAGCCTCGATTTCTTGGTATCTTGACCTTGATCTCTGAAGGTCGTCGGGATTGTTTTCCCTTTGCCTTTATCTCAAGATTTCGTGTAGTGTTTTAGGCCGAGTGTGGCCGTTCGTTATTTGAGTGTGCTATGGCCTTGCGAGGTCATTTGAATATGTATGCGGGACTGGCCGTTGGTGGCTTCGAATCCCAGCCGCTCTGCGGCCTATTTATATATAACGAATGTTCTTTTAGCATTCTATGTGTTTTAGTTTATACTTCTGCCAAGTGTCGAGGGAAAGACACGAGTAGTCACTTCGTATCTTAACTCCTGATTTGTCGTTCTGTTCGTTTGCTCTTTTGAGGGTATTCAGAAACGTTTAGGAGTTTTACGAAGTTTCGTGAGCGTTTTAGATGTGGACGATGAGACATGTTTTAAGATCTCGTATCAGTTTCGATATCATGCCTTGAAATGTTAATGGACCAGTAGGACTGGGTTTAGGGCAAGACCTAGGTTTACTTTCGGCTCTAAGGCTATGCGACGACTAATCGGCTTTTGTTTTGCCCGTTGGTGATTTCTACCTGATTCTTTCCGATTAAAGTCTGCGACTGGGCGCCGGCTTATATGACTTGTGTGGGAAGAATCGAGCACTCTCCAGAGAACGTCTGGTGTGCTGACCAAAATTTCGGATTTTCTTGTATATCGCGCTATAGTATCCTTGTCGGATGTAAGAGAACCTTTAGTTTTTATGAAAGGTTTGACTACGAGTTCTTTTTTAGAGAATTTTTTGGACTTGTCCGTCGGGGCCAATCGACGGGCATTTTGTATCTTAGAGTCACGGACGGACTGTGTATTTGGATAATATCTTTCGAGAAATATTTGCGACGTCTCGTTTTCTCGAAGATATGTCTTTTGCTGTGAGATGGCTACGATCTTCATTTTTATAGAAGATGCGTTTTTCCGGTCTTGCTTGACCATGAGTATCTGTGAATTATGTAGGAATTAGTTTTCGTCCAAGGACTGCTTGGACGGTATGCCCTTATCTTGGGCGTTTCTTTGGCCAACCTTAGATTACTGTGACTTATTGCAAGTGAATCGTAAGATCGGAAGAAGATAGGATTTATTGAAAAAGTTTTGAAAATATTGAGTACATTCATGGATATTTCGGACTTTGTGGGAGTATACGAGTATACGTACCCCCCCCCCCCTTTTTAACGAGGGGGATAGCTGAACTTGTCGATATGACAAGCTGCTTACGTAACTCTTTCGAGGATCAAGTCATCTCGTAGTTCTGCTTGTTGCTGCGGTGTTACTACTCGCTGGATGGGATCGTTCCGGTTACTTCAGCCGTTGGGGCTTCAGTTTGATCGACGACCGTTTCAGGAGTCGGGCTGTCCGCTAGCAAGGGGATGGACTCGGGGACTATGTCGCTGTCTGGAGTCGTTGTCTGGTCGGGTGATTATGGATCACTTTATATGGAGCTCTCGGGAGCGTTTTAAGCTTTCTTAGCCCGCTTCGAGTTGACCGCGGGGGTGTTCCGAATTTGTCGTAGTTTATGCTCAGCCAAGAAGCAGAGCCTAGACTGTTTCTGGCATCCCCAGATTACCGCTGTTCCGTTTGGAGTTTGGAACTTGATGCCAAGGTGGTAAGTCGACGGTACCGCTTTCACTGCATTGATCCAAGGAGTGCCCATGATGTCATTGTAGATGGCCGGGTTATCGACTACCGCGAAGTCAATGATTTTCGTCACCTCTTTAGCCATCACTGGGAGTTTGATTGATCTGAGGGTCATTGACGTTGCACCTGAGAAACCGGTGAGAGGTTTTGGTTCCGGGACGACTTCTCCGAGTTCGATGTTCATCCTCCGGAGGGTATCGGGGAAGATGACGTTGACTATGCTTCTTGTGTCGATAAGGATCCTTCCCACTTCTAGGTCTCGGATTACCAGATCGATAGCCAATTATGAATAATCTGTTTTGTGGCTTGGGTAATTCTTTGTCTATGGCTGTAGTAAGCATAACATTTTTTTTTTAAACACAACATATTCTTCCACTAATTGCTTAAACGGTTACATGGATAAATGCATCATCTAACATACGATGTGCGATTCTTTTGAAAGATTCAAGAGCAAAGTACAAGTAGTTTTATGAAGAAAGCATTGCGTCCTTCAAATTTTCTAGAATTCGAAATAGCCACATTAAATATGTACGTACATGTATTTAAGGGATTTGAAAATTTTCCCATTCAATTAGGAAAATTGTTTTTTATGCAAAAAAATGGTAACTATGTCCCATTAAACTAATCTCATATACTTTATGTCTAATTAGGTTAATTATTTTCAAAATGCCAATAATGCCCTTAATTTCAGTTATAAATTCGAAATTACAATTAACAAAACAATTGTTAAATAAAAAATATAATAAATAACTAAATTAATTAAAATAAAAGAAAACATTAAAAATCCTCAAATAAAAAAACCTAAACCTACACTTTATGTCCCACGATTTTGTTTTTATTTTTTTCAGAAAAATTGATTTTTCTTATATATGGAAACTAAATATTTCAAAATATTTTTATCTCATATTTTTCGGAATTGATTATTCTTATATGTAGAATACAGTAAATCTGTAGAACTCGGTTTCTACAGGTTTTTAGATTTATGGTAATGTGTAGATTTCCATTTCTACAGGTTTTAGATTTACAGTAAATCTGTAGAACTCGTTTTCTACAGATTTTTAGATTTATAGTAATGTAGATTTCGATTCTACAGGTTTTATATTTATACTAATATGTAGATTCTGATTTCTATAGATTTTAAAGCGATAGGTTAAGCGCGGAATGTATATTCTAAATATTTTTAAGTACTATTATTTACGTAGATCACATATTCTAAATATAGTAGATTCAATGAAAAAAATGGATTTTATTTTCTACTTCGTAGAATGCCAATTTTACTTTATGGAGAACAAAATTTGAAATTATGATTTATAATTTTTTAGAACTGGAAAAAAATACTACTAAGTTCATATGGATATTTCATCAGTAGTTACTATTTTTTCCAATTTTTTTGTAGTTTGTAAACCTATTTATTTTATTTATTTTGAAAATACTAAAAAACATTAGAGATAAAAATGATACAAAATATGTATTATCCTAATGGGACATAGTTACTATTTTTTTTCCTAAAAAATAATTTTCCCAAATTATTGGTAAAGAAGAGTACGGTGTGGGGTGCATAAAATCAAATGAGTTATTTTGGAAGATCTTATCTTTGTCACTTTCTTCTCATCTTGTCTTCGTATGCATTCGTATACAAACATCATATCATGCACTTTTCCGTACATCAATAGCATAATCGAAGGTTCGAGTTCGACCATCGTTTTCTTTTCTTTTGTTCAAGTTTGATCAATATCCCTTAGAAAATTAAACATATGCCCGTCTTTCTTAGATATGGGACGATAAGCAAGTATCATATAACCATCCCATATTCAAGACAACTCGAATTAGCATAGAGATTAAAATAATACAGTACGTCCACCAACTACTAGTTTACACTACGAAAAAAGCTCATTCTCAACGATCATATCCGTCGGTAACTGTCGAAAATGGTTTTTGTTTTTGGTTAAAATCGAAAATGGTTTTTTACCGGGATATGTTCACTACAAGAAAACAGGGGATTCTGATGGCGGAAATCGTCGGAAATTCGTCGGAATAGACCGATTCCGACGAATTTCCGACGAACCCGTCCGTCGGTATCGTTTCGTCGGAAAAAAAAAATTCGTCGGAATTTCGTCAGAACTTCCGACGACTTTCTGACGAATACCGAGAAACGTCATTCTGACGAACTTCCGACGATATTACGATGCGGATACACGAGACCAGAGTTCATCGGAAAAACTACGTATCGACGGAGAACGATTCTCGGACAATTCCGACGTAGAGTGTTCCTCGGTGTATTCCGACGAACTTTAGGCGTCAGAATTTACCAAATCAACTACACCTTTGATCACGGGGTCCTGAATTTGACCCGTCGTCTTGTTAGTGTGAGCCACCTTAATGAGTTGGAGACGATCAACGGGATTACCGTCATTTGCTTCGATCTAAAAAAACTGCCATTATTAGCCAAGAAATATATAAAATATTTATTTAAAAAATATAAAGATGAATAATAATAAAAAACTTACAAGTTCATCCTCCTTAGTAGACATAGAGCAAACGCCGAGGTTGTGCACATACATACCTTTCCCGCCACGATCGCTCTTCCGGTTCCTGGAGTTCCTAGAAGACGTCTCTGCAGTTTCTTCCTTCTCCCAATGACCTATCAACTGCTCCCACACCGTCCCGTTGATGAACCGTGGCTTCTTGTTCTTCTGCCAAACTGTCTTCCACGCGTTTATCTGCTTTGTGTAAGAGTCCATGGCCTTCTCGTTGAATTTCTTACGGACTGTTTCCGTAAGATCGGAGTGTCAGTTGAACTCTTGCTACAAAACAAACACAATTTAATAAGTAAATATATTTAAAAAAATGTAAAAACTTTAAAAAAATGAAGAGTTACTATACCGCAAACTGACGAAACCACAACTCTCGTTCGTCGTTAGGGATCACACTCCACTTTGGATATCCAAAACGGAGCATGGAGTACATCATCTGGTTGATGCTCCGGCTAATGCCATTTTTCGACTTGGTGAACCTGTTAAAAAAAATACAAGTTAGCAAGTTAATTAAAGGAAAAAATATAACGGTACAAATAAAAAAAATACTAACCAAGTGCTATGGCCTCGTCGTGGGTTGGGTTGGAGAAACGGGAGATGCTCTCGACCTGGTTGTTGAACCAATAGATGAACCGGCATGACCCCCGGATCCTGTTGAGCAGCAGCGTGAGGGGCAGCGTGAGGGGCAGAGGGAGCTGGAGCGGGAATATATGCGGGAACCGAGTCATGAGACGATCCCGATGCACGGGAACTGCTCACCGAACTACGTCGAAGACGGGCTGCGGGGCGGGCTTCATCCTCGGCCCTAAAAAAAAAATTAATACATCAAACATATTCTCAAATCATTTCTATTTTTAATGTTTTCATTTATATATTTACAAAAGGTTTTATAAACGTTTTAAAAAAACTATTAAACCTTTTATATATATATATATGTATACAAATTATTAAAAATTTATAAATATAAAAAAATGTTGTTAAAAATTTATAAATGAAGAAAAATGTTGTTAAATATTTTTATTTTTTTTAAAAAAACGTTTTATTATACATAGTTTATTAGTGGAAACTTATAAAAAATTATAAAAAATTTTAAAATTTTTATTATACATGATTTACATATATATATATATATATGTATACAAAATTATAAAAAATTTATAAATATAGAAAAATGTTGTTAAAATATTTTTTTAAAATTTTAAAAACGTTTTATTATATATATTTCATTACTGGAAACTTGAAAAACGTTTTTAAAAATAAAATAAAAACGTTTTAAAAAATCAAAAAACGTTTTTAAAAATCAAAAAATGTTCCAAAAAAAAATAAAACAACAATCCTAACTTATATATCCTAAACTATCAATCAAACAACCTAAAATCCGAGATCTAACATCCAAAACCCTAAACAATTGAGATTAAAGAAGGTTTGGGATGATTCTTACATGATTTAGGGTTTGGGGGAGGAATCGCCGGTGTAGAGGGATGAACCGCCGGTTTTGGGGGAGGAATCGCCGGTGAATCGCCGGTGGAGAGAGGAATTTAGAGAGAGAGATGCGGAGATAACGAAGAAAGAAGGAGGAGGGTTATTATATCAGACGATTCCGACGGACACGGGTTCGTCGGTATTCCGTCGGTATAATTAAAATATACCAAATGCCAATTCGCGAAAATTTTCAAGCGGTTTGGTTCTCCCGGGCAAATTTAAATTCCGACGGAATGTGTCCGTCAGTATATTCCGACGGAATTCCGACGACTTAGTGTTTAGGGTGTTGATTTCAAGTTTCTAAATGCAAAATCCAAATCTTTGATAATATATATAGTATTTGCATAAAGATTTAACAATAAAAATGTTTTATAACACGATTTTACACAATAACATTTTTTGTAGTGTAAGCTTATATAAATATGATTGTATAAGTATATAATGTTAAGATGAGATGTTATGAAAACAATGATATGCATACATAAATATTTTAATGAGTTGTTATATTAGAACGGTTGTGATCTAATACTATACTAAACACTTATTATGTGTTATTTTCATAGTTTTGGCATCTAAATTTATAGATTTTTATGATTGAAACTTTATAGAAACATATGTCGTCGGTATTTTCCGACGAAATACCGACGACCTTTCCAATTTTCAATGAAACCCATTGTCGTCGCTATGTCGTCAGTATATTGCGAGGGATTTCCGACGGACCATTAAAAAAAAAAAAAACTAATCAGAATCTTCTGAATCTTCATCAAACTCTCCAACCTCGGCTTCCGGCTCTGAATGTATGACAGCATCATGTCCAAACACAGTCAAATTCTCAACGAGTTGAACATTTTCCAAATCTTCAACTGCCTGGGCGTTGCTGGTAGACTCTGGTTGCAATGGTTCATCATCATCAGAAGTTCCATCCACTCGTCCTCTTGGGTTGATTTGCGTTACAGTAACCCATGGATCGTCTCTGTACGTCACCCAAGGGTAACTGATGTAGCACACCTATACATATCAATTATACAAGTATTAGTAAAATATATAACATTAATTAATTATATTGGTAAAAAATTATGAATAGATTGACATACCTGATCAGCTTGCGAACCAAGAATGAAGGGATCATAATATTGAAGTTTCCGCCGCGAATGAACTGATGTAACACCAAACGCATCAATCTTCACTCCTCTATCTGAGGTGGTGTCATACCAATCACAATAGAATACTACACAACGCAAACCAACCATTCCAGGAAATTGGATTTCCAATATTTCTTTTATGTTGCCGTAGTAGACATCATCACCAGAAGAAGATGAAACACCAGCATCATATGTTGTCTTAGAATGACCTTTCCTTGTGAATGCATATCCTCGCGTACAAAATTTAGGATATGATTTGACCACATAGTTTGGTCCCTGCACAAATTCGCGTATCCAATCATCGAACACAAGACCTCTGGCCAAACCATCATTCACCTATAAATTAAAAACATATATGATTGAAAAGTTAATTAGTTTATATATATTAAATTTAAACTAATCATTTGCATAGGGTAATATGATATATGACTCACATAACTACGAAGCCACGCAGAAAATCCGTTATCTCTAAGTTGTCGAAGCTCAACTTCTGTTGCATGCCTGTGAGTCATACGCAACTCCGCCATATATACACTATATACAAAAATATTATCAATATGAAATAAATTTATTGAATATTAATCTAACAATAAATGAATAAATATTTTTACCTCTCA